>NC_141673.1:54178187-54780880 GCF_028749965.1 Puma concolor | reverse complement strand
GCAGAAACAAAGGAGTATGGGGAAGTTCCCACATTCCACTATTTTATCTAAAAATTAACAATAGAAAAGGAAGCTACATTCTCACCTAAGAATATCCTCTCCCTCAATAATGATTCCCACATCTTCATGGATTTATTACTATTATTACTATTATCATTATTATTATTTCCTCAAGGGATTAAAAGAGTTAATAAAAACTCATTCAGCTCTCTCTTCTTCCTCCCCAAGTAAAGATCTTCCCTATAAAGAAACGCACATATGGACCACTCCTACAGCCATGTCATACTGGCACCTGGAAAGTTATTCCAGCCTATGCAGAGAGAGCAGGACTGAGCTAAGCTGTTACCCCTGCTCTTCAAAGGCTGAAATTATGGTGAGTTACATCACCCTTTGGCAGAAACAGCACCGTTCCTGTGTCTCATTATGAAACACTAACCAGATGCCCACTCACATCATGAGATTTTTCACAAAAACACAAATATTCCTGTGTGTCTGGAGAGCTAAAAGTCCATGAGCTACAGAATTCCCAAACCACTAACATCAGGAAATAAACAAACACTAAAAATGACCTTCATTCATAACAGCAACCCATACACATATATCAGCTCCTAGAAAGGGGGGTTGCTTTTTATAATTCTGCAAATTTTTCCTACATTTTATAAGATCCCAAAGACCCTGTTCCCTAGTGACAAAGGTTTCTATTAACGACTCAGTGCCTCAAAAAGAGGACACAGACTCCAGTAATACTGACATTATCGTCTAATTCTCTTCACATCCCTAATTGCTAGTCCTAAACCAAATGACTAACAAAGTATCTTCTATCAATGATCCTGTCAGAAAATGAAGAAAATTCTTACAGGCCCCATAATTTAGGTCGCCAATCTATGAATACATCATATACTCAGTGTTCATATAAAGTTGAATTTTGTAGTTGACATGCCTTTTCCTACTGAATCAATGGCTTAAATTATTGCTAACTTTTTCCCGGTAGGCTATAAAAATCTATTTGAACCATTATGTACCTGAACAAATAGTATGATTTCTAATTTGTTTCACTATTAATTAGAACATCATTTCTATGGAAAAATAAATTCAAAGTTCATCCATTCATTTATTTATATTAAAACAAACCATACGAAAATGTCATTTTTGGTAGGTCAGAAACAGTTGAGTACTAACAAATTCATAGGGTTAAACCTGAAACATTCATCAAAAAAAATTTAACTGAATGACATAAAATAGAAAGAGGTTAGGAACAAAGCTGTGTAAATCAAAATCCTTGTATTCACAGATCATCACATCCAGTTAATGCACAAAGGTGTATAACTGGTATGTGACATTATGAGCAGCAACTTGTTGCATTTTGACTCAAGGGCAGCTAAAAACAAACCACACATTTTTTAAACCCCAAGCCATGGAAGCATGAACCCACCCCCCTCTGTGAACCCCACACCACACCCTGAGTAGGGACAGGATGAAGGTTAGGCATCATTTACTTGGCAGTCAAAACACATGAGCAAGAGTCAAATGTTTACTAGACTTACAGACATGAGAAAGGGCCAGACTCAACTCATGCTCTATGAATATATTCATAGAGAATGGTCTGTAATTCAAATTTTTTATTACTCTCTTTAGCTATAATGTTCATTCAAATTTGTTTCAGGTAATAAATAGATTAATCAACCTAATAAAGATCTCTGGTCTGTTTTCCATTTGAAAAATCTAGAGGATGAACACCTCTGTTTTGTGTAGGCTGCTTAATTATGCTAACTATATTTGGCTGAGAATATATATTAGACAGTGAGCCAAGCAGGATGTTTGGATCACAATATAAACCCTTATCCTCAACTCCAAATTGCATAGTTAATCTTCAGTGAAATTTCTCACAAATTTCTCCATAGTCAATAGAATGCATCTGTTATCTTAATATTATTAAACTCCTACAAAATTGCAGTTTGTTATCTTAATATTATTAAACTCCTATAAAATTATAGTTTGGGGAATTGGATGATAAAATCTTAGAATCCAGTCCAATTCCAAATTGAATTTTAAAATTTTAATCATCTTTCTGAATATAAAGTGATATTCATTAATTTTTTAAAAATCAGACAATGCAAAAATAAAGTAGAAATTGAAAGTCAGCTGTAATTGGAGAGGGCAGAAAATGGAGAACAAGGAATGGTGATAAAGGAGAGTGACTTTGCACTCATTGTATCAAAAACAATCACATCCAAAAAGCCACAGCCAATATAGCCTACTTAGCCTATAACTACTATACAAAACCATGTATGTTTAATACCAGATATTGGTTTATATAAAAAGGCCTTATGGATTTAGAATAAAGAGGTCACCTAAGTGTCAAAATAGCAATGGGTCTACCTTTTCCTAAATAACTGTCAGGTACATTATCTTATTTGATGACTCACTCATTCCAAATATATTTATATTAATTGACTACCAAGTACGAAGCACTATGCTAGTCTCTAGGGATACAACTGTGAATAGGCCCTGCCCTCCTGAAGATTACATTCTAATGGAGCAGGTAAGATGTGAACAACCAGTTACACAATAAAGTATTTAATTAGAGTGTAAATAAAGTCCAAGGCACAGGAATGCATGGTGTTTTAAGAGCATAAGGGATTCTAAGCTAGTAGGAGAAGCATGGGAGGCTTCTTTAAGGAGTGCTATTAGCTGAGTTCTGAAGGATTCGGAGCTAATTCACACTAGGCAAATAACTGGGAAGAAGGTCTATGTACAGAGAGCTGAAAAATCCCTAAAAATAAAAAAGCAACAGAGACTACTCAAAGAACTGAAAGGAAACCAGTACGCCTGGAGTAGAGAGAGCAAGTGTAGGGTAGCCCCAAGATTAGGATGGTGAAGCAGATGGGGGCCAGATGCATTAGGCAAGGTTTCTGAACCTCAGTGCTACTGACATTTGGAGTCAATAGTTCTTAGTGTTGGGGACCTGTCCCACATATTGTAGGACTTTTAGCAGCATGTGTGGCCTCAACACACTAGATAACAATAGCACCTCTCTCCTGCCACCACCACCGCAATAACCAAAAATGTCTCCAGACTTTGGCAAATGTCCCCTTGAGGACAAAACTGCGCTTGGTTAAAAACCACTGCCACAAGGCCTTATAGGTGATTTAAGTTTGGCCTTTATCCTAAAAGCAATGAAAAAACACTGCATAATTAAAGCAAATGAATGATTTTTTCAAACAATCTGGGTAGGGCAAGAAGACATTAATTAAAGGAGTTAAATTCTACAGCTGCCGGAGAAATCATAGTTCTCCAAGCCTACGGAAGACTAGGGTGACAGTAGGTCAGTCACTCCCAGGATAATCTGAGTAGGTCAGCTGCCTCACTGGAAGTGCAAACAGGGTCACTGGTCACGTACTTCCCCACTGTCCCTTCATGTAGCTGGATCATCTAGGCTTCAGGGGCCTTTTGTGCATCTGTGTTTACCAGGCAGCCTGGCAGTAATGCTCTACACAGTGTTTGCTAAATAAATGTTTGTCCATGATTATTGGAATTCCAATACAGATATTAGGGACAGGGTAGGACTTAGACAAAAATAGTATGGACACATTGAGGAGGGCACTTGCTGGGATGAGCACTGGGCGTTGTATGTAAGCCAATTTGACAATAAACTATATTAAAAAAATAAAATAAAATAAAAAATAATATGGAGAATAAATTGTAGATATATATTATAAAATAAAGAATATATTCTCTCTATATTCTGTATATCTCTCCATATGTAAATAGATGGTATTTATGCTCCTTTGAGTATGTCCTTATACATTTTTTAGCACAAAACTAAAAAACCCAAATCATCAAAACCAAAGCAAAAATCAAATACAGAAAACAAAGGTGTTTCACCAGAAACAGTAATTCTTTTCTTTAGAAGTCTCATGGCTGTATTAACTTGAGAACTTTATTGGTTAGAACAGAAAGTTAGTCAACTATTTCCACTCTTGTTAACTTAGCTCCTTCTGCTCTGTAGGAAAAACATGTAATTTGTCACTGAGGTTTCTTGTTATTTCAATCCTGTTGCATTGTTAGCTATTTTTATTTTATAAGTGCTTGAAAGGTATTTACTATGCAATTTCATGGCAATAAGTAAGGTAACTCTGGATGAGCATCTAAAAGACTTGCTATGTATACCCTTACTGAGAAACTTAAGAGGATGGAACATTTCCTATAATGACCAGGTGAATGTTAATTTCGTTTAGCACCTCCACCCCCAGCCTTTGTCTTTTTCTCTCTTGCTATTTCCCACATGTGGGCTCTGCCAGTGAACTTACTGTTCCTTCTCCATCTGTGCTTACAAACCATGGTCCATCTGTGCAGGATGAGTTTCATTTAAACCAATAACCAAGAAGTAAGAGCCAATGTCCTTAGGCATACTAGAATGGAAAAACACTGCCCACAGAATCCCTCTGACCCCTGAGTCTGGTGAAGTCTCCAAGGGCCAAAGCTATCATTAAATTGCTCTATTGGAGTTCTGGCTCAAATTTCTAGGCAAATTCCTGATTTTTACAAAACCTTATGATTCTCGATCTACTCATGCCACAAATCAACATATAGATCATTCCTGCTTCTAGGCACTTGCAGCAGAGGCTCCTGAATTGTGATGAACCTCATCTGCACTGCCCTCAACAAAAACACATGTGTGGGCTCCCTACAGTCTAATGGAATAAGATTAGCCGGAGATAGGGGCAGACCCCCAGTCCTTTTAACGCAATCCCCAAGAAAACCTGCACATCCAATTCTGTGTGCACCAAAATTTAAGAATAACTACCTTATAGATGAGAGCAATAATTACTAATGGTCATATAATTATTAATGAGTCAAGGATAAGAAGATTGACAACATAAATTATTTTTCCCTAGATGAACTGACAGGCTTCTGGAACAGACTGAACAAAATGACCTTCGAATCCGGATCCAGTTATATAACAGATGTTTAATAAAATTTGGATAAGGAAATACAAGCATATTTACATACACGTACATGTACTTTAATCCGTTTTCTCGGTTTTTTTATATAAGAAAAACCTCAAGACATACACGAAGGAAGGAGAAGAAAAAATGAGATTTCTCATTTTATCACTTGGAAGTGTTATGCAAGAAAGTACCAGGTTCCCAGGAAGGAAATGCATATTTATCTTACCCATCTTTTCTACCATGAATGCATCTTAAGTCTCAATTATTAAAATGAATTAAGATAAGCTATTTATACATGATAGACCTCCCAGGAAGAAATTAGATTACTCCCAAGCTTCTCACTCAGTTATCTCCTATACTCCCTGTTGTCTGACCTGACCACTCGTCATTGCTTTACTCTTTTGCAAAGTCGGCCTCAGAAGATGTCTGCATATTTGCAAAAAAAAGTGTGACAGTATCTGTTCTTGCCACAGGTGACCCACAAAGGAAATTCTAGACCCCACATCTGATTCGAGATGTCAGGAGCTCAAATGCAAGGAAAATGGAGAACCAGAACTACCAATGTACAAATACAAAATGCAGTTGGGTACACTGGACTGTAATGACAGGCAAATTCATTTGATATGTTAAACCTTAGGCATCTTGCACTAGTTCTCTTTTATTTTAAATCTGTCCAAAAATAACAAATACTTTCCCACTCATAGAGCATTCCATGAAAACTGCTGAGTAAGGACACTAGAATAGGTTCTTCAGTCCTAATAAGTCACTCTAATTTATCATTTATATTGCACACATCCCCTTGGGGAGGATAATAAGAGGATGATATGCATAACATATTTCCTTTAAAAAGAGAAATGCCTTTCACTAGGTTCTTACTCACTCTAGACAAGAAGTTGTAAAGCAGAAACTTGATGGTTGAGAGCAGGGCATTAAGCAATGTTGAGAAAGATCAGTTGCCAAATGGAGCTTAGAATAGGACTTTTACAAGTAACTCAGATGAAATTAACGCTACATTGCCTCAATATCAATGCCATCTTTCCCATTAGTATGCTTAGGAATGCTGCTAAGAACTCAAAGGAAGGGAAGTTAAAGAGGAGGGGGAATGCTCCTACCTGTTGCTTAAACAGTCTTGTGATGAATACACACTTGTGTGATCAACCCATAAAGCCTGCCATCATCGCCATAGCCAGTCGCCACAGTATTCTATACATACCAAATCAAATTCAGTACTTCACCTACAAAGTGTGTAAGAATCACCCAGATATATTCTTAAAGCAGTACTCTGAACCCGGGGACCATGGATTTGCATTTCCAAAAATCTCCCAGGTGATGCAAATGCTGGTCTATGGGCCATACTTTCAGTAATATTCCTCCAAGTGATTTTTTTCTGATTCCTTTTACCCTTTGTTTCTGAGTGTCCCATACTAAGTTGGTAAACTAAGAATGCTGAAGGCCAACTCACTGGTGAATTTAGCCTCTGCTATGCCATCTTGGCCCTGTGTTTCCCTGGGAAGAACCCTGAACAGGAGAATACCACTCAACAGACCCCTGTCAATATGGTGCTCACATTGGTGAACTCACCAGAAAGTGAAATAGCCACAATCCAATGTGAAATGGTCTGATTCAAAGACCATGTTCACTCCATTATGTGACAGTTATCATTAAATTCAAGAATGGATACAGAAAGAGAGGACCCAAAAGAGGCTGAGGTCAGAAATAAAAAAAATAAAAAAAAAAAGATATACTGAGATTCTAACCCCCAGTACCTCAGAATGTGATGTTTTTTTGGAAATACAGACTTTGCAGAAGTGATCAAGGAAAAATGAGATCATTAAGATAGGCCCTAATCTAGTAGGAACCATGTCCTTGTAAAGGGAAATTTCAACACAGAGACAGACACACACAAAGGGACACAACTACATAAAAAGACACAGAGCGAAGACGGCTATATGACTGGAAAAATCCAACCACCAGCCAAGGAACTCCAACGACTGCTAGGAGCTAAAAAAGGCAAGGAAGGGTTCTCCTCCAGAGCCTTCAGAGACAGCATGTCAGTGCAAACATCATGATTTCAGACCTGTAGAGACTAGAATTGTAAGATCATAAATTTCTATTGTTTTAACCCATTCAGTCTTTGGTACTTTTATATAGCAGCCCTAAAAAACGCACAAATATTCACAGGAACAATAGGAAGTGGCAGCAAAGAGCCCATGGTTGGAGAAAAAGGAGTGTTGTACCATAAGACCAAAGGGGAAAGAGGTTGAACTGAATTTCAGACCAAAGACAGTAAGAATTTCACAGAAATTACCTAAACAATTGTTATCCCTCTAAAGTGACCTTCCTGGGGCACCTGGGTGGCTCAGTAAGTTAAGTGTCTGGCTTCAGCTCAGGTCATGATCTCATGTTTCAGGGGTTCAAGCCCCACATCGGGCTCTGTGCTGACAGCTCAGAGCCTAGAATCTGCTTTGGATTCTGTGTCTTCCTCTCTCTCTGCTCCTCCCCATCTGTCTCTCTGTCTCTCTCTCTGAAAAATAAACATTAAAAAAATTTTTTTAAATAAATAGATAAAGTGACCTTCCTGGTCAGGTGAACAACTTTCACTGGCCATGTGATTATGCAATCTCAGAACAGTTTTGAAGTATCAGTTGATAGCAGGAAGGAATAACAATGAACCCTATATGTCCTTAGGACCTTATTATTCAAAATATTTTTATTATCAATTCTGAAGACCATCTGATGAGGTAGGCATTATCTCTACTGCTTAAATCAGAAACTGGAGCTAGCAAAGAACTAAACTTTAAATGAAATTATGTAATATACAGGTACTATATTAATGAATTCCTTATTTAATATCTGTAATTCCCTCTGAGGAAGGTGTCTTATCACCTTTCACAGGTCAGGAAACCCATGTGTTAGGTAAACTGCCCAAGATCAGAGAGTTGGTAAGAGGTTTAATAAAAAATAAAAGGAGGTTGGGGGTCAAAGTCATATCTGTTGCTTCCCAAACTCACAGCCTTTGGGGGGCCTGGGTGGTTCAGTTGGTTAAGCATCTGATTCTTGATTTCAGCTCAAGTCATGATCCCAGGGTTGTAAGATCGAGCCCCACGTCAGGGTTCTCTTGGTATTCTCCCTCCCTCTCTCCCTCTCTCTCTGCCCCTCCCTGACTCACACATGTGCTCTCTCGCTCTCTAAAATTAAAAACAAAAACAAAAACATTTAGAAAATCTCAAAAAACTCGTGGTCTTTCCACTACACCATAACTGGCTCCATGTGGACTGTGGGGCTCCATGAAATAATTGTTAAAATGAGCATATGATGAAAGTGGATTTATGGAAATATATACATATATTTTAACCTTTTAATCCTCTTCACCCATTTTTCCCAGCCTCTACCCCCTGGCTTCTAGCAATCACCTATCTAGTCTATAAGCTTGGATTGTTTTTTTTGCTTTTTAGATTCCACATATAAGAGAAATCCTATGGTACTTGGCTTTTCTGATTCAATTCACTTAGCATACTTCCCTCAAGACCCATTCACAGTACTGCAAATACCAAGATTTCATTCTTTTTCATGGCTGAGTAATATTCCATTCTATGTATATACCACAATTTGTTTATCAATTTTTCCATCAACAGATGCTTATGTTGTTTCCTTATCTTGGCTACTGTAAATAGTGCTGCAACGAACATGGAGGTGTGTATATCTTTTCAAATTAGTGTTTTCATTTTCTTTAGGTAAACACCCAGAAGTAGATTTGCTAAATCAAATAGCAGTTTTATTTTTATTTATTTATTTTTTAGGAAACACCGTACTGTTTTCCAGAGTGGCTGCACCAATGTACATTCCTAAAAACAGTGTATAAAAGTCCTTTTTTCTTTCACATCCTTACCAACACTTGTTATTTACTGTCTTTTTATAATAGCCATTCTAACAGGTATGAGGTGATAGCTCACAGTGATTTTGATTTGAATTTCCCTGATGATTAATGATGTTGAGTGTCTTCTAATGTACCTCTTGGCCATCTCTATATCTTCTTTGGAAAAATGTCTATTCAGATCATCTGTCCATGTTTTAATAAGATTGGGTTTTTTGCTATTAAGTTATATGAATTCTTTTTTTTTTTTTAATTTTTTTTTCAACGTTTATTTTATTTTTGGGACAGAGAGAGACAGAGCATGAACGGGGGAGGGGCAGAGAGAGAGGGAGACACAGAATCGGAAACAGGCTCCAGGCTCCGAGCCATCAGCCCAGAGCCCGACGCGGGGCTCGAACTCATGGACTGCGAGATCGTGACCTGAGCTGAAGTCGGACGCTTAACCGACTGCGCCACCCAGGCGCCCCTAAGTTATATGAATTCTTTACATATTTTGGAATATTAACCCCTTATCAGATAGAAGTTGCAAATATTTTCTCTCATTTGGGTTGCCTTTTTATTTTTTTGATAATTTTCTTGGCTGTGCAGAAGCTTTTTAGTTGGATGTCACCTCACTTGTTTATTTTCTTGCCTTTACATTTGATGTCAGATTCAAAAAAACATCACGAAGACCCATGTCAAAGAGCATACTGCTTGTTTTCTTCTTGCAGATTTTTAGTTGTAGGTCTTACATTCAGGACTTGAATCCATTTTAATTTTTGTATCTGGTATAAGATAATGGTCAAATTCATTCTTTTGCATTTGGCTGTCCAGATTTCCCAGTAATTATTTCCAAATAATTATTAAAATGAGACAGGCACTGAAGGCAGGCTTAGGAAACTACAGTTTCCTAACTTCATAGAAACAGCTAAAAAGTATTTCTCTTATTGAAAGGCCATATGCATAGAAGAGCTGAAGAAGCCACTCACCTGGAAGTAATCAGAATTTATTGCTGCCAAAATAAAATATATTTCCCACCAATGTGTATTAGTAAAATTGTCTTTCTGGTCAAGTGGACAACTTCAGTTATAATTTAATTTTAGAAAATCTCAAGGTGGAATTTAAAGGTTACTATCAGAATCATGTGTATGCTTATGTATTCTTCCCTTAATAAAGAGTGGAGAATCAGCTAGAGACCCAAACCATATGGTACATTAAAATATAAAATTTAAGTATTTTTAATAACATCATGTTTTCTTATCACACTCAAGATTAAGTAAAGCTTTATGGTTTAATAAAGATTTCTCACAGGACCTAGAAGATTCTGCTCAAAGACTATCCTACTTCATTTTAAAGCCATTTTTTATTCATCTTTAAATTCTGAAAGAAGATCCAACATTGCTTAAAATCCAAGAATCCAATGATAGAGCATTCCTTTTATTATTAAATGTTTATTCTCAAAATCACAGAGTTATAACGGATGTCCAAGAGGTATTTCATTTATCCATGTAGTCTTAATACTTTATATAAGCATATTTTAAATAATGATCATGATGGAAAATCTCTAAGAGTAACATCTGTTCCATACGGGAAGAGAATTCCTACAGCACGGGGGAGAAACTCATGGGATGTCCTCCCAAGCTCTTTTCTTCCCACAACCAAGAGCACTTGAAGGCTCAACTCTCCCCCAGTGTTTAAGCCAAACCTGATCTTTTGGAGGAACACTATGAACAACTCTAGTCCAAAACTTACAGATGGACAGAAGTCTCCTTGACTACAAATCCACTTCAGGTGCCCTAGAAATTTTTGTACCCCAATTCTGATCAGCTGGATTTAATTCTAATTTCTATACTCGTTTTTCAGTAATAGGCATAATGCGTGCATTCCTCCAGATTTGAGACTTTGTCTTCCCAGTGTCCCTACTGGAATAGAGTCTTGCCCTGAATTCTCATCTAGTGGTTGAAAACTTGCAATTATTTGAACGGTTTCTTTGGTTCTACCAGCCTACATGTCTGCCTGGACTCCTAAGTACCTGTATTATATTACTTTACATTTGCAACTCCATGATGAGACTGTATTTTGTTGTTGCTACACCTTTTGATAATGTGCTCTGTATCTCATCAACTCTACTAAACCACATAAATCATCTTAATACCTGTCCCATTCTAGTGGAGTAGACTTTCATATACTCTACCCTATGAGGTTAAGTGTGCTATATCCAGTCCAATTCTGAGCACGACCTCTTGTGGTGATCACTTCTTGGATCAACCAAATGCAGAACTGCCAGTACCTTGTCCTTCCTTCCTTTTATTAGGGCCCTCACATTAAAATGTCATAATTGCTACCTATCTCAATTGTTTTAAAAAATAAAAATTAGGGGCGCCTGGGTGGCGCAGTCGGTTAAGCGTCCGACTTCAGCCAGGTCACGATCTCGCGGTCCGGGAGTTCGAGCCCCGCGTCAGGCTCTGGGCTGATGGCTCAGAGCCTGGAGCCTGTTTCCGATTCTGTGTCTCCCTCTCTCTCTGCCCCTCCCCCGTTCATGCTCTGTCTCTCTCTGTCCCAAAAATAAATAAACGTTGAAAAAAAAAATTTTTTTTTAAATTAAAAAAAAAATAAAATAAAATAAAAAATAAATAAAAATTAGATCCTTGAAAAAAAAAGCAGATAGAGATATTAACCATAAATGATAAAGACAGTAGTAACAAATATTTATAAGTATACAAGTAGTATATTTCTTGTTTCTAAAATAAAAATCTAAAAAATTCCATTTTAATTAATATTTCAATGCGCGTTTTAAGTTCTGTCTTCTTTTAGGAGTACTAGTATTTACTATTAATCAAAATTATTATGGTAACTGAATCTCAATAATTAATTACATATTATGTCTTTAAATTTTACTTGTTGGTGTTCTGATTTGCCTCAAATAATTTTTGGAAATGTGTCACACATAAACCACCTTGCAAGAAATGTAAGTTCTTGGTGGAAAGGGCTATGTTGTTTTGTGTATAGCAAGTGATAGTTCCAGCCCATATTAAATCCATAAATCCCCATACATTGGTTAAAACCACATGCAGGGCACTTTATTAAAATTTTTTAAAGCTTGGCTGCCATCAGATTGAATGCTGTATTAAAAGCAATTATGCTGTATTAACAGGAATAATAGAATAAACAAAACAAAGCACAAAAAAGTAACAAGTGGCACTTGTTCTAACATTTTAAAGCAAACATAATCCTCTTCCAATCCAAATCTATTAATTACTTGTGAGACTTATAACAGTTCTACACAATTTCCAAATCTTTTTCATCTTTGAAATGCAGACTTTCAGATGCAGAGGTACTTGAGAATCCACTAGCAGTGTGATTCTAAAGTAATAAGCCTTCCTCCTTGCCTCCTGAGAAGAGCAGGTGGGTGGAGAGTGAGTATTAAGGAGTTGTGGTTTTCTTTATCTTTCTTTCTTTATTTCTTCCTTCCTTCCTCCCTCCCTCTCTCCCTCCCTTCCTTCCTTCCTTCCTCTTTCTTTCAAGTAACAGGAAAACTCAGATTCCAAAAATCTCCTTCCCTCCTTATATATTTCTTCCTCTTTAAATTGCCCAAAACTTTCTCTTTAAATGTGGGATTTGAACTTACGACCCTGAAATCAAGAGTCGGATGCTTAATTGACCAAGCCACCCAGGCACAACAATTGCCCAAAATTTTTTAGTTTAAATTCTTAATACTAGTATAAGTAGCAACAATTGGGGAATTTTAATACTTTAAAGTTGCTATCATTTTAATATAACTTAGAGTGACAAAAGCTCTGTATTTAAGATTAAAGGGTGAGAGCAAATGGATCATGAGGATTCTAGGAATCTATGCCTGGTAGAGGGAATACCAAAAGGTAGCAGAGGGCAACAGATTATGGAAGGAAAACAAGGCCAATTGTGTGCACATCCCAAGAGTGGAGAAAGCCTAACAGCCTGAATTTTGGCAGGTACCATCACAGCTCAGGTCAACAGATACAAAGAGCTATTAAACATGGAGGGGACCAATGACATTCAGCTCAGATTCATCCTCCTTTCATCTGCCTCCACTTTCTGCTTCCTACCTGCTGGGAAATCAATAGTCTAGCAGACATTATTAGATGTACCAGACATTCTGGGGGCCAACTGGTTCTGGAAAAGTCTATGAGAACTAGAATTTTTTATCTTTATCTTTCATCCTCTTGAGGCACTACCATCCAAATAGCAGTTCAACAACTGGGCTTAAAATCTCTCTCAGGCACAAAGGAATGTGAAGCCAAGCAATCAAGCTTCTTCAAGCTTCCAAACTATGTGAGAACAGAATAAGACCTAGAATGGTCAGGCTGCTTTCTGCTTATTCTTGCATTTGGCAGGAAGGGGTTTCCATCTGGGTACCTTGAGCCCTTGGAAAATTGTTGTTCCTGGCATTTTAAGGCCCGGAATACCAGAGACAACACTCCATGGAGAGGGAAGAACAGACTGAGATATGCACCCAATACAGCAATGGGCCTCTTTACAGAGAAACTTAAACTAGCCCATCTGGCAGGTATCTGAGGCACAAATATTCTTTACTGACTGTGGACACAGCCTAAATCATACAGAGTAAGAAAATAAGAATATAATTCTAAGGAAATACAAGTTCCCACAAATTAAATTGATTTCATTCATGCTCCAGTTGCCCTGTTCATTTCTAACATTTTTTACACTGATAACCTCCTTCCCAACTTCTCTGTTCATGCTTGGGCTCACACATTCTTGTAATCTGTTCATTATCTGTATTAGTTATTCATCAAATACTATATACCTTCGGCTGGAATCTGACCAACTTATAAAAAAAAAAGTTTGCTCTCCTAGGAAGAACTTATAAAAGACAAATCTTGACTTCATCATACAATGGCACATGGTATACTCTCCAAAGAGTTCGCCATTAAAACAGAGCTATCTACCCCTTCCTTTCAAAGCCAAGATATGTGGATTCTGAAAATTTCAGCCAAAAAAGAGTATCTTCAAAAACCACAAACTATTTACGGGTAAAGGTGTTATTTATTTATTTGTTTGTTTCGCCTTCAAATTTATGTTCTACAGACTTTTGCCATGTCTTCTATTAGAAAGCATCAACATAATACACAGGTACCAGGTATTAACGCAGTCTTTAAAAATGTTTCTGTTTATAAAAATTAAGAAATACTACGTGTGAGAATCTAATATGACATTTTTCCTTCTTTCTTTCCCCTTTGCCAAATCAATCAAATTACAATAGCTACCAGAACAGTATGAGAGAAACCTCATCATCCACAACACACAGAGAGCAAACAGCAAGGCGCTTCCCAAACCAGTATTGCACGTGGAGAGTCAACAAAAGACAGGAAAGAATACAAACTGCCTTCAGTAAGAAACACCAGAGCAAGGGATCTGAGAGCTAACAGTGAACTTAACAATAAGAACTGGGATCCAAAGGAAATCTGAGGGAAAACACAATAAATAGTGAAATCAGAAAGAAAGAAAACTAGCTCGCAAAATAAGGTGCCCCAGACAGACAGGGATACAAAGGTCAAGGTAGCCCATGACCATAATGATGGATTCAGAAAGCAACACTTCTGTAATGTGCTTTTTAAATACTAAGACTGGATCCAAATGATTAAAGTGTGTTTCTCATACTATTTGACCCCAAAATTCAACCTGCTCCCATGTTGGTTAGATATCAGAGCTAGAAAAATGAGTCAAGATAAGTCAGTTCCTGTGCTGATTTATTGCCATCCAATTAGGCAGCTCTCAGCTCACTGATCAGAAACAAAGATTAAAGGAAAAAAGACACTATAAAGGCTAAAACTTCTGCAATCTTCTATCTCAACCAACTACATGAAAAGATATGCAGAACCAAATTTAGTTTGGGTTATAAATCACTCCAAGTGTTAAAGGGAAAAGAAAACAGATGTTAACATTTAAACATGCTCCTTGTGAATTTTGGTACATTATTATCTAACTGATTAAAAATATTTTTAAATGAAGTGGAAAATGCTGTTATTTTACTGCCTACACCAAACAATTACATCCGATATAAAAAGCTGCTACAGGAATGAAAAGTTTATCGAAGTACAGAATATTATATAGATTTGAGTAAGTATTGTTACTATAATTGTTATTTGTCCCACTTCATTCTAATTGTTTATGCCTTATTAAATCAGAAAAAAACACCCATCAGGATCAATATATGAATAACTAACACTGTGTGGACTGAGGGATTTGTCTCAATCCAATGGTTATGTAACTGATTACTGCTCTGTTCATTAGAAGATGTTAATATTCCAACACAGTATTTGCAAAATCCCAAGAATTTTAAATTATGCTTTTATTTTTTATTCCTTAGAAAAAAAGTGCATGTAGAAAAACTAAGACAATCTAAACGTTGGGAAAGTAAAATAGTAATAATAATTAGGTCCAGAATTGTAGCATCAAGCCATAGCCTCTCTAAACCACAATTTTTTCTTAATATATCAGCCCAACTTGTATCCTACAATCACTGTCATGATTCCATTAGATGGTGTAGGTGACATTTTTTAAATGATAGAGCCCTATGTAATACACATGTATTACTACTACCAATGCTTGGGTAACCAGAGGAAATAAGAAATAATGAAAAATAAATTTAATTCGGTTCTGGGTTGGTTTTATCACAGAATACTGATAAGTGTCATTCATTCAACTTCCAATATAGATTTTCAAAATTTATTTATCCAAAGTGTTAAGTGGCATATTTTATAAATCTCTGTTTAACAGAAAAAACTCAATTTAAAAAGATAATTAGTAAATTATTTTCCTTCCTTGAGGTACACATACCCACAAATGTGAAGCAAATTGTCCTTTTGCTATGTGAGATTTTCAAAAGCATCAATAAATAATAACCTATTAGTACCACCTTAGCCTACTGTCATTGAAGAATAATATAGTGCTGTGAAATAAGTCAGAGAAAGACAAATACCGTATGATTTCACTTGTAGGTAGAATCTCAACACAAAACAGAAACAGACTCATAAATATGAAGAACAAACTGGGGGTTGCCAGAGGGAAAGAGGTAAGGGGAAAGGTGAAATAGATAAAAGGGATTAAGAGGTATAAACTCTCAGTTATTAAGTAAATAGTCATAGGGATGAAAAGCACAGCAAAGGGAAAATAGTGAAAAAGATTGTAATAACGTCGTACAGTGACAGATGGTGACTACATTTGCCATGGTGAGTGCTGCGTAATGTAGAGAATTGGAGAGTCATTATGTTATACACCTGCAACTAATATTATATGTCAACTATTACTCAATTAAATTTTTTAAAAGAATAATATAGTTCTGGATTCCCTAGAATGCTAGGATGTGCCCAGGTAGAGGTTAAAATGGAGCTAGTATAACTGCTTCCTCATTCTCAAAGTTCCTGAATAGAACCTCTTCCCAAGTCCTTGATCTGTGGGTCTCCAAAATTTTACAAGGGAAAAATAAATAAATAAAATAAACACAACCACACAAATTCCTGCTTCAAAGTAAACACTGTGTGATAATAATGTGATTTCTGAAGCATATTTTTTTTTAAATAATTCTTCTTTTGGTGATTTCTTCCAACCAAGGAAATTATCTCTCCAATATATGCAGTAGATAGTTTTGGTAAAAGCAGATATAAGACAGTAACAATACCCAAAAGATTCTGGAAACTTAAACTTTCACTTACCAGCTAACTTTTCTCTGGTTACATTTCCCAAATTTCTGAATCTTCACTTGTTGTCAGTTACCCCTTTATTGACAGCTCAACCTCTGATCATAATGCTGTTATATCAAATGCATTATTACTTTTGCCCCCATTCTTATTATTATAAACAAGCCTTATTAGGAGTAAACTACACCAAGTGTCCAAATAGCTGAATTAATAAAATGGAGAACTAAATCATTTCGCACAACCTAAGATGTAAAGCCGGTTATCATAATAGAGTTCTCTCATAGTAAGGGCCAGCACCCACTTAAAGTGTGTGAATATTACAGCTGAGTACTACGTACTATATACACAGAGCAAGGAAGGGAATCTATCACGAAAGATGTGATAACAGACAAAACCACATTAAGAGGCTGACTAGTCACACAGTTGCTCATATTACCAAGAAACTATCGCTAGAAATATATCAAGATGGTGAAAATTGCATTTTACAAAGTCCTCTCAAGGACAGGCTAAATAAGAGACTACTTCGATGAAGTCTCATGAGGCGGAGTATATCCTCCTCTGGACATATCCAAGTAGCTCCAGTGACGTGCCGCTTAGGGAAGCAGACGGGATTTACTGAGCAAGCCACCAGCAGCCATACTCAAACCGCTGCACCTTCATGGCAGCCTTCTAAATCAATGTGGAAGAATAAAGAGAACTTTTCCAGAAGGGGCACCAAATTATTGCCCTAGGAGGGCAGCCAGATGTCACCTAACCCAATCCGATTTTCATTTTAGATGGTGCAGTCTGGCAGCACTACGGATTGGAGGGGAGACACTTAAGCGTCTTCTTGCAACCACCCAGACAAGAAGTACCTAGCACCTAACTCAATCTGTGGTAGTGAGGATGGAAAGGAATGAGACTATGTCCTCTGGCCTTCCTGAGAGGTACATGAGTTTGGATGAGGTATTAAGGAGAACAAGCAGAAAATGATGAGAGCAGGGGTGCCTGGGTGGTTCAGTTGGTTTAAGTGCCTGACTTTGGCTCAGGTTATAATCTCCCAGTTCATGAGCTCGAGCCCTACATCAGGCTCACTGCTGTCAGCACAGAGCCTGCTTCAGATCCTCTCTCCTCCTCCCTCTTTGGCCCTCTACTGCTCATGCTCCCGGTCTCTCTCAATAAAAATAAACATTTTTTAAAAAGAAAGAAAGAAAAGAAAAAGATGAGAGAAGAGAAGGCACTTAACTAACACAGTTTAAGTTGAATAATGGGCAAAGAAGCCAAACAACACTGAGTTCAGGAGGAAGTGGGAGAATATGAAGAAGAAATTAATCTAAACCCCTTTTCTATGAAGACTATCAAAGAATATCTTAAATGTCACAAATAGCTTTGAAACAAAGTCAACAGATATAGGATAAGATATGAAAACCAGGTTTCCAACATAAAGTAAATTTATGTACATTATGTCAATATGTTATTAACTTTTTTGAGTGGCATCTTAGCAACACAGAGAAAGAATAAGTCAGACTCTTACCAGGTAATTGCACGATGGAGGCACACTGCTGTACCTAGCACACAAACAGGATGGACACGGTTCTGCAGGGAAGCACTGTTACCAATTGCCTATAAAAGAAAGAGGCTTCTCAAGCCTTCCAAGCGGCTACTTGAATATCAAAACTGGATCATTTAGTTAGGTGTGAACTATCCTCAGGAAAGGTGTAGATTTCACAAAACCAGATCAGTGTTGGCTAGGACAATTACACAGTGCTGGCTCATGTCAGTATACACCAAAAATTCTCAAAGCCATCTCTTCCCTGTACCTTTAGGAGAGTTCACTCATTTGAAAAGAGAATAATGAAATGCCTCTACTTGTCACCACTACTGAATGGCAAAGGAAATGCCTAGAACCATTCTGTCCAACCTTCCTGAGACACAAATTTTGCAAACTACAGTTGCCTCTCCCACCAAGATACAAAGAATAACACTTTGTTACAAACTTTCCACAATTTCATATCTACCCGTGTATGTAAAACAAATGATCACATTCATACTTCTTAGCTAATAACATGAAACACCTCCACATAATTTCTAATAACCTTGCAGTAAATCCCTACAACAAAGAGCCAAAGTTACTTTAAAGGGCTGTGTGCTAGAACCAGCTAGCGCTCCTGAGAGTTAATTTTGTGTATTTCTTTCCAACTCCATTTTTAGTAATGTCAAGTCAGTAGCTTAAATCAGCCATGGTGGGAGTATTTACACCACAGAAGCTGGAAAACACTACAAATCAGAGTTTTTGTCACCTTATAGAGAGCAGTTGTTAAACCTTTACCAACCCACCACACTACTCTAGGCACCCTTTAAAAACTGACTTGGATCCCTTCCCATCTCTCAGTTTAGAAGAGTTCTCCAGGATTTCCAAAATGCCGACATTTCCCAGTCTGAAAATTCACTCTCTCTGAGGGAACATACCTTAATAGCATCCTTACTGTTGCTAAATTATACCAGAGGGGGAAAAAAATACTTTTTTGCTAAATCAGCTCTTGGTATTGCTCTAATATTTCAATTCT
Organism: Puma concolor; assembly: GCF_028749965.1. Lineage (NCBI taxonomy): Eukaryota > Metazoa > Chordata > Mammalia > Carnivora > Felidae > Puma > Puma concolor. Next base: position 54,761,832 of record NC_141673.1, on the reverse strand, counting down.
GTGCTGCCTGACAGCTAGGAGTCTAATTACCACTCTTCCATTCATCCATTCAGCAATCCTTGACTATTCAGACCTTCAACCCAGCAAGGCATTACAGATTACTCCTTACTCCTCCTCCTCTTGCCTGCTTCCCGTGAAAGGACTTCATCAGAATCCAGAAGCAAATGCCTATTTTCGTGTGTGATGAGGAATGCCAGTCACTATACTAATAACTTGCTTCGCAGGTATATACTCATGCTGTATGCCGGGCGCAAAAGAGGAATCAAGCACAATCCCTTCTTACGGAGATCAAGTGTGGCAAACAGACGTCCCCCATTGTATTTTAAGTAAGAGTAGGAACAGTGAAAGTAACTGCTTCTCCATTGTATTTTAACTAAAAGCAAGAAAAGTAAGAATACTTTGGAATTCAAGGAGGACTTTTTAAATATGCAATTTCTCATTACATGGATACTTCGATTCAACACAATTTATTGACTCAGGGACTACAGTGAGTGACTTACTGTGCGTACCTGTCACCTATCCATGAGGAGATAGAAACAGGAGGAGAAGCAAACATGCAGTCAAGTTATACTACACTATGAGCCATGTGTCAGACGCCATTCAGCCCTAAGATACACTTTAGTCCTTAGAACTATATCATACATAGCCAGGAAAAAAAAAAATGTTTAAATGAATTAAATTTAAAAAGTATTAAATAAAACCAAAATATAAAGAAGCTGGCATGCTTTCCAAAATGTTTCTCTGCCAACCTTCAAAAAAATAAACCAATTATTCTAAAACTTCTCTTTCAACCACTAGATGCATTTTATAAGGTTAATGGTTGTCATGTAACGTGAAACTTACAGATGTCACACATTGGTGTCACAGACTGCTACTAATTCAGAGGAATATTTAATTGATATCTTGTAAAGTGTCCTGCAAACGAGAAAAGTAATCTGTACTAACTCCCATTAACAAAATATCAAATGCAGTAAGTAAAATAAAAAGCTATTTTAGCATTCCAATTTTCATTAAGTCACGATCAAGATCTCCAAATGAGAATTAAATTTCCATACAAAATAAAAATTCATTTTACCCCAAGGAATATAAATCTATTCTTAAAATAATTGAATTATAGTAATAAAATATAAATTTTTCCAAAGGTATGAACATATCTTTTCATATGATGAAGTAATTTACTCAATGTGACATTCTAAGATAATTTCATTCCAAACCACACTACTCAAGCTGTGTGATATGACATCAGTTTATATGTATACCTACAATACCTTGAAGGGAACTTGCAAATAATTTTCATATATAATGTAGACCAGGAGTCAGCAAGTATTTTCTATAAAGGATCCTGTAGTAAATATTTTAGGCTTCACAGTCTATATGGTCTCTGAGGCAGCTACTAACACTGCCCTTGCAGTATGTAAGCAGCCATAAAGAATGTATGAACTAACAAATATGCCAAGCCCCAATAAAACCTTATTCACAATAACAGTGGGTCACAAGTGACCTGCAGGCCATAGTTTGCCAACCCCAATTTCAATTTTTTTTAATGTTTATTTATTTTTGAGAGAGAGGGACAGACGGTGTGAAACAGGCTCTGCACTGTCAGCGTGGAGCCCGATGTGAGGTTCAAACTCACAAACCATGAGATCATGGCCTGAGCTGAAGTCGGAAGTTCAACCAACTGAGCCACCCAGGTGCCCCGCCCCCCAAATTTCAACTTTGAAAACTGAGATGACATCTTCATAGTGCGACCAGCAACCCAAGAGTTAACAGGGCAGAACAGTGCCTCTGCACCTCTTATCAAAATCTTGTTCGTTCTCAGAGTGCTGATGCCACCGTTTCTATAATATTCCTGCCTGACACCGTCATAACTGAGCGTTAATTTAGTTATTCTGCAGGAACTCGAGGTTTCGTCAAGCAGCCAGCCAGAACCAATTACGACCACTGACCTCCTCTTTGAACACAACAAAATGAAATTAACACACCCCCCCCCATTAGCAATTTCTTTTTATCTGATTTTGAGCCTAGTAGTTCCTCTCTCCTTTACCCAGACCCTTTTTTCTTGACTTTAAAAATCCCTGACTCTCCTTGGGGGAGGTGGGGACGAAGTTGAGGCTTGCCCTTTCCTGTCCTCATCTGGCTGCCTCTCAGACTTTCCTTGCACACAGTCCATGTCTCAGTGATGGGCTTTGCTGCAACTGGGGCACACGAACATGGGTTCAGTTACAACAAGTACCTCTGAGATTTACCAGTATATCCTTCTCCTTTTACCTTCTCTTCATTCTGGATAGACTGTCTTAACATGTATGGTCTAAGCAATTGGCGATTAGATACTTTTGCATATTAATATTTTATTTTAACACGTCCTCTGCCTACACATTTCATCAGTCCTCTAGCACCTGGCACTGAATAAGCTCCTCATAGGTCCTCAGTGTAGCCAATTGATTCTGTTGGTGCCACTAAAATGAAACAAAGCTGCTCTGCCTCAATTCTAACTGTTCCAGAACATCAGGGTCTGACTCAGCAAAACCATGGAAGAGTAGGATTTAAGAGAACTGGCAGACTTGGTGAATAGTAGTCACAAAGGAGGATTGTATCCAAGCATGATGTTTATTACTTGCTAAATAGGGAGTACAGATTCAAAATATTAAGATAATTTTTTAAAGTTAATCATTTGAATTTTGTTTTTAAGTTTACTGAGCAATTTTACTCAGTTCATTCGAAAACACTGAGAGATTGAAACTTACTTTGTTGGTATTATGGATACTTTGCTTTATTTTATGCTGAATATTTTTAGTAAACAAGTATTTCAGACAGGGTCATACTAAGTAGCAATGAGCATCCTAGATGAACACTGGCTTGCTTAAGAAGTAAAAAGTGGGGTGCCTACGTGGCTCAGTTGGTTAAGCGTCTAACTCTTCATCTCAGCTCAGGTTGTGGGATCAAGTCCCTTGTCATGCTCTGTGCTGGGTGTGGAACCTGCTTGAGATTCTCTCTCTCCCTCTCCCTTTGCCCCTCCCCCCACCACATACACTTTCTTTCTCTCTCAAAAAAAGAAAAGACAGAGAGAGAGAGAAGTAAAAAGTGATGGGGAGAAATGTTGAAAGGCTAGTGATTTCTTTTATAGCACAGAAATTTCTGAATTGAGCAAAGGGCCAAAACATCACAACGATCCACAATTTAATCTCCTGGAACCATTAGACCAATTATTGATGGTGCCATAAAGACTTCCAAAATGAGAGTTAATTTCTTGTCCTCCACATCAAAATCATGAATACATATAAAAAGCAAGCAGTACATTTTCCCTAAGCAATAAATTTTCCTTTCCCTACGTTTCATGTAAATTACAACAACCCAGATTGATATTTTTTCAGGACATTTTGAAAAAGTAGATTTCTTTGGTCAGTATACAATGCCTCTCTGAACACATATATTTAATCTTCTGGTATATTTTTCAGGATATTCTTCGTTATCCTTTCACTGTGAGTTTGAAAGATCTTCATAGAAAAAGACCCTCTACTATAGAGCGAAACACGCAGAGCATACAAGATTCTAATATAAGTATTACAAACAATTAACCAACTTTGAAATAAAAATCAATAAGCAAACTAAAAATTTTGTAGTTTAAGCTATTTGGTATGATCCTATCTGAAATACTTATTTACTGAAAATATTATTTCAGCATAAAATAAAGCAAAACATCCATAATACCAACAAAATAGGTTTCAGTAACTCAGTGTATCAGAAAAATGTTAAGGGGGACCCCCTTTTTCCACTGCTTTGCAAGTTGAGAAGCTGTACCACACAACAGAATGCGACTCCCTAACACAAAGTCTGACTCATGCTTAGTAACTGAGAGACTCTGGGCATGTTACTTAACCTCTCACGTGGTCTCAGTTTGCTGTGCTGAAAAATGGCATAATTAATAATATAAGAGCCTATCTCACAGGGTTGATGTGAGATAGTTATCTGTAACCTAGTATAAACAGAGCTTAAAACATAGAAAATGTTGGATATTAGCCATTAGGCGTATGTTGTTTTGTCTGGGTTCTATATCATTTGCTACGACTTAACCTCACAAATGACAAACAAGAGACAATTATGTAGAGCTGCATAGAAAGGAAAATTGAGGGTGAGCAGTTTGGACAGGAGAAACACACCAGACAGAGCACAACTCAATGGATATGATACAGCTGTGTGCTTCTTGTGAAGTCAGTGGCTGCCAGGTGGGTCCCCTGCACTACAGGCACGATGCTAAAGCAACGTCTTTGGCCAACCGCATCAAGTAGATCAGAAACCCAAAAAGCAAAAGTACATCCAGTGACAGATTCTGTGGTTAACAACTATAAATCAAACATAGAAAGCGTGTCTGCGTGCACACAAACTCAAATATGGGCATGATATTAAAAGGTTCCTATTTTACCTTTTCAGTCCCTTCACCATCAGTGCCTTAGGTTTAACATGAAGACTTGCCCACTGTGTTTTTCACAAAGCAACGTTTCAGAAATAAAGTTCCAGAACACTTAACCTAAGTCTCAGACCATGCAAAATCGGGAGTTCGCCAAACCATCATCAGCCTGAGGAAATGCACACATGCTACCAGACGCTTGAAGCTTTAGCCCACTGAATCTTATTAAAAAAGAAAGGGAAGATGTATTTTACTGCGAATTGCATTTTAAAGCAAAGGCAATATAATGGTACTTCTGGAATCTCATAAACTTTGAATAAAAACGGAGCAGTTCACACTTAATGCTTTGTTTTATAAAGCTCTTCCAGATACCTGAAGTGTGAAAGCTGCTACTTTACATAAAACAACATTCTATTCCATACAGCTGTGTTCTAAATATATAACACTTGGGTACATTTCATGGCATTTTAAAATACCTTGTTTTGTATTCTGGAGCTGCATTTATTTTATTGATGTCAGAACCAAAGAATTATAAAATGGTGTCACAATTTAAAACGTGGAAACATTAGGATTTCAACACAGAATCTTCTTTTTAAAATAGTATTTTTATCTTCTAAATATAATTAAGAAACAACTTAATCTCATACATATAATGGGTTTTTCTAGATCACAGCAGCGTTAGTAATTAACCCGCTTATTTCAGAATTTTGAAAATGCCTGTAACAGAAGGGAACCTCCTTTCCATCTAATTTTCCACATACAATTTAGTCAACTTACTACAATGGTAACTATAGGTATTTCCACATTCAGTTACCATGGGCATTAATTCCAAACTTCACAGCAGAATTAAACTCATCCAAGATGATTATGTGTTCTGCAGGTTACAATTACTATGCTGCCACCATTTCAATGGCAAACTAGAAAGATTGAAAGAAAAATGATTTCAAGTGACTATATCTAAATAATCTGTAGTAATAGAGATCAACGGCTATCCAAAGAAAAATGAGCAATCTAATTATATTTTAAATGGTATTTTTCAAACTGCAGGTTGTGACCTATTAGTATGCCTCCAAATAAGTTAGTGGTTTACAACCTGCATTGTTTTAGCTAAATGACAAAACAGAATAAAACAAAAACATGAGAAATATTAAAGTATATCGTAAGACTATCTTTTCATGAAACATTTTTTTAATTATGTATTTCTGTGCATGTTGAATTGCAGTTACAACCTATTTCTTATTATAAGTCACTGTCAAAAACCTTTAAAAGAGAGAACTATTACACATAAATATAAATATAAAAGTAAAATGTAAAACTCTTGACTACTGCTTACAATTGATCTATGTAGTTCACTTCCCACGCAAATCCAAGAAAGCAATATATACTTACACAATATGTGAAGTTCTAACAAATACAGTAAAATGATTCTCTGCATTAAAGACCATATTTTCATTCCTGATGTTATGACTTCTAAAAACTGGAAATACAACGTTTCTCTTTTTATTGCTCTATCCACCTCTTCTAACTCCTTTTTTGGGAGAGTGAGGGTGGGGGAGATATATGAAGTTGAGTACCACAAAACCAACTACACAGTGGTTAGTTGCTAGCTTTCCGGAAGCTTAAAACATTCTCTCTTAGAAAGTAATTAAATTATGTTATTCTGAAAAAAAGAAAAATCTCTTCTTCAGCTCAGCAATATGCTATTGTAGTAGCCGATATTCCCTCTAATTTTCACAAATGTGTATAGGTATCATGCTATAAACATAACTGACCACAATGTCTGAATCTAACTTAGAAAAGTTAACCTGATATATATAAACAGCAGCGTGGCATATAATAATTAATAAATTAGTAGTAGCAGTAGGAGCACGTGGTCTAACCAGTCACTGAAAGGGTATCAGCAGAAAACAGTTGTCCTGAACTTCCCAGAACCTGGGTTTTGTGGGCCACAGGCTCCCCTACCTAACTCCCTTCCCTCATGACACACTCACTCTCCTAGAGCTCCATCAGCACTCTGGAACTTTCTCAGGCTGACTGGACCTTTGTCTGCTCTGATACAGATCTTAATTCCCCAGGAATGAACACACCCTTTAGCCAGGATCTCCCAAGAACACTGAGGTCACAAGATGGGCCATGCAGAGAAAATGAAAATCAAGAACTATGTCAGAGACACTAACTTCTGCATTCCCTAGCAAGCTAAACAGGTGGTACTGGCCTTGAATAGTAACCAAACACAAGAAAAGTAAGGCAGTGAGGGGAGGGGTGCCTGGGTGGCTCAGTGGGTTAAGTGACCACCTTCGGCCCAGGTCATGATCTCACAGTTAACGAGTACAACCTCTGCATAGGCCCCGCTGTCAGCACAGAGCCTGCTTTAGATCCTCTGTCCTCCTGTCTCTCTGCCCCTCCCCCCATGGTTCTCTCTTTCAAAATAAATAAATAAACTTAAAATATTTTTTTAAAGGGGTTGGGGGAAGATGTCTAATCCTTCGTCAAGACAAGGTTTAACTGGCATTCTCTGTACAGCATTTCTATTTACATTCCTGAGAAAGGCCTGCCATTTTCTTTTCTCATACTGTCCTTTTCTGATTTTGATGTCAAGACTGTGCTGTACCTTCCATCGCTATTCTCTGTAAAAGTTTAAGGTGGAAGATTGGAATTAGTTGTTCCTTGAATATCGGGATGAACGTACCTCTAAGGCCATGGGAACCTGGCATTTTATTTGTGGGCAGATTTCTACTAACTGATTTAATTTCTTCAATGCTTATAAAAATTTTCAGGTTTTCGGGGCGCCTGGGTGGCGCAGTCGGTTAAGCGTCCGACTTCAGCCAGGTCACGATCTCGCGGTCTGTGAGTTCGAGCCCCGCGTCAGGCTCTGGGCTGATGGCTCAGAGCCTGGAGCCTGTTTCCAATTCTGTGTCTCCCTCTCTCTCTGCCCCTCCCCCGTTCATGCTCTGTCTCTCTCTGTCCCCAAAATAAATAAACGTTGAAAAAAAAAAAAAAATTTCAGGTTTTCTATTTCTATTTGAGTTTGGGTGAAAAGTAATTTTCTAAAAATTTTTTGCCACTTTGGGCTAAGTTTTCAATTTTATTACCATTCCATTACTCACAATGTCTTTCTGATCATGTTAATTTCTCAATTGTGCCCCTTTTTTATTCTTAATTTTTTACACTTGCTTTTTCTTTCACTTGACCAATCTTTTTAGGTATTTGCTAATTAAGTCTTTCCAAAAAAACAGATTTTGACTCTGTTGCTCCTATCTCTTAAAAGTGTGTTTTCTTTCTAAATTATGATTGTATTTGGATTTATTCCTACTATGTTATATTCTGTTTTCTATTTTTCTCTCATTTCTATGTTTTATTCCTTTCTTGCCTATTTAAATTATTTTCTTCCTCATTCCTTTTTTATTTAACTAATTTGGATATTATGTATTCTTTCCCTTTTCTTTGAGTCCTACCCTTGAAATTTTATTATGCATACTTACTTAAAAAGTAAGCAAAGCCTAGGGGTGCCTGGGTGGCTCAGTTGGTTCAGTGTCCAAATTCGGCTCAGGTCATGATCTCGTGGCTTGTGGGTTCGAAACCCACGTCAGGCTCTGTGCTGACAGCTCAGAGTGTGGAGCCTGCTTCTGATTCTATGTCTCCCTCTGTCTGCCCCTCCCTGCTCACACTCTGTCTCTGTCTCTCTCTCAAAAATAAACATTTAATTTTTTTTCAAAAATGTAAAGTCTAATATTCATCAGTATTACCCTCCTTTCAAAAAATGTTTAGATACCTGAACTTGTCATATGCCATCGTTCCACTGGGAAGTATATACCACTGTCAAATATCTTAGTTCTATCACTTTAAGCACACTAATCAGTTATTATTGTTACTGATTCAGGCAGTGAGTAACCACAAGCTTCCGATTTTCTTTGGTCATCATTCTTTCTTGCATTCAGATCTCCTTTAAGGAATCACTCTTAAGTATATGCTTTAGAATTTCCTTTAATGAAGAGTATATTGATGGGAAGCTCTCTCTTAATTGCCTGAAAATCTCTTTGGTTCACCCTTCCTCTTGAAAGACTGGTTTGCTGAATATAAAATTATAGTGAGATAGTTGTTTTCTTTTCGTCATTTATCATGGCACCATCCTCTGGCTCCCTTTCTTGCTATTCAAAAGGCAACTCTGCATCTGCCTGTGTAGGAAATCTGTCTTTCCACTGAGCTGATTATAAGATCTTCGCACTGGAGGGGAGAGGAGACCACACAAGGCTGTGAATATCAGGGAATAGGGATCAGGGCCCACGCTAGAGTCTGTCCCCACTGATTCTGTTTGTGGTTCAGCTGCCTCTCTCACATCAGGTCTTGTTTCAACTTGAAAGTCCTTGTCTTTGTTAATTTTTTTTTTTTTTTTTTAATTCTTGGAGGCATAGATACAAGAAAGCCTCCTCTGGAGAAGATTTAGCTCTGCTTCTACCGATAAGGAAAAAGGAAATCGAGAACATGATAAAAGAGCTTCTAGTTTCAGGTTTCTTATGGGCCGCAAAAGCAACAAGAATTCAAATTTCAACTCAAGCAAGAGCCATATTGTTTTTACAAATTCTCAGGGGTGATTTTTTTTTCCCCCTTTAAAACCCAACAACATCAAGACAAGTATATTTTCTTGCCTCATCTTTCTGTATGATGGGTTTTCACAGGTTTACTCTTTCACAAAGATCTAACTGTTTGGTCTCTAAAACTGTTTGGGTGGGCCTTAGGTTTTGTCCCCTGTCCTCTGTCCAGAGCAGCCATCAAATAGAAGTAGGCAGGTGCCTCCAGGGATGTTACAATTATTAAATATATCCTACAGTGAGGGCAGTGGGGTGAAAGGGCAGTCACAAGATGTGAGGGAGAAAATAAAAATGTTCCATTTTTAGTGTAACCTTTAAATATAATTAAACCTGATGGCCATTAGCAGATTACCCACATTATGAGGTAGAGGAACTAATTTTGAAAACTGGGGGCATCACAGGAATATGGAAAGCTATCAGGTGCCAAAGAAAGTAAGAAGTCTTCATTCATTCATTCATTCATTCACTCGACAAATATTTATTGAGCACCTACAAGGTAACAGATTAGACTTTTCTCCAGCTTTTGGAAATACATGAGTGTCCTAAGTGTCAAAACTCCTTGCCCACAGGAGACTGACATTCTAGAAAGCATGAGGACATTAACCTATTTATTGTAAGGGTGAGAAAGACATGGCATTAAGAAGTCCAGAGGAAGCTCAGAAAAAAAGAAACGTAAAATACAAAACTCTCCTCCTTGGCCATTTTACTTAGAATCAGATCCAACCCTTCATTTTCAAGATCTCATCTATTATCTTAGAATGCTCACTAAGTCTATAAACAACATGCTCTGAATTATAGGAGAAACTCAAGTTTCTTGCATCTGGATGGGGAGCATTAGAAGATAAAATTAAAATGATATTGGAGGTGCTTGGGAGGCTCAGTCGGTTGAGTGTCTGACTTCAGCTCAGGTCATGATCTTACAGATCATTGGTTTGAGCCCCAGGTCGGGCCTTGCACTGACAGCGCAGAGCCTGCTTCAGATGCTGTCTCCCTCTCTCTCTGCCCATCTCCCGCTCACACGCACACTCTCTCTCTCACTCTCTCTCAAAAATAAATGAACATTAAAAATAATAATAATATTGTATGGTGACAGATGGTAGCTACACTTGCGGTGAGCACACTATAATGTATAAATTTGTGGAAACACTATGTGTACAACATAGCTAATGTAACATTACATGTCAAGTAAATAAATAAATAAACAAGCAAGCTAGCTAGCTATAAAAAAAAAAAATATTAGAAGGACAGGGGTTTTCAGGGTGACCTGACATTACAGGTCTTTTCTTCTGTATATGGAGTATCTCTTTAATACTTTGAATTCCTTTTTGTTGTTGTTGTTTTGTTTTTTAAGAATATGCTCTCTTGACTCAGCCTTATTGTGAAGGCTACCATGCAGGAGGTATGGAAAGACCATCCTCAGACTGTCTAGCCAGGGAGGATCTCTCCCCACCTGCTCTCAGGACATCTTCGAGTGGGTCAATTAGGCCATCTCTGCTCTAAATCTCAGGGGAAAGGGGCACCTGGGTGGCTCAGTCAGTTAAGCGACCGACTTTGGCTCAGGTCATGATCTCACAGTTCACGAGTTCAAGCCCCGCGTCGGGGTCTGTGCTGACAGCTCAGAGCCTGGAGCCTGCTTCGGATTCTGTGTCTCCCTCTCTCTCTGCCCCTCCCCTGCTCATGCTCTGTCTCTCTCAATAATAAATAAACGATAAAAAAAAAAACTTTTTTTTAAGTTTATAAATCTCAGGGAAAAAATGTGATGGCTTTTTCCCTTGGGTTCACCTTTCCCTGCTCATCTTACCATGTTAGGAGGAGGACAGCAAGTGTCAAGTTCAAAATATTGAACCTGGGGAAAAGGGCCAAGAAGTACAATGGGATTGTTTTTAGTCTAGTCCTTCCATGAGAAAGATGAAGGATGCTGGAGGTCCATGCACAGTCGCATCCAACTTATAAAGGCCAGAGATTTGGAGCAAAAATGTATAATGACAAAAAGAGTTATTACATCAAAGAATCTCGCTCTGCAAGTTTCCCGATAATACTACAGTTGTGGTCAAGAGCTAGTCAAGGACCTAGCAATAAAGGTCGCAGGCCGACTCAGACTCCTTCTACCCTGAAGTTACATCTAAAAAGATCCAACACTATTAAACAGAGAATATTATCATACCTCTTTACAAGTAAAGAAATCAAGACTTGGAACTCAAATGACTTGCCCAAAGCCACACAGCTAGTAAGGATTAAAACCAGCTTATGGTAAAGATTCTCCGCTCAACTGTACTGATCTGTTAAAAGACCTGGCTATTTTCCATTGGTGTTTGCAATGGTTTTCATACATGGTCCTCAAAATCATCGAGCAACGTGTTAGAGCAAGTATTATTATTCCATTTTGCAGAAAAGAAAAAATCCAACTCCACTGCCCCCTTATCTTTATCTGCCGAAATGAAGTGCAGAGGTGATCCCACCTCTATTAGTTTTCTGTTGTTATCCTAACAGATTACACAAACAAAGTGGTTTACAACGGCAAAAATTTGTTTTCTTACAGTTCTGTGGCTCATCACACTAAATTCAAGGTGCTGGCAGGCTGCATTCCTTTCTGCAGGCTCCTAATGATATTCCATTTCTTGCTTGTTGACAAATTCAGTTCCTCATAGTTGTTAAACCAAGGTCTCCATTTTCTTGGTGGCTATCAGCTAATGGCCTTTCCCAGTTAGTAAAGGCCAGTGACTTTCTTGGCTCATGGACTCCCCTTCTCTACTTTCGAAGCCAGCAACAGTGGGTGGAGTATCTCTCACACTTGAAATCTTTCCTCCTCCCTCTCAGCTCTCTGAGCCAGCAGGAAAGATCCACTCTTAAGGACCCATGCAATAGGCTGGACCCACTTACATAATCCAGTAAAGTCCCCCGTTTCAGTGTCCTTACCTTTGATCACATCTTTAAAGCCTTTTTCCCATCATTACAGACTAAATGTTTGTGTTCCCAAAATTCTTATATTGAAATCTTAACCTCCAATATCATGATATTAGGAGGTGGGGCTTCTGAGAGGTACTTAGGTCATGAGCCAGACTACTGCTCTTATAAAAGAGGCCCCAGAAAGCACTCTTTTATGACCTCTGTCATCTACAGATAACAAGGGCAAAACAGTCTTCCACAAACCACAATAGGACTCTCACCAGAATCCAGTCTGCACCCTAATTGCAGACCTCCAGCCCCCAGAACTGTGAGAAATAAATTTCTGCTGTTTATTAGCCCCCTCATTTATGATGTTCTGTTACAGCAGCCCAAAATAAGTCAGCCATGTAAGGTAACACATTCAGTTTCTGAGTATTAGGACTCAGACATCTTTGGAAGGAGAAGACATTATTCTGTCCACCATACTTGACTCCCTGGTGGACTTCAAGCAGAGAATTTGTACTTCTTTACAAACAGAGGCTGGTTTCGGAAGAAGAAGAAAAGTGTTTTATTAATGGCCTCTGCACAGCACAAAAGGGGAGATTTCCAATAATCATTATAATTAAATTACTATTCTCTAAGTGCTTTTAGAAAGTTTCAAAAGAGGACATCAACTTCCTAAATAAAATTAGAACAGAACTTTTTTTTATTGGGGTACACTTACTTTGTGATACAGAATAACTTTGCAAGATATGTATTATTAAGTTCCTATTACATATCATTAAGATGCTTTATGAAACAATAATATTCCAAATCTATAGTACCAAACCATGTCACCATAGGGAAGTATTTGTTTCCATAAAAACTTTGGTAATGACAATGCGTTAGGGTTGTTTTCTCTGTCTCTAGGTTTATGCTTACAGTACTTTATCACTTCAGGATAATTCTCTTTTTCAGTGATGCAAGTGTTTTCCATTAATTCAACCCGAAATGGCAAATTTTAAAATGTTCTTTGTGATTTCAGAGTACATTTACTTTGCTCCATTAGAAGATTAGTTTCTTCATGAGTATTATTTAGTCGTTTTAGTCTTATAAATGAGAGATGCTTTGTAGAAGACAAAATTGGTTATAATCTTACTATTAATGTTTTCCCCAAATCTTAACATGAAATAGTTCTGCAATTTCCAGTGCCAATCTAAGCCAATAGAGATAATAACTGGGCTATTTATGTATCTACACCGTGTTATGAATAAATCCAAGAACACATCTTACCATAAAATGCTTATTCACTTATCTGCTAAAGTTTATCTAAGCAAACAGAAATGTGTATTCCATATATTGTTTGGGTTAACCTTTACTCAGTACGCTTGGGATCTTTCTAAAGCAACGAAATTCATTCAGTATGCAGCCCTAGAAAAGGCACCTTTGATAGAAAGGCAGATACAGAGGCAATGAAGTGTTCAACTTAATGGTTACCCAAATCATATTTTTCTGTCTATTTGCCCAATGAATGCTATTCTCATAGCAAATTCTTCATTACCCAAATGGAATAAGTTGTTTTGATATATCATTTACTACGATTAATAGAGGTATGAGACCTGTAGATTTCTTCTAATCAAATAACTTGAAGGATAAAAAGTAAGCATCATTAACGATACAGATATCCCAAAATGAATCCAAATACAAAGGCCAAAGTTTGTTTGTTTGTTTTTTTTTTTGTCATCACACTTAGGAAAGGTGGCTAGGCTCACAAAGAAAATAGATCAGATGATCCTAATGTTTAAAGACAAGAACAAAGAAGGAACTCTGGAGAAAAACAATATAATAAGAGTTATTTACTGTCCCCTTTTCTATTTCTGAGACAGTGCCAAGTGCATAATATATATTAATACATTCCTAACAGCAGCTGTGTAATTTATGTGGCATGCACATTTCAGAGATGGGGAAACTAAGGCTCAAAGACAATTTTTAAAACTTGCTTAAAGGCAATTAGCTAGCAAGTGTCAGAAGTGTAATTGTTTTACTGTTTATTTTTGAGAGAGAGAGAGGGAGGGAGGGAGGGAGGGAGGGAGGGAGGAAGGGGCAGAGAGAAAGGACGACACAGAATCCCAAGCAGGCTCCAGGCTCTGAGCTGTCAGCGTAGAGTCCTATGAAGGCTTGAACTCACAAATGGCAAGATCATGACCTGAGCTCAAGTTGGATGCTTAACTGACCAAGCCACCCAGGTACCCCTCAGAGTTGTAATTTTTAAACCTGAGTCTGGGCATAAATTTCATCATCTTTCTAAAATATACTGAAAGCTTTACCTAACAGTCATAAACACTGTTATTTTTTAAATTCTAGGGGAAAACTTAGTTTTGTTAATTTATATAATATAAAATATATAAATTATATTTTATGTATTTATATAGAGACAATTTTGGCATGTTTTACCATTGCACACTGACAAAATAATTTAGGTCAATTTAAAAAATTCTAGTTGTCAGACAGCAAACTTACAATGCTTTCTTTTTTTTTTTTTAATTTATTTTTTATTTTTTTTAAGTGGGCTCCAGCATGGAGCCCAGTGTGGGGCTTGAACTCACGACCCTGAGATCAAGATCCGAGCTGCAATCAAGAGTTGGATGCTTAACTAACTGAGCTACCCAAATGCTCCAGCCTATACTTTCTTAGTAACAAATTGCCAGTACAACATTATGAGGGAACTCAGGTTTGGCTTGGGAGCCAAAGCAATAAAAAGAAATAAAACAAAAAACATACATCACCCAAATATGTTGAATTTGGTTTTCAAATTTGCCTCTCCAGTGGATTCCACAACAATGCAAAATCTTAAAATAATTACCCAAATATAAGATATGTTTCCATTCAATATAATCATTAAGTTTTCCATTTGTTTCACATAAAGTATAGTGCTGGGAAAAAATAACTTATTTAACTGAATGTGATCTCTAATAAATGATATTAAGATACATATCAGTTCGCTATATACATATCCATCTTCAAACCTAAAACAAAATGGTGGTCAATAACAAGTTTCAAGTGCACATGGTTCCCATGTAATCCAAAGAATTTACAAAACTATTGCTGTAGGAATACCACTGACGATCCTCACAGTGATTCTTTTGAATTTGCATCATCTAATGAACTACAAAGTCCAGCTTTTGCTGTCTACATTTCCTAAGTTGTCAATATTAATTGTGCTATTTTAACTAATGATACAAGGTCTTGAACATACGTAACTGAATGCCATATATTTTAACATTATACCTTAAAGCAGTGTCTCAAGATTAGCAAATCACACGGCCTTGTTTTTCCTCCAAAGAGTTCAGTTCCAAAAACCAGTCATGGTACAAGCATTTTCTGCAAGTTATTTTCATAATGAATACAAGCTTTGCATGAAATCAGCATGTACTACACAACACATGTATTTTACTGAGAAAGGGCTCATTAAGGGGATACACCTCACTTCCAGAAAAATCTGAGCCATGTGACTCACTTCCAGGAAAAAACATACAGCAGTCAAAACATCAACAGTTTCTGTATGCAGAGTAAACAGGAATAGGAATTTCCAAATTACATAAATCAAATATTCAGCAACCTGTTAGAAACTAAAGTCCTGTGAAGAAACAATCACTGAACATAATATAAGAGGCTTTTGTTTTCCTACCTAATTATACCAATAAAATACTGTAACCATGTTGGAAAATGCACAGTTGAAAACTCAAAATCATACTGAGACTTGTAAAATTAGTTTTCAGACTAAAAGTGTGTCATAGTATCTGAGCACAGGCCCAGAACATAATTTATTATAAACTTTTTTGTCTTTATTCTTAGTTGGCCTCTAGTTTACAAAAGGTCTTCAGCGCTAATCAATTTTTAAAAATCACAAAATCTGACTACCCAAGAAGTGTTATGTATGCCAATGAAAAATTTAACTTGTCTGTGTTAATGATTAATGAAGGTAGAAGTACAACTCTGATTTTCATCTCAAAAGTAATATTTACATCTGGCTCAGCCTTATCATCCACAAAATGATAAAAGGAACAACAAGCTTTCTCTTGCATGTCAGTTATGAAAACACCAACAACCTCCAGAACCACACCACTTTATAAAACAGCAGGTTACAATTATTAATGTCAGTGTAATCCAGAGAGCACCAGTGCACGTAGGAAAATCTGGAGATAAACCCTGTCATTTCTGTGTGATCAGGAACAGGAATTTTTTTTTTTTTTTTCACAGAGAAAGGAAACTGTGAATTAGTAACATAAAAGTAAAGACAGGAGAATTCCCCATACAAATAAAAGTCTGATAAGCCTTTTTTGAAATAGTCCAACTTAAAAAAAAACATGCAAGTATCAGACAAAATTCTAGTCTTCTTAGAGTCTCAAAATGAACTCTTGAGAACTAAGTATCTTCTCAATATCCAAGTATCATTCAGAAGGCAAATAAAACACTAGACTTCACAATAAGATTTGCATTTTTATGTCACTTAATGACTTTGATTTGACTCTGTGTCTCTTTATTACATTCCTTTTTGAAAGATTTTATTCTTAAGTAATCTCTACACCCAACATGGGGCTTGAACCCACAACCCCGAGATCAAGAGTCACACGCTCCACTGACAGAGCCAGCCAGGCACCCCTATCACTTTCCATTTTAGTAATTCTTGGTTTTACTTTTTGATTTGTTCAGGTTCTTCTGCATAGAAAGGATGATTATTAGTATCAGATCTTTAATGCAACAAACTCCTTTTTGTCATTCCACAGTGGCCCCATTCTCCAGTCACTGGACTATAATTCCTTTTCCTTTGGCTTCCCCAAAAATAAAAGTAATAAGACTTATTTACCATCCTCACTTTGAAAATATCAACACTGATGCAACTCAGAACAGATTTCTCTAATTTTATTTGTTTTTAATGCAGGAAACATTGTGATGAGCATCCTTACAAAGACAACCGAAAGAAGGACACTAAACTACCAAGTGAACTTTCAAGAAATGTTAAATTACAAATGCCCCAATATGAGCAGACCTGTGGCCACTCTTAAGTTCCAAAGGCACATCCTCGGCCACCTGGGAAAATCCACCACAAAGACATCTCAGCACTGACAAAGTTGTGGGACGGAGCTGCCTGAGAAAGAGATGAGATGGGATTCTCTTTTTATAACCTTACTTCTGCTCTCTTTTGAGAAGCTGAAACGTATCAAAGCTATTTTTCCTGCTGGCAGCCTAAGAGCAATTATCTTGTCTTCCACCTGCCTCCTTGGAATAGGTCTTACAACAGTCATGCAAGAGGCTCATATATCACGCCAAATTATCAGATGAGCCCGCTTTCCGTGAGAATATAGAATGAAAAAATGCACGGACTTCAAATATTGCTCAAAATTTTTAATTTAGAGGATTTCTCCTTCACCAAGTTAAATGTTATCTTTGGTTTCATATAGAGGACGGGGGATGTTTGATACTACTCCACCATTATTACGAATCACTGGAAAATGTGAACCTGCAGTCTGCAACATGGCATCCGTCAGAAATAGTGATGATCATAAGCAATCATTTAAACATAGAAATGACGAATTCCTACTCATTGAATGCATCAGTGCTACCAGCATCAATGCTCCAACAGGAGGAGGTTACTCAGAAACTGGGTGCCTGCGTGTCACCCATTTTCTTCACGTTTTCAAAGTTTCTTGTGTAGGGACATCACAAAGCATGTACTCTCTGGAAATGAACAAAGCCGGCTTGAAAACCTCAATCACAAAAGAAACACAGGGATTCCATATCACAATTTCCACAGAGAAGATTAGTTTATGGAATCTAAGGGAACCACCAATAAATGGCGTCTGGGCTCCATACTGGTCTCTTGCTCTCCAGGCTGACCACTCTTATTGCTCCATGGGAGCCTGTTAACTCTGACCTTCAGATACACTTTAGTTTATCTTTGACCATAACAAAAAATCCATAATGGCATAGGGGCAGGAAAGAATTAAGACAGATTTCTTTAACGTCTTGTGTTGTTTATTTTCTGGAAATGACCAATCAGTGCTCTGAGTCCAAGGAGCAGAGACAGATCTAATTCTTTAGTCTGTATACAAATAGTGCATTACCAAAATTAAGAATATGCTGAACTACAGTTTTTCCTGGGCTAAAACTACCTCAGAAGCTTCAGAAGCTACATGCCCTAAGAGTTCACCCAAGTTGTACTTTAATAGTAAGAACTTCCAGGGGATCGTGAACAACAGACAAGAAATGCATTAAACCGTGTAAAGACACTAGCTAACATGTGTTGAGCAGTTCCTAAGTGCCAAGTAAATCTGTAAATACGTTCCTCACTTACAATGAGTCCAAGTACTTGTTTCTTGTACTTAAAAAAAGGAAACTGATAATATATCACTATTCATGACTCAATCGCCAATGTTGGATGTTTGAATTTGAGCACTTCCATGTGGTAAGAACAACACAATACTAACCATGCACATCACTACGGCCTCAACGTGCAAGTCCATTGCATTCTTCCTTAACATTGTAAAGATTTACGACAACATTTTAAAATAAGAACAATTTTATTTGAATTAAGTAGCATGCTTATTATGGCCAATGCATATATGTTGAGTTTCTTCTAGTACCTATAATGTTGTAAGGTAGCCTTACTTCAGGTAGACATTTAGACACCTGCTTGCTAGTGTGGGGAGTAACATTAATTTGTTCATTCATTCATTCTTTCATGAGCCATCTGAGACAAGCTCTCAGCATGGAACTAGAGGAAATTCCAAAGATAGAGGTCAGTTTCCTTTTTAAGGTATTTATTGCCTCTGTTGCTTTATTTTTGGAACATTATTAGGGAATTTGAGTTTAAAAGGTGTATTGAATGACATAAAAATAGCAATGGACTGCTGAGACTTTCTTAATCTCTAACACTGATATAACCGGTAACTTTTTTCAAGCCATCCTCAAGGGATATAATTCTTCCCATAAGGACAGGAAAATCTGTATGTGTGTGCGTATCAGAGAGACAGAAATAATGTGACAAAACTCACCAAACATTGAAAAATAGGCTTTAAAATATACCAGCCAGGAGCAACAACCAGAAAAGGAAATATAGTCAACAATCTGATCTTTCCCTTGATTAAATTGACACCCCAAGAATTTTGGTGGCAACTCTCTGTCTAGGGAGCTAATGTTAATAATGTTCTTGTTCTTCAAGGGAGCCAATGAGATCTTGACAATTTCTTCCACCAGAAGAGCACAGAGGATAGGGCAAGGACTAAAACAAACTAATCCAAAACATTGCTTTTGATACCAGATATGCCACATCCCACTTAGAGTGTTATAAAATAAGCAATGAAGATCAGTGGACAGAAGCAATCAAAAAACAGGGACCAAAAAAATACTACAAATATCTTGCCCTAAACACTCTTGCCTCAAGATTTTCACTATTACTCTATTTTTCATTTCTGTGTACTAGACATTTTTCATAGTTTATCTTCTTCCATTTAATCCTTACATCATTCCTTTGAGATAGGTATTACTATATAAACAGGAAAATGCATGTTCAGAAAAGGTAACTTGCATAGCATTGCATAGTTAGTAAGGGATTTAGCCAGGCTGTGGCTTTAGGTCTGCTGAACTTTAAAATCCCTGATTGTGCCTCCCTATTTTTTATAATTTGCTAGATACATTTCTTTTTTGTTGTTGTTTTGCATTTTTATTTATTTATTTTTAATGTTTTTATTTATTTTTGAGACAGAGAGAGACAAAGCATGAGTGGGTGAGGGGCAGAGAGAAGGGGAGACACAGAATCTGAAACGGGCTTCAGGCTCCGAGCTGTCAGCACAGAGCCCGACGCGGGGCTCAAACTCATGGACCGTGAGATCATGACCTGACCTGAAGTTGGATGCTCAACCAACTGAGCCACCCAGGACCCCCTATTTTTTTTTTTAACTTACATGTAAGTTAGTTAGCATATAGTTCAATAATGATTTCAGGAGTAGATTCCATTTAGCCCATCCCCCCTCCCACAACCCCTCCAAGTAACCTTTTGTTTGTTCTCCATATTTAAGAGTCTCTTATGTTTTGTCCCCCTCCCTGTGTTTATATTATTTTTGCTTCCCTTCCCTTATGTTCATCGGCTTTGTTTGCTAGACACATTTCTAGTTATACCATAGGTATAAATAGGTATACACCATACGTATAACATGTACATAGGCAGTACATGTTCAGTTTTCTTCCATTATGAAGTGACAGGAGGGCTCAGGTGACACAGAGATCCTCCTATAGCTGTGGCTCTCCAGACAAGAGTGAATCCTTCCACAGGATGGCCAGAGTGCATGGACTGTTCCTGAGAGGATGAACCAACCATCACACCTGCACACTGCTGGAGCAAATTGGATCTCTATCTTGACTACCTTACAGGTTTATGAAAGAAATATTCTTAAAGTTATGAGTGCTGAATCTGAGGCTGGGTTAGTGAGTGCAAACTTGCTTTCGTTTGATTGACTTTGCCAGCAAGGCACTTTGTAGTAACATCTATTTTTCATTAAATGTACAGTAACTGACAGACACAAGAGTGACTGAAGTTTATTCATTGTTACCCTTTACTTTCCAGAGCTAAAACACACACACACACACACACACACACACACACACACACACACGCACGCACACACACAAGAAGATAATGTATGTCAAAGCCACGATGTGCTTTAGACTTCTTGTGCCCAGGCAGAATATAGCCCAGCAGGAACCACAACATTCCAGCCAACACTACAGCAGAGGCACAGAGGTTCCCCAGCATATATCACTAAGTATACTTTTTTGCACTGTAAAATTTCCCATACTTAATTCTGAAATTGAAGGATTCATTTAAAAAGAAGGATTTTTTTTAAACCCTTCAAATTCGAGTCTCTAATGCAATTTGTTTGGAGTCATGTGTCTTATGAGCTAATTCTTAATTCATGGTAATCAATTTGTTAATTTGGAAGCATTTTCAGTAAAGCATTATATATTTCCATTTTTTTCACAACAAATCCATAGTTATCGAGCACTTTGAAAATAAGAAATTCTATTTCTCTCTTGCTTCTGAAGCCACATCTGTCAATCACCAATTTATTTTCACAACAAATAGCTTTCAGCAAGCTTGTCTGTGCAATATTCACATTCAGAATCCTTTCTCTACCTGATTTTTAAATATGTAATGACTACAGGAAATTCATCACACATGAAAGACAGACATGTGTTGTATTTTCAGATTCCAATCACTGCACAAAGAAACAACATTCTCCTTCACTGTTAATAAATGAAGCATTAGTAATAATAACTATCACTTGAGGACTTACTGTATACCAGACACAAGCATACTATTTAGGTGGTATTTAATATGCAAACCATTCGACATTCTAGGTGTTCTTAAAAACATTTTTTTAATTTTTTTAATGTTGATTTTTTTAAAGAGAGAGACCAAGTCCAGGTGGAAGAAGGGCAGAGAGTGAGGGAGATACAGAATCCAAAGCAGGCTCCAGGCTCTGAGCTGTTAGCACAGAGCCCCACACGGAGCTCATACCCATGAACCACGAGATCATGACTTGAGCCTAAGTCGGACACTTAACCGACTGAGCCACCCAGGCGCCCCAACATTCTAGGTGTTCTATTAAAAGGGTAATAAAGAAAAAGCAGTGTCCATCATGGCTGACAGCATAGCTATCCATTGTTCTTCTGGAAACAATGAAGTTCTAGGTGGGATGTGAATGCCACCCTAGGCATTATTTATCCCCTGGCTCCCTTGCACTTAAATGCAGCCACATACGCAGGCTCTTGCCAGTGGCCTGGGTAGAAGCAATGTGTGCAAAGTCCACCTTATTTGCCTGAGTGGAAATCAGTGGACCCGGATCAGACGCTCTCCTCCTTCTCATAGCTCCAATGGCCATTTCAAGTCTGTTCCCAATTAACTGTAAGAAGAAAAGCTGCCAGTTAGATGACAACAATCAACTTAGAAACTTTTCTTTAACCATTATTTTGACGTCTGTTTATTGTAGCAGGCTAGCCTACCCTAATAAATTTTGCACACACGTTTGTATGTATACACACGTGTGTGTGTGTGTGTGTGTGCGCGCTATAGTCAATAACCAAGAGGGGCTTTTGTCTTTACTTCTGCAGGTTTATTAATCCATTAAGTTCTTTAAGAAGTACGGACCAAAACATCAAGAACACCCAATAAGCTATAAATGAAACTATTGCTTTTTGATATTATATTGCTAATGACAATCAACATTTTAATTGAATGGTTGTGAACTTAAATTTTATGGTTTACAAAACGTTTCCAAAAACATTCTCACTTTTTCCTCATTATACATCTTCTATTTTGTAGATCCCAAACTGAAATTCAGAGTGGTTAAGTGACTTCCAAACAGAAACAACTATCAACTGGCCTAGGAGGTACTATACCAAAATCTGTACGTTCAAAACTACATTGTACCAGCAATTTGTGATGATATCTCTAATGTCTGACTTGGCAAATTCAGCTAATTTAAGCTGCATATTCAAAAGGGAAGTTAATTTTGCCTGTCGTTATGTTAAAAATTAGCTAAGGGACACCTGGGTGGCTCAGTCAGTTTAAGCGTCTGACTTCAGCTCAGGTCATGATCTCACGGTCCATGAGTTCAAGCCCCACGTCAGGCTCTGTGCTGACAGCTCAGATCCTGGAGCCTGCTTCAGATTCTGTGTCTCCCTCTCTCTGTCTCTTTCTCTGCCCCTCCCCTGCTCACATTTTGTCTCCCTCTCAAAAATAAATAAAAATGGTAAAAAAAAATTTTTTTAAACATATTAAAAAATTAGCTATGATCAGACGTTCCTACTTCTATATATTTGAGCATGTCTGGTATAATCAATATTATTCTGAAAAAATCCACTAGACCTATGTGGAGAAATAGGAAAAGAAAAATGAAGAATTTTAAAGTTTAAAGTCTCTGAGGAGAAAGCCTCCAAATTATCTTTACGTTTTGTTAGCAGGGTAACTCAGTGAGATTTAAGGCATTAGAAATAGAAATTGATTTTTTTTAATAAATAAATATTTCCAGGGCAAAAATCTGTATAACTTTTTTCAAAAATCACTTTTCTGTACTGGATTTCAGCAAAGTCTTATTATTGACATGACAGTTGGGATAGTTATGTATTTTTTTTCTGCTTCCTAAGCTTTCCTTAAAGCTTTCCAGGGATCTCCCTCAGTAAAATCTAATATTCTCCTCACAACTCTTCCAATTCTTCTTTTGCTAAGGTTAGACACCAAACAAAAGTCCATGGATATTAGCCAGGAACCTTCCCAATCCCGCACCCAATTTTGTGTCACATTTAAATAGTGTTTCTCCTACACCCTTAAAAGAAGGTAATCAAACAAGGACTTGTATCAATTCTTTTTTCCAGAAAATTAGCCGGCAGTTCTGTTACACAACACACAAAGCAGAAGGGATAGAGATATAATTTATTTTTTATCCCCATAACTATCCTCACAGGCTAGTATTCAGATAAGACCATTCTTTTGAAGGCCCTGAGGATGTAAAAAAGCTGTTCAAGGCAGCATCAAAGTCAGGTAGGGAAGGGGGGGGGGGGGGGGACATCGACATGAAACTGAAACCTGTCAAGAAAAGAACTCGGAGGTAGAATTCCAATAGAAATAAAGTCTCAAAGTTTCTCCTGGGTGGCTCAGTCGATTAAGCATCCAATTTTGGCTTAGGTCATGATCTCGTGGTTTGTGAGTTCAAGCCCAGCATCGGGCTCTATGCTGACAGCTCAGAACCTGGACCCTGCTTCGGATTCTGTGTTTCCCTCCCTCTCTGCTCCTCCCCTGCTCATACTCTGTGTCTTTCTCTATTAAAAATAAATAAACCTTAAAATTTTTTTTAAAAACAAAGAAAGAAAGAAAGCCTCAATGAATTTTAGATTCCTCTGGTATATTAGTCTAGTTTCAGTGATTAGCTTTCTGAGATATTTAATATAAATGAAAATAATGCATATTCTTCAAATCCTAGATAATTATTTATGAATCTATCAACCATAAAAGGAATTATTCAACACAAGATAAATTATTAAATTCATTAATTATCAACCTAGAAAATTATTGTTGACTGATTTGATTAGGTTTCTCCTTAAAACCAACAGTTTAAAGATACCTCTTTCAATTAAATTGACACTGGTGATTTCAGATGCTGCAAAATATATGAATGTGGTTTAATGAGATGCTTTTACTTGGTGTTCTGTTTTCATTAACTGACAAAGAAATATTCACTGAGAGTTTGGCTCCAAGTCATTATACAAGCTATCTTTTATATGAGACAAAATTAAACACTAAAGTTCCTTCTTAAATTAGCAAGTAATGATTATTTAATTACAAAAGAGGAAACGCTTGGTAACTTCTTCTGGATTGTTAAAAGGAAAGTGATATTGTTGGTAAAGAAATGAGGATCATATCGAGCATGGCTGATTTCCAAGAAGAAATTTCTTTTAGTGACTAGATCATTAAATCCCTCTAAAGCTATTCAACAGGTATCACCAAGGGTGGAAGAAATTTTATAAAGACGTGAAATCCCGTTTCTCCCTTAGCTGCTAGGATATATCACTTTCCAATTCTCTTCCAAACTCATCAGTATTATCCAGTATTGCCTGTCTGTCCTGAGAGCTTTTTCTTATTATCCCACATACTCCTCCACATGATCTAATTCACATTCATGAATTCAACTTGCACCAATACACTGATTGTCAAAATCTACATTTTCAATACCGACCTCATTCTAAGTTCCCAGTCCATATTTTAAAACCTCTTCTCTAACACAAGGACCTCAAAAT
Source organism: Puma concolor (assembly GCF_028749965.1). NCBI lineage: Eukaryota > Metazoa > Chordata > Mammalia > Carnivora > Felidae > Puma > Puma concolor. The sequence goes on along the minus strand of NC_141673.1, from coordinate 54,737,121 downwards.
CAACATGCTCCAAATTTACTATCTCTACTTCCTACCCCATAGGCAAATAATGTTAGCTCTACTGCATTTCCTCTTTCCATGAATGGTGTCCATCTTTTCCTTCAGAACTTGGTCAGTGTTCCTCTGGGTATATCCACGAGTATCTATGGTCTTCATATCGCCAGAGGCAATACCAAGCCTCACAAGAAGAGGGGAAAACATGAAAATCCCCCTCTCTAGTTTACTTTGGCCCTTGGAGATCCACGCAACCCAGCTCATGTGCATGTTTCACAATTTTTTCTTGGAAACAACTCAAGTTCTGGCTATAGTCTTTCTCTGTGTAGGGTCCTATGTAGCCCATGGAGACATAATGGATTCCCAATGTTGTATCATCTGCAGATACCATTGTCTTAACCTCAGTTCTCCAGCAAGATACACCAACATCTCTTTTGCAAGCCCCTTTCCTACAAATAAGCCTACAAACAGAAGCCTAGGCAAATTGTGGGCCTCATATACATTTGAATCTGTTTAACCTCAATTCTCTCTCTCCCTCTCCCTCTTCCTTCCCCCTGCCTCTCTCTCTCTCTCTCTCTCTCTCTCTCACACACACACACACACACACACACACACACACACTTATGTTCCCAAATCTGCAAATTAAGGCTGCATTTCTCATCATTATCACTCACCAGCGTCTCTGCCAGAGGGCAGGGAGTAAAATGACATAAGAAAACAGAGCATGAATTTAAAATGTAGATGTTTATAAAAAAACATATTTTATCAATTACATTCAAATTATTCAATATTTCTGATAGGTCTTGGGGTTGGAGTCAACAATGTGACTTGATAAAGGTTTAACAACACGTTGTGACTGAATCCATGATCTCAAATTAGTATTTCTGTCTAAAATAATTCTAGGATATTCAAGTTAATGTGGTTCAACCTACTCTTTGTTTTTTTTTCAGAAGCTGCTCACAAGAAGTAAATCAAGAAACACACGAATGGAATAGCTAATCCCTAATCTCCCTGTATTAATTCTCTATAGCTGCGTCACAAATTACCACAAACTGGACACCTTCAAACAAGACAAATTTGTTAGCTCCCAGTTCGACAGGCCGGAAGTCTAAGAGCAAAGACACAGGTTTCACTGCTCAGGTCTCACAGGCTAAAATCATAATGTGAGCCAAGAGGTGTTGTCATCCGGAGCTCCTCTCCTCTTCCAAAGCAATGTCATTGTGGCAGAATTCCGTTTCTTGCAGTGGGAGGACCGTGGTGCCGAATTCCCTGTGGACTATCAGCAGGAGGTTGGTTTCGACTCCTAGAGGTGAGCCAAACCCCTCGACATGCGGCCCCCTCTCCATCTTCAAGGCAAGCAACACGGATTGTCCCTTGTGTCAATACAAATTCCCATTCATTCCAAATCTCATTTTCCAGGTAGAGAGCAGTCCCTTTTAATTTTTTTTTTTTTTCAACGTTTATTTATTTTTGGGACAGAGAGAGACAGAGCATGAACGGGGGAGGGGCAGAGAGAGAGGGAGACACAGAATCGGAAACAGGCTCCAGGCTCTGAGCCATCAGCCCAGAGCCCGACGCGGGGCTCGAACTCACGGACCGCGAGATCGTGACCTGGCTGAAGTCGGACGCTTAACCGACTGCGCCACCCAGGCGCCCCAGCAGTCCCTTTTAAAGATGTACCTGATGAGGTCAGGCTCGACAAGGATAATCTCCTTTTCCTAAAGCCCCATTATAGTCACAGTTAACGCCCACATTCAAAGGGAGACAATGTATACCAAGGGTTGTAATCTTGCAGACCATCTTAAAATTCTGCCTACTAATTATAGTTCTTTCTACTACATAATCAGACACTACACCACATTATCCCCTGAGCAGAGAGAGGAAGGACCAATGGAAGGAGCAACAGACACAAGGAAGAAGAATGTGTAATACTGTTGTGGCGTCTTTGATTTACCACATGTACAAACTTCACAAAATTCTAAAATCTATAATTTATTTAGTGTGGCTCTATTAAATCTCTGAATTTCTCTGGCCTTCAGTTTCATAATTTATGAAACAATGATTTCCATTTTGCATGCCATACATTCATATGTAACATGTTTATATTAAAAAATGTACAAGGTTACAGCAAAGGGAAGATGGTGTCAACTTAACTTTAATGCCATGAAGAGTAGTCTATGCAACAAGTTCATGAAAAAGCAGCCTCCTGATCCTTTGACGCATGGTCTATTTTCTCTTGGCATTAAAACCTCCTCCTAGGAGCACCTGGGTGGCTCAGTCGCATAAGTGTCTGATTTGGGCTCAGGTCACAACCTCACGGTTCATGAGTTCGAGCCCCGTATCGGGATCTGCGCTGACAGCTCAGAACCTGAAGCCTGCTTTGGATTCTATGTCTCCCCCTCTCTCTGCCCCTCCCCTGCTCATGCTCTGTCTCTCTCAAAAATAAACAACAACAAAAAGAAACCTCCTCCTAAATATTACTTCTACCTATAGAATTATAATAATATCTTTGCATTCATTTTAACTTTAAATCAGCCTACATTTTCAAGTAACTTCACAATTATTGTCCCATTAATTTTATAATTAAAAAATCCATGTACAATAGATAGGTACAACATGTGTTACTCCTCTCATTTCACAGGTGAAAAAAAAAATCTGAGTCTGGGGAAAGGTTTAATGATTTTTTTCCTTAGCAAGTTAGGAACAGAACCAAGAGCAGATTCCAATTTTCTTCTCATTTGGCCTGAGGCACTTCCTATTCCACTGGCACTCCCTGTCATCTTTATTAATAAGCAACTGAGGGGTTTGTTGGTTTTTTTTGGTGGTTTTTTTTTTTTTGTTTTCTTTTGTTTTTCAGTGTACAAACATCACATCTTGTTTATCTTGCTTTGTACAGGGCATAGCACACAGTCAGTACTTGTTCATGCAATAGATATTGAACACTGCTGTGTGCCACATAAGGTTCCAGGCTGGGGTGCTGAGGCTGCCTCAACACAAGGCATAGTCCTGCATTTATAAAGCTTATCCAATTCGGAAATTACTTCCAAGGAGAGTGGTTTCTGAAGGTCTCCAGGGAGCACCTGGATGCACATCGAGTCTTTTGATGGGGCTATGGAGTCAAGCAAAGACTCCATCATGTATCAAAAAAAGTAACTAATCATAAACTCATCACAGTGGAACATTTCCATCCAATTCTAAAGAATATCCACTCTAAGTTGCAAAACACAGCCTCCGAGAATAGTTTGTGCCATTTACTCACTTACTAAAGACAATTAACACACAATAGTAACTATGGGTCCACCATGTTCTACAGTAATTTTTTTTCCATTTAATCCTTGCAACAACCCTTTGAGAGTAGGTGCTGTTATTATTCTCATTTTACAGTTGAGGAAACTAAAGCAAAAAAAGGAACTTGCCCAAACTCCTGCACAGTAGATCATAGAGCTGAAATTTAAACTCTCAGAATCTGGTTCTAGAATCAAGGCTCTTTACTAGTAGACTCTGTTGCCTCAATGAACATTTTTTTTGAGTTTCTCTTAAATTCCAGGCACAGGGAATTTATCTTTTATGTTAAAGTTCTCTTTTGTTAATCAAGATTGTAAACCAAGGCAACAATCTCATCTCATATGAATTTGTCAGGCTCTGATAGGACCAGGGTAAGGTCTGATCTGAATCATCTCTTTGGGTGGAAAATGCACTGCTTCACCGTCCACAGCTTTCTCAATGGTAGTTATCTCTTCTTCCTTCTAACTCTCTTCTTATCAGGGGAGAGTTTTCATTTGTAAAGGAATTTCAGAAAGTACAAAAATGCTTACTGGACACGCCCCAAAGTCCAGTTAAATATTTCTCTGGGGTATGTACCAAAGATAGCAGGTTTTATATTTTTAATTACCTCTAACTTTTAATAACCTGCTCTCCTCCCCACCATCAACAAAATTAAATATGGCTGAGCTTTTGTTTATCTGAGTCTGACCAATATTTTTAAAGCTGCAAACCCAAATCACATTTGACTACAAAGGCTTGTACATCATTTACAAACACAACTTTACCATCAAGAACTCTGGTTTGGGGGCACCTGGGTGGCTCAGTCAGTTAAGCGTCCAACTCTGGATTTTGGCTCAGGTCATGATCTCACAGTTCACGGGTTTGAGCCCCATGTCAGGCTCTGGGTTGACACCATAGAGGCTGCTTCAGATTCTGTCTCCTTCTCTCTCTGCCCCTCCCCTACTTGCTCTCTGTATCTTTCTCAAAATAAATAAAAACAAACTTAAAAAAGAACTTTGGTTTGTCTTGCAAAGTTTTAGCATGAGAGAGTAATAGGCCTTTTATGTTTAAATGTTATTTTTATTAGCAATGGCCAGATAGTAGAAAAACTAGTGAAGGAGTATCTAGTGTACTAGAGTATCAACAGATCACCTGTCATCAAAATATCTAGAACATTTAAATTATGTTAATAGCATTAGCATTTATGTGACTTTTTTATTTTTTTACCATCTAATTTAAATTCTTCCCACACTGCTGTTACTCAGAGAATATTTTATAGTCACGGTGTGTGTGCTTGAGCGTGTGTGTGTTTCTAAAGATACATTCAAAAGGAAATGTGTCAGTATTCCCAGGGTGTTTTAAATTGAACTCCAAATTCAAGAGATTTATGGCTTAAATATGAGTATACAGTACATTTTCAAAGAAGCCAACCTTTCATCAAAATCTGTACTAGGTATGCAGAGAGACAAAATTATCTGGCAACTGCACTACATGTTTCTAATATTTTCTTCACCTATTATATTCCTTTTCCTCCTACAATTTTCAAATCCAAGTTTACATGGAAGCTTTTTGAGAGCACAAAACCACTTCCCAATTATATGCTTAATACTTAAACACCTAATAGCTTATCTAATACTTGTTTAAATAATGAATCCAATTATGACAGTCATTAGCATTTTTCCATTTGCTCTTCTCTAATTATAAAAGCATAGTATAAAGGTAGAGGCATAATACAAATGCTGAACTGACTCGTGCACAGTCATATTCACAAGAAGTGGGGAAGGTCTCTTGGCATATTTACCAATGCGCAGTTATAAATGTTTGCCAAAACCTGAGAGCCATGTTTGGATATGAGTCTGCAATAATTTTTATGAGAGGAGAAATCCTGCTCCCCCCCAAAAAAGGGAAAAGAGAGTAGCAAAGGCAAGTTCTCCCTCCAGTGGTTTATTTATTTCAGCTGAAATTGTCCTTTCTAAGTAGCAGGCCTCATGCTTAGACTACCATAAACACTCATGACTAGAAATAAAGACTGGACAAAGCAGTAAGAGAGATAGCAAACACTTATCTGAATGATAGAACCCTTTAGAAACACTCTAAAACCCACCCAGAGAATTTATTTTGTTTTCTTTTCCTCATAATCAGTAGAGTTAAAAAATAAAACTTACATTTCAAAAAAAAACCAATCAGTGAGACAGAAAGGTTATAGCAAGACAGGTTGACATCAGTTAAAACATGTCAGGCTCTCCTGATATAGGAACTGTTTCCCTATGCCACATGAGCTAGAGAGTATGCTCAAAATTCAGTTCTTTCGGTGACTGAATTAAAAGAATATCCAAGTTTCTTTCTTTCTTAAAAAAGAAGAAGAAGAACAACAACAACAACAACAGGAACAACAACAACGACCTGTTTGAGTTGCCCCAGAAGCCACTGTATTCATCACACATAACCTCAAACTTTAGGATCCATGAGGAAATCACCAGTTGCTACTCCCACTAAGAACTAAAAATCCCAATGATGTTGACCTTGACTGACCCCTCTCAATCAGGCTTCTCCAAGACAAATGCTTCGTCACTATCTGTTCAGGCCCTCATGCCCCACTCCACACGCAATCAGAGGGATGGATTACCCACCCCCCAGACTGATATGAGACTGTTTCCCACTGTCCTGGTAAACCCGTCCCTATAGCACCTCTATCATCAATAAGCTATGATTTGTCTTCCTTTCATCAGACCTCCCTATCTCTAGCAGCAGATTCTTGCACAAATAGTTTAAGCAGATTTTCTTGAGGTAAGAGGAGGGATTATGAAGAGTTTTCTCTACTCTCCAATCAATTAAGAAAAGCAATGCTGAAGTTTCCAAGCCTGCTTTCTCAATTATTGTTCACACAACATGCTAAGAATTATAAACAAGACTGTACTTTCCCAGGTAAAAGAAAGAAACTAGACAAAGTTACAGCATCTTTAACATGAAACTTACATGAAACTTCAAAATTCTAAAAAGAAGACCTATTCTGAAGTTCATTGCCCCCATTTCTTCTATAGAAGAAAGAGGACTTTTCAATGTTATGTTTGTTATGTTACATTACCTTACACTACTTACGTTATGTTTAATCCCACTCTTAGCAGATGGAGATAAATTGAACTTGATAAACCACATTTCCAGGAACATAATTTCTAGGCTGGATGACCAAAGAAATAAGAGCTAGAAGAAAGCAGACCTAGAAAGTGATTAACACAAATTGAATAAGCTCTCATGTTGGCACAAGATTCTATGATTCTGAGAAGTGAATATTTATTTACCTTAAACACTTCACTTGAATATCTCCTTTTGTTCATTCATTTCACATTTTACTATATGCCAAGCCCTAATGGAAGGGCTGGAATACAATGTAGAGAAAAACAAGCATGATGCATTTTCTCATTAAGCTTATATTTTATGGGAGTCACAGAAATAAAAAAGAGCAGGTACAATATACCATATGCAAAAATCTATTTTAAATGAATCAAAGACCCGGGGCACCTGGGTGGCTCAGTGAGTTGAGCATCCGACTTCAGCTCAGGTCATGATCTCACAGTTGATGAGTTCGAGCCCCACGTCGGGCTCATTGCTGACAGCTCAGAGCCTGGAGCCTGCTTCTGAGTCTCCCTCTCTCTCTGCCTCTCCCCCACTCATGCTCTGTCTCTGTCTCAAAAATAAATATAAACATTAAAAAAAATTTTAAATGAATCAATGACCTAAAAAGAGCTAAAACTATAAAACTCTTAGAAGAAAACATAGAGAGAAACCTTAATAACATTGGATTTGGCAATTATTTCCTGGATGTATTATCAAAAGCACAAGTAACAAAAAAAATTGATAATTTGGACTTCCTCCACATTAAAAATTTTTGTGCATCAAAGGAGTAAAAAAGCAACTCAGAGAACAGGAACAAATATTTGTAAGCCATATATCTTATATGGAAAGTATCCATAATATATAAAGAACTCCTATAACTCAGCAACGAACTCATTTTAAAAGTGAGCAAAGGACTTGAATACATATTGCTCCAAAAAAAGATACACAGTCAATAAGCACATGAAAAGATGGTTCAACATCACTAATCATTAGCGAAATGGAAATGAAACTATAGTGATACCACTTTACATTTATTACAATGACATATTAAAAAAAAACCACCCAGAAAATAAGTGGGGGTGAAGATATGGAGAAATTAAAACCCTATTCACTGTGGTGGGAATGGTGCAGCCGGGATGAACAACAGCATAGTAGTTCATGAAAAACTTTAAAACGTAATCCAGCAATCCAACTTCAAACTTCTGAGTGTGTAACCAAAAGATCTCAAAGCAAGGTCTCAAAAATGTAACTGTATGGGGGCGTCTGGGTAGTTCAGTTGATTCAGAGTCCAACTCTTGATCTCGGCTCAGGTCATGATCTCATGGGTTTATGAGTTCGAGCCCTGCCTCGGGCTATGAGCTGTCAGAGAGGAGCTTCCTTGGGATTCTCTTCTCCCTGTCCCTCCCTCACTTGGGCTCTCTCTCTCTCTGTCTTTCTCTCTCAGACTTTTAAAAAAAATTTTAAAAGTTATCTGTATGCCCATGTTCATAGAAGTATTACTCATAGTAGCCAAAAGGATCCATCAATGAACAAATAAACAAAATGTGGTTTATAGACACACAATGAAATACTGAACCCTAAAAGAAACTCTGACATATGCTACAACACAGATAAACCTTTAGGGTACTATGCTAAGTGAAATTACACTTACATGAAGTACTTCAAATAGTCAAACTTAAACCGAGACAGAAAGTAGAACAGGGGTCCCAGGGCTTTGGAGAAACAAAACAAGACACGTTGTTTAATGAGTGTGGAGTTTCACCTTGGGGAGATGAAAAACATGCTGGAGAGAGTTGCACAACAAGGTCGATGGACTTAATGCCACTGAACTGTACATTCAAAAGTGGTTACCCCGGTGGATTTTATGACATGCGTATTTTACCACGATTTTGAACAACAGAGTAATTTCAGATACTGGGAGGTGCTATAAAGAAACAAAACAAGATGCAATGACTGGAGAAAGGGTAAAGATGGCATTAGAATGAGTTAGAGTACTCGGAGGAGGTGACATTTTCTGAGATCTGAATGACAAGAAAGAATAAGAAAGGTAGACCTGGTGGGAGAGCATTTCAGGCAAGAAGAAGAGCAAGTGCAATGTCTCTGTGGCAGACCTGGGCCTTGCACGTGAAGAACTACAGAGAAGGCCCAGTAGAGATGAGGCCTAGGGATGTTGCTATGGGATGACCTACAAGAGATAGGTAAGGCATTACAGGCCAGGGAAGCATATGAATTTTCTTCTAAGGACTTGGAACTTTGGGAGATTTTGGAACAAGGGAATTATGTGCTCTAATTTGTTTGAAAAGATTATTTTGGCTGCTGTGTAAAAAATGAAACCTGTGAAGGCAAGAATCAAAGCAGATCCACTAGGAGTTGTTGTAACAGCACACGTTGATGGCTTGGAGATCATAGCAGTGGGGATGGAGACAAATGAATTCATTCAATGTATGTTTTGAAGGCAAAGCTAACAAATCTTATGTATTTACTCACGGATAGGATAATCGTTCATTCCCTGTTCACCTGTGACAAAACTGATTTCTGTCTATGGTTGCAGTGCCCCATATAGGGCACTTTCATTCTCAACATTACCCCAGTTTGGACAATAAACCACAGTTACCCCAGCTATGGGGAATAAAGGAAAAAGAAGAATCAAGCATGACTCTTCAGCTTGAGCAACCAGAAGTTTGTGGTATTGATGTTTCAATGATAGTCTATTAATAGCATCATCAAATAAGGAAAGAACAGTTAGAACTCCACATCCCATTCGTTTTTATTCAATCCTTTTTGTCCATGATCATTCAAAAATCCCATGTTTCTCTTTTCATTCCAATTTAGCAGATAAGTATGCATCTTAAAACTTCAGCAGAAAAAAAAAAATAATAATAATAATAATAGAAAATAAAGGAAAAAAAAGCAATTTCCAGAAGGGAACAGCATACAGAAGAATAGCTCCCATGGTGCCCCCAGTCCCATGTACAGACAAAGATCACAGATGTGGCTCTCTGTCCTGGCAAGACTATGGTAGGATGAGCTTTATTCTTGAGCTGGGAACAACAATGGTCTGTAGCACTAACTGAGTAGAAGGAAAGACTCTCAAGGATCATCTCTGGGAAAGGAGCCCTATAGAGACACTGCTTGCTCCCCAGAAAATGGCACTGGTGATGAGCTAGCAAATACATTAAAAGTGAGGAAGGCTATGGAAGATGCTTCCTTAGGAAGACAAAGGCATAGGAATACCTTGCATCTAAGTAATTACAAGTGATGGAGATAGCACTATGTAAAATTCAAGTTAAGAAATATGTTCGTATATTGAAGTTGTCAGTTCCTGAGGTACTCACAAGGGGTGTCAGATTTATTATGATTTTGCATTCTGAGAGAAAAATCTAGATTGATGTACACTGAAAAAACACCTGCTATCTATATGTCTGTGTCTTTATCTCTCGCTCTCTCTCTCTCTCTCTCTCTCTCTCACACACACACACACACACCAAACCTCATGAAACAGTATTCTTTCTTTCCCTTTATCCAAAAGAGAAGTAGAAGCAACAACAACAAAAAATGCTCTAAAGTTTTCTTCTTAATTCTCAAGGTCAACAGATTTCCTCAAGGACAAAATAGGATTTCAAACCAACTCTGAGATAATGGTAAAACAAATTAACACCAAAGCTATACTAACACTAGTCTCTTTTATGAATATTTGAAGTCCAGTTAGTTAACATTAAAACCTCTTATGACAAAATAGACCAATATACTTTTTTTGCACACATATTTATTCTCATGTTGTTTTTACAACCTTGCTGTGATATTAAGATTTACTCACATATTTCTAATGGTGTTATTTTTTTTCAAATTTTTATTTAAATTCTAGTTAGCCTACAGTGCAATATTGGTGTCAGGAGAACAATTCAGTGACTCACGACATACATACAACACCCAGTGACCTGGTGCTCATCACAAGTGCCCTCCTTAATACCCATCACCCATCTAGCCCATCCATCACCCACCTCCCTCCATCAACCGTCACTTTATTCTCTACTCTTAAAAGTCTCTCATGGTTTGCTTCTCTCTCCCTTTTTCCCCCCTCTCCCATATGTTCATCTGTTTTGTTTCTTAAATTCCACATATGAGTGAAATCATATGGTAGATGAAATTGACTGGGGACTATCAGTGAATGTGATCAGAGTCAAGCAGCAAATGCAAAGATTAGTTTTGTTTCAAAGGGAACCACCACACTTCACCTGCTACCCATCATTTCCAGGCTATTTTAAGCCTCAGTTTTGTGAACCATCTACATACTATGATTTCCAGTATTACCCTAAATGAAAGAACCCTAGCAGTGCCCAAGGTCTTAAGTGATGAGTTTTTAATTTCAGTCATTGGTTTTGTCAATTGATAGTTTTAAGGTGAGCCAAACAGGATATGAAAAGCAGCAGGACTTAACCAGAGTCTATATTGAGCTGTAACATTAGGGGGGGGAGGGGGAGTACCAATCCCTTGAGGCCAATTGAATCTATTCTATATTCCTGTTGACCTGGCCCAAGCTTTTAGATATATGTGGCCCACAGAAATAGCTGAATGATCTTTGAAAAACCACAGTGCTGAAACAAATAACTGCTAATGAGTCATGGGAACTGAAGATGAAGTCCATATTTTATGAGGTTTTGAAGCTCAATGGCTACAGGTAACATACCTGATTAGGCTTTCACCTATGCAAGCATCCTTCGTCCTGCCACTTGCCATTTGCTTTATCCCCCAACAGAGTTCTTTAATCACACTATAGATCCATCAAACCTCACACATCATTGTATCCTGCACTGTGAATTAAGCTGGATATCATTTGGATATTATCCTTTATGAGTTATGTGCTACCTAAATATTAGCAATCCTCTCAAGACTGCCTGGATATTGTGTTCCACACACAGTTACCTTCAGGCTCTGGGAGCGACTCCCCATTTTACTTAACGTTAGAGTCTCCCCCTTTGGTTTCCTTTCACATTCAGATCCTGACTTTTCAGTGGATAAAATTTCCACATGATTGCAAACTAGTCTCTAACCTCTAGTCCAGTAGAGTCAAACTCTTGGGGAATTTATTCAAGAATTTCAATTAATGGACTGAATTGAAAGCTTTTTCTACAAATAAGTGAGGAGCTACAGGAAATTGGACCCTGAACAAAATCTCCTGGCAGTCATTTACACATCCATTATCTAACAGGAAAATTTTCCAACTTTACCACAAAGCTATCAAAATTATACTGCAAAATCAAATAAAATACGTTTCTACTTTGGAAAATAGAAGCATGCTTTTACAGTCTGAAGAACAGCGAGGTTTCTAAACAAAACGGTTGGCATTACTTTAAGCAAGCTGCTGATTTAGAAAGAGAAAGGGCTTGCCTCAAGACTGTGAATAAGAAGTTTTCCTTTGGCAATTGAGTAATAATTGAAGGCTGAAATAGAGTCACTATCCATCTTAGTGCCGGAGCCTCAAGGTCAACTGAAAAGCTAGTCTCTTCTCTCTTTTCCACATTTAGTTATGCCCTTTTCTTCCCTGTTGAACATGACAAATATTTTTTCTACAGAATAGATAATCCCAATTGCAACCTTCACATTCCAGGGAAAATATTCCCAGTTAGATCAAGACAAATAAGCACATCTATCTCTTCTTCGGTTGTTCGGTCACTTCCAGAAATCTGCCACTTTTGTTAGGACAGTTCATAAATCTTTAGAGGATAGCCAGTTTGGGCCTACACTAGATTTCCAGTAATTTAGATTTGATAAAGCTGGCAAAGCTGGATTCTTTTCCTACATACATACAGTTATTTATGCCTACTATCTATTGCTTTGCCGCTTTCAGGAAATCTGAACAAAAGATTTGAATATTCACACATGTAATATAGCAAAAGTAACCAAACAGGCATTGTTAACTACTTATTACGTGCCATTTTGCTAGGTGTAGATACATCCTTTTCTTATCTCAGGTGCCAAGACAAAGACATGGCTGGAAGTCCCAGTGCAGACTCCACATTTTTATCCAACTTTTCTTTGACTGTTCCAGTTCACATTTGTTCTGTAAGCAACTACAGCATTTACATTTATATTTCTCATTTTAATTCAAGGCAGTGAATGCCCGTATGACATTAAACAACATTACAGAGCTCGGCACATGCTTAGCATATAATAGATATATATTAAGTATTTGTCTCCCTCTTAAACATAATGTATATACTTACATAAACACATAGACATCCATTATGTAATGTCTCTCTAGGTACTGGCCTTGCCTTTTATGCCCTGTACGTTACAACCTTCCGATCACTGGGGGGTGGAGAAGAGGAGGATCACCAAAGCACCCACGTGGAACTAAGTGACAGATCAACTGGTACTCTGAGCAGGTAATTCAGATCTCATACAGCTATTTGCCATCTTGTCTAATTACTCAGATTTCCAAAGAAATCATTTGAAGGTCCCAAATTAACAGCCACAACTAGGTGATCCCAGTCCCTATATATTCATTCAAATATTTGTCAAATTGAGGACAAGGTGTAAGTTCAGTCACAATACTGTTCCAAAACCACCTCATACCTGGCTCTAGGAAAGAGATTCCAAATCGCTTTTTGAAGAGTTGCTATTAAGTATTTTTCCTTCTCATACTAGTTGACACAAATAAGCAGCCCAGTTTCCTTGAAATATCTTCCTCACTTAACTTGCAGAACATCACACTCACCTGGTTTTCCTTTCTACTCCTTCTCAGCCTCTTTTACTGATTCCTGCTCAACTCCCCTACATCTAGGTAGCCCAATATCTAGAACAGTGCCTGTAACACTGTACATGTCCCATATATGTCACTTGAATGAATCAATGCATCTCATTAACAAATGTATTGAAAACCTACTAAAAAGTAGGTTAAGACATGGCTCCAAGGACAAAGGTATCTTTTTTATTTTTTGTCACATCTGCCTGTTTGTGGGAATATTCTATTAAGAGAGAAAAGGCACAATGTTTACATTTTTTTTAATTTTTTTTTTTTTTTAACATTTATTCATTTTCTGAGAGACAGAGGGAGACAGAGCATGAGCGGGAAAGGGCCAGAGAGAGGGAGACACAGAATCTGAAGCAGGCTCCAGGCTCTGAGCTGTCAGCACAGAGCCCGACACGGGGCTCAAACTCACAACCGCGAGATCATGACCTGAGCCGAAGTCGGACGCTCAACCGACTGAGCCACCCAGGCGCCCCTACATTTCTTTAGACAGTTTCAGAGACATCAGTCCAGTAAATCATCTCTCTCCAAATCCCATACAATTTTTAAAACCATTATAATTAAGTGAATAATAACCATTTACTATCGGTCAGTTTTCAGTCAGATTTATACATCAATATTTTCTTTGCAATATGGAAACTTTATAGTCAATTCATATCTTCTTTATAATCAATATGTTCAGTATATTTATGGATATTTTATATGACTTAGTATACTACTTTAGTATTTTAGACTATTATAAAGGGCTTGACTGTTATAATTTTGCATTTTTAATACATTATTGCTACATCTCTGATTTATTTGATTTTCTTGTCATTTGTTAGGAACACAATCTCCAACAGTAGTTCCTCTGGGAAGACATTATCTCCTTTATAGAACCATTTTCAGGAATGTGTTGTGATGGAAAGCAATGAGAGAATGCATTTATATGTTTCTAATATATACCACTCCCGTGTATATGTTATGGATTTATCAAGGTAGTATTAATGATGGAAGTGAAGATTTCAAATATGTGTGATTAGAATGACAAATATTTAATGATAAAATGCAGCCATGACAAAAAAGGATCGCAAATTGACATTGCTAGAGTTTTGTTGTTTTCTTTTTTTTTTTTTTAACTAATAGAATTCACACATTCAAATGAATTTTGGCTTGAAAGTTGTTATGTACCTTGAAAGCAAAGGATCAAAAAGACCCTCCGGGGAGTTCAAATTTTAGCTATAAAACTAATAACTGCTAGAACTTCTACATCCAAATACATGTTGTTCTCAAAGTGGTAACCTTATAAGGCAACACCAGATTCCAATGGTGGTGCCATATGTTCACGACGTTTTGAGAACTCCACCTTCGAAAACATTCCCAAAGCACAAATTGCACTCTTGATTATCCTCAGAGAGCCACACGTGTTCATTCACTGAGGGTGGATTAAAGAACCAAAACCATTTTGTGTCAAGTCCAATAAATCAGGTGAATGATAAAATTAAGCAATACACAAAACAAGATTTAACTACAAAATAAAAAGGCAGATGTCCTTGGAAAGAGTGTAAGCTTGCTCTGAAGGCGAATCCAAAAGAGAAGATTTTAACATGTATTGAGTAATTGCAGCAGGGTTGAAATGTGTGCAGCCTCCAGGGGAAAATATTTTCAAAGATATCAATCATGTTTATTATACATTCAGGAACTTTTGTGTTTTAAAAATTCCTTGCTATGGGTATTTGTAAATTTAGGCACCTAGGAGACAACTGTGTCCATCTTTCTCAGGGTTATGTCTCCCAACTTGAAAAATACCCATGACTGGCATTACCACAAAAGAATTTTAGAAAGAAATTCGTTTACCTTTCAAAATTTCAAATGGCTACATAACATAGGAAAGAAAGAGAACAAATTTAAACTTGAATTTTAACCCTGATTTATCAATTTATTTTGACTAACACTGAATGTTTACTCTCTTCTAGAGACTGCTCTGAACACATTGAACCTATTAAAAAATTTCATCTTGAGGCCTGGGTGGCTCAGTCGGTTGAGCATCCAACTTCAGCTCAGGTCATGATCTCGTGGTTCATGAGTTCAAGTCCCATGTCAGGCTCTGTGCTGATAGCTCAGAGCCTGAAGCCTGCTTCAGATTCTGTGTCTCCCTCTCTCTGCCCCTCCCCCGTTCATGCTCTGTTTCTCTTCCTCTCCCAAAAATAAACATTAAAAAATTTTTAATAAAAAAATTTCATCTTTACAAGACTACTGTAAAATACATCCTCTGGTTAGCTTCATTTTTAAAATGAAGAAACTCAAAGCATAGAGATTTAGAAACCATGCATACTTGTGCTTATTGCAGCATTATTTACAATAGCCAAGATACAGAAGCAGCCCAAGCGTGCATCGACTGATGAACGCATAAATAAGATATGGTATATACATGCAATGGAATATTACTCAGCCAGAAAAAATAATGAAATCTTGCCATTTGCAATGACATGGTTGGATCTAGAGTGTATAATGCTAAGTGAAATAAGTCAGAGAATGACAAATACCATATGAATTTATTCATAAGTGGCATTTAAGAAACAAATGACTAAAGAGGAAAAAATAAGAGAGAGCACCGAATCAAGAAAGAGCCTCTTAATTATAGAGAACGGATAGTTACCAGAAGGAGGTGGGTGGGGGTGAGGGGATGGGTAAAACAGGTGATGGGGATGAAGGGGTGCACTTGTGATGAGCACAGGGTGATGTATGGAAGTGCTGAATAACTGACTATACCACACCCCTGAAACTAATATAACACCGTATGCTAACTAACTTGAATTAAGATAAAAGTTAAAAAAGAAAAAAAAAAAAAAAAAAAACACTAAAAATCACACAGATCAAAAGAGGTAGAGCCGGGACAGGAACACAGGCAATTCAATCTAGATCCTGTTCTCTGAACTACGGTGATATAATTGCTTAGAATATTGGCCAAATTACTACAACAAATTAGAAAAACATGTGTTTCAAAGGTATTAAAATTTGCAGGAATGAGGAGAAATAACAATAAAAAAAAAAAAAAAAAACAGCCATTGACAGGTTTTTCTCAATTGCCCAGGTTTCCAAATGCTGTGGATGGTTTTAAAGGTACCATCTAGGGGCGCCTGGGTGGCGCAGTCGGTTAAGCGTCCGACTTCAGCCAGGTCACGATCTCGCGGTCCATGAGTTCGAGCCCCGCATCAGGCTCTGGGCTGATGGCTCAGAGCCTGGAGCCTGTTTCCGATTCTGTGTCTCCCTCTCTCTTTGCCTCTCGCCTGTTCATGCTCTGTCTCTCTCTGTCCCAAAAATAAATAAACGTTGAAAAAAAACTTTAAAAAAAAAAAAAAAAAGGTACCATCTATACATGCCTACCTACCCCCGGATCCCAGGCCCCAGACCTTGTAGGCCAGACTTTGCTAAGGTATCTCGGGGGCATACTGAAAGTGTGCGGCTTGCACACATGTAGAAAACATTCTTACCTAATCATACCTACAACCACAAGAGTGTCATATGCATGATTCTACGAGAGGAAGAAATACAAGGTATTTAGGTATCGGGCACTGGGTTAGGCACAGGACTGCACCTGAGAGATGGAATTACAATTGCCAGCCTACTGGAGCTCATATCTTGAGGGGTAGATGGTCATGAAACAGGCAAACAAATTAAGTGCTATTTGACTTATGAGGGAAATAAACATGGCATTGTAGTAGAGAATAAAGGGAACGGCTAGGAAAGGTCTAGAAGACCAGGCTCAGGCCCTTTAAGGCCAAATATCACAGCAGTAAATCAAATGTCATGGCACAGCAAGAAATTATGGACCTAGCATCCACATGTGAGTGGCACAGCTCAAATGAATTTTTTTAATGTTTATTTATTTTTGAGAAAGAGTATGAGCAGGAGAGGGGCGGGGGGGGGGGGGGGATACACAGAATCAGAAGCAGGATCCAGGCTCTGAGCTGTCAGCACAAAGCCCAATGTAGGGCTTGAATCCCCGATCCGTGAGATCATGACCTGAGCCGAACTGGGACACTTATCCAACTGAGCCACCCAGGCGCCCCCAAATGAAATTCTTTTAATAAGGCAGAACCTCACCCTAAGTTGGTATGTCCAACTCTCACACTAGCCTAAAAATGATTAAAAGGCAAAAAACCCTTCTGCCCTGTAGGATCCGTCACAGCTGATTCTACTAAATTTTGGGTGTGCCTCTGAAAAACACAGGAGGTTGAGGAATCTGTTCCCTCCTTGCCATTGTGTTGCTAAACTCACATGTACCCTTGCACTGTTTATTTTCCGATTCATAGTAATATACAAGAACACTAACAGTACTCAAAGATCAAAAATTCTTTTTTGCAAATCCTCAAGCATGAACCAGTCTTTGCAAACTGGCCTACCCCAGAAAGCCTCTCTAAGGATGTGATGTTAAAAATGACATCTAAAAGGTGAGAAGGAACCCGTTATGCAAAGCCCCTAGAAAAAGAGCCTGACAGATCTGGTTCAAAGAGCAAACTTTACAAAGACTGGTATTAGGAAAATGTCTCCCTGTATTGCCATTGCCATATCTTTCTTAATACCTTTGTACATGATCATTCCCCACCACCATTAAACCAGCATCCCATGATAAGTTGTGGAAGCTATTATCAAAAAAAGCAGAGTGTGACTTTGGATTCCCTTATTTGGGGATCTTATCTGTTCTTTGTACCTTTAGGTACAGCCCAACATCACAGATAGGTCCAGGGACTCCTATGTGGATGCCAAAGATGTTGCTCAGACTGAGATGTGCTCCTTCAAAAGTCAAGCATCCACATATCACTGAAATTACAAACACTAAAATCATGCAAGTATCATCGAGAAAACAGGGGAAAGTGAAGAAGGCCTGCTTAACTATACCTGAACCCAAAGGAAAGGGGTTTTGAGGGGGAGGGGTTCGTTAAAGCTAAGATAAAAAGACATGTAGCTCATCACAATGTGATCAACTCATGGAAAAGAAAATGTAAAATATTACCTTTAAAAAAACAGGGAATAAAGTTCATTTAAAAAGAGTAAACTAAATTTGGTACAAAGGATTATAATCCCAACTACAACTGTACCCCTTTTTGTATGTATTCCCAGAAGAAGGTAAAAGATCTTTAAATTATTTTTAAGGAAAATACCTCCCAAGTGTACAATGCAATTTACAGTATTTCAGTAATGATAACTCAGTGTTACAAATGAAGCCAAGTCTACCAGCGGAGCGAGTGTTGAAACACAGGCAGAAATGGCTTAGCTTGTCATTCACAGGCAGTGTGCAAAGCTTTCCCCAGGCTGCTAAGCGGTGCCGATTGCCAGGCCTCCCCAGCGTCACACCGATTCGCTCAGGGGCGGTTGAGCAGGAGGCACGCGTGCCTATGCGTGTCCTCAGGGGACACGTGCCTGCAATCACAGAGCCCCACGCCCCAGGCGGCAATGCTGTTCAGTGTGCGTTTTGCATGTGTATGTCTCTCTGGCTCCACCATCGGAGTATCTGCTATAGTTTATCACTCCCTTGCTCCTTCTGTGCTCTGCACTCAGCTGCTGCAGCTGCTTGGTAGCATCACTACTCTCTTCCCGTTTCTTCGCTGATTATTTAAAAAAGCATTCATTAAAAATTACGTCCCAAGCACTGTGTTGGGCACCAAGTGAACAAAACAGACATGATACCTGACCGCACAGGGCTTATAATGTAAAAAGGAGATAGACATTAAACCAACAAATCCATCCTCACAACTTGCACCGATACAATACTACTGAGGGAATACCACAAAGTCCAAATATACTTAGGTTCCAGAAGGCCTTTCTGAAGAAGTAATAATTAAATCAAGGTCTATAGGACAAATAGGAGAGAGCTACGGGGGAAAAAAGCAAAAGTGAAGACGTTTAAGGAATAAATCGCAACGTGGGGAAAAACTAAGAAACACAAGAGCTTGGCGCATGTGCAGAATAGAAACGCCAGTCAAAGGGGTGAAACTGGCATATGACCACGTGGGGAAAGGAGGCGGAGCCAGACCACAGCTTATACACCATGTTAAATATTTTTACCACAGGGATTGGTCAATGACCAGTACTCACAAATCTGCTTGGTTACATGTTGAATGATCGCTCCTTCTGTTCTGTGGTAATAATTAAAAAAAAAAAAAAAAAAAAAAAAAATGGGGTGGAAGAGGTGTGGCACCTGGGTGGCTCAGTCGGTTAAGCTTCCGACTTTAGCTCAGGTCATGATCTCACAGTTCCTGAGCTGGAGCCCCATGTCGGGCTCTGTGCTGACAGCTCAGAACCTGGAGCCTGCTTCAGATTCTGTGCCTCCCTCTCTCTCTCTGCCCCTTGCCAGCTCACACTCTGTCCCCTTTCTCTCTCAAAAATAAACATTAAAAACTTAAAAAAAAAAAAAAAAAACCAACTAAGATGGCAAGAGTGGAAGACAGGAGGCTGGTTTCAAGGGCATTGCAATAATCCAGGTGGACTCCATCTCTTTCAATTAGGTGAGTTTCTTCCTTCTCCACCAGTCACTTATACCCTATTCTGATTTTCGTGGAAAAGCTTGAGTTATTAAAGGCCCAGATCCCTCTTTTCCTCTGTGTGGTAAATCCAATAACTAGCATGAGAAAAGTTCTAGCCCTTCCCTTCTCAGCTGTGTTCACTCTTCATGGAAGCTGCTTTGTCGTTAAAGCTTAAAGATGTTTTAAGCTTGGGAAGTCAATCCCCCAATAATAAAATCTTTACATTTCCCCATATTACAAGGAGATATTACCTTGAATTCTATCAAAGATACACTCTTTTCTCTCTAATAAAAAGAATTTAGTATTTTATAAGTAAAAATTCGATGGGGCGCCTGGGTGGCTCAGTCGGTTGGGCATCCAATTTCAGCTCTGGTCACTATCTCATACTCAGTGAGTTCGAGCCCCGCATTGGGCTCTGGGCTGACAGCTCAGAGCCTGGAGCCTGCTTCAGATTCTGTGTCTCCACCTCTCTCTGCCCCTCCCCCGCTCATGCTCTGTCTTTGTCTCAAAAATAAATAAAAACATTAAAAAAAATTTTTTTAAAGAAGTAAAAATTTGATTTCACATTTTATTTCCAATTTGTCAACATTTGCTTTCAACAATGAATTGCATTATCTTAACATTTTATCACAGGGGCCTTAATTTGAAGTCCAAACTTCTAAGACACCATGAAGCTGCTCCCTGAAAGAATTACAAACACTTAGAGCCATTGGTACTTAGCAATTTCCCTGCAGAAGTCTGTAACACTTGCCAGATTTGCAGTAGGGTTCAAGAGTGAATGACTGAGGTTAACCTACCTGTGCCTAGCAAACCTTCCCATCACCACCATCTGATCAGCCTGGCCAATGGAAATCTTCCCCCAAACTGACAAATGTATAAGAAGAGAATGAAGTTGTTTTTCCATTGGCATTGCTAAGCTTGGGTTGCAATGGCCTTGTGTCCTGCCATATGGAAAAATCCTTTCGAAACAGAACAAATATGTAAATAAATAGACACATGGGTAAAAAATAGAGATAGACTTCTGCCATCATTGAGTCCCTGGTTCTACTCATTAAAGTCCTACTTCTTGCATCACTTCCTCCGGGTCTGAGATCTACTCCCAATATTCATTCAAGCTACTTAGCCAATCAATTCTTTTTAAGCAAGTTTGAGTTGGGGTTCTCTGTCACTTGCAACAGAGTTAGTCCTGGCTTAAAAAATATCCCCCCAAACCTTAAGAATCATCTCTTTCATGTAGTGGTCTGATATCAGAATTCAACAGAGACTTAAAGATATTAAAATTGACCCAAAATACAAATTCCTATTTGATCAGTTAACATTATGAAGTATTACTAGGACTTAGAGACCTAAGTATATTTTAGTGGATTTAATTCTAGTGGCAGAAATTAAAGCCTAATTAGAAAGCTGTGGGAATCTTATTAAATTATATTTACACATTAAATGTTTGCTTAATAAATGTAATAAACCATAAGATCACTTGAGGTTACAAAGCAGATGGTGTATCTTAGATAAATTTAAAGGAATTAGGCAGCTCTCATAAAATTATTTCATCCAGTACATGTCATAAAAGACTAAAACTTCTATGAGAGAAAAGGATCTGTATGTCTTTTCAATTTGATTCTACTGGTAATGATGATACAAGGAACAAAAACTGGTAAATCACAAAATATAGAAACACTCTGCCTAATCAATAGTGTAAGTCTCTAGAACATCCTCCAAATCAATAAGATATATAATAAGGACAAGAACCACCTAAGAGTAAATGAAAAAAAAAAAAAGTGAATTGTAACACAGCCCAGAAACATTATCCAAACTATATTAAAAGTGCATTTAACACAAGAACGTTATCAGTCTTCTTAACTTCAGTAGCACTGGCAACAAATAAAATTTATCTTTCCTTCTTCATACTAGAGAGTCATAACATTCCCAAAACCTCACCAAACTACAAAACAAATAGTTTTAAAGTATTCAGACCACCTTACCACTTTGCTAGAGACTCCCCATCTGCAGGCTTTTTGCAGTAT
Organism: Puma concolor; assembly: GCF_028749965.1. NCBI lineage: Eukaryota > Metazoa > Chordata > Mammalia > Carnivora > Felidae > Puma > Puma concolor. Next base: position 54,715,468 of record NC_141673.1, on the reverse strand, counting down.
CAAGACCAAAGGTTATAATTACTAAAGTCAATGACCGGTTATTGTCAGAGATGTGCATTATGAATTTAATTTCTAGTCAGAGAAAAAGCAATGTAGGGAAACCTCATTGAGAATGGGGTGTTTTAGATAAATAAATTTTAGGGGGCGCTGGATGGCTCGGTCAGTTAAGCAGCCAAGGCCATTTGAGGTTACAAGATCAGCTTGATTTCAGCTCAGGCCATTATCTCAAGATGGTGAGGTCAAGCCCAGCATGGTACCCCATGTGCTGAGTGTGGAGCCTGCTTATGATTCTCTCCCCCGCCTCCTCCCCTCCCCCCACTTTGTGTCTGTCTCTCTCTCTCTCTCAAAATAAAACATAAAAAAAATAGGTAAATTCTGCCAAATTGGTAAGAAGGAGGCAAATAATATATTGAGCCGCACATGCCAGGCCCTTGCTGGCTGTACTTCAATCACAAATATGATGTCATCCGAGCCTCACAGCACCCCTGCATGGTAGGAACTATCATCTCTGCCTTATACAGAAAAAAGCAAGCTGAAACTCACAGCATTAAGTACACTTAAGCATAAGTGGCAAATGTGGAATGAATCCAGTCCAATGCCAAGTCCTATGTTTTTACCGTGTCATACTGTCTTCTCTTAGCTACCCAAGTTTTTCTTTTTTTTTAACATACTTTTATTAATGTTTTTATTTGAGAGAGAGCAAGAGCATGAGCAGGGGAGGGGCATAAAGGGAGACACAGAATCTGAAGCAGGCTTCATGAGTCAGCACAGAACCTGACATGGGGCCCAAACTCACAGACCATGAGAGATCATGACCTGAGCCAAAATCAAGAATTAGCCGCTTAACCCACTAAGCCACCCAGACACCCAAAGTTTTTTCATTTAGACCATGTTTTAGATAATAAATGATCATAAAATGGGAATGAATTTTAGAGGTAAATTTTCCTTTTAGCACAAAAAAATGGAACATATTTTCTTAATGTCTCAGAGATAATCATCAATATGGAGATTTTGTTTTGTTTTCTTTATTAGCCCTCTAGGTCAAACTTTTGATTATTCCACTTACGTCATTGTGTATCCCACTAACACCTCATAATAGTAGCTTTACATACACACCCACAGCCCTTCAAGTTTGGTCTTCCAGTCCGCTGTGGATGGGTAAACAACATAACCAGGTTGTTTAAGAACTGTAGGTTTATTAAGAGTCATTAAAATTCCGGTAGAACTCAGAAAGTCAATTCCGTGTCTTTGTAGGAAGCTCTTTGAAATCACTGTTTCAGAGGCCTCCTCACTTTATTTCCTTACTTCTAGTAAAAGTTATATCCTAAAAAACTGACATTTCAGAAAGCAGGACTGCAGATAGAAAACCACCTTCAGATACATGAAATGTCGATATAATTATACATTTATACAGTTTGGTCTGGCGTTTCTCGCCAACAATCTGACTTCTAAATATAGACTGTAGCAATGATTTATGGAGATGACAACTGAATCCTTTACTTGCCCATTAGCATCACTTTAAAATATTGTTTGGGGGCGCCTGGGTGGCGCAGTCGGTTAAGCGTCCGACTTCAGCCAGGTCACGATCTCGCGACCTCGCGGTCCGTGAGTTCGAGCCCCGCGTCAGGCTCTGGGCTGATGGCTCAGAGCCTGGAGCCTGTTTCCGATTCTGTGTCTCCCTCTCTCTCTGCCCCTCCCCCGTTCATGCTCTGTCTCTCTCTGTCCCAAAAATAAATAAAAAACGTTGAAAAAAAAAATTAAAAAAAAAAAAAAAATAAATAAAATATTGTTTGTTGTAACGATACTATACCTCATCCTATCCAGTCTTCTTAAGGGAACAGTGTGAACCTACCTGTAACAATGAAGGTTATCACTTGCGCACATCCTGAATGCCAAGCATTCTATGTGCAGTGACTTGTTAATTCTCATAACCAAACAGGTATTCGGGTAGTGGCTGTACACATTCTGCTCTTTCAACTTTGGGGTGCTAGTCATATACATCATAATATGAATAATGCTCTTTAGGGATGGAACCCAATTATGAGTGGCCTAAAGGTCAGTACTATTTTGACTCCCCTATCATAGGAACTAAGGAATATAAGGTTTAGAAAGTTACACAAATGATGGAGATACTTCAGAAAAAGAGGTCTTAATCACTGTGACAAGCCGCATCCTACAGTTTCCTACAGATACTAATTAACTGGGATGTGATAAGACATGCCGATTGTGCTAAATATCAATGTCCCCCCAAAATTCCTATGTTGAAATCCTAACCCCCAATGTGATCGTATTCAAAGGTGAGGCCTTTAGGAGCTTATTAGGACCTGAAGGTGGAGCCCTAACAAATAGGTTTAGTACCCTGATGAGAAGAAACAAAAGAGCTTGCTCTCTCTCTGTTCTCTGCCATAAGAGGATACCACCAGAAGGTGGATTCTTATTAAGAACCAGACCATGCTAGAAACCCCATCTCAGCCTTCCAGGCCCCAGAGCTGTGAGGAATAAATGTATGCTGCTGAAGCCAGCCAGTCTATGATATTTTGTTATGGAAGCCCCAACTGACAAAGACCATATTCATAGATGCAGACACTTAGATACACACGCACCAAACACTCACAATGTAGAAATGGCCTAGGTTAGCTTCAGATTATCCAACAATAGCTATGAATCAAAGTCTATTTTTCAACAGTGCTCTAGAATAAACCAAGATCCAGGAAAGCCCTGAGGACTGTAAGAGCTCCCTCAAACCTAAGGGCAGCTTGAGGAGCCAGCACGCCACAGACTAGGTTCTTTGACAATAACACTGCTCGTCTGAGATCCGTAGGAGTCAAAACATACTTAACTAATGGACTTGGCTGATACAGTGCTGTGGCTGATGCCAAATTACCAGCCATAAAAACAAACCCCAAAGGTGAGAAGTGACCTATTTCAAATCTATAATCATGCCTATCATAAATTTATACTTACACTTGAAGGTTTTTGCATTTACCTGGAGATGCATATTCATCATGAAATATTTGGTTATCAAATTTCCTTAGATTGAGTTAGTTCTTCTATAAACCCAGACCTGTCTTTTATCCTGAAAGACAAAGTGCTGCAAAATGCAAGTGACTTCCAAGGGAGATCTACAGCTAATGGTTTGAAGGACCCCATGTGCAACTTCTACAAGAACAATCCATCAGAGGACAGGCACCATCACCACCCTACACAGAGAGTTCTACTTCAACACAGTGAGGATCAACCATTTCTGAAGTCTAATTAAGAGCCCATTCATTTTTTTCATTTTTCACCAAGTATTTATTGAGTGCCTACTCTAGGTCTAACACTAGGGTTAGCATTAGACACTGAGATGAGTAAGGAATAGTCCTTGTCCTCAAGGAATGCACAGGCAAGTGAAGGAGGAAAATATAAAAATAAATGATAGAACACCCAGCAGTGCTAACAAAATTTGAACCAAGTGCTAAGAGAGTCATCAGCTCTGCCTATGGGTAGTGCAGAAGCTTAAGAAAAAATTCACACACATACAAAGCAACATTTCTAGTGATTTGTGAAGGACAACTAGGAGTTTGCCTAGTTAAGAAGCTGAAGAAGACTGCTGGAATCAAGTTTCTGCTTGCTGTATCACTAACTGTAAGCATGTGAGAGAAAAATGTTCTTCCGGCTCTCATTATACAAGTGCTTTGTCCTCCTCTCGATTATATTTTCTCTGACTTCAAAGTGGGTAATCAGGGAAGATTTACTAGGTTGTTATTTGGATTGAAACAAAATATGCTGGAGTCAGGTAGAAACTACTGTTGTTTTTAAAATATTTTTCTGGGTCCATTTAAAAGATCTGCCCCAGTATCTTGACTTTTCAACAGCTCGCGTTGTGAAAACATGAGACATTTTTCTTTAAAAAGTATAACTAAAGGTCACAATTAAATTAAACATCAACATCTATTAAGATCAAGTTAATACCCCTGAAAAATAGATGACTCTTCCAAGTGTGTATTTAAATTGGCAGCTGGTGACTAGTATAACGTGTTCCACATTGTTACACCACAGCAACATGCAGGCTATTATGTGAATGCGAAAATTGCTGATGTGATGATCCCTGAGATCGTTTCCAGTAGACTCCAAGAGCTAAGCTACCTATGAAACAATAGTATCAGATCAGTTCTACGATTACCATGACTTTAGAGAACTCCAGAGCTACCTCCAAAATCTGAGCAATTCCTTCATTATGGGACAATAATATACCCTGAACCCAACTGCCTCCTCAACTTAAAGATCAAATATATTCTGGTGGAGAAAAACTAAGGTAAGAACTCATGATATTTTGGCAGACCTATAGCTCCCATTTGTAATCTTCACAGTTTGTCATTAAAGAAGTCTCTGAGGGTGTCTTGAGCAGGGTTGCTCCATCTCCTTGTCTCTTTCTATCAACAGTCCACCCCAGTTCATCCAATGAGGAAAGAAAAAGTACCCAATTCCTACACTGCTCATATATATATTCTGAATGGTACTAGCCTTGATTTCTCTGCCTACAGCACATCCTTATGCACATGCAACCTCTAGTCCTGTCGACAACAGATGTGCAAACTCTGTTACATGACTTCCACTCATCTGATCAGAGTTCCTACTCAGAAAGGTTGAAGACAAGTATCTGTCAACACTGCCGTCTCACACTCGATTACAGCTGAAATCAGAGGCATCAAACCAGGGGAGACATTGACCAAAATATTTGCCATTCCTTGAGAAATGCTGCTTGCCCAGAACCGCTGGCATTCACCTTGCTAACAGAAATACCTTCTTGGAATGTGTGGTATTTGTTTTATGTCCAGCTGGTCACTTTCATTTCTGATCTCATACTAAGGTCAGAGTTGTACACTTACCCCATCAGAACCTAGCAGCAATGGTCTGTTATTGTCCGGTCCAATTTATGAAGGAGATTTTCAAATTAGGACAGCGACCAGAGATGTGCAGAATGGCTATTTACAGACCACGTGCTTCCTCGGAAGCACCTGGGAGCTGGCAGGGCACGATGGTATGCACTGATAGGAAATGATACAAATGACAAATGAGCAATGTCTAATTATTCCAGTGCTGCTCAGACACAGAGACAAAGGCAAGAAAACTGAGAGTTAGGGATGAAACTCCATCCTCCTCTAACCCTATTGTGTGTACTGCACTACATATTAATGTAACATCAAGCCCTATTTTTAGATCTCTGCAATCCACAGGCATAAATCATTCCGGTGCCACAAGTCACCTCTGAGTTAGCAATGCCAAGTTTAACATTTTGCAGGATCCTACTAACAATATAATTGAAAGCAAGTGATATTTAAAATGAATAGTGGTAACTGTAATAGAATAGCATTATCCTATAAATAGATTTTTTGCGAGAATTTATTAAGTAATAATTAAAAGAAAAGTGACAAACGTGCCACTTAGCTAATTCTATCTTCACAATAGCTCTCAGGGTTGAATTTGGAATGCCGTTCTTCTGCAAAAAAAAATGCAAATGGAACAGTCCTGTTTTCTTTTTACATAATACTGATTAATCCACAGTGGGTTCAGCCAAGAGGGTTGTCTCTGAATTGAACATCTGATTAAAGAAGGAAAGACACAGCACAACTAAAGGCATGAGCTGGTCAAAGTGTTACTTTCTATGATAGTCCATGACCATTTTTGGTGAAACAGAATTTAAAGCTAAATCTTCCCTCAACTCAGAAATCCTCCTCCCAAAGTTAGTAGAGGAAAAAAAAACACTTTTACTTTTAAATTAATATTAAACCAGAATGTAATGTGCTTCACATGAAATCCACTAAGAAATGGCAAGAATGGAAGGGGATCTCACCGTTTTATATAGCCAAGCAGATACAATTCACTACATATTTTCAAGATAAACAATAACCAGTCCTCAAGTAAGAGGACACGATAGCACCATTTGTCACACATAGTTCATCTTAAATTTACCTGGTATTCGAGGTGACCATGTGTGTTAGATAACTGGCTTTATCCAGAAGAGGAGAAACTCCTCCTATCTTTATGACCAGAGGTAGTTTTGCAGCAAGGTTCCCAATAAAGTGAGATTCCCACCCTCCCACAGGTAACAGGAGTGAGGAACACTTTTTTCCTTAATGTTTACATTGCAGAGGGATGGCTTCTGGGTCCTTAAGGAAGATATTCCTGGGTCATAGAGGTGAGGAAACGTCCATAAGGTTTTCAGAAGGATTTATATACTTTTCAAAGGCAGGAAAAAGTACTTACAAGTTTGCTAAAGGAAGTGTTCTAGGAAAAAGGGAAAAAACAAGTCTCTTCCCTTATTTTCAACAGGGAAAATTAAACCTCTTAATTTTTATTTGACCTTACACCATATAGGTTCAGTATGATAATCATAATGCAAACTCATTTACGGAAGATATGTGATTACTGCAAGTCCCCAGAAGAGAAAATCAACAAAATGGGTAAAACAAAAATGCTTTCTAGACCATTAAATCAGCACAAATTAATACATCATGCCAAACCACATGCATTATGGACTGCAATGATTATTGATAATATATTTCACCAAGGGAAAAACAGACTCTTAATAACCCTTTGTCTTCCTGTCCATTTCTGACAAGGATGATGATTTCATTTTTAATTAGTTCAGAAGTAAATGTATAATGATAACCAAAGGGAAACATTTTTGCCCCTCTGCATGAGATTATCTATACAATCGTTAGCCATTAAAAATGTATTATACTGAGTACAAAGGGTAGCTTTGCATTCTTTTAAATAATGCATGTTACCCTACAAATGACAAAAAGTATAGCAGAGATTAGGTAAATGAATCAACTTAGCAAAATTCCCAATCAGTCCTATAGTCAGAACAGGTATTTGGCTGATATGATGTATCCCAGACACGTAGTTCAAACTACTTAATGAACTTTCTACCTTTATGTAGTAATTTTCCACTAAGTGCTCTTATACAGCATCATCTAATGTTAGCATTAAGAGGGATGTGTAATACCAATCAATAGCCAAATAAAACAAAACCACCAGAAGTTAGAAGGGGATAATGCAGAGAGTAATGCTTTCTGATGAGACCTTTAGAGGGCAACATCAAAAGGAATCATCCAGAGTCTGCAGCCATTAGTAGATCACATGCACCATTGAAGATGTTGCTAACACAGCTCCTATTTGATGAAAAATGGGTGCAATCTTAGTTCCTGCTACATGTGCCTCAATTCCTCTAGAGAAATGCTTCAATAAAAAGGAATATCATAAAGAAAAGAATAAAGGTTTAACGAAAACACTAAGCAGAATCCTAAAATCAGACATCATCCAAAAAGTTTTCTGGTTTTTGGTGTTCGGGAAGGTGGAGAAAGGGGCAAAAAGGAAGGAATGCTCAGTGCTGTCAAATCTAAAATCTGCCCTCAGATCTGATGTGTTCGGCAAATTAAAAGGAAGCCTAAGAGAATCACTAAAGAGGACATCCTGGCCTGCTAGCCAAGAGAGACTCTGTAAAGCAATAGCTAACTTTTCTTTAGTCTGTTCTCCTTTAATTTACATGAAAAGAGACGCTGTTTCTCCAACACTCACCCCGAACTTCCTACTGTGAAGACAGCTGCCTTATTTGCCTTTCAGCAAATTAAAAGTTAAAATAGCCTCACTGTCAGGAGTAGCAGCAGCAATGGAGATGCTTGAAAAAGCTTCCTTTTACTGCAGTGTATTCCATTTCTCAGAGACCACCTCTACCTTTTGACTCCAAGAGAAATCTCTCAAAAAAGGATACCCTTCCTTTACGAACTCAGGATCACACCCTCTGCTGCTCCCCTCATTGACAAAGATCAAGATAAAATCCCTAACAAGGGAGGATTCTGCTTTCTTAATGCTCCTCGTGCACTGATTTTTGCTTTCGTATTCACCCTCTATCCATCACTGCTAATAAAAGTTAAGCCAAACAAAAGTTTAGGTCATGCTGCAGTTTGGACAAAAGTGTAAAAATATCTCTAGTATTTTCTTTACAAAAATGTTGAGAATGAGGAGCAATGAGAGCTCATAAAGCCAGTAGGAAAAAAAGAACAAAAAACAAAGACACCATTTCTTCCAAGCAGCAAAAGGGAACATCAAATAAATGCCATCTGAGTCCTAAGTTTGGTTTGCATGTGATTTTTCCAGACAAACCAAATTCTGTGTCCAAAATGAAAATCAAGTAGTGACTTCTGAAGAATCTTCAAAGCCATGTTTTCTTAATTTCAGTCTAGGGACCTCAACATTTTCAAGATTCTGACTCAATGAACTACAATTATTTTCTTAAGCAAGGCTTGCATCCACAGAGGAAATGGAAACAGGAGGCCTGGAAGAAGAATTAGTTCATTAGGATCATATTACTGGACATCTTAACTCTTCTGCATTTATATTTTCCTTGGTGTAAATTCATAACAACAACCCCTTCTTTCCTCATTTAGCATACTCAAGCTCACGGTTTCATTTTATTAAAATCCCCTGGATGACTGAAATAAAAATGCTACTAAATAGAATATAAATTACTGTAGTATCTATTACAATAATATTATCATTACTATCAACCAGAGGCCATTAAAATTTTTTTTAATTTTGCCTAAGCCATAAAGAATATTGTCTAAAAAATCATTTTTTCATTCATAATCTTTTCATAGCTTTTTTTTTTTTTGGCCATACATTAGGAAAAGCTACATGGAAGTTTTTGTCAAGTATCATTTTTAATGAATAACAATTATTTAGATAATGCAAAACTCATAAAGTCTCGCTAATTAAAGATATGTTGTTAAACCAACAAAGAATATATTGGGTCTGCTAAACCTCCAAGTAGTAAACTTTTAATAACAGTATAAATTATTACCATTACCAGGCCCATTAAATATGTGTTCAGATTTAATATCGATAATAATACTATGGAATTGAGTTTATATTCCCATTTTATAGAAAGGCAAAGTGCATTGCCCAGGCTGATACAGATACTAAGTTGTAGAGCCAGCCTTTGAATCAGAATCTACTTGAATCTAAAGTCCAGGATTTTAACCACTACTTAATATTACGGGCTATATTTATATCAATTATCACTGTTGTAAATATATGGGTTGTTTTATTGGTATGATTCATAACTCTAACAGCCCCAAAAGATTCCTCCAAGAATTTTATTTTTATTAACAATTTTGGTCGTAGTTCTTATTTGGGACATATTCTAATGCAAGGGCCTCACTCAACTGAACATGGGCTGATAATTATGGATTAGTTGAAGTGCAGTGTGATTTTGGTCATTTAGGCAAGGTCAATTTTTAAAACTATCAATTCCTTTCTTTTTAAATTTTTTTTTTGAATATTGACCTCCTTTTGAGTAATTCCTCACCTATAATTTGGCTAGCTTCCATTTTTATTTTAATCTCAAGCCTAAAAGAGAAAGTAATGAATTCATCCAGATTAGACATCATCAAGCTAAAAACTAACAAGAGTTACCTTCTTACTGCACCAAGACTGTGTATGCCTCCCTCCCCAGGCCCCCATTTTCCAAGTTTATATAACAGATCATCTTTATGCTGTTGCAGAAGATCAGTATTTCACATTGTACTGATTTTTTTTTCAATTTATGACAGCATATTACAAGAGCTGTGTATGATTTTTACAGTTCATGAGTCTCTAGCCTTGGATCAAGCCACGCTGCAGCTCAATCTTCTTCAGTCCTTGTTAGCAGAGGCCATTGTAACAAAACCAAAATATATGGAATACACAGTGTCAGCTCCAAATCCTAGACCATAAACTCAGGTGGGCAAGTAATACAACTTTTTTAATATTGATGTTTCTGTAACAGTGTGACAGAAACACCTCAGTAAATTTAAAGATGTAGCCCCTCATCTACACCCTCACCTGCCCTCCCCAAAGTCCTGGTTTCCCAAGGTTATATCCAATTTCCATCCTGAGGAGGAAGCTTAACTGTACCACATTCTAGAGTAGGGGGTGAATCTGACCCTCAAATGCCATTGATCTGCAGTGGTATTTTCTAGATATCCAGCTTCCTTCCTTGTCCTTGGTCACTGGCCCAAGGAGGTTACTGCCCGGTGTTCCCTCATGCTCAGCCACAGTAGCCCCCTCACTTCTAGATGCCTCAACATTAAAATCATTTGACTCTGTTCCTCTCAGCATCCCTCTGTGGTCTAACCTCCCAAATAAAGGGAAGTCAAAGGAATAACAAAAATAGAATGGAGAGAGAAAGGCTTTATTAGCTAATCTTGGAAAGTAATATCCAACCGCATTTTAAAGTAAAAGTAAATATGAGTTCTTTTTTCTGTGTATGAAAACAAATAAAAATAATTGATCGGACTTTCACAATACTTAGAGGGTATCCCAAATGGAATTTTTCAAAGAAATATAACAAACAATCCTAAAATATGTATGGAACCACAAAAGACCATTTCTTTCTTAAGAAAGAACAAAGCTGAAAGCATCACATCCCTGATTTCAAATGATATTACAAAGCTATGTAATTAAAGCATTATTTAGTATTGTGTTGGCATAAAATACAAACACATAGATCAATGCAACAGAATGCATAGCCCAGAAATAAACCTACTCATATATGGTCAATTAATTTATGACAAAGGAGACAAGAATATAAAATGGGGAAAAGACAGTCTCATCAAGAAATGGTGATGGAAAAACTGGAAAGTAACCTGCACAAGAATGAAGGTGGACCACTAACCTACACCATAGACAGAAATTAAATCAAAATGGATTAAAGACTTGAATGTAATACCTAAAAACCATAAAACTCCCTGAAGAAAACCCAGGTGGTAAACTTCTTGACATAGGTCTTGGCATTGATTTTTGCGTGTCTGACACCAAAAGCAAAAGCAACATTAACTCAGAAATATATATGCACTCCTCTATTTATTGGATTCTTTACGATAGCCAAGATATGGAAGTAACCTAAGAATCTACTGATAGATGAATGAATAAAGATGTGGTGTATAAACAGACAAATATTACTCGGCCATAAAAAGGAATGGGATCTTATTATTTGTGACAACATGGATGGTCCTACAGAGTATTAGGCTAAGTGAAAGAAGTCAGACAAGACAAATACCATAGGATTTCACTTACATGTGGAATCTAATAAAAACCCACCAGAAACTGGTGGTTGCCAGATGGGAAGCAGGTAGGGAAGAGCCGAAATAGGCGGAAGCTATTAAGAGGTATAAACTTCCAGTTATAAAATAAATAAGTCATTAGAGTTCGGAGTTGAGGCCCTGGCTGGCCAATGAACTCACAAGTGTAGGGAGTATGCTACATTAGGGGCAAGTCTTTCGCTAACACCACAAGGGTCCCGGCTTACCGACTGGAGTTTGATAGTAATTCTTGCTGCAAGCATAAAAAATTAAAATAAATTAAGTCATGGAATTGCAAAGTACGGCATAGGAAATATAGTCAAAAATATTTTAATAACATTGTTTGGTGACGGATGGTAACTACACTTATGGTGAGCATTGTGTAAAATACAGGATTGTCAAATCACTATGTTGTATACCATAAACTCAGAAACCACTGTATGTCAACCCTACTTCCATAAAATGTTTTACTTAAAAATAGGACTACCATATGATCTAGCAATCCCATTTCTGCATATTTATCCAAAGAAAATGAAAACACTAACTTGAAAAGATATATGCACCCCCATGTTCACTGTAACATTATAAACAAGCTCAAAGATACAGAGAACAGATTGGTGACTGCCAGATGTGGAGGGTGGCAGATGGGAGAAACGGGTGAACTATTTTTGGTTTTTGTTTTTAGTTAAAATAATCTGATTTTTTTTAAAGCTGCAAGAAGAAGTTTTCTAAGGGGCTTCTAGGAAACTTTTGTTCTGAAAAGAAAAAGAGAAAAAAGAGGAAAGAAAGACACAAAAAGAAAAGGTCCCCCTCCCTCCTCTCCTGCCTCCCTGTTTGTGGCAGTGATGTGAGGATATGATGTCTGGGACCATTTTTTAAACATAAATTGACAAGCTCAAGGATGAAACATTGATGTGATGAAGAAGGCCAAAGTAGAGTTGGGGTGGGGGGAAGCGGGGGTAAGAGCCAGGATTCTTTATGACCTCACAGATGCTGCCCCAACTCTGCCTATTCTTGGCAAAGGAGTCATTAAATATTTTGCTGAATGGCTTGGGCCATTTCAACCAAGCACTTGCAGCCCAGAATGAACCTTACTGATTGTGTTGGCCAAGGATGTGATTTATACCTAGGCTTCTGTGATGCTGAAAACTGTTCCCTTGGTTTTCTGGGGGCAGGGACAGGGGGTAGCAGGGTAGGGATAGGGGGAGAAGACTGCTCCCAGGGGCCTTCTGCTGAGAACCACCTTGCCAACCCTACACTGCTGACACCTATTAGGTTTTGAGAAAAAAAAAATCCTATCTTGTCTAAGTCATTTGTCTCCATTTCTGCAACATCATCTATTTCCTGCCTTAAAGCCACCTGTGTTGTCAAATAAGCACAATAAGGTATCAGTTTTTGGAATGTGACACAATACCACTAAAGTTCATCTTTTACAAAAATGGGAACCTATTCTTGGGACTTCAAATGTGTGCTATGGGACTTCCCTAAACTTCTCTTTGAGGGACTGAGGAGTACCTCAAAAGAGATAGGTAGCCATCCCCTAGAGGAACTAACACTAGGGCGCAAGAGGCCCAGATGACCACATTTAGAGATGACACACCTAAAGCATGAAGCAAGATCTTGTCGGCAGAGAAAACACAGTCTTCCAAATATGAGTCCACAACCAATTGCACAGTGACAGAAGCTTCTAATTATTGGTGTTCTTTAAGCTGTTATCCTGTGCTCAAATACAAACGGCATGCCTAGACTCTAGAGTCAGTAGCAACAGGGATTTCTTTATTGAAGTGGCTAATTCTTCCAAACAATTAAGGGGGGAGCCTACAGCCCTTGGTAAAAAATGACAGGGATGTGGGGATAATGACATTTGCAAATTTAATATCATAAAAATTTTTCCTCTAATTTGGGGTCCTTGCTGCTTTTTCATGTCCACTGTGAGACATAAGTTATAAGCTTTATTGTTGTACTCCAATGCCTAGAACAGGGTCTGGCAAAGAGCAGGCAGTCTCTGGAACAATCACAGTCACAGAAAAGGATGTTGCTGGGGCGCCTGGGTGGCTCAGTCGGCTAAGCAGCCGACTTCAGCTCAGGTCATGATCTCTCGGTCCACGAGTTCGAGCCCCACGTCGGGCTCTGTGCTGACAGCTTGGAGCCTGGAGCCTGTTTCAGATTCTGTGTCGCCCTCTCTCTGACCCTCCCCTGTTCATGCTCTGTCTCTCCCTGTCTCAAAAATTAATTTAAAAAAAAGTTAAAAAATTTAAAAAAAAAGAAAAGGATGTTGCTATGGGTTGAGCTGTGTTCCCCCAAAATCCGTATGTTCAAATCCCGACTTCCAATACCTTTCAAGGTAACCACATTTGGAGATAACTTCTTTGAAGTGGTAATGAAGTTTAACTGTGGCTGAAAAGGTGGGGTCCTACTCTAATATGACAGGTGTCCTTATAAGAAAAAGGATGCCTATGACCAGAGAAGACCATATGAGGATATAGCAAGAAGGTTGGTCATCAAGCCAAGGAGAGAGGCTTCGAAACCAAACCTCCCAACATCTTGATCTTGGACTTCTGACCTCCAGAACTGTGGGAAAAGATTTATTCCCATTGTTTACACAACCAGTATATGGTATTTTGCTATGGTAGCTCTAGCAGCTAATATAGATGGGAATATATATATGTTTCACTACAAAATAGTATTGCCAAATTCTAAAAACTGCCCGTTATTTTTGTAAGCTGAAATTCCTTTCCCTTTTATTGATTAGTTCTTGTGTTTTGGATGTGGTATACACTACATGATATTTGTATTGTATTTTTATTTACAATAATTCACAATAGATTTAATTTTGCTATTCTAAGATGCTTCCAATTTTGTTTTCTAAATATAACCAAATGTGAATTATAGGAAGTGTATTTTTAGGAAAGCAGACATTTAGATCTCAAGTTCCACATACTGACCCAGCAAATTCAATCCAGGTCCCCGTATCTTTTTTTTTTATTACCGCAAAGCCTGATGTGAGGCTCAAACCCACGAACTGTGAGATCATGATCTAGCCGAGATCAAGAGCCAGACACCTAATGGATTGAGCCACCCAGGTGCCCCCCGCCCCACATCTAACAGATATATTTAGGTTGATGATTTAATGCTTACCATTCAAGTGTCTAATCTCATTGAGATTAGTACAATGATACACTAAAATATGGTTAAATACTAAATTTCCGTAATATTCATATATTTGGGGTACTATTTCCTTTTTTTCTCTTTGTACCTCTGGTGCACAAAGTTGCATTACTCAATTACTCATAATCTCTGGCTTATAACATATTCTTATTATTCATAATTGTATGACCCACTTTTATTCATTTATTTAGCCATTTTTCATAATATAAGTAGGAACCATGAATCTCCTCACCTGAAAGAAACAACAACACTCTAATCATAGCCCATGTTCAGCTATGTGGTCACCTCATATGACATCCCTTTCGATTCCTGAGACAATAACCATACTGTATTCCATATTCATAATTCCCTTGACATCCTTGTTATACAGAACTACTATGTCTCCCAGTATTTAAGAGATATTTTAGTTGTTAACTTTATAAAAACAGTATGTTGTAAATGATTTTTTAGAACTTGAGTTTTTTAACTCACTATTATATTGCTAAGATTCATTCATATTTATAAACGCTGTACTTCATTCAACTGCTGTATATTATATTGTGAATATACATCACAATTTATCTACTCTCCTACTGATATGCACTTGGATTATTTCCAGGTTATACCCTAAATAGCACTGACATGAACATCCTTGTACATGTTTTCTGTTATACATGTAAACAAGTTTCACTTGATACCTAGTAGTGGAATTTCTGGAATAAAGGATGTGTGAATCTGCAATTTTTCCTAAAATGTCAGTATTTTCCAAAATGATTGCACCAATTAGCTCCCTGATGAGCAATGAACATCTACCAGATCTATATTCTCTCCAACAATTGATATTATTAGGCTTTTAAATTTTTTGCGAAGAGTATAAAATAATATTGTATAATTGTCTCTATTTGCATTTCCATCATCACTAAGGGATATGAGGCGATGTAATGAACATCTCTTCACATGTTTGTTAGTCATAAGAGTTTCTCTTCTATGAAATACCTATTAAGAGCTTTTGCCTATGAGGCTCCTGGGTGGTTCAGTTGGTTGAGCATCTGACTCTTGACTTCAGCTCAGGTCATGGTCTCACAAACATGAGATAAAGCCCCATGTCCAGCTCTGTGTTGGGTGCAGAGCATGGTTAAGATTCTCTCTTTCAACCCCTCCACCCGTCCCCCACATGCAAGCATATCTCCCAAAAATTTTTTTTAAAAAAGATCTTTGCCCATTTTTCTAAGTCATTTGTAGGAGATGTTTCTGTGCTCTTGACGCCATTCTTTAGACAGTTGTGTATATTGTGAATAACTCCCCCTAGTCTGTTATAGGACTTTCAATTTAATGATCTCTTGAACTCAAGTTTCTACTCTTAATATAGTAAAAATTACGTTTTTTATAATCAACATGTTATATGCATTATTTAAGCAATATTTTCCTACCGCTAGGTCTAAAACACATTCACCTACATTTTCTACTAAATGTTTAAAGATTTGTTTTTGGTATTGAAATCTTCATCTGAAGTCGATCTTTTTATGTAGTGTGGGATAAGTATCTAATTTCATTTTTCTTGACCCTTAATGAAATTTTCAGGTTTTGATGTCCAGTTTTAGAAAACTATTACACAATTCTAAAATAAGCTATCCCAAAATTCTGATATTACTTACATAATATTTTCCTAAATGAAAGAAAATCTTGCATGGTAGAAATATACGTTGCTAATTCCTTCATATACACTAAAATGATAGCAAAAAAAGAGAAACAGGAAGGTGATTTTCCTAACAACTAAGCATTCCCATTCCCTTCCTTAAGACATAGTTATAAATCTATCATGACTAACTGAAACACACATATAAACATACACAAACCACACACAGAAAGCCACAGGACTGTGGAAGAGGCAAAAACACTCATAGCTTCATAACAGCTTCCATTTCCACTTTTGCATTCATACTATGATTTGTTTTACAGTCATTTTATATCAGTTATTTTTAAATCTGCTCTAAAATTCAATTGAGTAAACCTGCTCTATGTATAAAATTAATTCACAAATAAAGAAATGGCATGCTAAATAGTAAATCAATTGCCAAATATCAACTATCTCAGAGGAGCTCTTGTTTCTCCATTTCTCCACCAATTTACTCCGTAAAAGTAAAAGGGTTTAACTTTTAATCCATTTAACAAACATCTATGATGAGCAAAGCAGTGCACTAGAGAGTAAAAACAACACAAATTTGCTCTATGATATAATCAGGGAGCCATAAATAAATTTAAAATGGGACCAATTATAAGTTATATAATAGAAATGCCCACAAATGTTGATTGAGTTCAATTATGTTTGTATTTACTAAGCACCTAAGGATATGTCATTGTACGTTTCAACAATCTCATTGAATAGGCATTTTTTTAAATTTCTTTTTCAAGAAGCTACTTCATAATTTCATGATGTTGGAAATTCAGAATAGAAGTAATCAACAGGAGTGTAATTTGTCAGGCAAAATCTATTGGCAGGCACGTCTCGGACCATAAGATAAACATTGGCACAGAAGATGATAAATGTTACCAACATCTGATAAAGGCTTTTCTCCAAGCCCAAGAGAGAAGACAAAGAACTGAAGAATAAAGTCTTTTCAAACTCTCACCTCCTACAGTGTTTATAGTCAGACAGTTACAGGCAACTCAGTTACTTGGCTTTAGGTTTCCACCTGATCCAAGCACTGGACAAGTTCTACATAAAATTATTAGGCTTTTTAATGCCTACTCCAGGTCCTCTATTTTCCAGTCTTCCCTATCTTGACCTTTGCTACACTCCCACTGCTTTTATTCAAAACCTCTACCAGAGCATCCCATCCGGGACTTCCAGTCGCAACGGACTTACCATGATTTCTGTGACCTATCCAAGTGGAAATCTAATTCCGCCCTCTACTTCTCCTACCTCAAGGTTCTGTTTGGTATCACATCCCCTTTGGGCATGTTCCATGGCAATCCCAGCCTAATCTCACAAATTATTTACATAGATATGAGAAATTTGTCGAGGCTCCATCATTCCCTAGGGAATGAAGATAATCGTGAAGCTCTCAATTCAGGTTTCACACACATCTAAAGAAAACCCTCTGCACTTGTAGTCCAAGGACTTGATCAAGTCCAAAGTCCACAGTAATTCATATGTAAGATTGAGTCAGTCATTTAACTCTCCTGAGACTAGGTCAATTTATTAAATGGAAGAAACAATGAATTCACCTGAATGCTGTAGGAAATTACATGAAGAAAGCACTTGTAAACTATAAAGTGATCTAAACTATAAGTGATATTCCCTTCATGGCAATGATAAACCACCAGGAGAGATATTTAATTAGCCTTCCCCCAAGACATCCTGTAGTGATGCTTACTTCTCCTATACTAGGAATAAGACTGCCAAAAATTTTGTAGTAGGGGAGAGGTTTCATTTTTAAAATCATGCCTTCATTTAATCATTGACCCATTCATTTAAAAAAAAAAGAAAAGTGAAGGCCAGGCACTGGAGATAGAACAGTGACCAAGGTACACAATTCCTGCTCTCATGGAGTTTATATTCTGTGCGTGGTTCAAAGCAACTGCAAAGTGTGGAGACATTGCAGGCACAAAGGGGACCACCAAATTCCCAGGTGAGGACACTTACTGAAATGAGTGTCATCTTTGTTTTTCATTGAAACAAGGGAGGCCATGCTGATATACATCCACCAAGCAGCCTGCAAAACCAGCGTAATCTTGAACACATGATGTGCTCCTTGATTCTCAACCAGCAAAAGACAAAGTAGTCTAGGTGAGACCCATAAATTTCTTAACAGAAAGTCTAATGAAATAGTTCTGCACTTGAGAAAGGACATTTGCTTTCTGTTCCAGTAACACATTAATTCTTTGATAATAACAGCAAATACTCAGGGATCACTAGACTCTAGGTACTGTTTTAAGCAGATGACATTCTATCCCATTTAACCATTACAACTTGATGCCCTGGGCACTATTATTACCATGCCATTTTATAGAAGAGGGGGAAATAAGGCATAGAAAGGTTAAGAAATTTATCCTAGGTCACACATCTCTTTTTATTCAAATCCAGGCTGTCTGATTACACAGTCTAATCTATACCCACCATGTTATAGATTCCTCTCATTAGAGTTACTGATGATTATAATATACAAAGGGCAAAGAACCAGTGTTTAATGTAACCTGTCACTCCAGAACTCATTCATAAGAGACTGGATACCTCCAAGAACAACATTCCCTCAGGCTTGATGTGAATGGCACCCCATAGGAGTACACAATATACAAACAACATCACCTCACACAATGAACCTGTATCTCCATCATAAACCATTCTTTCTCAAGTTGCTTCTCTACCAAAGAAGGCCCGGTCCCCTTTTCTTTCCAGGCACAAAATCAGTTATCATTCAGGCCTGGCCATATCCTCCCTGAAGCCTTTCTGGGCTCTTCCACCTACCTCAAAGATCTGTTGATCTCTTCTACACACACTTACTTTATGTTCCGTTTACTTTATGTACACTTTGAACTACTGCTTAACATTTGGTTATGTAATGTTTTGCAGTTTACCAGACATGTATTTACTCAGCTACATGTAAGTCTGTTGAGAACAGAAAAAGGTTTTGATTC
Source organism: Puma concolor (assembly GCF_028749965.1). Classification (NCBI taxonomy): domain Eukaryota; kingdom Metazoa; phylum Chordata; class Mammalia; order Carnivora; family Felidae; genus Puma; species Puma concolor. Next base: position 54,696,575 of record NC_141673.1, on the reverse strand, counting down.
CCTCTCCTGGTTGCACGGCACCCCCTCATGCCCACAGACACACACCTTCCATACCTCATATTGTACTAAAAGTTCAATAAATGCTGTTTGGATAGTTGGCAGACTAATTGATTAATCTATTGAATAAATATTCAGCTAAGCTTAAACAGCCTCCATGATTTTCTGTACTCAGACATGGATACACACACAATGTGTGGGTCAGTGAGCTGATGAAATGAAGAAGGAAATAAATAAAGCGTTCATTGGGAAATTACCCTAAATATAAAAATCACAAGAAATGGGAATGTATTAGGATTCAATCTAAAAAGTTTTAAGGGGAGAACCGGCTAATTGAAAAAGAAAAAGAAGTAGTTTTATACATTTAGCATTAAAGTAGCTTCTCAGGATCTGAAAATCAAATGCTTTAGTCCATCAAGTTTGCCATTTTCCTGCTGGAGATGTAATACATCAACCACATTTCACGTACATCTTAAAATTCACTTGACTTGCACCTTCTATTTTATTTCTTTCTTCTACTCTCTACCCACAGGCCCACACACGCGCACACATGTACTCTGTATCCTAACCCCCTTGCCTTAAAAAAAAAAAAAAAAAAAATCACCATCTGACTATGAATTACTAGTTCTGAGTCATCAAAACCGCACCAGAGAAAGTTTTGTTCATTACCTTGGGCTCCCTCTGCTGGGTCTGCAGGAGTAAAACATACAATTCTGTAGAATTGGAGGTTATGGAACTCCATTCCCCCACAGAATTTCTCCTGTTTTACCTAAAATTACATTCACTATCTAACAAAACACAATCACTTGAAAACAGAAGAGATTTAGGACCTGGATAAACTAGTAACGATATATCAAGACAAGTGGCTTTTAAGAAACTACTACACAAATCAGGGTTCCTTGTCCGTGTTTATCTTCATTGGTAGTAGAATGGTGGAATTCAGCAGGGGAGCTCAGATATTAAAGAGACAGGGATATAAAACTGTACCGAAGAAAATAATCACAAGAAAAAAGATCTGGACTACACATGTGTTTGTCAGAAGCAAATGCAGATGAAGAGGACAAAGGCAAATTTAAAGCCTCTCAGTAAGGTTTCTAAGAAAGAAAAGACAGCATTGGCCAGGCAGTATCCCTAAAGCATTACAGATCAAAGCTGTTGTTAACATTACTGAAATATAGTAGCAAATCCGATAGTAAAGAATATATTGAGCCTACGGTCACACCGCCTCCCCCAAACATCCTAAAATCACAAAGTACATTTGCATTTACTAAAGATAATAGCAGGGCGCCTGGGTGGCTCAGTCAGTTGAGCATCCGACTTCGGCTCAGGTCATGATCTCACTCACAGTCTGTGAGTTCGAGCCCTGCGTTGGGCTCTGTGCTGACAGCTCAGAGCCTGGAGCCTGTTTCGGATTCTGTGTCTCCCTCTCTCTGACCCTCCCCCATTCATGCTCTGTCTCTGTCTCAAAAAAATAAAGGTTAAAAAAATTTTTTTAAATAAATAAAGATAATAGCAATGTAATTTATGCATCAAAATGGAAATGGTAGATATTGATTTCTGTCAGAAAGAAGTATTATTTCTCATTTAATTGATTTGGTGCTAATTATAAAAGAGAGTGGTTAAGTTGTACTAAAACAAACCATCATACCAGGAAAAAGAATGAAACTAGACCTAAGATCTCTAAAACTCTGGAAAATATGGTCTATAATATTTTTTCCCTTTAGACTGATTTTCTGCAATGAAGATCTTAAACCAGTCCCAGGGTGATATTATAAAATCATCAAGTACTCAGAGATGTGTATACTCCACAGCCTTGAAATCTAGGACCTGAGCTTTTCTCTACAGAGTCCAGCACGGATCCTGGCATAACCTCAGGTTACTAAAGACCTTTGCCAGTAGCTCTTCTGATGTTGCCAGTCTATCTCCTGTCTCCACTGTCCTATCATGAGCTGCCAGAAAGGGTTAACCAAGACTCCAGCCCATGAGTAGCTACAAAATTTGAGACGCCCAGTGCAAAATGAAAATGCAGGGCCCCTTTTTCAAAAAGTATTAAGAACTTCAAGACAGTGACAGCAGAACAGGAAGTCAACCAAGGAAACCCTTCTAGGCACAGCCTGTAAATATGGAATCCTATGCAACTGACTACAGGGGTCACAAGCCCATGAAGCTGGCCTTGCTGGAGCCCTAGGTTAGTTTAAGGTTAGCAATAACAGTGTCTTCATGGATCCTTCATCTCCAACATCAGACAAAGATGCCAACCTCATCATCCTCAAAGCATTACCTTTGCAAGAGAGACATCCTTGCTAAAACAAACATGGTTCAGTTTATTTCCCCAAATGCATGCTGGAACCTGTTAATAGGTCATGTTTTTCATTCTGTCCAAGTTTGGTTTGGGAAACAGAGCATCTGTTGAGAGAACCTAATTCATCCACATCTCTTTTTTTCCTTTCTTGTGAGGGGCTGTTCAATTTAAGTGCTTAAAAGCACAACCTCCAGGGTCAAACCACCAGGGTTCAAATCCCACCTTCACCACTGACCACCTATGCAAGTTTGAACAAGTCACATTACTTTGCTGAATCTGTTTCCACTAGCAACCAATATTAGAACTGCTTCATTGGGTTGCTTACCAGGATATAGTGAGGCATAATTTATAAAGAGTTTAACTCAATGCTTGGCACACAATAGTGATAGACTCGGCATTATCATTACATAATAATTACTTTTAAATGTATTGGAATACGGGTCATAGAAACCCAGCTGGTTGTCTACGAGCCACCTGGTATTTAAATTTCAGTTGTTCTCAGTGTGGTTTAAAGGACTGTCTTAAATAAAACTTTTGTTAGAGCCCCAAGTTCTCCAGATTTTTAAAGGTCTTTATTTATTCATTTACTTCATAAACATATATTGTTTCTCTAATCTGTCATAAGCACTATTCTGGATATTAGGGATATAAAGATTGACACGATTAAATCTCTGCTTTAAATGGACTCACTAACCAGACAAGTAAATGGATAATTTTAATGTAATGTGCCAAGCACAACAATTGCTGGAAGAAAACTCTCCAAGAATGGCTCTTATTTCTACACTTTCTGCAAAGGCATTAACCAATATTTTGTTTCATACTAGCTGCTCTAGAATGTTTGCATACCACACACCCTTGGAAGACAAAGTGTCTCCCTCTCCAGGGCAGAGGGCAGATTTGTTTTCAGAACAGAATAATTAAGATAATGTGTCCTTCCAGGGTAAAGTTTGGGCAGATTTTCTAGCCACCGCCTTTAAAGGACTGGGTTTTCCAAAGTTTCCTCAATTGTGCCACAAATCCACTGCATGTGTGTAGAAGGGGATACTCCATGCGGAGGAAACAGAGGTATGGGACACCATCATATGGATGCATAACTATAAACAACACAGTCGTGTCGACAGGTATGAGATACAAAGTGGGGAAAATGAGGCCGGGAAGCAATGCAATGGCGGAATCTTAGGGAACTTCATGTGCCAACTGTAAACTTATTTCATAATGACTTTGGGTAATGACCTGTATAGCTGTTGAAAAGTTATGCATTTTTAAATCAATTTTTTTTTAAATTTTTTTTTCAACGTTTATTTATTTTTAGGACAGAGAGAGACAGAGCATGAACGGGGGAGGGGCAGAGAGAGAGGGAGACACAGAATGGGAAACAGGCTCCAGGCTCTGATCCATCAGCCCAGAGCCTGACGTGGGGCTCGAACTCACAGACCGCGAGATTGTGACCTGGCTGAAGTCGGACGCTTAACTGACTGCGCCACCCAGGTGCCCCAAATCAATTTTTTAATACAGCAACATTTTTCCCAATAATCCGCTACATAAATACACTGTAAGACATGATATACTGAAGTTACGGTTTTAGGGAAACACACTCACCAACTTACTTGACTTACTAGTTTTTAGTCAAAGTATATTAGGCAATTCATTTAAAAAATTTTTTTAATGTTTATTTATTTTTGACACCGAGAGAGAGAGACAGAGCATGAGTGGGGGAGGGGGCAGAGAGAGAGAGGGAGACACAGAATCAGAAGCAGGCTCCAGGCTCTGAGCTGTCAGCACAGAGCCCGATGCAGGGCTCGAACTCACAGACTGCGAGATCATGACCTGAGCTGAAGTCCAACGCTCAACCAACTGAGCCACCCAGGCGCCCCAGGGAAGTCATTTTAATTAAGTACCACATTTGGATGAACCCAAAACATTTTTTGAAAGAGAGAGAAAGAGAAAATACAGGCGTGCGTGCACACATCGTTTGTATTACGTGTACTCTTGTGTTTAACTTTTATTTTGCCCTGAAGGTGTTTTCCTGTGTGATCACTTATAAAGTGAAGCTTGAGTGCAGGATAATCTTAAGCCCAAAGAAGGGCCACGAATTGGTAAAGAAAAAAAAAAAAAAAAAAAAGAATTGATTAAAAAAAGAAAGGGGATCGTGTTTTCCAAAGAGGGTTTCCACTGTACTCTATTTCTAACATTTACTACCTGCTCCCAACAATCTTCTTCCTCCTTTCACAAGTAAAATAAACCTTCATTCTATGTAGATTCTATTTATTTACTTTTAAATTGTTCTTTATTGTTTACATAAACCTGCTTTTAGTGTTGAATTGCTATCTTTTTCTACCTGTGAAACCTGTTTAGTTATCTTGAGGTGGAATTAACTATAATTTTTAATTTGGGGTTAAAATTACTGGATTTTTCTTTCTTACTTTTAGTTTTTCATTTAGCAACAGGTTTTGCAAAAAATGAATTAAAAGTCATTAAATGAGAAGTGTGTTTGATTTTCTTGGTAGGCTCTGAGGGGACATTGATAATCTTAAGTAGAAGAGCATAGCCTGGCTGTTGTGACCCATTGATCCCAAATCAGAACACCAGGTAAAAATCTGGCTTTGCCACATACTAGATATGTCACTTATAGAAAGTTCTTCTTGTACCTAAGACTTATCATCTATACGATAAAGATAAGAATAGTTCTGATATTATACTGTTGTGAAAACCTGAAGGATTTACTATACACTGAATACTTAGAAGAACACCAAAGTACAGAGTAAGCACTCCATTAAATGTTATCTGCTAATATCGAACTGGAAGACATATTACAATTTATATGGCACCACAAAAGACCTCGAATACCCAAAGTAATCTTGAAAGAGAAGAACAAAACTGGAGGCATCACAATCCTAGATTTCAAGATATACTACACAACTGTAGGAAACAAAACGCTATGGTACTGGCACAGAAAACAGACACATAGATGAATGGAAAAGAATAGAAAGTCTACAAGTAAACCCACGATTATATGGTCAATTACTCCCCGACAAAGGAGGCAAGAATATGCAATGGGGAAAAAACAGTGTCTTCAACAAATGGTATTGGGAAAACTGGACAGCTACATCCAAAAGAATGAAACTTTCTTACACCATACACAAAAAATAAACTCAAAACAGAATAGAGACCTAAATGTGAGACCGGAAACCATAAAACTCCTAAAAGAAAACACAGGCAGTAATTTCTCTGACATCAGCCATAACAACATCATTCTAGATAGGTCCCCTGAGTCGAGGGAAACAAAAGCAAATAAACCTTTGGGACTACAAGATAAAAACCTTCTGCATAGCAAAGGAAATAGTCAACAAAACTAAAAGACAACCTACTGAATGGGAGAAGACATGTGCAAATGACACGTCCAATAAAAGGTTAGTATGCAAAATATATAAAGAACTTATACAACTCAACACCAAAAAAACACAATAATCCAATTAAATTGGGCAGAAGCAGGGGTGCCTGGGTGCCTCAGTCAGTTAAGCATCTGATTTCGACTCAGGTCACGGTCTTGCGGTTTGGAGTTCAAGCCCCACATAGGGCTCTCTGCTATCAGCACAGAGCCCATTTGGGATCCTCTATCCCCTTCTCTCTCTGCCCCTCCCCTGCTTGCATGCTTGCTCTCTTTCTCTCTCTCTCAAAAATGAATAAGCATTTTTTTTAACAGGTATAAGTCATGAGCAGACATTCCTCCAAAGAAGACATACAGATAGCCAACAAACACATGAAAAGATGTTCAACATCGTTCATCATCAGGAAAATGAAAATCAAAACCACAATTAGATATTACCTCACAGCTGTCAAAATGGCTAAAACCAAAAGCATAATAAACAACAGTGTTGCTGAGGCCGTGGAGAAAAAGAAACCCTCATATACTGTTGGGAAAGCAAACTGGTATAGACACTGTGGAAAACAGTATGGAGGTTGTTCAAAAAATTAAAAATGGAATTACCATATGATCCAGTAACTCCACTACTGAATATTTACCCAACAAATACAAAAACACTAACTCAAAAAGATATATGCACCCCTATGTTTATTGCACAATTATTAAAATAGCCAAATTATGAAAACAGCATAAGTGTCTGTAAATTGATGAATGGATAAAGAAGATGAGGTATATATCTACAATGGAATATTATTCAGCCATAAAAAAGAATAAAATCTTGCCATTCACAACAACATGGATGGAGTTAAAAAGTAGAACACTAAGTGAAATAAGTCAAAGACAAATACCATATGATTTCATTCATGTATGGAATTTAAGAAACAAAATTTTTTTGTAAACAGACTTTTAACACAGAGAACAAACTGATGGTTACAGGAGGGGAGGTGGGTGGGGTAAAATAGGTGAGGGGGTTTAAGAATACACGTATCATGATGAACACTGGCTAATGTATGGAATTGCTGAATCACTATACTGTATGCTGAAACTCATAAAACACTGTATGTTAACTATACTGGCATTAAAAAAATATTATCTGTTTATATTATTCCCTTCATACTTATGGTTTCTATAGATCAGTATGACTGCTGTGGACAACAACTCTGAAGGTATCAAGACTGACATGAATGAAATCCACCGGAGCTACACTGAAGAACAGAAAAAATACAGGGTGACTGGGTGGCTCAGTCGGGTGAGCGTCTGACTTCAGCTCAGGTCGTGATCTCACGGTTCATGGGTTCGAGCCTTGCATCAGGCTCTGTGCTGACAGCTCAGAGCCTGGAGCCTGCTTCAGATTCTGTGTGTGTCTCTCTCTGCCCCTCCCCTGCTCGCTTTCTCTCTCTCTCTCTCTCTCTCTCTCTCTCTCTCTCTGTCACTGCCTCTCTCTCTGTCTCTCAAAAATAAATAAACTTTTTTAATTAAAAAAAAGAACAGAAAAAATGCACGGGGATTAAGAAGCACAAGGATGTTGGAAAACAATGCATTCTATTTTAGACATGTTGAGATTAAGTTGCCTGCATCACTTCTGTCTCCTCTCTCTCTCTCTCAGCAGTGTGTTCAGGTCAATTTTATCACACGAAGACAAAACAAAAAACATTTAAAAGTTGAATTAGGACTTGTTTTGAAATAGAAACTGCAGAATATATAGGCTCAAGAATTTTCATTGTTTATTCAATGTTAATCTATTCAGAGAAAAGGCCCTGAAAGCCACAGGCTTGTTATGAAGTGTGATGAAATCAATGCACGGAGTTTGTGCTTAGAGAACTCATTTCCTTGGAAACTCAGAGTCTGTGAAACAGACATAAATTATGCTTGTGTGTACCCTGCCTTTCCCAAGGCTAATTATTCAATGTAGTGGAGAGTTAAAAGTATCCAACACAAAGGGTTAAGAGCAATCAAAGCCAGGTTAAAAAAGAAAAAGAAAAAAAAAAGAGGTCAACACAGGTATAAGTGACAAATTGCTCCTTTCATGCTTTATCATCTTTTACCACTTATGACACATTACTATTCACATAACTCTATCTCCTCAGTGCTCCTATCCCACTCAACATTCTCAACACCCGTTTCTCCAACTTTCTCTTCCCTGGCCAAGTACCTCCTCCTGCAGCGTCTCAGGAAGGCAGGGACTATTCCTGATTCATGTTTCTGTCCCTTCTTGACAGAATGGCAGAGTACATATCAGGTGTTTAATGTGTGCTTAGTGAAAAGGAATAATTGCGTAAACCCACTTAAGGATGGTAAGTATTTAATGAACTCATATTCAGAGTGGTTCAGGGGATAAGCTTAGGGTCACAAAATAGGCTGCTTCTATTATTGAAGTCTTGATAGCTGTAAATATCATACATTATATCTGAATCCATGTGTGTAAGAAGCTACTATAGACATAAAATTAATTTCAGTTTCATGCTTTAAACTTTTATTATTTTCCAAATAATTCAGTAAACGACATCATAAAAAGTTCTATTTACCACGTTAGACCCAGAATGTGAATGAGACAGACCTCAATAAATATTTAATTGAGTGACTAATAAATAAACAGATTCCTTTGTTTTTCTACCCAGAAACACATAGTTTTCATTTCCATTTTCTTGAATTGTGCACAGAAATAAACCTTATCCTACAATAGGAGGAAAATTTTTCTTTCTTATTTTCCCTCAGTATGCTTAAAATAAAAGCATGGGATATTCTAACAACAGCTGTGTTGACATAAGTATTCCTCCAAGACCACATCACCTATTATTTTTAAAGTACATTTAAGAACAAATTAACAGGAGTGCCTGGTTGGCTCAGATGGTTAAGCCTCCGATTTTGGCTCAGGTAATGATCTCACGGTTCATGAGTTCGAGCCCCACATCGGGCTCTGCGCTGACAGCTCAAAGCCTGGAGCCTGCTTCGGATTCTGTGTCTCCCTCTCTCTCTGCCCCTCCCCTGCTCACACTCTGTCTTCTCTGTCTCTCAAAAATAAATAAAACATTTTTTAAAAAATTTAAAAACACACTAACAAAGTTAAGTTATATTTCACTTCTGTTATAATGTGAAATGTAAATAATCCTCCCTATAAGGAAGAAGTTGCAATTCCAACTAACTATTATGACACAAGAATTAATTGAGCCTCTTCAAATAATTGTGCCACAGCATAACATCCTTATCCATCTAGCAACTGGGAAGCCTCATAAACTCTTGTACACTTCACCAATACAGGAGTAAAGACACAGAAGCACTGTAGACACTAAACTATCATCTAAATCATCGAAAATACTTGCTGCCATCTTGTACGATAGCTCAATTTTGCTGAATATAATTTGATAAAAAGTGCTCATCTGCAGAGCAGTGTTTCTCAAACTCAAAGCTACCAACATCTTGGACCACATCATTCTTTGTCGTGAGGATGGTTTTTCTGCCTGGATGTTTAGCAGCATCCCTGGACTTTACCCACTCAGTGATAGTTGGCGCTTCTTCCTCTCGCCACCCTGACAATCAGAAAGGTCTCCAGACATTGTCAAATGTCACCTAAGGAGCAAAATTGCCCCCAGTTGAGAACCACTGCTATAGAAGATGTAGTATTTGTAACAACCGTTAGAGATCCAAAGTACATAATAATCCATTTCTCAGTCATCCTGGATAAATGAGTAGTCTCTATGTTGTGCATTAGTAACATTTCATTAACCAGCATATTAAGTCAACCATAAACCCCATTTCTTTGTTACAACAGATGATAAACATAAATCCAAGGTATTTATTCATTATTCAATTCTAATACTCTAGGAACTTAACCTTCTTACATTTTAGCAACTATTTTCAACCATAAACTGGAACAGAATTCTGATAAATTGCCTCCACTATCCCAAGTAAAAGTTGGGGAGGGAGAGAGTTGAGGGACTTTACAACCATAGTTGTAGCCTTGTACGTAATGTCTCCTCAGCTTTTTCTTTTACTCCTTATAATCAAGAGTTTGCAACAGCTATCAGGAGGCCTTCAGAATTTTTCCTGCTGTTGCTGAAACTCACACAAAGGAAAAAAATTATCTTAGCTCAAAATTAAAGTGGCTGAAATGAAATACACAATTCAAAGGAATAAGGAATATATGAATATATAAACTAATAGTATAAATCCAGTAAGACCGGTTCATGACGTGTTTATTGGCTAGCCCATTCCCCAGGATGTACTGTTGCAAGAAAATGAATTAGTTAGAATTCTTTATTATTTAAACTTAGAAAGTGATCATTTACATGTATTCTTCATTTTGCTTCATCTGACATTTCCTGAGCACCCACTAAAGGGCAGGAACTGTGCTAGGGACATTCACAGCTAAATAAAAACATTTAAAAACATTTCTGCACATAAATGTATGACATGCTCCACATAACGGTCTTCTTTGTAAGTAGCAATTGAAATCTACTGACCCATATTTGGTATGTTTTAATTGTTCAGACTTTCAAACACAATATGTTTCTTTGAGAAGGAGATACCTATTTCATAGGCAAGGTCAACAAGAGGAAAGAGAGGGGAGAGAAAATTACATGTTTGGTAACATTTTATTAAACTGCAAAAACCATTTTCTGAACAAGAAAATGACAATCATGTCAGCAGTTAGCAAACTGAAAACCTGACAAGTGATAAGCACCAATAAATCGCTTAACAAAATGTTAGCTACTGATTACAATGTTGATGTAAAACCAAAAAAGCCAGCTGACATAAAATAATATGTTAAAACTGAAAACCTCACTAAGGGACAATGCTGTATAGTTCATGGGCTTTGTGAAAAAGTGTCACATACAAAACAATGCAAAAACATATACTGCAGTTCACTGGAGAAGCTAGAAATTTGGAGCACAAAAGCAAAAGGTCAGAGCCATTCTCTGCTAATTACAAAATAAATAGATCAACTACTACCCCTGAAACTGTAAAGACTCTGTGGATCGCATCCACACACAAGGAGAAAGAAAAAAGTGGTAACATTTGCACTTTCTCTATGCACTTAAGATTATCCAAGAGCAAGTAGTTAAGTCCTGCATATTTACAGGTGGTTTGGTATATAAAAAAATTATTTTATAGGAACTTAGAAAGTCCTAGAAGTGAAAAGCTTTAGAAGTATGACCTAGGAGCACTCCACAAATCCCTCTTTAAAATTCACATGACTCTCAATTGTGCTCCTCAAACACCCTAGAGGGCTATATGTGCACTGCACCAAATATGTATGACCAAAGGAATAGGCATACATTTTTGGTTTGTAATTTAATTCAATGCAGCATAGAAGATCTTCACTTGGGTGTGAATTTTATAGCAGTAGAAAAAAAAAAAAATCTAAACTCCCACTATCTAAAATGGCGATTTTCAAATGTTTGTTTTTAAACCCTGTTTAAAAGGAACCAGATATGTTTGTTAACTCTAGTCTATGAGTTGTCTCAACTATTTAGCATATAAAATAAACCAATCATTATTCATGTTTTATACTTGCTGCCTTCCATTTCTATCCTTCTACTGATTCCCTGATGATTCTTTTACTAGAAATTAGTATTTCTAGTAAATACTTCATGGCCAGGTCAGGCTGTACATTTGAGAACCCTTGTAGATGCTGAAATTGTGCATTTAGTTCACAACAGTAAAATGGAAAATGGTGTGTTAAAACAACAAACAAATGAGAGGTAACTACGCAGAGATGAATTAAGTCAAGAGAGAATCTGAAATCTATGTTGATAAAATCTTCAATGTAAAATAAAATTTATATCACATTTAATCCCAGATGAACTTGCTTTTTAAAGCAATTGGTGCGTATCTTCAAAACGAGAAGTCACCTTAATCTGGATTTTCCCCAAGAATGAATTTAACATTAAAAATATTAAACTCCATGGGGCACCTGGGTGGCTCAGTCGGTTGAGTGTCCAACTTTGGCTCAAGTCATGTTCTCACAGTCTGTGAGTTCGAGCCCTGCAACAGGCTCTGTGCTGACAGCTCAGAGCCTGGAGCCTGCTGTGGATTCTGTGTCTCCCTCTCTTTTTCTGCCTCTCCCCCGCTCACTCTGTCTCTCTCTCAAAAATAAATAAAAACATTTTTTAAAAAAATTTTTTAATTAAACTCCAGGGGCACCTGGGTGGCTCAGTCGATTAAGTGGCCTACTTCAGCTCAGTCATGATCTCACCATCTGTGAGTTCAAGCCCTGCGTCAGGCTCTGTGTCTACAGCTCAGAGCCTGTATCCTGCTTCTGATTCTGTGTCTCCCTCTCTCTCTCTGCCCCTCCCCTGCTCAGCTCTGTCTCTCTCTCTCTCTCAAAAATAAAGATTAAACAGTTTTTTTTTAATATTAAACTCCAATTCTATCTTGCAAAAGGCTCACATTTAACAATAAAATGAGCATTTAATGGACAGTGTGGATATCTCTCCAATATCCACTTCTATGAGTGTATATTAATGAGGTTGTACAGGTATTGACCCTACCCCCAACTTCAGGCCTGGTCTCTGATGGGTCTAAACCAGTGACTTCAACATGATCAAACCTAATAATCCTTTATATAATATTTTGTGATGCCTCCATTCTATACTAAAATTAAATTCTCAAATATAATTATCTCCATACATAATTTCAAAAATCAATATAATTTTCAAAATAAAACCAAGCAGAATTTTTAAAGTAATTTATAAAACAAATGTATTCCAATATGTAAACCAGCATGAAATGAGACACCTACAAATGCAGGTGATAAGGTATACTAAACAGATTAACTCCAATACCAGGGCAACATCCCAACCATGATGAGATTTTTTCAAATGGGTCAATAAATCTTAGAAAAATTCTGAACAAAGTACAATATTCTCACAATATACCCAGTAGCTATACTTCTAGAAAACTCAGTATATACTCAATATAAACTTAGATATACTCAAACAGTACCACCAAAACTACACTTCATGTTTAAATGTGAAACAGCTAAGTTCTAGGTTCAGATAATTATACAAAATTTCTCAGGAATTCAAACTGATGCAGCAGCTCTGGGGAATAGTACGGAGGTTCCTGAAAAAACTAAAATAGAACTACCCTACAATCCAGCAATTCCACTATTAGCTATTTACCTAAAGGATACAAAAATATAGATTTGAAGGAGTACATGCATCCCAATGTTTATAGCAGCATTATTAACAATAGCCAAACTATGGAGAGAGCCCAAATGTCCATCAATGGATGAATGAATAAAGAAAATGTGGTGTATATGTATGTATGTATGTATGTATATGTGTGTGTGTGAGTATATATATATATATATATATATATATATATATATACACACACACATATATAATGGAATATTACTCAGCCATCAAAAAGAACAAAATCTTGCCATTTGCAATGACATGGATGGAGCTAAAATGTATCATGCTAAGAGAAATAAGTCATTCAGAGAAAGACATCCCACTCTTATATGGCATTTAAGAAACAAAACAGATGAAAATTTGGTTCCTCCCATATTTTCAGTGAGGGAAGTGAAGAGTGAGGGAAGTAAACCATAAGAGACTCTTAAAGATAGAGAACAAACTGAAGGCTGATGGATGGAGTTGGGTGGGGGGATGGCTAGATGGGTGATGGTTGGAGGGAACTTGTGATGAGTACTGGATGTTGTATGTAAGTGAGGAATCACTGAATTCTACTCCTGAAACCAATATTGCAAGGTATATTAACAAACTAAAATTTAAAATTTTTTAAAAAAGGGAAAAAAGAATACCTAAAATAAACTGAAATATTCTACTTACTAAATAAGTAATTAATAACAGGAAAAAAAAGTTAGTTCTCATTACCACTATTACTTTATATTTTTTTTAATGTTTATTTACTTTTGAGAGAGACAGTGTAAGTGGGGGAGGGGCAGAGAGAGAGAGGGAGACACAGAATCCAAAGCAGGTTCCAAGTTCTGAGCTGTCAGCACAGAGCCCCACGCAGGGCTCGAACCCACGAGCCATGAGATCATGACCCGAGCTAAAGTCGGCCACTTAACTGACTTAGCCACCCAGGAGCCCATCATTATTACTATTACTTAAAATAGCAATTCAAATTTGCCAAGTCCAGTGTCCATACCCAAGAAAGCTAAAAAGATAAACGACTACAATAAAATTCGAAAGCCAAATACATTTTAACAATGCAAATTCCTTTCCAGCTATAGATATTTGGGGGGAAAAAATCTGATGCATGAAAAACCATGTGATGGTATTGTACACAATAAAGATTAAAATAACTGAAAAAAGGAACAGTCTTAATTTATTCATTAAATAAATGTTTACCAGTTTATATTATATGCCAGGCTCTTTTCTAAATATTACCTAAGGTAGGTAATAATAAAAAATAAAAATAAATAATAAAAATAAACTCAACCTCTTTGAAAATGTGTTAAGCATTTTAAAAGAAAAGTCAAATAACTTGTGTATTAAATTTAATAACTCATAATTGGTAAAATTATATAAAATTGTTTACCTATATATATAGTCCAGAAGCACATCCAAAAGTTATGCAATTCTTTGTGGTGCAGACATATCCTACGCATTAAAGTACCTCTAGAATCCCTAGCCCCTGTCCACTAAATGTCAGTTTTGACTCCCCCTTCATTGTGACAACACAACACTCGTCAAAAGTTACTGTGCACACTTTTCCTTATGCTACCATGCACATACAACTTGACATCACACCCTACTAAGAATTTCTGGGAATATTTTTATCGCGATGATTTGTTCAGGAATAAATATGGAACCTGGGGTTAAGCTGGTTCTGTCAAGATCAACTCAATCAGCACAAAGCTTAGGACTTATGATGGAAATTCCAGGACCCTTTCTCCTTTTGGACAAAGTGGTATGTGCATACGAACTCTGGAACTGGGCAAAACTGAACTACACAAGAGTAAAGAACTAAGAGAAGGACAGAAAAAATTAGAGATGGAGATTTAATCATCCTGGAAGTTTTATTCCAATTACATAAGTAAACAATTCCCCTTTAATTCCTTAGACATATTAATCTTTGTTTTCCCATTACTTACAGATATAAGACCCTATGTCTTCCTCTTGCCCTACAAGGATGCAACATAACTCAGGGAAAAGATGGAACCCTAGCCCCATGGAGGCAAGAATCTTGTTTATCGCTTATAATATGGAGCATATAGCATGATGCCTGACTGCCAATAAATATTAATTGAGTAAACAAACATATGATTGGACAAAGATATAGTATATAGGCATGTACTATTTTCATAGCTTTACTATTTAGTACTAGAAATAACCTTGAGCAAATAGCCTCTCAGATTCCTTACCTGTAAAACTCAGAAGAGTTACCTCTTCATCTCACAATACTTTGCTCCTAGATTGATAATGCTTTAGCCACATTAGCCTCCTTGTAAAACCTCTAACATCCCCCTCTCATTCCTGATGATTATTTGCTCTGTTGCAATGTTCTTTCTCTTCCCCCTATGGTTTGCTTTTCCTGGTCCTTCATGATTCAATCTAAATGTCACTTCCTGCACTGCGTCATCCGGGACAACTCTGCAGCCATGTCCACCTTGCTATCGTGCACTGTTAATGTCTTTCACTGCACTTATCACAAATCTATGCTAATTTTGGGTTTAGTTTCCTTGCTTACCTAGTCTCTTTTTCACTAGAAAGTAAAGTTGATGGGGGCAGATATTACCAACACCTAGCACATAACCTTCAGTACATAACTGTCAAATGAATGGTCCCTACTTCTCCAGCTCACCTCATACCACCCAAACTCTATATTCTGTTGCTACCTGGACTCATTTTAATTCCTCAGATATGCTTTGCATATGCTATTCCTTCTGCCAGAAGTCATCTTCTTCCATCCCAGCTTTGCAACACTATCTACCCTCACCCCCAATCCCATCATTCTTTACCCATCTCATTTCTACTGTTCTTTCAGGTCTTACCTTAACACCCTCCTTTTCCAGAAGGCTTTCTCTGACCCAAAATGCTATGTCCACTGCCATAATGCCTTATTATAATACCAATCACATGTACAATCATAATTATTTAATTACTTCTTTTCCCTGGTAAACTGTAAGCTCTATGGAGGTAAGGAGTATATCTTGGTCACAGCCATAGGCACATAGTAGGGGCTCAACAGAAACTATTCCATTCCCTCTTCCAATAAGACTGGTACTTAGGTTTGAGGCTGTGAACAAGAGCTTTCTGCCCAAAAAAAAAAAAAAAAAAAAAAAAAAAAAGCCAGGGTTTTTTTTGGTTTTGTTTTTTGTTGTTTGTTTGTTTGTTTTGCCAATGACCCAAGCAAAGCCACATTCTTAGCAAAATCTGATTCCTCTAACGTCCTATCAAGCAAAATGCCACTTCTGAAGGATTGGATAGTTCAATAAATTGCTCAGTGCTCCAGTGACAAGCATCACAAGATTGCCACCAGATTTATGATTTGGAAACTCAACTACTCAACAAAAGTAAAAATCTCTTCATCACAAGGTCAGAGAGCCAGCAGAGTGTTACTCCTACAAGGTGAGAAAGATTTGGAAATCATTACATATAGAAAGCAAAGGGTTATTTGAAAATGAGAATAAACATTAGAGAGAAAAAAAACTAATGAAAAACAGATTTTCTATATCGTGGTAAAACAACCAAATTAAATAACAAAATAAGCTTTCCTTTCAGAAAGCAAATTTAGTGGCTGATTTACCACCTCTGAATTTTTCCACTCATGGATATCACCAGCTCAATTAAGTTAATAACAAAGCTTACATTATACAATAAAGTGAATATCATATAAAGTACTATTAGAAAAGCTTATCTTTTGACTGGTCTGTAGCTCAAGAATGAGGATTTACTTTTTCTGTGATGTGAACTGATAAACAATGTATTTCTCAGGAGAAGTCACATATACGTAGAAGGAATGCATGGCTTCTTCACCCTGATTGACTTTTCTCTGCTCTCCATGTGTCTCAGGAGAAGAATGCTCTTTTTCATGCCAGAGGCTCCATGATGAATGCTGATGGGTCATATTTGGCTCATCACTGCCTCGACCCTTATTTTGCATGCAATTTTTCAACTTTGTAAATTCAATGGCTTGCATACACAGCAGTGTTTGTGGTGTCATTCCTCATTAACAAGTGGGCATGTTTTTGTTTTTGAATTGTAGAGATTTTAATTAAGAGGAAAAGTATATTCCTTTTCATTAATTCAGAAGAGCCAAGAATCTTAAAAGTTATTTTATTTAATACAGGGATCCTAACAAATATTAGAAGTCATTTAATGGAAATATGGATACAAATGGGTTAGACAGAATCAAACCCAGAATCAGACGGGATGTGGCAGTTTTCATCTCCTTTGTGACTCTTCTGTCAACTCCGATAATTTTCAAGGAAGGGAAGTGCTTTTCCCGTCTACGAAACTCTATCATTCCAATATTCAACAAATATAAATGGCAGAGGACAAACCTTTTCAGAACAGGATTCCTACCCACACAGGTTTTTGGTACAGAAGAAGTAAGAATAAATAAGCTGTCGTTGTAATTCATGACAAAAAGCATAAGTTATAAAGACGTCCTAAGCTTTTTCTGTAAACAGCTATAGGCAGAGAAGTTTATAATTAGCAGTGGCTGGGGAGTCAAAGACAGAAGATATTGACAGACTGAGAAATATAAGAAACCAGGATAACATCTTCTAACCACAAAGTGTTTTGTGGTTAAATATTTGTTAACAGAATTAGCAAGAGTAGGCAACAATTTCTCTTTGGGGGGGCGGTAATTTAGAACACAGCCACTGGCTAGGTAAAGTTTTATAGAACAGTGGTTGGTAACGTTTTGGGCTTTGTGGGTCTCTTTGCGAATCTTATAATCTTTTATTTCTTATTCCCAGAAAAAAAATAGGCATATGCACAAAATTTTAATAAAATCTGAGAGGATTTCCTGAGCCCCTTAAGTCTATCCTTGGAAATCCTTCTCCATCTCCCTCCCTAAAAAAACCTCTGCTTTGAAGAGGGCCCTCACCTTAAATATGAAGGTGGGACTGAAACTTAAAGAAAAAAAAAAAAACATCTTTTTAGGAATTTGTCTTCAATACAGTTGCAGCTCTTTGGCCAGGAAAATCTCCTATATCTCACCCCTGCCACCTGAGGGTCAGATGCACTGGAAGAAGCCCTAAGCAGATACTGCCCAAAAAAGTAAAAGGAATATACTTACAGTTTAGGAGCAAATAAGCCATGATCTACTGAATTTGCATCATAAATGACCATATCTAAACTATTGAAGAATTGAAGAAAACTAATACTTATGAAGCATTTAGGTAAGCTAACCCCTCTACAGGTTGTTATTAGTGCCTACCACAGTAAATCTTCCTTAACAACCCTAGGAGTTAGTTACTATTCCATCTTAGTCCGTTCAAGCCACTATGACAAAGTACCAGACACTGGGTGGTTTATAAACAACAGAAATTTATTTCTTATAGTTCTGGATCCTAGAAGGCTGAGATCAAGGTGCCAGAACATTGAGACATTCAAATCAAGACATGTCACATCAAGACATCAAACATGACTGTGTTCTGAAGAGCGCTCTCTTCCTGTTCATAATGTCACTGTGGTGGAAGGGGCAAGGGATCTCTCTGGAGCCTCTTTTCTAAGGACATTAATCATACTCATGAGGGCTCCACTCTCAAGACTCAATCACCTTCCAAAAGACCCTCTTCCTAATACCCTCTCTTTAGAGGTTAAGCTTCAACATAATGAATTTGGGGGAAACACAAACATTCAAACCACAGAATTCACATTCAAACACAGTGGTTCCGTGAGAGAGGCAAACCAAGAAACAGACTCTTAACTATAGAAAACAAAGTAATAGCTACAGGGCAGTGGGAGGGAGGATGAAATAGGTGATGGGGATTAAAGAGTACACTTATCATAATAAAAACAACAACAGTGGCTCCATGAGGTAAGTAACCTGTCCAAGGTCACACTGCCAGTAGCTGATGGAATTTGGATTCTAACTCTGTTAATTCCAAAGCCCACATTCTATTATATTGTATCTCCCCACAGCTGAGTGCATGATGTGGTCATCTACAGTGCTTAGAACACAGAACCCAGGACTGCTTTCTTGAAGCACATACTTAATCTAGTCAAAAGAATCCCAGCCCTTTCTCACCACCTCTACCACAACCCCCCTGGTATGAGTCATCATTATCTCCATATGGATTCTTATAATGGCCCCTTCACCAGTTTCCCAGCTCCCATCCTTGCCCCCATATATTCTATTCTCAACCCAGCAGCCAAAGGGATCCTTTTAGAGTATAAGTTAGATCACAGCATTACTCCTTTGCTCAAACCCTATGGTGGCTCCCCAAGAGAATCAGATTAAACACAACATGACTTACAAAAGCCTACAAGGTCCAACTCTGTCAGGTCCCATCCCTGCCTCTCTGACTTCACTTCAGGATCTTTGAAACGTCTCCCTATGGATTACTCCAATCTAGTTATACTGGCCTCTTTGACGTACTTCTTGACTTTTGTACTGTTCATTCCCTGTGCCTGCAATGTTCTTCCCTAGATTTCCCATCACAAACTCCCACACATCTTTTAAGACTCTGCTTCAAATACTCTCTCCTCTGTGAGGTCTTCCCTGACTATGCCATTTAAGATTGCATACCAACTCCTACCCCAACATCCCTTTTCCCCCTCCCCTTCTTTATTTTTCCCCATATACTTATCATTTGATATACCATTAACATTACTTATTTGATTATGTTCTATTTTCTGCCCCCTGTGAATGTAAGTTTCAGAAGGGCAAGAATTTTTGCCCAATAGTTTACTGTCAAAGCTCCAGATCCTAGAACAATGGCAGGCACACAGTAGGTATACAATCAACATGTGATGAATTAATTAACTACGAAATGGTCACTGGCACTTCAAGTCTCAGTTGACAGACCAACAGAAGACACTGAATTGTAAGGTTTCCCAGAGCCTATTTGGATGATAGCCACTATAATAGGAGGGTTGCCTTGATACACTCCACTGCACGTCAATTAAATGCAGCTTTTGAGTGCATATGCAATGCTCAGCAAAGTTTGGCTTCCCCTGGTACAACCAAATGTCTGCTTCACGTCCTCTTTTCAGTTCAGTGCACCATTTAAGACATCTAAAACAATGGAAACAGAAACATTCATTTTAATTTAAAATAACCTTTTTTCAGAAGAGGTGTGAGCTTCCCATTTTAAACAGGCTTGCCAACTGAATCCTTAATTCAATAATGAGTTCCACAAGAATTAATAGATTTCATGCTATCCAAAGACCAGCAATAGGTTAAAAAAAGTAATTTCCATCCTTTCCCACAGAGAAACTAGATATATAAAAGACAAAATCTTAAGATTTTATGAAATTGTTAAATGTGGGTAAATGGATAGAAAGACTGTCCCAAAGCTGGTTACTTTTAACACCAATGTAGGAAGAGGTCTTATCGGTCACTTGTTAAAAAGGGGGCTTAGGGAAAATAAAATAAATACAAGTAAGTCCACCAACGTATTTCAATACTCCTGAAGAAACTAATAGAGCATAATCATTATTGTAATTCCTTGGTACTGTCACAACTAATGCATCCAACACTGTAAAATGAGTACTCTTTGCTGGACTACAGAGTGTTATAAAATTCTTCAGTATTTCATAGAATTCATTTCCCCCATTTAGGGACTGAGATTTACAAAGAAGTAAGATAAACTGAAACATTCTACCCTAGAGTATCAGTGCTATAAGTTGTTCTTACTGGAAAAGCAAAATACAGTATTTTGTCCCCCTTATCTTCAGGAAATACATTCCAAGACCCCCAGTGGATTCCTGAAACTGCAAATACTACAAAACCCTGTTCTGTTTTGTGTTTTGTTTTGTTTTTTGTTTTTTGTTTTTTTTTTTTTTTGTTTTTTGCTGCATATACATATCTACGGTAAAGTCCAATTTTAAATTAGGCACAGTACAAGATTAATAATAACATAGAACAATTATAACAATATACCATAATAAAATTTATGTGAATGTGAGGCGCTTGGGTGGGTCAGTCGATTAAGCATCCAATTCTGCATTTTGGTTCAGGTCATGACCTCACGGTTCTTGAGACCAAGCCCCACATTGGTCTCTGTGTGGACAGGGCAGAGCCTGCTTGAGATTCTCTCGCTCCCTCTCTCTGCCCCCCCCCACCTCGTGCACACTCTCTCAGAATAAATAAACATTGAAAAAGTTATGTGAGTATGGTCTCTCTCAAAATATCTTATTGTACTGTAGTCACTCTTCTTGGAGTGATATAAGATTAAAAAAATGCCTACATGAGGAGACGAAGTGAAACAAATGGCACAGGCATGGTGACATGGCATTAGGCCACCACCGACCTTCTGACAATAGGTCAGAGGAGTATCATCTTCTTCCAGACCACAGTTGACCGGAGGTAAGTGATACCGCAGATAAAGGGGGGGCTACTGTACACAGTTTTATTATAGAGTATGAAGACTAGGTCTACTTTTTATAGTGTACACATTGATTTAATATAAGACTACAGCAATTCTAAGAAATCATTAATGTCTTCTCTTGCTTGGGGATGGGAGAAGGAACACATGAGTCAACATCTATACTAGAGAAACACTTTCTCCAGTTAGTAGGCTATGTGACCAATGCCATACATCTCAGTAACAAGCATTGCTTGAAACCATGCCATGTCATAAAAAGACTAAGGAGGCTACACTTTTGGGACAGGCTTTCTTATCCCAAAGTCATAACATATGAGAGCTGGAAGGTATCGAGTCCAATTTCCTCATTATACCAACAAGATAACCGAGGTTTGAATTTGAAAACTGACTTGCCCAGGGTCACACAATGACTGAGCCAAGGACTAAAATAGTCTCCTAACCCCTAATCCAATCATTTTTTCCACTACATCATGGGTACTTGATAAATCATTGTTTTCTTTTAAGCACCAGGAGGAAAGGCAGAGGGAGAGAGGACATTCTCATTTATTATTGTTTATTTGTATTTTGTAATATAAGACTTTAGAAAGACAATACCAGAGCGGCAATGTGTATCTTATTTCCCCAGAGCACGATGTGCTCTTGGGTAAATGTGTTTTATGAAGAGATTTGTCCTGGGAACTTGGCACATTTTACTGTAAATATTTTAGCAGTTTCCTTTTATTTAGTTATAGGATTAAATTTTTATCCCAGCCTCCCCAGATCAATGTCTACAGATTATCAGTGGTCTTGTGAGGGAGTACCTGAACAGGGATGATGTCTTTCGTCATTAAAGAATGTTATGGTAGACATTCAAAGAAAGACCTTCTCAGGGTGCCTGGGTGGCTCAGTCAGTTAAGTGTCTGACCTGGGCTGAGGTCATGATCTCTTGGTTCGTGAGTTTAAGCCCCACATGGTGCTCTGTGCTGACAGCTCAGAGCCTGGAGCCTGCTCTGGATTCTGTGTCTCCCTCTCTTCTCTCTGCCTCTCCCCGATTCACACTGTCTTCTCTCTCTCAAAAATAAACATTAAAAAAAATTTTTTAATCAAAGAAGGACATTCTCCCAGTCAACAAGGAAGAACAGCTTCAGATATTGGTTCCTTCAGCTTCCCATCAGCTGCAGCAAACTACCTTTCAGGAGCTCAAACCCTCTGATAACACCCAAATCTGGTGTCCAAGCAAGGTGGGAGTATAAACTTAGACAGTCTGGCTAATGCAGGGCAAATATGAGGGACAATATTTACTCCCAGAGCTCGCTGCCAAGAGGAACAAAGCTTTGTTGGACCTGCCTCCATCCACCCAATCCTGCTTCCTCCTCTCTTCCTTCACAAGCAGTCAATCCCAAATAAATATCTTCCACACCAAGCTCTGCCCCAATGTCTGCTTCCAATCAATCCAACCTACAACAAATGTCTACTGCGTTTCCTAGGCAGATACCCTAATCAGAGCTAAGAGGATGCACAGTTCACACTACAACCAACTTCCCCAGTGCTGACTATGTATCAGTGCTGTCAGAAATAGGGTATTTCCTGTAGGAACAGGACAGTTTGAGAGACTACCTGGTCGAAAACCATAGGCACTACTCCCATCATATCAAAAAGTCAGCACATAGGGCGGACTGAAAAGAACCTGGACTGTAGAGAGAGCAGACAGGCCGCTGGTGGCAGGGATATCCGGGAAGGACCCTCTGTTCATATTTCGTGACCAGCTTGTCTGGGCCAAGAACTGTGCTGGCTGCTTTATATATGCTGTCCCTCCAAGTTCTCACAACCACCCTCTGCTCCGAGGTAGGTTTTGTTATCCCTGTTTACAGTTTCGGAAGTAGACTCAGGCTAAATAAATTGTTTGAGGTCACCAACTCAATCACAGACACCGGAGATTCCTTTGACAATGAACAACGTTCTTCATTCCATACACAGAAGTTAGATTTAAAGCCGGTAAGGATCTCTGGAGATGGAAAAGTCAGAAAGAATGATGCCTGGGTTCTGGGGGTTGTGTGTTCCATGCTGCCTGACCAGGAACACCACAGACAAGAAGGCTTACCTCAGCTGATAGGGATGCTTTTCTCTGATGTGGTTTAAGGTGGTTGGTGCCTGCCTGGAAGGTTCCAGTTCCTGGCCCTGTTGGATGGGCTCTCGTCAGCCTCCACCTTCAGAAGCTTTACCTGAAATCGTCATTAGCTCTGCTCCTGCCTTGGGGATATACCTCACACTTGTATTCAAACAAAGAACTTTGGCCCTTTGACTGTTATTTCAATGCTTAAATCTGAATGTATGTCGCAGTTTAATGGTTTTGTCTTTTCTCGTCAGTCATCTTTTGATTTGGCTTCATACTGTTATTTGCTTTTTGAAAACTTTTAAACTGTGAACAGTAAGAGACAAGGTATGCAAAGCAATTATGAGGACAGTCACATCCCCAACAGGGGAAACTGAATGCTCATCTTCTATAGTTAGCTCTGCATAGATAGGCCTTTCCTAGATCCCGAAGTGGGACTCCTACACAAACCTCAATAAACACTCCACTAGGTCAACTAAGAGAGACTGACAAAGTCATGCTCATCACTGATCCTAGTGATTTAGGAGACTCCTAAACTAGATCTTCCTACAAAATGCGTTGAAACTAACCCTCACCAATTACGGTTGTTTCTGTTATCCACTACTTATTGAATGCCACGAATGCCCAGCTTCCTGTGTTATCCAACCAACAAGGGAAGCATTTTCATCACCATATATACTAGCTACTGGCAGATATCATCCCTCCTTTTTATAAAAAAAAAATAACAAACTGAGGCTCATAAAGATTAAATAACTTGCCACGTTATAAGCTTGCGATTTTAGAGAAGCTATTTCATTGATCTGAGCCAGTTCTCAGATGTGTAAAATGGGGAAAATACTACCAGAGTCTCGTGCTGTCCCCATTTCCCTAGTGCTCTGCCTGACACTAGGCCCTCAATTATCATTTGTTAAATAAATCAAAGTCTCAATAATGGAATGTGAGAAGAATTAGAAATACTATATGAAAACTGATAAAGTCATTATATGGCAAATGGTGGCTCCGGTGTTGATATTCAGAATTACATGCTGGTCAGGAGCAGACCAGAAATTCCAACATTGTCTCTCACTCTCCAAATGCCTAAATTCCTTTCACTACATTATATCATGCTTCAGACCACAGTACTGTTATGTTCCCAGAATAATTTGCAGCCTAACTAAAGATATGCCACAACAAAAATTCATAGTGTCTCCCATATTTAACTCCCCAATATTGATCAATATTCCATAGCATCTGAGAAGGAGAAAAGCTCTACCCAAGTCAGACTTCTCAATAAAATTCCTCAGCTCTCCCTCAAATAAAATTCACTATGACACTTGCTAGAAGAAGGTACAGCCTATAATAAAATTATTAGGATCCCCTTTAAATTTAGGTGGATTCTCAAAGAAAGCCAATTAAACAGATCCAACCTTTTGTCAAAGCAGAGTATCTGAGATAATTTTTAAGTGGTTAATATTTTTTGAATTGTAACTCTTTTCCAGATAATGTTTTAACCACTTCATGTGGGTCAAAGTCTTTAATCCTTATAAGAACCCTATTATATAAGCACCTCTAGTATCCCCATTTTCCAGGGGAGAAAAGTGAAGCACACAGAGGTCAAAGAACATGCTCAAAGTTGTACTGTGAATAAAGGCTTACCTTAAACCCAGGCATTCCAGTGCCAGAGACCATAATGCTATACAATCCCTTTATTTCTGCCTTGCCAGACTCCTTTGGTTTGAAAGACACCTAAGAAGTGGCTAGGTTCAAAACTGTGCCTAACAAGGTTTTTCAACACAGAGGTGGCTACAATGTGTTGTTACTTCCCGCCCTCCTCGGCATAATTCCATGGTCTTCCAATACTCACAGCCTTCTTTACTTCCCAGAAAATACTCAGCCCCATTCACAGAAGGATCTCCCTCACATGACTAGTCATCTAAAGAAAGTCTCCTAATTGCATCTGAAAAATAGCAGTTATTGCTAAAGGCATGCCTGACTTTCTATAAAGTCAAGTGATCAAGGGGCACCTGGGTGGCTCAGTTGGTTAAGCATTTGACTCTTGATTTTGGCTCAAGTCATGATCCCACAGTTCCTGAGTTCAAGCCCCCGACTGGGTTCTGCACTGACAGTATGGAGCCTACTTGGGATTCTCTCTCCCTCTCTCTTTGTCCCTCCCGCCTCCCTCCCTCTCTCTCTTTCTCTCTAACACACACACACGTGCACTCTCCCTCCCTCTCGAAATAAATAAATGAACTTTAAAAAGATAGTAAAATAAGTTCAAGTGATCAGTATACAGAGTTTAAACCTCACAGCTAATAGTACAAGGTATAACATCCCTGGAGCTACCACATTACTCAATTCCAACATATGCCATTCACCCGATCTACATGAAACGAGCTACCTGGATCAGTGCAGTGTACAACCTGAGCCACTGTGAGCAGCAGTGCTGACACATATTATGGCAATGTAGTAACAATTTTCTCTGCCTCCAACCACAATCTTATTCACCCAGTCTCCTCTTGATGGTATCTGTTTCTTCAAGACCTTTAGTCAAATTATCCTTTGAAGTTCAAAAACTCCCTTACGTTTACCATGTGGATGATTGGGGTTTTTTTCCTGTGGGAAAGAAATGGAATTAGCAAAATGTTACTGCTGCCTATTGTTCTTAAATAAGATATGTGTCCTTCTCTAGAAGGTATATTTCAATATAGAGAGAAGGAGATGTTAGCCAAGCTCCTCTAAGAAACATCTCTATCCAAAATTATGCCAGCTTCATGTTTCATATTGCTACTAAAAAGCACAGAGATGCCCTGCTCCTGGTTACACCCCAACGGAGGCATGCAGTCATGACTGAATATTCTTCTGCCCATCACGTCTGTGCAGGGGAACTCCACGAAGATCACTGAAGCCCTAATGAAGGCATGGCCTTATCCCTCCTCCCAACCAAAAAAAGGAAAGGTCAAGATCTGGTTGAACATTTGCAGAAAAAGAATTATAAAAAGAAATGCACAAGGTAGGGCGCCTGGGTGACTCTGTCAGTTAAATGTCCGACTTCAACTCAGGTCATGATCTTATAGTTTGTGAGTTCGAACCCCGTGTCAGGCTCTGTGCTGACAGCTCAGAGCCTGGAGCCTGCTTCAGATTCTGTGTCTCCTTCTCTCTCTCTGCCCCTCCCCTACTTGTGCTCTGTCTCTGTCTCTCAAAAATAAATAAATAAACATAAAAAAATACACAAGGAGAGCCAGTGGGAATACATAAATGTTGTGTCAAATGTTTTAGATACAGAACAAAGAATCTTCACTGATTTATGTCTCTAAGTGTCCTGGATTTTTCTCTTTAATTTAAAATACACATTAAGATTAGCCTGAAAGGAAACAGTCCTGATATTTCGCATCACCTAAAGCAACATCCCAGACCCACAAGTAGAGCCCTAATGATACCCGATACCATAGGATGTTACCTCCTCACGGGCTGGCTGTTTTTTCATTGAGCCGCTATCCTCCCAAGATGGACTAGTGAAGAAGGCCTGTGTTCTCACTTCAAAGGAATTGGTCTTGTAGTTATGCCTTAGCCAGATGGACTTGGCCTTGATGTCTAACCTGGAAGTGTCAGTAAATCATCAACTACATGTAACAGTTGATTTAAAGGCATCTTCTCACTGGGGTTGAAGCATGAGGTTGGGTGGTTTTTTTTTTTCCTCTCCAAAGCCTCCTAAGTGGCCCCTCCCTCCCTGTAGCAGATCATTTAACAATATCCTGGGCAGGCTCCCTAACTTCTCAGCCACCTTTTGGTTTTAATAGTTTGTGCAGTCTGATTTCCCATCTCCTACCAGATTCAAAGCTTTTCCCCTCTCCCGACATTGCTCAGTCTGTGGTAGAAAGGACTGAAGGAAGTGGAGGACATTTTTTCTTTGTCTTCCTTCTTTACCATAGAGCGAACATCCATGCCGTCCATCTAGGACATCCTCCTCCCCTACTGAGTGGCTCCCTTTTCAGGTCAAAGGGACCCAAGTCTCTTACTTGAATGGCATTACTGGCTACCACTGGTGGGCCACAGATGCCCAATCTGGAGGAAGTGTCCAACTCTTCACTCTCTCAGGAGGCCCACTTGTGGCCTCTTTAGCTGACTTTGCAGGTATCCTCACTGTTCCCTGACATGATGAAATCTAGTTCCAGCCTGAGCTGTCTGCTGGCCTGCTCTCAGTTCCTACCTCAAAGCCCATGGCTGTGGGGATGCCCCTCATACTCAGGGGTGGGGCGGGGAAGGTGGAAGCCATCAGCTTCAGTCCAGCCATCTAGGACACCAATGACAAACTGACACTTCCTCCTTGCTGTGCCACAGAGTGGAAATGCAGGCTAGTCCCCCTCTCTGACTCCTCTCTGTCCTATTTCACTCCAGCTCTCCTTTCTCCTGTTGAGATAAGCACAGCGATAGTCCAGGTCATTTGCCATATCCACCCTCTATCCTGCAGCGCTGTCTTCACCGCCTTGCAGGCACCTGCAGTCCCGAAGAAGAGCGCTCTCTTAGAGTCCCCCTCATTTCGTCTTGAGAAGCCAAAGCACCCTCCTCCTGCTTGGCATCATTCCCCCGTGCAAGATCACAGCGCTGCACTCCTGATGCTACTATTCTGCACAGCTGCAAGTCTCCCCAGTCCTCTCCCTGATCTTCTTTTACAGACTGGAATTAGGAGTAGGTGTTGGGGGTAATGACTGGAGGTAGCAAGGCTTCCACCCTTACCCTGAGTGAAGTGGCTCCCAATCGGGTGGCTTTCTTCAGAAAGGGAGGCTTAACCTCTCTGTCCCTAGCTTTAAGATCTAGTCTCCAGAACCCAGGCAATATAAAAACCGCCACTCAACATCCTGTTACGTGTAGAAACATCATCCAAGGCTTTAGGAAGCAAAAAGCTGCCTTTTCGATGATCCTGAGAGTTCTCTGGAATACATCTGATAAAGACTGAGAGTCTTCAGGATGTGACAAGATTAGAAAATCAAACGCAGACTCTGACCTGATAATGTCTTCAGGGAGTTTTAAAACAATTTGTTTCTACTGAGGCTGCGATCTTGAAAGTGACTCCACCTGGGCTAAAGTTTGGGTCCTTTATTAAACTATGAGCACTATGCAATGAAGATACAAGAGGGACTTATCTCACCAATCCTGGTTAACATTAAAAGGGACATTTTTCTTAGTTACTGGATATAACCAATTACAAACCATTCCTTCTAATGCCAGTATGA
Organism: Puma concolor; assembly: GCF_028749965.1. Classification (NCBI taxonomy): domain Eukaryota; kingdom Metazoa; phylum Chordata; class Mammalia; order Carnivora; family Felidae; genus Puma; species Puma concolor. Next base: position 54,668,069 of record NC_141673.1, on the reverse strand, counting down.
CCCGTTCCCCAACACAAGATCATATATATTATAATATATAGGTCAGGCTCCCGTTTTTGAGGTGTTTGTGGATTTTTTTTTAATTTTTTTTAACGCTTATTTATTTTTGAGACAGAGACAGAGCATGAATGGGGGAGGGTCAGAGAGAGAGGGAGACACAGAATCTGAAACAGGCTCCAGGCTCCGAGCTGTCAGCACAGAGCCCGACGGGGGGCTCAAACTCAGACTGCAAGATCATGACCTAAGCCAAAGTCGGACACTTAACCGACAGAGCCACCCAGGGGCCCCTGTGGATTTTTTTAGATATCCCAACTTAACAGTCTTTCAAAATTTTTATTTCTTATGATTCCATTACCTGACATTATTATCTTAGGATCACTTAGAATTCTTTTCTAGACCACGCCAAATTGGTGGTGGAGTAGACACGCCCTCAGCCTGACCCTGAGCTAGGACTTAGCACACACTTACAGAATTTGTTAATGTAACATTTGCTTTTGATTCCACAACAAAAACATTCGTGAATCCACTATGTGTTCCTGATATAAATCCCAGTAATATTTCTTCTTTACTATAATTTGTTAAGAATCAACATGAATAGGAAGTGGCTCTTTAAAGTTCAAGTCCTGGGGTGCCTGGGTGGCGCAGTCAGTTGAGCGTCCGACTTCAGCCAGGTCACGATCTCGCGGTCCGTGAGTTCGAGCCCCGCGTCGGGCTCTGGGCTCATGGCTCAGAGCCTGGAGCCTGTTTCCGATTCTGTGTCTCCCTCTCTCTCTGCCCCTCCCCCGTTCATGCTCTGTCTCTCTCTGTCCCAAAAATAAATAAACGTTGAAAAAAAAAATTTTTTTTAAATAAAAATAAAATAAAATAAAAATAAAAAAAATAAAGTTCAAGTCCTACAAATGTTGGAGAGTAAGACATAAGACACAGATCTAGGCAATCATCTAAAGCTTTTAGAAAGAGGTTTTCAAACCAGGCTCTACAGAACCCTGGGATTGCATGGAGGCATCCCAGGAGCCTTGCCAGTGGTGGGAAATTCAGGAGTGTGGGTCTCCCAGCACTGTCGTTCCACACATGTTGCCAACCCAAGTAGACAAGATTTCATTTGCTTTGTATATTAGGCTTAAGGTGTTGTATGGGGAAAATGGTTTTGTCACCAGAAAAAATGAACATTTCCTTTATGAACTCCTTCAGAGAAAATGAATACAGATCCTCTTGCCTTATCAAATAAGAATAAAAGCTTCCTGCGGAAACAACTGGACTTTTTACTAATTACCACCATAAGAAACAGAATGTTAGTAACTATGCCAAAACACAATCATTATTTTTGAGATTCACTGTTCTGTGTCCCGCTACACAAATAGTTTCCTTCAAAGCTCACAGAAATGCCTTTACAGAACTCTAATTTACTATTATGCCTTAGCCTTTATCAGGGGTCGATCTAAGGAAGAGCAATATGACAAACACTTCTGCCCTGTGTGTGAAATTGCTATTGAAGATACTGTCCATGTCCCTTATATAAAGACACATGTAATGAACTCCCCTTAGAGCTGAGAGCTAGAGAAATCTTCTAGGTTTCTTTTTTCTTTTTCTTTTTTTTTTTTTTTTTTAAGACACCCAGGAACTTGTAATTTGGTTTGCCTTTAGCTGCTAGTAAACTGAAACTGATATTCAGTGTTTAAAGGCACAGGGTCAGAGGAAAAAAAACCAAAGGCATGGCGTCAGGGAGAGGACCCATATTCAAGATGCGGTGTTTTCTGACCCAATTATCAATTATCTCCTGACTTTCCAGGAACTCAGCCAATGTTAATGAAGTACTCAGGTGCCAAGCACTGTGGCAGGTGTCGACAGCCAAAGATTATTAAAACAGGATGCTTTCCTCAAAATAGACCTCAGGTGGTTCTTATTCTTATCTTCATGATATTTCTGTGTATCTACCTTATTTGTATCCAGTCTCATATTTTGATAACAGATATGGTATTACAGTTAAGTACATTGAATTAGCATATTACATAAAGAGAAGGCCCTGATTTCCATTTCCCTAGAGGGGCAGGTAACAGACATGATATTCTCTCTTAGCTTCCTAAATCATCTCACAGACTGAACCTCTCTTCCAACCCATCCTATAATCATCAGATTAATTTTCCTATTAGGTTTGTCCTGATCACCTCACTCATCCACTCCCAAATATTAAGTGCTACCCCATACACATTGTCCTCAAAATCAACCAACAGTATCAAGTCAGAGGCAGTCTTGGCACAGAGAATATAGAACCCACCTAAATGCATTGTCCCATATACGTGCTTACGACTGGATGGGACTGAGTAACACACTTCTAGAATGAAATGGGCACATCCAAGTGCTAAAGGCCTTATCATTTAAAAAGAAAAAAAAACATAGTCACACCAGATACATGTGTACTTTCACCTAAAAACCCACTTATGTTTTATCCATTTGGGATCTTATATAACTACCATGTAAGTTGTTTACTTTTTTTTTTCCACAGATTTGCTCACATTTGTATCACCACCACCAACCCCTGGGGGAGGCGGGTAGGACTGATCTGCAGTTTCTAATTTGTAGTTTCAAATGTGTCTAAAACCTGACTTCTGGAGCCAGAGGGGCTCCAAGAGGTTCCTTGATATGCACACCCGTTTTCCTCTTTTAGGCAGAGAGAAAGGCATTCTTTTTGCCCTTTCCAAATCCAACCACCTGGGCGAACCCAGGTCCAAGGGCACCCAGCAAATGAGCCCTGATCATGCTAACTCCAGCTTCCTCCCACAGAGCCTCCATGCAACAGGAAGCCCACCCATGAGCCCCTGGCTGAGAGCAGTCCACGTGTCTGTCCCCCCCCCACCCCGCCCATCAGCGCATTCCTCCTACCCACCGCCTTCAGTTTCATTCTTAGCTGAAAGTCTATGTGGAGAAAGATAGCGCTCCTAGATTTTGTTACTTGCAGAAAAGCCCAAGACGTGCTTTCTATGGAAAGGAAGGTCTTCTCTTCTTTTTATGCAGAAGATTGCCCAGAATGACAATATATATGGCCCATTTGCAATAGCTGAGATGTGTATAGTTATTTAGTGTCCTATAGAAAAGACTGGGTAGGGGCGCCTGGGTGGCGCAGTCGGTTAAGCGTCCGACTTCAGCCAGGTCACGATCTTGTGGTCCGTGAGTTCGAGCCCCGCGTCAGGCTCTGGGCTGATGGCTCAGAGCCTGGAGCCTGTTTCCCATTCTGTGTCTCCCTCTCTCTCTGCCCCTCCCCCGTTCATGCTCTGTCTCTCTCTGTACCAAAAATAAATAATAAACGTTGAAAAAAAAATTAAAAAAAAAAAATAAAAGACTGGGTACCTAATAAGACTTTAGTAACAATTTCAAACACAATTATATATTGTCCCAGAAAAGAAGATCCTTTAGCCAGTTTGCTCTGATTTCAACTGTCATTTTCCCAATTTTCAGAAAAGTGTTCATAAGCTCATTTCTTTCTCCTCCAGATTTAAGTATCTTGTACATAGAAATCTCTACTTCTACACACCCATGAGCCCAACAGGGCTTCTATGCCATACATTAAAATAGACTATTATTTAGAAAAGTTTATTTATGGGGTTAGGAATATTAACAAGACTCAAGAAATAAATTCTTCAGTTGTGTTTCATTTAGTTATCAGATACAGTTACCCAGTGAACCAGTGAAACACAGTGATGTTAGCCTTTAGATGTTTATGGTTCTGGAGAGCAATAGGAAACATAATACAAGGCTGTAGTGCAAAATATTTTCAATAAAGTAGGCATTTCTGATTTAGTACATTCCTCTGGAACAGCAGGCCTACCCTATAATACACAGCAGAATGATATTGCTTTGGAAAGTGTGCAAACATCTTACACTGCAGTCAACTGTATCCAGAGAAGAAAAAAAAAAAAAAAGATGATGTCTGGAAGATTTTTTCTTGCCATGCTCATTAGAGAGCATTTTTTAATTACATTCACATTCCCAGATTACTGATTTGTATGCACAGTGAACAATGTAGAGAAAAGAACATAGAGTGGATATGATTTGCTGTAAACTACCGGGGAAAATGTGAACTTAGTGTCAGTTCCTTATACAGATAAAGCAGCTTTGGGGTACAGAGACCCACCGGGAAGATGAAGCATCCTGACACTCCTCAAGCTCAGGAACTCACTCTTGACCCAAAGGATAGAAAATGTGATCAATAATTCAATGTTGAGAAATTTTACTTATTGATTGATTGATCACTGGTAGCATAAAGATGTCCCAAGTTCTCTGCCAAGTTGGAGCCCATAATTGTCTAATCCAGATACAAAGGATAGATATAAACATTCTGACAATGTTCTCCTTTGCGTGTAATTCATCTCCTGTTTAAAGATCTGTGTTATGCTATTCTGAAATTCAGGGTCACTCTCCCACAGAAGTGAAGCACAGAGCCCTGATGGGGGCAGTGAATAATTTCAGGCTATTTGGACACAGCTGCGGCTACTTGCATGGGTAATTGCTTTTGCCCAAATCACCAGCATAATTGTGGCTCTAAAGACATAGATTTAAAAGCCATTGAAGTGTCAAATTATATTACAACAATAGAGCCAGTTCTCCAGAAAAATATTCATGTTTTAATTTTCATCAAGCTCCAAGAATGTGTTGAACCCTTGCTATAGGGCAAAAATGCCCAAATGTTGTGATATGTTGATGTCAAGCATGATAAACAGAGGAGGGAGGCTAACTGCATATACTATAGTAAGAACCTATCCATCATTCAGTACCACCATCTCGCCCAGGGCTTGGCTTTCAATAATTTTGTTTTAATGAATGACTACAATACCTAACTTCTACAATTTAAACTGGAAATTTGGGGCTTGAAGATCGAAGGTGTGTGTCCAAAGCAGTGATGACCCCAACAAAAACTGATTTAGCTGTTACCTCTGGCTTATGTTTAGCACAGTGACCCCTCACCTTTCACATCCCATTATTTTAACAGGTAAGAAGGAAGATGAGTGCCTGCTCTGGAAAATATTCCAATCTCATTAGACAAGATCTCTGAGAAAAACAATCATCAATATGCTAAATCCATGGTGTGATACAAATCTATTAACATTCTCAGTTTCAGTGATTTGACTAAGAATGCACATCATGTAAGGGGCAGTCTTTGGGACTTGAATGCAAGTCTTCAGACTCTGTATCCTATATTCTGTCTCACTCTATTCCATTGGCTGATTTGTATTAATAATGGATTGCATGGGGGTGCCTGGGTGGCGCAGTTGGTTAAGCGTCCGACTTCAGCCAGGTCACGATCTCGCGGTCCGTGAGTTCGAGCCCCGCGTCAGGCTCTGGGCTGATGGCTCAGAGCCTGGAGCCTGTTTCCCATTCTGTGTCTCCCTCTCTCTCTGCCCCTCCCCCATTCATGCTCTGTCTCTCTCTGTCCCAAAAATAAAAATAAAAACGTTGAAAAAAAAAAATAATGGATTGCATGCAGACCAACACATGTGGAGGCTGTTCTCACACAACAAGTCCAAGAGTATAGAGTTGCTGGAGTTGGTTTGGTGATTTAAGGATGCCACGGTCACTACCGTTCCCTTGGTCTTTCCCTCTGGTCCCCAGAAATGTGTGAGCACTCTAACAATTTTGCCTGTGATAGAAGAAGGAAGGAAACAAGTGTGGAGGAGAATGGAGCAGAGGCTTTAATGGAAGAGACAAAGCTCTCCAGATCCCAGGAAGACTTCCATCTATAGTTTGTTGGCTAGAATTGTGTCATATGCCACTGGTAGCAAGGGAGGTGAGGAAGTGTACATTTTTTAGGTTAGACATGTTTCCAGTCCAGTCAAAACTGGGGTTATATTAGAGTGGAATAAATCGGTAACTGGCATGGTCTGCCTCAATATTATTTACGGAGCTGGTGTTAAGAATCATGTGAGAACATATTTGAAAATGTTTTGTTGACCATGAAGCTTAACAAAGTTGATTTATTTAAGTTGAATAAATGTGATACTATTTTCATGTATATACAGTATCATGAAAATGGACATAGATAAAATACTTATTTTAACTATAGATAGGCATATTACCTAATATACAGTATATTAGGTTTCACACACATACACCTACGAAACGGGAAGGATGTATTTTTCCTTGTATATTTGGGACATTGTACATTAAAAATATATGTAAAAACATGTGCTAAATTAAAAACATACAGCCTATGATATTAAGGCAAAGTATAAAAGTTTTCTACTTCTTTTTTAAGTATATCATTTATCTTTGATGACCCAATTTTTTGTCTAAAAATGAAGTATAAGAGAACTGATGGCTATCAGAAGGGAGGTCGGTGAGGGAATGGGTGAAGGGGACCAAGAGTGCCCTTGTCATGATGATCACTGAGTAATGTATAGAATTGCTGAATCACTATAATGTACACCTGAAACTAATACAATACCGTATGGTAACTATACTGGAATTCAAAATAGTAATAAAATAAAAATTAAAACAGGGTATATATGCCTTTCCCTCATTTACATGTGATAAAACTAAACCGCAATTATTCAGTTTGTGAATTAAAATGCCTTGAAGCACTACCCTCTCCTTCGAAAAAATAAATAAAAGGAAAGACAACCGCAAGAAAAAATTTAAGCATAAAATTTTATATAATTCATCTTCTCTATCCAAGCACATATGATAGACACTGAATTTTTTTTTCAGGAAGTCTATTAATTTTTTCACATCCTAGAAAATGGTTTGAGAAAAAAGTCATTGCGGGAAAGAATAAGGAAAATATTCTGTCGCAGTGACAATATAATTACAGTGCCCTGTGAAGAAGCAGTTGGCACCGTAACATGATTTTTAGTGAATATCGGAGCACAGACCGACATGAACATGCAATTTGAACATGCATGATGTTAAAGTAACATATCAAGGAGCAAATTGTTTGGAAAGCCTGAAAAACACCTTACCTACTGCTCCTATCCCTACACCTACAGCATACGCCATGGCCAGCAGGACGTCTGCGGTCAAGCCCACACTCCCTCATGACATCTCTGCCTCCCTGAATCACACCCATTCACCCCACCACCTCAGGGCATTGGCACTTGCTGTCACCTCCTCAATTTTCCACGTTACTGGCTCCTTCTCACCGTTCCACTGCTGATTCAAATGTTACCTCCATAAAGCTGTCTTCTCTGAACATCCTGACTTAAGAGCTGACCCCCTTCAGCCATGCTCCCCTGAAAAAGTCACTCACCATCACCTTGCTCTCATTTCTTCATGGCATTTACAATTATCTGATATGCTTTATCTGGTTCATTTGTTTATCTTATGCATCCCCACCAGGCTGGAATGTAAGTTCCACCAAAGCCGGGGGCACTGTCTGTCTTGTTTATAGCTCTATCTCCAGTAGCTAGAACAGGGTTCATCACAAAGTAAGTGCTCCATAAATATCTGTTGAGTGAAAAAAAAAAATTTATATATATAGTGGCTCTGATGGTCTGGTAGGTTAAATTGTGTTCCCTATAAACTTTACTGAAAAAAAAAATCAATACCTTTATGGTTTATCCAAAATAAGTTGTTTAAAACACAGGCAGCATTCAATACTTAGTATAATCTCGACAGAACGTGACACAAATAATTATAGGCTGAATTGCATTAATTCAACTATTATTTATACTTAATCTACAAATATGACAAAATAACAAAATATTTGAAAGGACTAAAGCTGCTGCATAGAGGTGTACATAATAGGTAGTATCTCAGATCACAAATATAATTCTTTTTTCTTAATTTTTTTAATGTTTATTTTTGAGAGAGATAGAGAGATAGCAAGCGTGCTAGTGGGGAACGGGCAGAGAGGGAGACACAGAATCCAAAGCAGAATCTGTGCTATCAGTGCAAAGCCTGGACACAGGGATCGAACCCATGAACTGTGAGATCATGACCTGAGCCAAAGCTGTACACTCAACCGACTGAGCCACCCAGGCACCCGCACAAATACAATTCTTAACATAATGCTTCATTAAAACATTTCTATTGGTTTCTAATTACCTCAAGAAAACTACAGAGAGACAGACAAAAAAAAATTAAAATATTAAAATTTAAAAAAGAGTGATCCAAACATTCTCCTGGTGAGTTCTTCACAACTTATTAGCATAAGAGAACATATTTTTCCAGATACTATCAACTGTCCGTGGGAAAGAATAAAGTACGTCTTCTCAAATCTATAAGCTAGATTCCTTAAATTGAAGACTACTAAACTGTTATGTCCCCTCAAGTCTGCATCTTGTATCTTAGACCTAGGTCTCTGGTCTCTGTTTTTCAGATTCAGTTCTTCCTACCCAACTATTAAGACATAGTTGTGAAAATACAGCTGGTTCCATTTTGGATGTTTATTTCCCACCCCACAGCCCCATCCACTCCTGACCCCAACAAATGGATATTCTCTCCCCCCTTAGTTCCCAAGATAGGATGTTAGAGGTACCTAGTTAAAAGCAAATCAGAATGCTCATGTCCTCTACTGTCGCCATCACTTAAGCTTGTGTACTTCCTTCCCACCCTAAGGACCCAGTACAAATGAAAAGGAAAGGCCCTTGGAAAATAAGAAGCATTAGATTCCTTCTTCAATTTATTTAAGAAAAAAGGAAACGTCTGTCTTGAATTCAAATACTCCAGTTTAGAAGTAAAAGGTAGTACCTTCACATATTATACAGGTATGCCAACAAACTTCCTTAATTCAGTAGAGTTCTAAAAAAACTATTAGAGTTCAGGCTGTCAAAAGACTCATTATAAAAGAGACATAATTTCTTCCTGTCCCATGGTGTAACTTGACCTAGCACTGAAGGACTCTTCTGTTTCTGTAAACGCGTCAGATATGGCTAAATGACATTTTTTTAATGACATTTTTTAAATGCTCAAGTTGTTTCCTTAAAATACTGGCTCATGCAGTGATATAGTCAATCACTCGCCAAAAGGTGGGTTCAGGAGAGAACAAAATGAAAAAATAACTAAGCAAAGGATTTTTAATGATACTGAAGAAACAAGCACTCCATGGATTGGTCATTAATAAAAATATTCAAACTATAACTAAAGCAGAACTGCTACCATAAACTGAGTAGACTATGGTGAATTACTAAGAACCATAAAATTCTTAAGTATCTTGTAGATGCATTTCCCCCATTTAGGAATTATAACTCAGAAAGAAATATTCTGAAAGGAACAGTCTGCTCCTCAGAGTGTCAGAACTCTAATTTGTTTTAATAGAAGGCCACAATAAATATTTTTTATGGCAGAAACTGAATAATATGCCTGTGTATTCTATCAAGTCCCAGCTTTTGAACTAAGCTCAGTGTGATCAATTAGCGGAAGACTGTTTGATGCTCTTAGCTTCCCCCATGATACGCCAGTTCCTACACCCTTGGGTTCCCTGCCCCTGGAGTTCCATGACTTCAGGTTTCTTCTCTCACCCCTCTACCTTTACCCAAGCCATTCAGTTCAAGAACTAAGTACTGCAATACTCTGTGTAACAGGTCCTGTGTTTTTAGACCTCCGAAAGGCAAAGTGGTTGATGTTGAGGCGATAGTTGAAGTCCTTGAAAAATATCTTGGGAAGCCAGACGTGCAGCTGTCTCAGTTGTCTCTCCACCCCAAGGATGTCTCTCCTGGCCTTTCTTCTCTCCCTAACAGCTCTATGATCTCAGAAGACAATTAGGTAACAAGAAAAAGTCAGTACGTCTGAATGTGCATGTAGGCAGCTGACAGGAGAGATTTCTACCAAGGTTCATTGTCACTTCCTGTATTAGTCAGTGTTCTCCAGAGAAATAGAACCAACAGGATATGAGAAGAGATTATGAGAAATTGGCTCATGTGATTACGGAAGCGAAGAAGTCCCACAGTTTACTCTCTGTTTGACACCTAGTGGTACAATTAGGCTACATCCAAAGGCCTGAGAAAAAGGGAGACGTTGAGGTAACCTCCAGTCCCAGGGCAGAGAAAGAGATGAGATGAGGTGTCCCAGTTCAAGCAATGAGGTAGGAAAAAGGGGCATATTCCTCCTTCCTCTGTCTTTTATTCTGTTAGTTCCCAAAAGGTTAGCTGATGTCCCCATCCTTGTGAGTCACTGATTCAAATGTTAATCTCACCTAGAGCACCCTCACACACCCAGATACACCCAGAAACAGCACTGAATCTGGGCACCCCATAGCCCACTTACACTGACATATGAAATTAACCATCACACCTTCTAAGGGAATCTTTCCAGAATCCTCAAAGTGGTTATTCCTTCCTTTGAGCCCTCGGAGCATTCTGTTCTTAATTCTCTGAAAGGCCAGATGCATCATAATTACTTGCTGTCTCTGGTTTCTCCATATTCATCGTTGTTACCCTATCCTTATCACAATATCTGTCACAGTAAATTTTGAATAAATATTGCTAAACATGAAGAAGCTAGAGAATAAGAAATTGTTTTCTGCTTGCCATCCAGGGGCTCCAAGTCATGCATAGGAGATGAAACATGCAGAGAAATATCTAATATATGACAGAAAGTAATGATTAACTGCAAGTACTTGTGAACAGGGAGGCAGGTCTGACCCTGACCAATTCTATGGTCCTTACCTGTGAGAGGGGTCAGAAATGAGTAACAGGGTGCCTGGGTGACTCAGTCAGTTACCTATCTGACTTCAGCTCAGCTCATGATCCCACAGTTCGTGGGTTCTGTGCTGACAGCTCAGAGCCTGGAGCCTGCTTCAGATTCTGGATCTCCCTCTCTCTCTGCCCCTCGCCTGCTCATGCTCTGTCTCTCTCTCCAAAGTAAATAAAAACAAAAAAGATTTTTGGGGGGTGCCAGTGTGGCTCAGTCGGTTAAGCGTCCAACTTCAGCTCAGGTCATGATCTCACGGTTGGGTAGTTTGAGCCCCACTACAGGTCTGTGCTGACAGCTCAGAACCTGGAGCCTGCTTCAGATTCTGTGTCTCCCTCCCTCTCTCTCTCTGCCCCTCCCCCGACTTGTGCTCTCTCTCAAAAATAAACACGAAAAAAATCTTTTTAATAAAAAAATTTAAAAAAAATTTTAATGAGTCTTGTTGCTCTCAGGTGGCACTGTAAGAGAAATTATCAATTCAAAATAAGAGGCTTAATTACTATCTGGAAGAGACATCTGCACTCCCATGGTCACTGAAGCATTATTCACAATAGCCAATGTATGAAAAAAAAAAAAAAAAAAGAAAACAAAACAAAAAAGAATAGAAAAAGGTATATTGGTGGCTTGCCAGGGGTTGAGTAGAAGAGGTCACGGAATTATTGTTTAATAGATGTAGTTTTAGGTTTTGCAAGATGGAAAGAATTCTGGAGATGGATGGTGGTGACATGGTTAAACAACATGAACGTACTTAAAATCACTGAACTGGACCCTTAAAAATGGTTGACACAGTATGTTTTATGTTATGTGAATTTTACCACAATAAAAAAAAAAGTAGCATTCTGATGCATCAAATACTACCGGAAAAGAAAATTACTTTAGAGTGGAGAATGTCTGGATTTGTATCTACAGCAGCACAATGAATGAGAAGATCACTCTCATATATATAATGCTTTAAAAATCTTGGAATCATTTTTTTTTTAAAAAGGAAGAAAATAAGCAAAGAGACATCTTCCGTCCACATTGTCTTTTTTCTTATTTACTTTAGAAAACTTGTCATTTTAATTTCTTTCTCTCTTTGAAATACATGTAAATCATTTTTTTTTTTCAACGTTTATTTATTTTTGGGACAGAGAGAGACAGAGCATGAACGGGGGAGGGGCAGAGAGAGAGGGAGACACAGAATCGGAAACAGGTTCCAGGCTCTGAGCCATCAGCCTAGAGCCTGACGCAGGGCTCGAACTCACGGACCGCGAGATCGTGACCTGGCTGAAGTCGGACGCTAAACCGACTGCGCCACCCAGGCGCCCCCATGTAAATCATTTTAAACGCCACCTAAGCCTCTTGCTGGGCTCAGGACGCAGGAAGGTCTTTTTCAAGGACCTCTCTCTCTGCAGTGTAAACATCAAGGAAGATCCCACAGACACTGGGAGACAGGGGCACTAACTTTGGCGGGAGCCTAGCACCATTTGCAAAACTCTCTCTCAGCATAAATAAAGGAGAAGTTTGTTTCTCCTCTGAAGGAAACCAATCAGCTAACACACAGAGACACTCTGAATTGCTAGGTAAATATTGGATGGACTATTCTTGAGAAGCAGTGCTATGAAGTCCTCATAAAGACTAGTTATTGTTTATCTGGAGAGCGGGTATATAACGATTTGTGTCTTCTTGGCTATACACAAGAGTGAGATTTCTGCTTTTCCATCTCTTGGAGGGCCTATGATTCACTTCACATTCTGGTTTAATCATTTTTCAATAATAAAGCGATTCTCTTCCTCTTCTAAGTTTGGGCAGAGGTTTTCCAAATTGGGAGGACAGGTTTCTATTTCCACAACAGTATTCTGCATCACCTCTGGGCACTGAAATGCCTGATACATTGTAGCTTTTGTCTGGTTCCCAGCAAACATGTCCCTTTGACTGATCTACCATCTTGGTTTCAGACCTCATATAATAGTGAAATCTTGTAATGTGAACGAAATTTTGAGTCAATAAAGAGATTTCTGTATCTACTGTATGAATATCTCTGTGGCATTACACACACACACACACACAAAAAGAAAGAACGAAAGAACAAAAGAAAGAAAGAAAGAGAGAAAGAGTCGAGCTTTTATTTAAGGTCTAAGGAAAGAGAAGAGTTCTCCAAAGGTAGAAATAAAGGAAGATGGCATTGCAAGAGAAGGCACAACATGAACAAAGTGCACAGAAGGAAAAACTGAGCTTTTGAAGAACACAGAGACGTCTAATCACGTAAAAAACGTCAAGGGTAGGTAGGAGCTTGGAAGACAAAACCAGTAACGGAAGTTAGGACAACAGTGCAGATATCTGAATGCCAGGAAGAAGATTTAAAATATTCAAAAAGACTATTGAAATACAACCCAGTTTGTCTCTGAAGGGAGCAGTTTATGACTTAACAAGGATCTTTCATGAAAAATATGAACGAGTATGTTCAGTGCTATGCTTCCTTTAGCATAGTTCTGTAAAAATGAGCTCCCAGATTCTGGACAACAATCTCCAAACGCTAGAAGAAAATACAAACAAGTCGCAGCTTTTCATTGCTCTTAGGACTTGGTCTTTTGTCTGTCCACAATTATCTGTTTTATATCCATAATAGCTAACAGCAGTCTGGGATGTCGATATTAAAATGGCAGGACTGTTTAAAAGAACAATTTCTTTGTTCTCAACTCATCATCTGGGCCAGAAGCAGCCACTGCTCTCACTTTTCCTATGGTGTCTCTCACAGTGGCTAAGGCCAGTGGTTCTAGTTTTTCTTTGACCTTCCTTCTCATTTTCAGGGAGGTGTCTTGCCTATTTAAAGATGATTTGTTGAAACACAGAGGAGCAGTCACGGAAATGTAAGAACCCACAGAATGTCCTCTTTCATTTGCAAAATCTGCATTCAAAGACAGATGCTTTCAGAAAGTGGCTCTTATTTAAGTATGGCAAATATACCTGTTTGTTTTCCAAGTAACATAAATCTCTCGCTGGCCTAACGTAAATGCAACGGACCTTCAACAAGCTGGGCACAGTGACGAATGGATACAGGCAACAGCCATTTGTATTAACAAGTCCAACTTCTTTTGATGCGTGTATTAAAAGCACATGGATTGGGGGTGAGGAGAAGTTGGGGGAAAGCTGTATTTTAACTCTTTCCCATGACATCATTAAGAGGATTTTCACCTCAACAGAGGCTTCTATAATCAGAGCTAAGATCTAATTTATTTTTGGAAAACAGAGAAAATGAAAATGTTATGAATAGTCTTATTTCAGGCAATCAAAGAGAGTGGAACAAGAAATCTAGTATTTGATTTGTTTTTCACAAGTACGGTTCAAAGAACATCTGTGCTTAAATCATGGATCCTTCTGTATAGGGTTCTCCTTTAGAAGTTTTAATAAGAATGGAGTCCATTGATCTGCAATTTGGTAAACTTGAGGTTTTTGAAGGGCAGCCAAAGTTTCACTTAGTTTTTCAACCCCTCCCTCCCTCTCTCTCTCACCTATCTTGTTCCTAGAGAACTTAAGATATGTTTTTATACTCAAGACATCACTGTGCTAAAACCTGCAGACAAAAGCCAGCCAGCCTTTATTGAGACACTGAGTTCTTTCTAAAGAAATATTTCATTTACCTTCTTAACGAACATGTCTGTCTTTAGTGAAGAAATATGCCTAAAAATATACTTCCCATGAGAATTTACAAGTTTTAAATCTAGACAGGATTCAGGTCTTAGACATTAATACACACATGATTCACTCAAGATTTTAGATAATTATTATTTTTAAAAATCCACCCAGCAATTAATCAATTGGAAAAATTAATCAGCTAGAATGTTTTTCAGACCTAATCTTGGTTAATTCAGAGCTGCTTCCAAGTGTTAGCGCTTCTGAGGCATTTCAGATTAAATTATGTCATTTTTCATGAAATAGCACCTAAATGAAAGAATAGGTATAAAGTAGTCAGTACAGGGTCTTGCACAGGGCTCAGTAAGCAATAGCTGGCAATTCAGCAGCATAGTAGTGGCCATAATAGTACCAGCCACACAACCCTCTCTGGCCCCAGCAGTTCATTTCACAGATGAGGCCTAAAGAAATTCACTGATCTGCCCAAGGTTACAAAGCTAACTAGAGGTAGAGCTGAAATTGGAACGCAGGCCCCCTGACAAGTCTAATACTGCTTCCCCAATACCTTAAGGGAAATGATTTTTTTTCCATTATAATGAGCTATTTTGTCATATAAACTATCCTTAGAGAGAAGGGCTAAGCATTACTTCTATCCTCTAGTAGGAAGTCTTCTCAGTTTCTATCCTGTACAACTTATAATTTCAGAATGTGATAGCCTTTTTCTCAGCCTTCACCTTCCTTTAACCTCTCTGCTACATTTAACACCATCACCTACACTGTCCTTTGGCCTAAGGACACCACACTGAATGAACTCCTATCTCTTCTATTTATTCCTTCTGTTTACTTTCTCCTCCTTCCTCATGTACTGGAAGTATGGGCATTTCCAAAGTTGAACACTTCAATCTCCGTACTGTCTCCTTCAGACATATTCCCCAGTACTCCAAAACATTTATCTTCAGCCCTAATGTCTTTCTTGAAATCTAGCACCGGGGGTGCCTGGGTGGCGCAGTCGGTTAAGTGTCCGACTTCAGCCAGGTCACGATCTCGCGGTCCGCGAGTTCGAGCCCCGCGTCGGGCTCTGGGCTGGTGGCTCGGAGCCTGGAGCCTGTTTCCGATTCTGTGTCTCCCTCTCTCTCTGACCCTTCCCCGTTCATGCTCTGTCTCTCTCTGTCCCAAAAATAAATAAACATTGAAAAAAATAAATAAATAAAAAATAAAAAAATAAAAATAAAAAAGAAATCTAGCACCGGATTTCCAGCTTCCTACTGGATGTTGCCATTAGGTGTTCTAATGTTATGTCAAAATTACCAGGACCAAAATCAAAATCATCTTCCCCTTATAAATAGCGCAAAACCCAAACTTCCACAGTTTATTAACAGTTCCATAATTCTCCAGTCTTGAAACCAAGAAGACACCTTTGAGTCTCCTCACCCTTCATAAGTAATCCAGCATACATTCTATGTCTTTTCTTTATTCCTTCCTTCCCTTTCCCACTGAAATCACATTAGTCTAGTTCCTCATTCCCAGAACCTCTTAAATGATAGGTGTGCTTTTAGTTCTAGCCATCTTAAAAACTACCCAAGGGTAATTGATCCTCCTGAGTCACATTCTATCACATTGTTCCCTAGATCACATCTGTCCACTATGCCTACTAGATAGGATCTAAATGCTTTGGTCTTGTAACCAAGACTCTCTGCCATCTTGTCCAGCCCTGTTATCCACTATGTTCAATCAATTTCTCAGCAAAATACAAACACTACATGTGTTTGCTCGATGTTTGAGACTGAGGCAATGAGAAAAGGCACTCATTGCTCAAAAGTACAGTGATTGTTTTTCTCTTAGGAGAACAAAAATTAAATGTAAACAGCCTAATACATTTTTAGAGGTGATGTCACTCACTATGAACACTTCTGAAACTAAGACTTGCACTCTCTCAGAAGGTTTTATAAGCATGGTCTTCCACACATATTTCAGGCTAAAATACATTCTCAATGATAATAGTACTGAAGAAAATCAGGAAATCTATTTCATTTTTCTTTAAGAAAACGTTAAGGAAGTCTGTCCAAAAATTACTGTGTAAGGACTCAAAATTTAACACTTTGCTAGCTGGACTATTTTTGGTTTGGGTTTTTGTTTTGTTTTGTTTTGTTTTTAATTGGTGGTTACTTAAGCTTATTATAGTCACTCTTTCTCTTTCTCCCATAGTATTAACAAAAATTGTCTAGACTCTGACTTCTCAGAATGTTTAGGGGACTGGTACCATGAATTCTCCCCTGGGAAGTCTATTGACTCTCCACAAAGAAACACCTCTACAATAGCATTTCTTTGATTTTGTCACATTCTATTTCTTGTTTTTATGTATCCTTTGCTTTTAAAAAGTTTTTTCTCTAATATAAATTAAACTGAAACACCTGTTCTCATCTATCATATTAGCCTAAGTCCCAAAATTTGACAATATGTTCTTTCGGCAATTTGGTAAAACAATGGGCACTTCATACATTGCTGGTGCTAATGCAAAATGGTATAAACCCTAGGGAGGGAAATTTGGTAAAATTACATGTACTTTTAACCTGCAATCCAGCAATTTCACTTCTAGCAATACATCCCAAAGTAATATTGGCAAAAAGACAAAGGCCCACTTTTATAGCGCTATTTAATAAGAGCAAAGGAAAAGAAATAATTTATAAATGGATTAAAACAAACCCCAGTTGCCCTTGCTCAACCTTTGCTTCTTTTTTTTTCTCTTTTTTCCCCTTTCTCCTTTGTTTATACCCCCACTCCTCCCCAGCATCCCCCAAATCTTGAAAAACTACAAGGATTGCAAAAGAGTTCTACAATTTCCAGGAGGGAATTATCCCCATGATCCCAAACAAGAGGCATGAAGAACCAAAACAATCTCCAAATGTTCCAATTACAAGTTCCTCCACAGTAAGAGGTGAAATCACAGGACCATAACACAAGGACACGCCTTTTTTCCAGTTCTATAAAATTCCTATAAAACTCCAGTTGTGAAGCAGCTGAGGGCATTACTTGGTCTTCAGGTAATGCACAGCAGCTGAATGAAGTCTTTAGTATCTACTTAAATCATTTAAATCTTATTTTTCTTTGACAAACCCAATGTCCATCAATAGCAACTGACTAAATAAACTAGGTTACATCACCCATTGAAGTGTTACTCAACTATAAAAGGTCCAAGAAATGTCTACCTACTACAATGGGATGATTTCCAGAAATAATAACTGGAAAAAAAAATCATTGGAGAAAAAAATGTATGGACTATGCAACCATTTTATCTAAGAGGGGAGGATGTACATACACATATGTATTTACCTAGTTTTTAAGGTAAACAAAATTTTTAAACCATGACCTACAAGGGGAAGAAAGGACAGAGAGAAAAGTTAAACTTTTCTGAATAGGCCTTGTTTTTTACATTTAAATATTTTACATAAGAATTCAATTTTTAAAAACAAGCTCTAAAAGCTAAAAGTAATATGAAAGAATGAGTCTGTCTATCAAGCTGGTAGTATAACCACAGTGAGGGGAGCTAGTTACTAATATTACAGGTTTTCAGTAATCATTTGTTGGTGGTAGCGTTAGTATTGTGATCCTTACACCGTTCTATGTGCGTTGTTGAATGAAACAAATGAACAATTATATTGGCATCACTAGTAACAAGGATTTCCAGCACAGAAAAAGATACAGACAAAAATCAAAGAAATTACGTAAAAACTCTATAGTCCTAAACTTTAACTGGAGATATTATGAATTTATAATAGAATTTACCTTAAAGTTCCTATTTCCTAGTATTAGTACACTGGAAAAACTTTGAAACAGCTTTCAATCCAACAGTAATGGGCATTGTTTGTTCCCAGATTATACTTCAAAATGTCACTTCCTACTAAAATGAACCAGGGTTGGGGTGCCTGGGTGGCGCAGTCGGTTAAGCGTCCGACTTCAGCCAGGTCACGATCTCGCGGTCCGGGAGTTCGAGCCCCGCGTCGGGCTCTGGGCTGATGGCTCAGAGCCTGGAGCCTGTTTCCGATTCTGTGTCTCCCTCTCTCTCTGCCCCTCCCCCGTTCATGCTCTGTCTCTCTCTGTCCCAAAAATAAATAAACGTTGGAAAAAAAAATAAAAAAATAAAAAAAATAAAATGAACCAGGGCTTTTCAAGAAAATAGCTTGTCCCAGGTTTATGGCAGGTAAATATAAGACAAGGTTGACACACCTTGTTACACTGAAAATAGGATTGTTTAGAAACACTAATGAGACAACTTGGAAAGGTTCTCATTGACCAAAGATAAGGCAATTTGAACCTCAGGATAATAAAGTTCGTAATTCTAATTTTTAGAAAACTCATTCACCTTTGAAAGAGGCTAAATATATATATCTGAAAATGTATAAATAAAAACAATCAAGCTTTTCTTCTGCCATCCAGAACCTGGAGCCCACTTCAGATTCTGTGTCTCCGCCTCTCTCTCTGCCCCTCCCCCACTCACACTCTGTCTCTCTCTCAAAAATAAACATTAAAAAAATTTTTTTTAATATTCAAGAGCTATCATCAACGAATAAATGTATAGACTTCTTTTGAATCCTGATTTAAACTATATATCAATCAATCCATCCATCACACTCCTCTCTCTCTCTCTCTCTCTCTCTCTTACATATATATGTATGTATGTATGTATGTATGTATGTATATTATTGCGATTATATGAAATTGTGACCAAATTTTTGGCGTATAACAATGTATTAGTTTAAACTGTACAAAGGGCACCTGGGTGGCTCAGTCAGTTGAGCATCTGACTTTGGCTCACTCAGGTCATGATCTCACGGTTCATGGGATGGAGCCCTGCGTCAGGCTCCGTGCTGACAATGTGGAGCCTGCTTGGGGTTCTTTCTCTCTCCCTCTCTCTCTGCCCCTCCCCTGCTCACTCACTCTCTCTCTCAAAAATAAATAAATAAGCTTAATAAAAGTAATAAAATAAACTGTACAACATAATGATTTGACATATGTATACATTGTTTTAATGATTAACACAATAATACTGATCTCACTTTACAAAATTTCTTGCAATGAGAACTTTTAAGATTTATTCTTTTACGAATTTTCAAATATACAATCCAGTATTGTTAACTAGAGCCACTATGCTGTACATTACATCCCTAGGACTTATTTATCTCATAAGCTGAAGTTTGCATCTTTGATCACCTCCACCCATTTCTTCCCACTGTCCACACTCCACCTGGCAAATACCAGAGGTGTTTTGTTTCCATGAGTTTGGTTTTTTTTTAGATTTCACCTTTAAGTGTGATCATATAGTTTTTCTCTGACTTATTTTACTTACTACCATGCCCTCA
The DNA here is from genome assembly GCF_028749965.1 of Puma concolor. Taxonomy (NCBI): domain Eukaryota; kingdom Metazoa; phylum Chordata; class Mammalia; order Carnivora; family Felidae; genus Puma; species Puma concolor. The sequence continues at coordinate 54,648,480 of NC_141673.1, read as the reverse complement.
AATTCCATCCATGTTGCCAAATACTGCAGGATTTCTTCTTTTTATGGCTGAATAATACTCCACTGTGTGTGTTTCACATTGTGTATGTGTGTAGGTGTGTGTGTGTGTGTGTGTGTGTGTGTGTGTGTGTGTATACAGATATAGATATAGATATATATTTCACATTATTAATTTATTCATTGATGAACCTGTAGGTTGTTTGCAGGTCTTCGCCATTATAAATAATCCCTCAATGAACATAAGGGTGCAGATATCTCTTCAAGACAGTCATTTCAAATTCTTCAGATATAAGGAACCGCTAGATCATAAGGTAGTTCTTTTTTCAATTTTTGAGGAACTTCCATACTCTTTTCCATCATGACTGTATCAATTTACATTCCCACCAACAGTGCAAAAGGGTTCCATTTTCTCCATATTCTCTCCAACTCTTGTTACCTCTTATCTTTTTGATGATAGCCATTCTAACAGATGTCAGGGGGTATCTCACTGTGCTTTTGATTTGCATTTCCCTGATGATGAGTGATGTTGAGTACCTTTTCAGGTTCCTGTTTGCCCTTTGTATGCTTTCTTTGGAAAAATGTCTACTCAAGTTCCTCTGCCCACTTTGTAATCAGATTGTTTATCTCTTCGCTGTTGTTTGAGTTCTTTATATTTTTATATATGGCTACATATATATTTTATATGTGTAAACATATACCTATAAACATTTATATGTATACATGTACAAATAATATACATTCATATACATACATTATATAAAGTTTCATATACTATAAAACATTGATAAAAGATTTTCAAGATGATACAAATAAGTGAAAAGATATTCAATGCTCCCTGGTTGGAAGAACCAATAGTGTTAAAATGTCCATACTACCCAGAGCAATCCACAGATTCAATGTAATCCTTGTCAAAATCCTAATGGGATTTTTCACAGAAATAGAATAATCTTAAAGTTTATATAAAACCACAGAAGACTCCAAATAGCCTAATCAATCTTTAGAAAGAAGAACAAAACTAGAGGCATCATACTCCCTGATTTCTAGCTACACTATAAAGTTGTATAATCAAAACAGCATGGTATTAGGATAAAAACAGACACATAGGTCAAGAGAACAGAATAGAGAGCCCAGAAACAAACCCATGCATATATGATCTAGTGATTTGTAACAAAGGAGCCAATAAATAGCGTAAGGAAAACTAGACAGCCACATGCAGAACAAAACTGGAACTCGATCTTACGCCTTATCCAAAACCAACCTGAAAATGTATTAAAGACTTAAATATAAGACCTGAAACCATAAACTGGAAGAAAACAGGCAGTAAGCTCCTTGATATCCTTCTTCACAACTGTTTTTTTATATATGTATTTGACACCAAAAGCAAAGACAACAAAGGCAAAAACAAATAAGTGGAATTACATCAAAATAAAAAGCTTCTGTATACAGCAAAGGAACATCAACAAAGAAAAAGGCAGCCTACAGAGAGAAAATATTTGCAAACTGTACCTGGTAAGGACTTCATATCCAAAATATATAAATACTTTTAAAAAGTCACTATCTTTTAGAAAAATACAGAAATATTTTCAGAAAAAAAATGATAGCTATCTTCAATCTTCTAATCTGGGGGTAGAGGAGTGGGTGGAGGTAAAAATGAAACAAAACTGGGTTTTGTGGAAGTTGGGTGATTTGGCCAGTATCATACAACTAGTAAGCAATAAAGCCAGAACTCTAATCCTGTTTGTCTGATTCCAAAGCCTATGATCTATTAGATACTCTGAGATACCTCTCAAATGCACCACACAGACACCTGCACACAGCCACTTGTAAATTATTACCACCTGTATTACTTATCTTTGCAGGGTTTTCTATGCCTTAAATATGCATTTAGTAACAGTTTAACAAGTATATATTGGTCATAATAAAGATTAAAACCAACTAAAAGAGTGGCAAATTAGACTTAGAAAACAGCACAAGAAATAGGCACTTTAAAATAAATGACATGTATTTTTAATAAATGCTTTTGTTAATCCATTCCACTCATAACTGATAAGCACTTGTATAACAGAAATGAGTCTGTGATAGATAATAGGAATGGGATTACAATATAAGCACATATCTAAAAAATACATTAAGATTCTAAGTGCATATAGTACATGACTTCCCAAGTTCTTTATAAGCACCATAACTGTCCTCTTCTTCGTCTTGTTATGCCAGTGATTTATGGAAGCCAGAAAAGAAACTTGTAGTCTCCAGGACCAGAGGGCAAAACTTAATAGTACCCTCACAGCCTGAAATAATTGGTACCTCTTTTTTAAATGCCAAACAAAGGAAACTATGTGTCAGAGTCCAGTGTTACCATCATCATAAGTCTAAGATATTTAAGCAGGTGAATCTGATATTAAGCGATTAGCATCACACTGGATACTTTAGACAATCTCTTTGAGGAAAGAAATTTCCTAGTGATGCAGCTCATGTCAAGATACACCTTCCTCTGAAATGTTGCCAAGACATAAAAGAAATACTAGTTTTGAAACTTGTCCAACATGTACATCAAGTCAGCCAGGTTCCTGAGATAGATCACTCCGCTTTTACGTTCTTCCATTTCTACATTTGCTCTCCTAGAGTTATGTATTTGTTTATTACTTTTCTATAGGATTTACTAAATAGAGAACACAAAAAGCTATAAACCCCAACTGAAAAATGGGTTTTATCAGATAACAGACTTGGCTGTTGACCTATTCTACCCAGAACGTTTTATACTCTGAGTTTTCAAAACTGTTTATTCTTAGTTTTACACTTAGGCTGCTGTAACATTTCTTGATTGACCCATGTTTTAGAACCAGTAAGTAGTATGCAAACCTAGTAACATTGAATTATTCACTTTGCTATGACCCACCACACTTAAGGTGTCACATAGTCTCTCTATACATCAGATCATTGCTGTTATTATTTTAGTTTTAGTTACTGATTTTATTAATCATCCCCTTTCTTCCAATGGTTGACCCACACAGATGATCTATAGCATTTGGAGAGAAAAAAAAGAACAGAGAACATAAGTAAGCAACTCCCCTCTGCATAATTTTTTGGCTCCACTCTGCTACAATGTTACGTTAGGGAACAATTCTAAATCCTGAAACACAGGCCCCATACTTTGACGGTATTGTAAGACAACTATAGCTGTGGCTAGAACAACGTTGGAGCAGTAACAAGAAATTTCTGCTCCATGACATTCCCTTGGTAATAAATTGTCAAGAAAAGACACCCCCCCCAAGTTTCTGTTCTTTCCTTCTGATGCATTATATATTGGTAATACTGAAATCAAGTAAGAATACATAAATCGGTATGTCTGCATGGCTCAGGTCAGGATCTCCCAGTTCCTGAGTTCAAGCCCCACATTGGGCTCCGTGCTGCTCGTGAGGAGCCTGCTTAGGATTCTAGTTCTCTCCTCTCTCTCTGCCCCTTCCCCACTCGCCTTTGCTGCTCTCAAAATAAATAAAATTTTTTTTAAAAAAAGAACATATAAATCTCTTTTAATACTAAGAAATTGACCACAGGCCCATATCTATCATTCTTTTAAAATTCACGGAGGTTTAGGAAGAACCTCAGAATGTAACTGTATATCTATATATTTTAAATGTAACTGGAAACTTACTGAAGCAAATCATCACAAAATTCTTTATCAAAAAATAAACAGTATTGATCATGCAGTAAAACCCTTCTTTTGAAGAAGAAAACATTTCAGACAAATTTAATATTCTTACTTGACAATATTATAGGCCCAGAAGATAGAAAACAAGGATACTTTCCTTCCTCCCTTCCTTTCTTTCTCCCCTTATCTTCCAACAAACGTTTGCTAAGGGACAGTATCATGCCAAGAAATAGACAAAGATCAGTCTCTGCCCTCAAGAATCACATAATCTACTGGTTAAGGCAAACAAATAATTATATTTTAATAAGGTGGATGCATTAATAGATGTAAATCAAAATTGCATTAATGCTCAAAAGAGAGCCCCAATAGCTCCATCCAGGTAGAAGACTGTCTTGATATTATTTGAATGATATATTCATCAATATACCAAAGAGACTCTCCAAGATCAGGTAACTAGAACAATCCAGCAGGAAAAAAAGAAGTGTGGGGGGAGGGAAGGGCTAAATGGGTAAGGGGCATAAGGAACACACTTGTTGGGATGAGCACTGGGTGTTAAACCTAGGGGATGAATCACTGGAATCTACTCCTGAAATCATTATTGCACTATATGCTAATTAACTTAGATATAAATTAAAAAATTAAAAAACAGAAAATAAAAAGTTCTTTCAAGACAAGGGCTGACTTCTGCCTCTTTGTATTTAATGCTCAGTATAAAACACAAGGCAGGTGCTTTAATACATCATAATTGCACACTGAAAGCTAGAAAAATATGCCAAGTATTTTCACCATAAAGAGAATTAAAATGCCAGTGATCTTGGTGAGTTAAAAATATAAGCAGAAAATAAATGAAAACTAGAGCAAGCCTTTGACTTAAAACTCAAATAACCTGGGTTCAAATTCAATTTCAATCATTTAATAAGCCTACTGGCCTTAAGCGGGGTACCTAATAACCTCTTTGACTCTTAATTATTTAGCTATAAAATGAAGATGAGGATACTGATACTAATCCTTTGGGTCATTTTGAGGCATCAATGAACTAATATATATATGAACTTATGGCCCATGTAGAGTATTCAATAAATTAGTCTCCTGTCTTTACTATTTACATGGAAAAAAAGATTTCCCAACTATAATAAGACCTTGAAGGATCTCCTCATCATTCTCTTTTAAGATGTTCTAAGCTGAATGCATGTGGAAAAGGTTATTCTACAACCTTCCTTATCAAAAGGTTAAATCTCCCTTGAGAGCAATCAAACAGTGCCATCAATATCAAGCATAAACTCCACCGATTAATTTATTTGACAACTACTGCATATCTACCCTCCGTCATGGATTGTGTTCCAGACCAGTGTCTTGTAAACCTGAGTCAAAGTTTCTGTTCTAGATAATCTGATGGATGATTAGTATCCCCAACAAACACCAGTGTTGGAATTCACCACTTTCTAAAACAACTTTCAGTCTTTGGACAGAAGGAAGTATTACTCACTGTCAAAGAAAAACAGAAGAAGAGTTTTGAGGAAATTGAAAAGGAGTTGAATCTCAGATGTGTAGAGTTTAAGATTCCTGAGACATCCAGGTGGAAAGGTCTCGTATACAATTGGACAGTCAGATCAACAAGGTCTTGCCAGGCCCCAAATTTGGCAATTGTCAACACAAGGGCACTAGATAAGTGATGAGAGAAGATGAGATCAACAAGGAAATAAGAATATGTTGATAAGAGAGACATGCCAAGGACAAAGACCAGGGAACATCAATATTTTGTGGAAAGGCTAAGGAAGAAAAGCCCACAAAGGAGGTTCTAAAGAAATGGTCATAGAAGTAACTTCCTACAAATACTATTTAACAAGACCATAGGGGAGAAGAGTTGAGCAGAAAAAGAAGGGAGCAGTCATCTAGAACAAATGTCAAAGAGATCAAATAAAATGAAGCCTAAATAAAATCCACTGGATAAACAATTTACTCATTAAAATGTTCAAAGGAAGATAACAAAGGGTCCATTTAATGTTTGAATGCCTACAAAATAATGCTCTCCAGGGAACTGTCCACTTGCACTTAACACTCCCAGTGTTAGAAATTTACCACTTTCTAAAACTCTTTATCTTTGGACAGCTCTAAATACTATAAACTTTCTCATTATGAATCAATATATTTCTCCATATATATATATATAGATATATGTATATATCTATATACATATATTTCTATATATATAGATATATATATATATCTGTCCACTGATACAACAGTAGACAATAGTTTTCTAAATATCTGAAGATCAATTTTCTGTACAGCACTTACCCTAATTTTCAAACACGTGTATATACATAAATTTATATTTATTGGTTCACTCTCCTACTAAACTCCAAGGATACTCTCTGTTTTACATACTAAGTACCTGCAGCACATATCACAGTGCCTGAAACATAGTAAGTGCTCCATAAACAATGATTAAAAAATGACTACATTGACAAATAAGATTTAAACTCTAGAATTACTGACTGAGCTTTTAGCATTCCTTTTTTTTTTTTTTTTTTTTTGAGAGAGAGAGAGAGAGAGAAAGAGAGCGAGCACACAGGAGTACAAACATGAACAAGGAAGGGCAGAGGAAGAGGGAGAGAGAGAATCTTAAGCAGACTCCACATCCAGCACAGAGCCCTACTCAGGGCTCAATCTCACAACTAGGAGACCATGACCTGAGAGGAAATCAAGAGGCAGACACTCCACTGACTGAGCCCCCCAGCCACTCCTGGTGTTTTTTTCCTTAATTAATGTTCATATAACTTTCCTAATCAGTATGAGAAAGCAAGATAGACTAGGTGCCTCTTCAACTCCTTCCAGAATGCTGATCATACAAAACGCTTACAAACATTATTTATAGTGGAAACATCCCACTGGGAAATCAGGAAACCTGGATCCCAGGTCTGCAACTATTTCTGTGTCCTTCAGCACATCTGGCTACTTTTCTGGACTGTGGGGTCCCATTTATAAAGTGAATCTTTTGGATTATATATACTCCAAGGTTTTCTCCTGGTTCTAAACTCTAAGATTATGGGGGAAGAGGAGCAGAATCACATGTAAATGTTATAATAAAATGTGTAAAAGAAGTATTTGAAGTGTCTACTCATTGCTCTGATCATATCATTTTCTCAAACTTCACAATTTTCTTCTTTTCTAAAGTTATCATGTGTCTACGGTAAGCTCCTTTTATACCACATTTTCATTTTGCCATATCCCCAGTCATTTGAAATAAAACTGCCCTGTCATCTTCGACAAAGTGGCTCTTCAGGTGGAATTATATTGTTGTTTGTTATGATTTTAAATCCTCTCTGTAACAAGGGGCTTTTCTCTTGGCCCCAGCTAGAAAGTTTTGTTGCTACTTATAATTTTAGAGCACAATCTATAGTGATATTTATTGGCAATTAAGACAAATTATCACCAACTACTGTTCCCATTCTTTAAGCCACAGCTATAATTCAGACCAAAAAAGTGATTCAAGTATACAAAGAGCATATTATATATATTCTAAAAATAAATATGTTTTATACACACACACACACACACACGTATTGCATAATACTTCTCATTTAAAAAAAAAAAAAAAAGAGCCAGTATGTCCCCATTCTTTTCCTTCAAAGAGTCAAAAGAAAATACAACATAGCTGTAATACAGTACTTCTCCTTTGATGTTGTCATCATATTAAAAACACCCATAACCTTCCAGAATAGGAACTTATTATTCTATATTACCATAGAATGTCTGCTGCCTGCATTATCATATCATTAGGGGGAAAAGTCCATTTACAGATATATTTTCTGTTTTACTACAAAAGGAATTGTCTGAATTATTCCAAAATAATTAATGTTTTCATGAGGCTTTGTCATTAATCCGAAAATTAGAAGATTGCATTGTTCAATACTCAGCAAGCATTTAACATCTAATTAGACTTATATTGATGTTCTACAGAATCAACTGAGTTCTGCAACCAGGGACTCTGCATAAGGCTATTCCCACCCTACCCAGAAGAAACCCATTTCTTACACAGCAAAAAGCCCAAGAGAGATTTTTGTAAGATAGACGTAGTAGGCTATTTCTGTCTGAATTTAAATTCCAGGGGTGCCTGGGTGGCTCAGTTGGTTAAGCATCCAACTCTTGATTTCAGCTCAGGTCGTGATCTCAGAGTTTGTGCGACTGAGCCCCACGTCTGGCTCTGCGCTGACAGCATGGAGCCTGCTTGAGATTCGCTTTCTTCCTCCCTCTCTGCCCCTCCCCCACTCACATGTGCACTCTCGCCCTCTCTCTCAAAATATAAATTCCAGAAAAAGACATACTTTACCTCACATTTCTTTAAGAGGTGGAGTTTGGGGGGATGTTTTTCAATTCAAAAGAATAAATATTTGAGTATATAAATGAATTTTTCAATTTTTCTTGAACACCAGTACTGTATTTCATTACTTAAAGTTTTTCATCAAATGAAATTAGGGAATCATAGAAAGTTACTTATGGGATATTTGAGGCATATTCAAAGAATGCTATGCATGTTAGTGTAATTTTAATGATACAACTCTAAACCTAAAGGAATAGAATCTACTTAGGAGGTCTAAATATAAATCATTTGAACCAAGACAATTCTCTGACCAGCACCACATTAAGCAAAATAAGTTTCATTTTCCAACAAGTATGATTGAGATGTGTGTTGTATGATTAAAAACTCAGCTCTGAAGGCAGGCTGTGTGTTTCAAGACTCATTTCTTCTTACAATCTGTGTGGCCTTGGTCAAGCCACTTATTTATAAAACAGGGATAACTGCAGTTCTTTCCTCTGGAATTTCTGTGTGAATTAAGTGAGATAATTCATGTAAAGTGTTTGGCACATGGCTGGTACATTGTAAATGCTCAGGTTTTAAATGTTAAAAATGTCTATAGATCTCTACAGCAAGTAATGACCACAGGGGAGATGTCTTTGTCCCCTCCCATCATTCTTGTCCATGACAGCAATGCAGGGAACCAGTCAGTACACAACGATACTCAGGGGGTAGCAGAGCCAAAATGGAAACAGGCGGCTCTGGACATGCTCCCCACTTTCCTCCATTACTCTCTATTCTTCTCTAGGCAGCAGGTCACTGCAGGAAAGGTAGATTCCATGATGTATGAGGTTTACTTACTGTAAGCTGAGCAAAATCCCTGAGAGAAAACAATGGAGAGAAGGGTGGCTCTTCCTGCTGACATTAAAAAAAAAAAAAAAAAAAAAAGCTACGATTCTCTTATATCTAGTGTTCTCCAGGACTCTCCTCTTGGTGATTTTTAAGCACTCTTCTGGGAGACCTCATCCGGTTAGAAAGTTTCAACAGTTACATGTACACTAGTGACCTCCCAAACCTCTAGGTCTAAACCATAATTCTGTCCTCAACACCAGACCCAAATTTACAAGTATTTGGATTTTCTTTTGAGTATCCCAAGGATGCCTCAAACTCCAAATGCTTAAAATTAAACCAATTATCTTCATCTATAAAGACTACAGTTGGCTCTGTACAGATCTTACTGTACAAGATCTTACTGTACAAACAGCATGCATCACCTAAGCTAGAATCTATTCTGGTCTCTTTTCTCTCCCTGTCCCACACATTCAGTCTCCAAGACCAGTTGGTTCTACCTCTAATTTATGTCTTCTTTTCCTCCTTTATTCCAACTCTTTTCTTCAAACTCTTGCCAGTTTCCACAATCACTGAAATCACAATCACTGAAATAGGTCTCTAGTTGGTTTCCCGGCTTCCTAGCCTCTACCCTCCATGGAAATTATCTTCTATGCTGCCACCAAAGAATCTAATTACAAGAGAAGGGTGGGCTTCAAGAGGGACCCCAGTAGAGAAGTACTAAAATCCTGGCAGTATAATAGATCACTCATTTTTGCTACAGTTTTACTTACAGTAGCTACAAAAGTAGACATAAACTGAGCAAAGAAAAGGATTTCCTTTGATGTGACAGAAAGATATACTGTCAAGAACTGTGAAAGGTCTGAGATTTTTACCCTCCTTGTAAGCTTACAAGTTAGTCTACCATATTTTATGGATGCTGGAAAAAGACCTAAGACTCCTGAGTCAGAGACAGAGGGCTATTTCTCACACACAGCAAAGCAGCATGAACATCACATTTGAATTGGTTTCCTTTGCCCCCAAATATCTCAGGTGTGATGCAAGGCTGCCCATGTGGATGCTGCACACACATTGATTTGTGGAGCCCCAAACTTAAGGAACCCAAATATTGGACAAATAATGGACTGCAAAGAGATCTACCCTTTGCTCTAGAGGGAAACACTGTATTTATTATGTTGGACATTGAGTAAATCTGCCATTACCTTCCAAGCCTATTCACTTCTTAAACATCCTTAAAAAGGTATTATGAGAAGTTAGCATCTTGAGAGACCCATGGAAAATTGTTCCCAACACCTAAGCCTTGAATTCAAACCAGACTCTTGGCACCCACTGGCTGTATCATTTTTGCCACTCTGTCAGTGTCCTCACCTAAAATTAAGGATAGCACTCATCCCTAACTCACTTTACAAAATCAAATGAAATCACATGCATGAAAGAGTTTTATAAAGCAATATAGCACTAACGATGCAAATGTAGTCACTTATGCCTCTGGAAATTTGTTGTTTATTACAGAAATGAAAGATGAAAATAATTCAGAATTTTATAATAAAAAATTAAATCTCAATTAATAAAATTATTATTAATGCCTCACTAAATGCCTGAATGTGTTCTAGGTTAGGTGTGGGTAGTACAAGGTGAAGAATAAGACACATTCCTTGTCCTCAAGAATTCCAGTGTAGGAAAGAAGCAGATAGGACAGCATCTAAGATGTATTCATGTGACAAAACAAAAGCATAAAAGGATGACCTATGGTCATCATTGACTTATAGAGCTTGGAGGAAGTTAAGTAATCATTAAACCTAACCATTTCATTTACCAACAAGAAAACCGATAAATACATATTAACTGTTTTTAGAAGTTGACAACTAACTGGTGGCAGGGTCAGCATTAGACCCATTCTTTCTGATTTTTAATTTGATAAAAAGCCTTGACAGAAATTTCATATTCCTGATAGAGTTTTTCCAAGACCAAGAGGAAAATTTGGTTTGGCACTACCATTTTTCTCTCCTCTATGGTCTTATTTCAGTTCAATGCCATTTTACCTCTTTGCTACCCAAGAATAACAATGGTTGCATTTATTCTTTGTCTAACTACTACTACTACTACTACTACTACTACTACTACTACTTCTTCTTCTTCTTCTTCTCTCTCTCTCTCTCTCTTCCCCCCCCCCCAAAGGTCAAGGGTTTCCTCTTTTATTTGTATAAAAATGCTAGGCAGAACAAACTTCCCTTCTGACCTCTATTTTCTCCCTTTTGTGTCATCTGGGCCCCTACCTAATTCTTCTCCTTCATAGCCCACAAAATGCTAACTAACCCTACCACCTTCTCAATCTCTGATTGCCAGTTAATCAATCTGCTTCTTTCTTTCATCTCACTCCAGTCCGCCATACCATCTACACAGTCAACTTGAAGCAGACTTCACAAAATACAAAGTGAAACATTAACCACGAACTCTTAAATCCACCTTGAAGATTGAATGTAATCAGCTGCCAGGAGAAGATACAAGGCAAGGAAAACCATAGCTCACCTACCCTTCCTAGAAGTACGGCTGGACTTAACAGGGGAATTAAGTGTGCCAACTCCTGGCACAGATGAAAAATCTGTGTCTATCTTCTGACTCCCCCAAAAACTTAACTACTATTGACCATGACCAGAAGTCTTACCTGTAACATAAACAGTCAATTAACGCATATTTTCCATGTTATATTATATACTCTACTCTTAGAATAAAGCTAGAGAAAAAATATTATCAAGAAAATCATAGGGAAAAGCATTTATAGTACTATACTGTATTTATCAAAACAAAACAAAACAAAACAAAACAAAAAACGTATAAGTGGACCCACACATTTCAAACCCGTGTTGTGCAAGAGTCAACTGTTTAACATGGACTTTGCCCCACAGCAAAATTCACCAAAGTACAATAAGCTCGATTTTAATTCTACTTACTGATTTTGAAAATTTTTCAGTACTATACAGTACCTAAATTTTTCACTCATCTCTTATTTGGGATTGGGGTGGGGAAAAGGAATAGATCTATTTTTCAGTAAGTTCCAGAGTAGCACTAGCTCCATAACCTTAGAGGTTGTATATTAATTACACAAGTATGAATGTTTAGGGACAATACAGGGAAAAACCAGATCCATTCAACTTAAAGCCTGTCTTTTGACTCATTTAAGAGTTCCAAAAATACTTGCAAGAGTAAAAACATCACACTTAAGGGTTCTGAGAAACTTTTTAAGTATATAGTTTATATGTGTGTAGGTATGTACATAAGTATATGCTAATATATGCAGTTTAGTGCAATTTTTTAAAATAAAAGCAATGCAAAAAATTCAAATTAAATTTTGCAGTAATCCAATAAGTTGACCTTTTTTGGTTTTATAATATATAAAGGTTTCCTTAATAATTAAATATAGTGGAAGAGTTTTAATTTTGTGAAATTCTCCATGGCAGCAAGCATTTGAAAGTTTATTTAACACAGAAGGACTAAAATAAAAATCAATAAATATTTGAATGCATACTATCCATACTAAATAGCATTTAAAATTAGAATACCAATAATTTTCAATATCACTGAAGCCAAGAACAATGGTATCACAGTTAATAGTGTTCCTGAAGGTGAAAAAAGTAAATCTGGTTCATGATAAATTATAAAAATGGTAATTGTGTAGATAAGAATAAATGGCTTTAAGTTCCCTAATGAATGATGAGTCAAGTCACTGACAAGAGCAATCAAAATATACTCCATATGTGATTAACATTTAAATTTGACATTGACAAATATTATTTAATTTATACAACAGTAGAATCACAAGCATACGTAATCTCTAAACCTCCAGGTTATAATAAATTGTGGAAAGAATGGAATTATCTATCAGCATGTTTTTGTCCTTTATGATTTGCCTAAAATGTATGTATTTTTTGAGGGCTAAAATATCTTTCATGTTAGAGATGGAAAGTATAGGTCAAAATAAATGACTCTCCCTCTCCTTTCTCTCTCACATGCACTCAATTAGACAGGATAAAAGACAATTCTTCACAGAATACTTCTCACCCATTGAAGAAACTTACAAAAAGACAGTCTATCAATATGAACTATTAATCTTCTTCCCATTAAATGTATTAAGTACCTATTATGTGCTACACATTACGCTAAGCACTGAGAATCAACAGAAACATGATATACATGGTTTTGCCTCACAGAGCTTACAGTCTAACAGACTCAATAAAATTCACATGATTACTCACCTATAAGCAAAGATATTCTATATAATAGAAACTCCTAAGCCCTTAAAAGAAATTGAGTAAGAAATAATAGCATTATTATTGTAAACTATATAAATCATACAACTTGCAAGAAAACAGATTGCTTCTCTCCCTCAGACTGATATATTGAAATCTAATCTCAGTTTATAATTAATATACCAGCATAAGGAAACTTAAGAATTCCCAGGGCATTGATAAAACTGACAACAAAATAGTCTACCCAGTGAACTGAACCTGTGACATGAGACCCAGGTCAGACTTCTGTAGAATAGTCACACACCTGAGCTATGATACCTTCTGGCATTAGTAAAATGGTTTTAGGGGGGAAAAATTAGTAATATATGAAGGAGTCAAACTCCCTAAATAGTAAGTTACTATGTCTTCAATCCTAAAGAGACCTCTTCTGGAAAGGTATTTAGGGTCAAGCAGAGCAAAAACAAAAAAGAGATTCAGTTAAAAGTGGTAAGCCCAGTAAACACACAAAACCATCATTTTTAAATCCCTCTTCTCACCTACTCATAATGACCACTCAAGTAGAACAAAAATCTAGACATTGTGGCCAAAATTTTGACATTTAAGCCCTAAGAGGAAGCAACTGCTGTTGAAATTCCAAAAAACAATGATTTGGAGAGCTAAAATTGACCTTATATGCTAGAATACAGCCATGTATAACGTGATGCTGTAGTTATGAAATAAATACATTTACTTCTTCAAACTATAAGATGTAAACCAAACTTGCATTAGTATGTGAAAAGCAGACAGTTTCTGATCTACTCTTTGGGATAAAATATATCCTCTAAATAGAAAACTAGTAAATAAAGCAAACACTTATAAATTCTACACTCAGATTTGAAAGCCTTTGAGGCAAGGGTTTTGAGTCAGTGGCCAGGTTTAGGCTACTCACTATGGGGAGAAACCTGTCAGAGAGGTAAGAGTGGGAGACCTCCCCAGATTCTTACACGCAGGGAATGAAATTCAGTGGTGAAAAAGCTCTCTAAAGACTTGAAGCTTAAAGTGTAGTCCATGGGCCAACAGCAATAGCTTCACCCGGGAGCTTGTTAAAAATCTCAGCCCCCCCCCCAGAACCTCCATTTTGGCAAATTTCCCCCACATGATTTGTGTGCAAATACAAGTTTAACAAGCACTGATCTAAAGGAATAAGGCATTACAGAACCATACAGCCCATTCCAAATATTGGGCATAGATTTAAACTTCTGCATTTCCAGCACATCCCTTAAGCCCTCCAAGATACCACCAACTTTAAGGTGAGCTCAGCATCAAGTGTACAATGAGTCAATAAGAAGAAAGAACACTAAATGCAGAGGTTAGAATGACCCACTCCTCATTATCATTCAGCTCCTCCAGCTGAGTCCTAAACTGGAAACCACCCTGGCTCCAAATGCCAGGGGGTTGGGGGATTATGGGTAGAGATGACAGAAGGGCAGGCACATGCATATCTTCCTAACTAGCTGTCCCCACACCTCCATCTGTCAACAGTGGCACATTCATGCCCCTTAGCCTGCATATGGCCTGCAGATATGTCTGTTGGCCCACACAACAGTTCAAATTTGAATCCATTCCCAACATTCATAAATCTGGAACTTTCACATTAAAAAACTCTAACCACCTAATTCTCTTCCACAAATCAGAAAATCTGGCAACACCAGACCCACATTCCAGCACGGGGCAAAGACTCAGCTGTCTCACTTAGATGTTGACCAGAACCTCCTACACTCCCTAGGGTCTCCCCAACACTATAGCTGAGGTTGCGTGTCACTTGCAATTTGTTACCTTCCATTTGGTCTGCTTCACTCATTCACATTCCCAGCCTGACCCCTATTGGCTTTTGAATTTTTGACCCCTTTATTGATCTCAAGTCATTCAACCTATTTGAATTTATTCTTTCATATGTGTAATTCAGGAAAAGGGGCTATGGCTTATATCACCTTCAGTTGGATCAGAAACCTTTTGATCTGGAATCAATCCACTGAATTACACAGTACCTCACCTTAAATTAATACTATGATTTTTTTCTACATAATTCATTCCAATTCTGACATTTTAGCTATTTTAACTATTTCTTTTCAAAACTGTGAATCTTAGTCATAAACAAGAATTAATAGCAAGAGCAGCCACAGCAAAATCCATTGTTGAATCATTCTTCCAGATTCATTTCAAAACTTGTATATACTGAAATGGCAAACTGGGCACCTGGGTGGCTCAGTTGGTTGAGGGTCCAACTTAACTCAGGTCATGACCTCCTGAGTTTGAGCCCCACACCTGGCTCACTGCTGTCAGCACAGAGACCCCTTCAGATTCCTTGAAACTTTTTCTGCCCCTCTACCAATCGCAGTCTCTCTCTCTCAAAAATAAACACAAACATTAAAAAAAAAAGAAGTGGTAAATTCTATGAGGGCAAGTACCTTTGTCTTTGTTTACTGACATACCTCAAGCACCTATAGCATGCTCAATAAATACTTACTGAATAAATGAAAGAACTTTCCCAAGAATGATAAATTCTCAAAAATTCATACACAGATTTTGAATGAATGCCTTTAATTGCCAACAAGTATATGAAGATTGATTTGCTAGCCTAACTCTATTTGGGTTCATCAAACAAACCTTTCTATTTCAGTGACTACAAAAACCAGCAGTAGAGAGAAGACATGTTAACAAGCCTAAGCCTAGTGACCTATCACAACTTGTTTTGCAACAAAACAATGTCATGTAAACTAGGCAAAATGGCTACACTGAATTATGAGATTTCATCTGATTCAATTCTATGTACCCACATCTAGAATCTTGGGTCATCATCATAATCACCATCATCATCATCATCCCAGTCTTATAAAGTTGGACAACTGTCACAGATCACTTATCGAAAAGCATTTATGGAACATTTACTGGCGTGCCAGGAATTAAGCGCTAGATGTCTGACTTCCTAACTAAAAGATATGTCCTATAATACTATTGTATGTATCTCCAAAACCATGATGTTTATTAGATCTGTACACAAGAAAAAAATTTCCATTTTTAATTGTCTTGAAAACTTGGTCAAAAAAATACATTCCTAAGAAACTGAGGCACAGAGAAATGAAGTGATTTTCTTGTGGTTATGGGTTATTTAATGGGAGGGCTACAAAAGCATCTCCAGAGCTCTCACCACTGCCCTACACTGGTTTTATAATAGTCATTTTCAAAATTTAGCCGCTAACCAAAATGCAAGCCAATGAATTTTAGCCACTCAACAAACGATATGATGAGCAAATGTATCTTCAAATAGCAAAGTCTAAATTTTGACCAAATTCTGGTATATTTATAAACATACCAACAATCAATCTAAAAAGAGCTTGCAATAAAGTACATGCATCTTAGCAGAAAACTACTGTGATACAGTATTTCAAGAACTAAACCTAAAATAAAATTGTTAGAAATTTTCCTTCAACTTAAAGCTGCCCCAAATGGGGCCTGTTTTATGGAGTATGAGATTTCAACGCCCTTTCACTCTCCTCTTTGTTTTTGGATTGCCTGACTGAAGAAATGTGGATCTTCCACCTCCTTTCTCTTTGTATACTGTACAATAACTAATTTGACTCACCTTTCTGTAGAAAATACAAACAAAAGCAAGACCAGGTCACTGCTACTCACATGTCTGATGGCCATTCTAAGAAAGAATTTACCAAACTCTTCAGCACCAACAAATGTGAGTATGCTTTTCACCATACATCTAGAGCAAGGTAAAACTAAACTAAGAAGGAAATGGTAACAATAACCAGTTTCTCCCACCTTAAATACCTTTGGAATTACCCATAAACTAATACAAATAAGAAATATAAGGGTGTATGTTGCTTTCCTCAAATGATCTGCATTGGCCATTTCTGAATTCTCGACTTATTTGAGTAGTCACAAATTCACTGCATTGGTACACAAAGCCCCACCGTTCAAGGAGACCAAATTTTAGAGCTGTGGAAAGCCTGCCCTCCAGAATAATGTATTCTAACAAAAATCTCTGTGTTCTATTACTAGGTTGAAGCTTTGTTAGTAAGATTCCTATGACCACATAAGCCTTTTTCAGTTGCCTGCTTTTGTTTAGTGTGATCCATAATGACAAACAACATGAAGACAGGAAAAAAAAAAACAGGGACAACTAACCCAACCTACTTTTCCTCATAGGCTTTTCCCTAAGAGAGCAAGCATATTTAGTTCCTCCAATATTTAAATACAATTCTCATTGGAATCTCAAAGAAGGAGGTTAAAAAACAGAAATGCTGATCCAAAATCAAATAAAACCATGGCGCAGCTTCTTACCTATAGGTAATAATTGTGAAAGATCAGCTTTTTTGTACCAGAAAGTATTTGTATCCTCATAGCCCAGGCCATTAGGACTTGAAAACTTTAACTGCAAAGCACAAATGCACTTTTCCAAAAATCTTCCATCATAGTGCCTACTACAGATACCTTCATAAATTTCCTTATAGAAGCTGCATAATCCACCACAGAAAACCAAAGTGTTATTCTCTATTATTAAACTCAGCAGAAAGCTCTATATGCAGCAACAGGAGGCCATAGCAATTAACTCTGTAAATTGAAAGGTTTAAAATTTTTGCATGACCTTTAAAGGTCAACACAGTTGCCCATTCACATTCACATGCATGCAAATATACAGCGACTAGTTCATAACAGCAAAAAAAAAAAAAAACAAAAAAGAAACAAAAATATTTAGTGAAACAAACCTTGCATTCATTAAAAGCTACTGTGCACTGCCCAGCTTTATGTCAAGAGTTAGTTTTACATAGCCCACAGAGACAAAAAAGCAAGACACTTGTCGGCTTGTCCCCATTTTGCCAAAGTACTAAATTCAGCCCCACCACCATAATTGCTCAGAATGCAACACTGTCCCATTAACCAAAATACTCTGTGAATAATTTCAAAAATTTACTGTATAAAACAATATAAATATAAATTGAATTAAATTAGTATGTTTGTGCTATGCCTACATAGCACAGGGAAAGGGAGCTATACCTTTGCTAATTGGCCATTCAGAGGAAATCACAAAATTACAGCACCTATGGAATAATCTAGGAAATTGAAGGAAGTGATTAAAAGGGCTTTATTATAAGCATGTACACACTGATTCCTTAGTTATAGCTCATACCTCATTCATATGGATCGCTGTGAATAAAATAGAATATTCTCCTTATAGCTTACATATTGTTTTCATCTGAATCACAAAAGTGACCTGAAAGTCTTCTATTTTCCAAAGGCAGTATCGATAAATTGGCAAAATAGGCCAGAATTTCACGGATTCCAGTTACTAGCTTGCCTATCATCGCAACATAGGATGAAATCCAACATATACATGTGGTACACACATTGGGAAGTGGGTGGGTTTTGGAAATCGAACAAATGTGGAATCAATATGTTTCTAGAAAATTTGTAGATACCATGTGTAAACCAGAGTAGCATGCTCCAATGTAACGCATGGTTTGTTTTAACTGTGGAGGTGCATAGTTAAGAAAGATCACATACAAACATAAGTGTTTTAAATGTGTTGAAATTCCCAGTCATAGGCTCAATAAACACAACCCAAGCAACTCTACGTAAAGGACAAAGCTGTTTTTGTTGTTTTTTTTTTGCATTTGTAACCTAACAAAAATATCTCCAAAAGAAAAACTAAAAACATTTGTAACCTAACAAATAAAAGTGCCTCCAAAAGAAAAACTAAAGAGAAAAACATACTACATGCAACAGTGGTCCAAATAGTAAAACTCAATTATAAATGACCTTGTAAAACCATGGATGCAGTTACACTGCAGGTCAAATCATGTAAAATAGTGAAAAACTATGTACCTAAAAATGTAGGCTTTTTAAAAAGTCATTCTTTCCTCTTTAACACAAAACCAGTATAATACATGGGTGCCATTAAATGAATACACATATATGTATATGGACATACAGAGATATAAAGATTACATAGATAATACAGAGAAATATATTTAAATACTACTTTTCTTCACATTCCAACAAGTCTAACCACACTTCTTAAATTTCTGTTAAAAATAAGAAAATAAGAATTGCTTGCTATATTTCATTGACAAGGACACGTGAATCACTGTGCCAAACGAATAGAATCAGATTTTCCAAAAATGACCAAATAAATCAGTGGTCGATGACAACTAAAAAACAAAAAATGAACGGGGCCCACCTTTCCATCTCCCCTGTATCACACTATGCTCCAGATCTAAGCAAACCAGATCTAAAACAAAACTTTTCTCTAAAAAGACTTATGATAACCCCCTTGTGAAATTATTCCTATTCTTCCAATGGTATAGTGGTATAGTTCTCCGAGTAGTTTAGAATAAAGTTAACCAAAGAATTTTGGAACAAAATGGCTAATATACCACATTATGTATCATTAAAAAAAAAAAAAAACAATGGTTTGTAAGAGAGATATATGTCAAATACTGTGCAAGCATGGGAACCAGATAGGAAGTTGATTCAGTTAGTTTGGCCTTCATACCCAGCAGCAGCCGGTGTTAATGCATTTCTTCTCTTTGTTTTGATGGAGCCCTACTAATGACAAGTTGATGAATTACATGTGTAAATGTCAGGCATAGATCAAAGGGGACTATGTTAGATGCTTATTTTACTTCAACTTAGTGTTTTTCACCAAGAAAACAAAACTGCATTGCACAGTAAAGTTCCTTATTTTTACTTGAATCTTCAATGAACAAAACAGCTGCAGAATAATACGACTTAATGAGGCATCCCTAATAAAACACTGGAGAAGTAAAAGCAAGCACACTGAACTGTTTGCACTCTGGTTGTTTCATCTTCTCAAATCTATTAGAGGTAACTGATGACACTTTGGAACATTCCTAGTTTGGGGAATACATCAGAGAAGCAAATGGTCATCAGTTTGGAGCCACAGCTGAACTTAGGGCAGAACCTAACAATACCTTTTACTACAACCCATGATGATGCCTGGAAAATGCTGGAAAGGCACATCTCACCCTATGTGTATAGGTTAATCCATAGCTGCAATTAGTGATAAATCAACCCTAAAATGCACTTTCAACATACCAATATCCAAAAACACCTTGTAAAAGAATCATCATTAAATACTATAATGGAGATACTGGATCCAGGACCACTAAAATTTCTGATAATATATAAAATAATTTTTAGAAAATCATTTATCACCCCCTAAGTTTCATCACTTTATAAATTTTTAAAAAGGTAAAGTGGCCATGTCTAAAAACAGATCATTTTACAGCTGTGTCATCACATTTTATAACTTGGTGGTTAGTAAATACTATAATGCAGTGTCTAAGCAATATGTATCTTTTTTGACAAAGATCCATGGGCGTTTCAATGAATCTTCATTCTTGGTTAAAACAGCTAACATTTTTCAGATTCAAAAGCACATATACTCAGAAACCTTAGATTCCCCTTTGGCACAACTTGTAGCATCATAGGTGTTTGCTTTACATCGAGGTTTTTGGTTCTTCTTTAAGAGGTATCAGCATGGCACTATGCCTAATGTGTAAGTTCAAGTATCCTCAACTACACAATTTTATTAAAGGCAAGAAAAGAATCAAGATTTTAGTCCCAAAAAATGCCACACTGAAACTGTGCTCTTCCTCTTAAGTCACCGGTGTCTAAGTGTTCCATCGGTAGTGACACTGCTCCCATAGCATCACATCTACAAATGTAACCCAATCTTTTCACTGAAAATTAAGAAAATAATCAAATAAGCTCCAGTGTGGTTACTGATGGCCTCTCAATGACTACTGATGGCTTTAAAAAATTAGGACTCTAAAAAAGTCAGCATGCAAACAATTGACTCAAGATGAGATCCAAAACAGATAAAGTAGGCAAAGAGAAATATGAATGTCTGATGAATTTTAAGGAGGTTAGGTACCAATTCTGAAATTGTAAAAGGTTCAACCAGTCTTGAGAACACATGTGCAAACATGGAAAGGCTGGAGTAAATACAAGGAATCTTAATGCTTTGTTTTTTTAAGGTTTTAGAAGTGTTTTTAATCTCCTTTGGTAGTTATTGCCATTTAGCACTTTACACAGAAATCTTAATTACTCATTTGTCTTAACTTACATTGCCTAATAGAGCAGTTTTAAAGTGTTAATTGATAACAGTCTGATTATTGATGTCTCCAACAATCTAGTTGGGAAGACAGGAACCAGATAATTACCATCCAGTCAATAGTCATTGAAATTCATCCTGTCCTGAGTGAAGGACCCTTACACACTAACTGCTTCGGGGTACTTTTCAGAGTTAAGATTGCATATAGGGTTTGTTTGTTGTTGTTGTTGTTGTTGTTGTTGTTGTTGTTGTTGTTGTTGTTGTTTTTTCCAAGAATGATTTTTGCACAATTCAAGAGGGGATTTACACTCACAAAAGGAAGATATTTTCTTTTCTTATTGCCACAAGTCAAAGTCAACCAGCACGAGGGGAAGAGAGGCTAGCTAGCCACTACAGTAAGTACACATTTGATTCCAAACCCTTCAGGCAATTGTTTTAACACTTGGTCAGGAAGTGGAATACTGAGTAGAAAAGCGACGCGTCTACCCGAGGGCTCAGCGAGCGCCTACAGTTCGTCCTTTTCAAGTAGAGACGAGATAGCTCAGACTGCAGTTCTAGGAGAAATAGGGCGACGAATATCAAACTTTCCTTTGCAAAGGCAGTTTCTGGAAATAACACGTTCCCCACTGACAAGTGCAGATCAGTAGCCTAAAGAAAACACCTCTTAGTAGGAACCCGGCCTTTTGGAACAGAAGGGGGAAGGGACAGCAAAGCAGCAGGGCAGAAAAGCCATGTACCATTAACAAGATTTGGGGAGGCACCTATCAGGAAAGAAAAGTATTTTAAAAAACCGTTTCTTGAAGCTGTTCTTTTTTTTTTTTCTGAACGCTGTTGGTGAAACGATCCTTTCCCTAAAGCTGTCCTGTAGAATCCTTTACCGAAGCTTTGCTTCATTCAGTCATGAAGTGTCCGTTCCCAAATCTAAGAATATCTTTAAAACACGCGAGGCTCCAGAACTTATCAAGATGATTCTTTATGAAAAGAGTTAGAGGTGGGAAAATCAATAGCCTCATCGAAACGCCCACCCTCTGCAGACAGGCCCGAGAATTAACTAATCAGAAGTGGACGGAAAGTGGGGATTTCAGAAAGGCGACCCGACACGTCCCACCGATCCTCCCTTGAACGCGACCCCCAACTCCTTACGAAGAGTCCAAAATGGTTACCAGGCGGGATGGGCTTGTGTGAGGAATGGCATCAAACCCACTGCAACCCTCGGCCGGGCCGCTCGCTGTGTTAAGAGAAATGGGGCAGAGGAGAGAGGGAGGGCACCGCTCCCCGAGCCTCCTTCGTGTGCTCTGAGCCCTCTCGGCGTCCCTCCACCCCCGCCCCTACCCTGACCGCCCGCGAGGGAGGTGCCGGGCGCCCGGCCCGCACCTGCTCTCACCCCTCGCCGTCCCGGGGCGGGCCCCCTACGGCCCGCGACCCCCCGGGTCCTCCAGCTGCCGCCCGCTCCCCGGCGCCGGCGGGGAGGGGAGGCGGGAGACGCGGCTCGCACCTACCTGCAGCCCGGCTTCCTGGTGGCGGCAACACCTAGCGACGCTCCTGCAGCTTCCGCGGGCCCGCGCCAGCCTTATCGCTCTTGCATCGCTTCCAAGATGCCAATCCGCCGTCGCCGTTCAGGGGCATAGGGAACCCACGTCTGGTGTGGGGTGTGCTCGTGGAGGGCGTGTGAGGGTGGCCCTGAGCGCGCGTGTGTGCGCGCGCGTGTTTCCTCCTGCGATGGCAAAGAGGGCTCAGGAATCTCTTGACATCCACACTGGAGTCCCCCTGAAAGCGGGTGCAAGGTGGCGCGCGTGAACCTCGCCTCTCTTCCCGGCTCTCTCTTCCGCGGTGTCAAAGTAATCAAAAGACGTGTTTACTGAGGCAAAAGCCCGAGCCCCGCAGCCCTGGCCAGCGCCCGCGGTCGCCCGCGGTCCTCAGCGGGTGCGTGGGGTGCGCTAGGCTCCCCCGAATGCGAGAATCGAGGCGGTCTTGCAGCGAGTAGCTCTTATTCCATCTCTGATCCGTTTGCTCTCGACGCCGAGTAGACTTTTCCTCTCGCCTCGCGTCGCCTCTCCCTCTCACAGACACACACACTCACACATCCTCCGTCCCTCTCTCCCGCCCTCCCTTTGGCTCTCGAGGGAAAGGCAATTGGAGGAACGATTCACCTTCAGGAGAGCAGGCAGGCTACTCCCGTTCCCTGGCTCTCGCGGGTCCCAGGTCTCCAGCGCGGAGGAGTTGCCGGCGAGGCTCGGGGCAGCAAAGAGCGGCTCTGCGCTCGGCGGTCCTCGGCCCTCAAGACGCCGGCCTCCTCGGATCAGCTGCCCCTTGTTCCCGCTCTTAGCACACAGGTCCCAGCTGGTGCCCTCTCTCTCGGACGCTTTGCGCCCAGGCCACTTAGCAGCAACTCCTGGCCAGCTGCAGCCCCTCAATCCCGCCTCGAAGTGCTGCGGGCAGAGCCCCACGCAGCCCCGCCGCTGCCCCCCTGGGCATCGTGGGCTGGAAGGAAGGCAAATCCGCCGCTGTCCCCTGCCCCCAGCACGCGGCCGGCGTCACCACCGACAAGGTGCGACTTCCAACATCGAACACGAGCGAGCAGGTGTTGCCCGTGTCACTTCGCTAAAGGCGGGAGGGAAGAGAGGAGGGGCGGGGGAGGGGGCCCAGGAAACAAATCCGGATGACCAGGCGGAAAAAAAGTAAGCGGTTTAGTAACCGAAACCCGCTCCCCGCCTGTCACCCCAGGCGCTGTACTGTCGAGACACCGGTGGTGTCTTTCAGAAAGTCACCGTAAAGGGCAGGACCCCCTGGGTCCACCCAGACCCCTTATTCCAACCAGCCTGGCTGTCCTGAGAGTACGGAGTGAGGGCCTCCTTGGATGGTGCAAGGACCACGCGGAGAGAGAAGAGGTCCCGACACCGCAGGTTGAATTAGGCATTAAAGTGGGATGGCAGAACCCGGCGGCGTGGCCTCCCTCCGGTCCCTGCCAATAGCCTGTTCTGTTAGCAGCCGCGGCTGCTGCGAAGAGCGAACTGCGGTCCTGCAGGAAAGGAGACAGTAAAGGATGAGAGGGCGGCAATCGGTATAAAAGCTGGACTATGTCTCCCTCTAGAGGGAGAACCGGGTGAGAAAGCTTGACTGGAGGTAAGTAGGACTCCCAGTTTCTCCACAAAGAAAAAAAAAACAGCATCTGGTTCCTGAGAATTTTGCATTTTTACAAATTCCAGCCTCTAATGGATTTAGAGACAAAATTTGCACTGCCACCCTATGTAAGCAGAGTCCTTGCTAAAGGAACATCGAGATATTTACAGAAACATAATAGCAAGAGCCTGGAAGGTCATGTCCTTACAGGTTTGGTCAAATTGGCTGTTGGTTTAGAATGCGTATGAACTCAAATGAAGGGTCTTCTTAGGCTCGCTGTGATCAAGTTTGGGATGAGCAAAACTTAATCTAACGATTAGAACATCATAAAAAACGAATGAGTAGCCATACTAGATTTAGAAAAAGATAAGAAAATCTGAAGCAAAGAAATAAGATGCTGATCCACAAAATCTTACATACAAGTCCCTTACAAACTGGGAATGTCTCAAAGATCTTGTTTCAGAGCCAACATTTATACCTCTTATTCAACTAACTGGTAATTTCCAAGGTGACTGAATTCCTCCCAGCTCTAAGTGTTGTGCTTTGATAACTCCGATTTGCCGAAATCATCAACAAACTAGGCATCGCATGCTCCCTTCACCAGCTATAAAATAAAGGTAACACTAGTCACCATATTTACAAACAAATATGGAATATATGTTTCACTTGTTAGTGATTTTAACATGCTTTGTAATTCAAACATATTTTATATCTGAAAGGCGTCAAGTAATTTAGGTTGGCGTGGTTGTTTTAATAAAAGCGCTACAGATTTTATGTTTTGTTACTTCAGTCAGATTCAAGCGAGCTTCTATCTGTAACTTTAATATCTAAGTGTTGTGAACTTGCTAATTGAAGGCTTGCTTTCGAAATGTTTCTGCATGTCTGACTTACAAAATATGTACTTATGTTCTGATTAAATTCCTTCCCATTCACCATTCACTCTGAATTTTTGAAGCGATTCTATTTTAACTTGATAATTGAATTTAGTATAAGCCTAAAGAAAGAAAAGAACTTATAAGAAAATACCTTAGACTGACAAGGAGCCAAAACCAAACCAGGTGAGGATTACTATTTTAGCTAATTTTCCTGTGGTACATTTGAATCAGCCTAGCACATGACAACCATTTCAGGTACCCTCAAATGGTCTCTTTCAAAAGACTCATGTCACATGTGCCAAAGATTTTTATTTTATTCCTCTTGCCTGGCTACTTATTTCCCCAGGGATGAAAGTTTTCCTCTTACAACAACTGGCACTGTTTTATTGCAAATCTTATAGTAATGGTGTGTCTGCTATGTTAAGTAGTAGGATGGAATCCAAGTAGGAATGGCAGTGGAAATCGGGGCCCTGTGCTGGGAGGAATAGCCATTTATAAAATCACTTTAGAACAATGGCCTTCCTTTCCCACAAGAAATAAAAAGCATACATCATAATCCTTCAGTTTCTAATTCATTAGTTCTGTGTGGTTGTAGGAAAATCTATAATTTTATCATATTGCTGAAACTATTTTTTGTTAAAATGGCATTTTCATCCTTATTTTACTAATTAAGCCTGTCTTTTTATAAAAATATGAAAAAAGTAAAGAGAACAAATGTATGAATTAACTACAAAATACAACAGAGAATTTATTATCCAGCGTCATATGATACTGAAATTCTATAACAACATTCGTACTATTTGTCAGCATCCAGATAATTCCTAGTGATTTTTAGATCAAGGTATTCCTATTTCCAGCACCTCCTAGACTTTAAAACCAAATCTTTTGTTTTCTCCCCAAAATAAAATAGCAAATACATGCCTAGTTTAATCGAAATCTTGAGATGATGCTTCTTATCATCTATTTGTTTAAACTGTCCACTTCCTCCTGTGTAAGCAATAAAAAAATCATTGCTTGGAATGCTGAACTTCACCAATTGTAACTGTGTATAGCTCTTCATATTCTGAAGGAGTACTAAAATGTCACTTTGGGGCACTTTAAGCTTTCTGCCAGAGGTTTAATACGTTATCTCAAATCTTTATCTCAAGTCCTCACAACATCCCTTAAAATAGACGATATTACCCCCATTATACATATGAAAAAAAAAATTGAGACTTAATTTCACTGTCATGAAGTGGCAGAGCTGGGATTCAAACCAGATCTACCTAAATCTAAAGCCAGTTTTTGGTTTTGGTTTGTTTTGGTCTAGGCCTTGATTTTTCTCTATGTTCCCAAGCACCACCGCTAAAACGTGCTATCTCCTGTGTTACAGAGAAATAAAAATCATTTGGATGTTTGGATATGGAAAAGACTTAGCCAAGGAACTTGGCTTCATTAATGAGAACAGAAAGGAGTGATGGAAAAGAGAGGAAAACTTAGCACCAGCCCCTCTCCGTAGTCAGCCAGGGGCAGGGAGTATTAGAACAGATGAACACAAAGTTCTGATTCCCAGTACATACATGAAAAGGAATATCACAAGCCTCTCATTCCTGCTTGTCTCCTCTTGTTTTGTTTCTTTGGCGCTAACCGCCTTATTTCTATCTTTCCCAATAATGCCTCTCCCACTCATCTTTTAGGTGTTTTTGTCTACTTAGGTGAACAGAAGAAGCACCGAATCCATTCCATATAATCCAAGTGGCATGCATATGTTATTAACTTTTAGACTCCCCATCACCTAGCATACTACCTAACACAATAAATACTCTTTAAATACTTTCTGGTCGGTAATCAAGACACCAAAGATCAAATAAGCAGAAAGACGCCATGAAAAGAAATCAAGAGAACTACTCCATGGAGTGGTGTGAGAAAGAACTGAGGCGGGAAAACTGTCCTATATGTAGCAAATTGAATAATCCACTCCAAAATTGTAGTGACTTAAAGAACAAATATTTATTGAGTTCACATTTCTGTGAATTAGCAATTTGGGTTGAGCTCAGCTAGGCTCAGCTGGGTAGTTTCTCTGGACTCAGCTTAGGTATCTGTGGTGACCTGAAAGTCTAGTGCCTCATTCCTTATCTGACAATCGGCTGACTATACCCTGGCATATCAGGGAGTAACTAGGCCACATGTCTCTCACCATCTAGTAGGCCAGCCTGGCTGTTTAACACAGGCTTCTAAGAGTAGCGATAGGGGAAGCCTCAGTACTTAAGCACCTTCCAAGGCTCGGCTTGGATCGTGTTTACTATGGTCTCCTTGACTAAGCAGCTCATCAGGCCAGCCTCGTAATGGATAGAGCTACAATAACACATTCAAGAACCTGGTACAGGGAAAGGAAGAACTTGTTTTGATCTTTACAATCTGGTACAATAGCTATCCCAGAAGGTTAGCATTTTGCATGGTAGCTTAATCCACTAGATGTCTTGTGGACTGAGCTGTGAAAAGCAGAATATTCCCAGCACAGTATAAAGGACACCTATCTTGAGTAAGAACGAGAAGTTTGTCCAGATTATCAAGTCTCCAGATTTGCTCTCATTATCAGATAGTCTGTGCAACAGCTTTCACCAATACAATGGAACATGCCTCTGTAATTCTTTCTCACTAGAAAGCACAAATTTTCCAAGACTTAGTGTACTTTCCACATTAGCCATTGAATCAATCCCAAGGCTTTAACGGACAATTAAGATTTATCAATAGTATTATAAAATATGACATGTTAGTTAGAAATCACTAGCAACCTTTACATGGCAGTAATTATTTCATTGTTGGTAAATGGACCCCACAAAATCTGTTTTGGTTAAAGACTTTGTTTACTTCCTGATTTCTTAACGTGTTCCAAAGAGTTAAGAGGAAAAATACCTATCATAAATAACTTCCCAAATGGGCTTGATTGAAACCCTTGGCCCTACCACATCTATAAACAATCTCACCTAGTTAACTACAACTCATTCATTATGGCTCAGGACCAGGGTTAGCCCCTCTAGAAAATCATCTGAAGTGTGAAGATGGAGATCTTCACACTCACTACATTGTGTTATAATTGACTCATTTTTATAAATTTCATAAATTATCCCACATTAGTACATTTGTATTTCACCTCATGAAGCTTTAGACATGGATAGATGGATGGGTAATGAACATATGTCAATGGACAAGATTTTGGAATAACATGATCACACTTACCTTAATATCCAATAATGATGATTTCATGCTTTCATCGTGCTGATCACATGAATTACATTCATCTAGAGATTAGATCTTCAAGTGACTTCTGGAAATCTTGAACAATGCTGACATGGTCTATGAAATTACCCTTTTTCATTGCTGTACAAATACACACACACACACACACACACACACACACACACACACACACACACACACATCTCCAGAGACAAGGATCTCAGACTCACTCCTTAAGGTCTATCTTGGCCTGCTGACCTCCAGAGTCCCACCTACTTGTTTCTATTTCCTACATTCAGCTGTTTCCATGCACAGTTGAGGACTAAGCCTTGTTTTAGAATAGTAACTGAAGTCCAGTTTGCTACAACAGCTGAACTACAGTGGCTCCTACGGTTCACAGGAAGTTCCACTTCTCCACAGTGTTATATTCAATCAAGGATCAAAGAAGAATAGCCCTAGACTCTGAACCCTAGCTTTCCATGATCAACTCATTTAAAGTACAAGCACATAAACCTTTTTCCCATGTTGCCAGAGTAACTAGGTAAGGAAGAAACCCAGCGTTAGCTTCCTGTTGAACTCAGTAAGAGCCCTTCCCTTTGACAACTTAGATGCTGGTGTTTTGCCTGGGTCTCTAATGTCTAGGTATCCTCATCCCTTGTAATCACTGAGGTCTGCCACAAGGAGGGATAAGGTGAGGTGGGCCTTCTTGGTTTCTTTGCCTGCCTGGATGCTTGCTGAGCTGCAGAGACCAGAGAGAAAAAGAGCCTTGGGAGAATCTAACGTTTGTTTCCCCAGTAGTTTGGGAGCAAATGTGAAATTTGCCTGCTTATTGCCTGAAATTTCTAAGGGGAGAAATGTGGCTGAAGTGGCCAAGAAGAGCAGTCCAAAATAGATCATCTGAGAGTCAAGAGTCAAATCTATTCAACTGGTCAAAGACATATTAGTTTTATGGACCAAGTGACCATCACAAAAGGCTGTATATAGCCTGAGACATCAAGGCATTTGGAGAAGAATAAAGCAATGCCTTGACTGCACTTAATAATTTGTGCCCACTTATTAATGAGCTTAATGTTAAGTTATATGAATAATGGCCTTTTGGACATTTTAGTTCTAAAGGATAAAGCAGCACACACACAAAAAACTATTTTACAGACACCACTTGTTCACAGAAAGGAGCTATTACTATTACAGTAGTCTGAGATCTCATGATTTCTGGAACTAGGTAGGAAGCAAGTAAACAGCTATAGAATGATTATGAACATCTCACATGGATTGAGGATTGGGAAGAAACTGACAAATCCCAGATATATGAGAAATTAGTGGTCCGTATAATGAACATACCAGTCTCAACAACATAAATTTGGAGGGCAGGATCATTGGCTTTGAAGGTGTTGTCTTACTAACTGTTCTCTTGCTCCATCAGAAACAAAAGTTTCCATTGGTTTGAATAAGAAGTCCAGGCTCTTTAACCACTGTTCCTCATTTAATTCATTGGCTGTCTTCTTTCATAAGATTTTTGTAACAGTTACCCAGAGTGGTCTTTCTTCTGTCTTCACTTAAGGAGCGATACAACCTCCTACAGCCTATAGCTCCAGATGGCCCATCTCTTGATTTATCGTGCTTGTAGTAATCACGGCCATTTGATATTTCTCCTAAACCTCATTCTTCCTGCCTGGTTTACTGCATTAATTAGATTGCCTTTGGCCTCTCGCCCCCTTTGCACCCACTTTCCTCTCCCCACTTACCCCACGTAAGGTTTGGAAGCAGACAGACTGTCGCTTCAACAGGGAACCAAAGATTTCACACAGAAAAGGTACATTCTGGAGGAACAGACCAAGACGAAAGTCAATTTTCAGTACCATACTTGAGGCTGGGTCGTCCTAACCTTTAGCTCAAAGTCTCATTTCCCTCTATTATTTGCTGACTAAATAGATTAATAATCCACAGTTTTGTTCATTCACAGAATGTGGCTAAGAATGGGGAGAAGGGGGATGAAATCCACTAAACTAAATGACCACACAATAAAGACTATTTTTAACTGAAACTAAGTAGAGAGCAATGTTCACAAATTTTCCGTCAAAAATAAGAAAGAAAACTAACTTCTCTCTTTCTTCTATAATAGTTCTCTAAAATAGATATCATCTCATTTTATGATTTATAAACTAAGGCTCAGAGGTTAGATAACTTGTCCAAGTAATTCAGGTAAAAAGTGAGGGCAGCCAGAATTGTAATTCGATTTTTATTGACTCAGGAACATAAACAAGAACTCCGTCTCCCAGTTTCCAGTCCAGCGTACTTTTCACCCTACGTATTGTTCTGATCTAATTATTTCCAGAGAGCTCAAGCTCGAGCTCTAAAATTTCTCCATGCAAGCTCTCTTTGAATCCCTATACAAAATCTCCTCCCTTTTTAGTATGATAGAGAATGATTTCTGTCACCCAAAAGGATCAGAATGTTGCCCAGGCAAGTTTTAGTTTCAATTTTTTGTACATTTTGGCCACCCAGTGTCAAAACAGCGCAACTGCAGGCAAATACTAATGTTCCTAAACAAGCATGATAGTGTATATACACTGTTGCTTTATAGCAACAAAAATAAATCATGACAGAGGTTCTGGAGTCTTTGAACAGTAACGTTTATACATATAGAAGATACTCCCACCACAGAAAGATGTGCATGAAACTGAGGAGACAAATCTTTAAAAATGAAAAATTTAAATAGCATAAGTGAAGATGTGCCTGTTCCAAAATGCTAGAAAAAATAAAGGAGTAAAAGGAAATGAGATAATAAAATTTAATTGTATGTGAGGAGGCAGTAAAAATAAGAGGAGTTGTATTCAGGTTTTGTTTCACACATTTTTTAATGTAGAGGTTAATTAGACAGCGTAATGAGCCACACAAAGAATTAGTGGAATTGCCAATATTAGAGGTATTCAGTGAAATCTCTAGTTAGACAACTGATGGGAAACCTATAGAAATCAAGTTCCACCAAGGTGTAATGACAAACACAAGTGAACACCATGCAACAAGAGATCCATTAGGACTAACATTAAAACATCATCATCTAAGTGGACTCACTACACATTTAATTGTACATAGATAGCACCTGCCCTTTGGAAAGCACAATCTAATTAAGCAGAGATGATGACATCATCACAAAATGAAGGTATTAGCTCATTGATCCAATTACATGAATGACAAAGCAGATTAGGTATAGAGCATATGTTTGTTTTAAATTTAAAAAGCAGAGGGGTGACCGGGGTGGCTCAGTTGGTTGAATGTCTGACTCTTGATTTCAGCTCAGGGCACGATCCCAGGGTCCTAGGATCAAGTCCCACTTTGGGTCCCATGCTGAGCATGGAGCCGGCTTAAGATTCTCTCTCTCTCCCCCTCTGCCACTCCCCCCCCCCCACCAACTCACGCACTCTCTTTCTTTAAAATTAATTAATTAATTTTAAAATTAATTAAATTTTAAATTTAGAAAATATAGCCATAGAACTCTGAGTATAATAAGAAAAAGATTTTTAATAATAATAGGTCTTCTTTTGTAATTATTCAGGATTTGTGCTTGGGTTCTCTGGGTCAACCTCTATTATGAAATCCTATCTCTATTGGAGTATTGGCCCTAACACCGTGCACACGTGTACAAGGCTATGGATTAGACCAGTGGCTCTCACATTTTGATTATTTCCTTATGTGAGACAGAAAGCATTCTCATAAATGTACCAGGGTTATTAAAAATTCTTGGCTTCTTTCCTGTAAGTCCTTTCTCTCCTGCTGACAAAGCACAGCTAATACAAGTGAGTGAAAAGGACAATTACAGGGATAACATTTCCAGTTTACATTTCAAAATAAATTCTTCCCAAAGTTCAGTGCTTTATTAGTAGTAACTTTATTATTAACAACTAACTTCACAACAAATCACCAGATTTTATGAAGCTTGTAATCAAGCAATAAATACTGTTAAAAATCATAATATAATTATAATTATCCCTTTGTGGTTCAAGGCATATAGCAAATCAGGAAAAAGTGGGTAGAAAGAGATTCAGTCTATATTTATCATCAACTCATAGGATTGGAAAGGAAATTTCCAAAAGCACTCAGTTTTCCTTCAAACTATCCTAGACGCAAAATCTCTTTCTCATTTTAAT
Organism: Puma concolor; assembly: GCF_028749965.1. Classification (NCBI taxonomy): domain Eukaryota; kingdom Metazoa; phylum Chordata; class Mammalia; order Carnivora; family Felidae; genus Puma; species Puma concolor. Next base: position 54,615,946 of record NC_141673.1, on the reverse strand, counting down.
AACGTTCAATACTCAGCAATGGAAACTCAACAGCCTCTCCAAGAACGTACTTGTAAGGAGATGCTTCACAGAGTGCTCTATTTCACAATGTACATGTTCCAGTTTTGTCTTTGTGGGTTTTGAATAAAGGTCTCCCCCTTTTTATGATCAAGTTTCAAATTCTCCAAGGATATCCTCTAGGAAAACTCCTCTCTGTCACCATTAGATGTTTTGCAAGTTGACAAGGTATTATAGCTGAGCTTACCAAAGTCCTCTGACATCTATAGAGGAAAAGTCACCCTACTCCTCTCTCCTTAATAACATTATGGGATGCCTGGGTGGCTTGGTCAGTTATGCATCTTCTTAATCTCAGCTCAGGTCTTGATCTTGGGGTCATGAATTCAAGCCCTGCATTGGGCATAGAGCTAAATAAATAAATAAATAAATAAATAAATAAATAAACATTGTCTAAGCTTCAGTTCTTTCCTTGACAGACCTCACTGTTTCCTTTAAAAGACTGTTAGAATCATTGAGATTGTAATACGCTCTATCCCTGCAAAAAAGTACTAATACAAATGAAATATTTGAAAACATTTGTTTTTTTTTATTCATGCAGCATTCTGAATTACCAAAGGTGTAATCCAACCCTTGAGAGAAAAAAATATAAATTGCAACTGTGCTGCTACAAAAAGTTTCTTAACTATTTCATTATTCTGAGAATAAAAAATATACCTCATTTAGTCCAAGAGATGTAAATTCCAAGGTAAAAATTATTTACAGAAGATTAAAACTTAATATGAGGGTGCCAGAAGATGCCCCAAAATAAGCTCAAACAATGATTACTACTTGAAATATTTGCCTCATATTCTAGGGGTTTTTTTAATGCAACTATGAAATTTTATAAAACACAGGCCACAAGTAATGTATTTTGTTCTCTTTGGTGGAAATAATTATAGTCAAGATGTGAAGTAACTGTAGCATTTATACCAGCAACCCAGGAAGTTTTAAGACCACAAATTTTGCCCTGTTTCTCTAATCAGTTTATATCCAGGAGTCACTATAAATGTCTGTCTTTCTCTTCTGGACTTAGACTGGGTAGCTGCTAATATACCAAACAGTTTTCAATCCCTCCTATTTGAGCAAGAAAGGAGGGATTGAATAGGTCTAAACCCATACTTTAGAATTCAGAGGAAAAATCCCTCTGCTTATGGATAATCTGCCTAGTTTTAAGGGTAATTACTTGAAAATCTGGGGCGCCTGGGTGGCACAGTCGGTTAAGCGTCCGACTTCAGCCAGGTCACGATGTCGCGGTCCGTGAGTTCGAGCCCCGCGTCAGGCTCTGGGCTGATGGCTCCGAGCCTGGAGCCTGTTTCCGATTCTGTGTCTCCCTCTCTCTCTGCCCCTCCCCCATTCATGCTCTGTCTCTCTCTGTCCCAAAAATAAATAAACGTTGAAAAAAAAATTTTTTTAAACCATTCTTTAAAAAAAAAAAAAGAAAATTTAAGTAAGTTCAGGGGCGCTTGGGTGGCTCGGTTGAGCATCCACTCTTGATTTTGGCTCAGGTCATGATCTCATGGTCATGAGATTCAGCCCTGTGTCAGGCTCCACACTGGCCTTGGAACCTGCTTGGGATTCTCTCTCTCCCTTCTCTCTCTCTCTCTCTCTCTCAAAAATAAATAAGTAAAAATTTTTGAAAGAAAAGAAAATTTAAGTAAGTTCAATTTGTTTGATAATTACTTAAAGTACAAGTTGCTATTAAGTACTCCTGTGTGTGGTAGTGTGCTTCGTAAATATACATACTCTGGTTTTGTAGAAGTTATAATCCAAGCTAAAGCATAAACATGTTTCTCAACCACTGAAATCCTTTAAAATCAATTATTTTTATCCCAGTTATAGGTAGCTGCAACTAACAAATGGGATATCTTGCAAAACTTTGTTATTTGGAACTCAGATTGTCCCCATCCCATGGAAACAGTGATTAAAATGGGTAGTAGGTGCCCAGAAATGTGAACCAAGATAAAAAAAAAAAATTCTGAAAAAGCTGTTAAACACAAAGAAGTTGAACCAAATTCCCAGTTGACACCACTACCAGCACATAAACACCGTTTGGCCTCCTCACTTTTCAGAGAGCCATTGAGAACCTGATGAAAACACATACTTCTCTAAAATTTTCATAAACTCTTTCAAGGAGTCCAGCAATTCCTGACCCATTCAAGCACCCCAGGCTAAGAAGAGCTGATTTAAGAACGCGTGGGTGACTCTGTGTGTTGAGCATCTGACTATTGGTTTCGGCTCAGGTCATGATCCCAGGGTCGTGGGATGGAGCCCCACATCAGGCTCCATGCTGAGCATGGAACTGCTTAAGATTCTCTCCCTCTCTCTCTCTCTCTCTCTCTCTCTCTCTCTCTCTCCTTCTGCCCCTCTCCTCTGATCGCTCTCTTTCTCTGTCGTTCTCTAAAATACAATGAAGGGGCACCTGGGTGACTCAGTCATTTAAACATCCCACTTCGGCTCAGGTCATGATCTCACGGTTTGTGAGTTCAAGCCCCACAATGGGCTCTGTGCTGACAGTGCAGAACCTGCTTTTGGATCCTCTGTCTCCCTCTCTTTCTGCCCCTCTCCAGATTGTGCTCTCTCTCTCTCTCCCTCCCTCTCTCTCAAAAATAAATAAACATTTAAAATAAAATAAATAAATAAAATAAAATAAAATAAAATAAAATAAAATAAAATAAAATAAAATAAAATAAAATAAAATAAAATAAAATAAAATAGAAGAGCTGATTTAGACATTTGAGCGATACCAGCAAGATGATAGAATAGGAAGTTCCAGCCCTGGTCTCCCAGCAGAGACACTGGTAAAACAACAATTCTTGAGCCAAAATACTTTTATGCAACCTCCAGAATCCTGTTGAGAATTTGCAACACCCCAGGGGATCATAAAATTAAGAATTTTGCTTTGAAGTGGGTAACAGAAACAGTTTCACTTTATCTGTGTCAGACCCTCCCTCAAGCCACCCAGGTCAGGCTGAGAGAGATCCACTCAGCCTGTAATTTCTCCCTCAGAGAAAAGACATCCCCAGGCTTTCAGGGCACTGCCCCCAAAGGCCTACTACCTTCTCACCTCACCCCGAGTGTTGAGGCAATGAGTGTAATTAGAACACCTGGGGGCAGCTGAGAACAGAGAAAAGATGGCTTCACTAGTGAATTCTACTAAACACTGAAGAAGAATTACTACCAATCCTTCTCAAGTTATTCCACAAAACTGAAGAGGAGGGAACAGTTTAAGCTCATTTTATGAGGCCAGAATTACCCTGATGCTAAAGAGGGTACTACAAGAGAAGAAAATCACAGGCCAATATGCCTGATGAATGTAGATGCAAAAATCCTCAATAAAATACAAGCCAACTGAATTCAACAGCACACTGAATGGGTCATATGTCATAATCAGGATGGATTTATCCCTGGGGTGAAAGGATGTTACAACAGAAGAATATCAATAAATGTGATGCACCACATTAACAGAATGAAGGGTAAAAATCATATGATCATCTTAATAGAAACAGAAAATGCGTTTGACAAAATTCAACATCCTTTCAGGATTAAAAACTCTCAAAAAATGAGTTATAGAAGGAATGTACCTTCACACAATAAAGGCCACATATAACAAGCTAGCATCCTGCTCAACAGTGAAAAGTCAAAACCTTTACTAGAAGATGGGAAAGTTCAGCACTAAGACCTACTCTCCTGATTCAAAACAAAAGGAACATGTCTAGAAAGGAAAGAAAGTTGTAGAATTCTCACTTGAGAGACATAAACTTAAATCATTATTTTTAGGTAAGATATCTTTGTATATGAACATAGGAGACTGAAACTTTCCCAAAACACTCATACCCTCCAGTTTCTGAACAAGGCAACAAAAGGCAGTTTCCATCCACTTGTTCACATTTGGGGTTATTGATAATAGGTTAACAATTTCCTTAGTCCCTCCCCAGATGGATTTGACCTAATTCATTTACTCAGCTAAGAAAATACTCAAACATTTCAAGGGCTTTGGGACACAGGGTTTGAGTTGATACTGAAGCATCATCATGTTTCCTCTGTTAGAGTACCGGCATATATGAGTAAAGTAATAAATGGAGTCTTGGCCAAGTTTCTGCTAACAGTGGAGCCACAGACCATCCAGTGGTCACCTCTCTTGCTCTTAAATGCATAGTTATAATGGATATACCTGGTAACTTGCAGAACCCCCATATTGGTTCCTTAGACTGTAGAATCGTCTGAAACTTTACCCTCCCTGAAGATTATAAATTTTTATGAAGTATTCTATCCCTGGATGGAGGGTGAGGGAGTAGCAGAGATCAGTGCCCCCCTTAAAAACCTAAAGGATACATGGCTGCTGGTTCTCATCATTTACTTAGCTAGCTTGGACCCTACAAAAAATAGACATATCCTGGAGAATTACCTCAATTAGAAAGTAATCCCAAATGCAACTGCAGGCCCCATGTGGCCTCTCTGCTAGAACAGATTATCATGGCCTCTGCTGCTTGTTATGCCATTACTGATCTGATGAAAGTATCATTTTCTCCATCCCTATCGGAAAGATCAGAAATTGTTTGAATTTACTTGAAGCAGCTATGTATGTATATTTGTAGTCTTACCCATAACTAGGTTAATACTTTTGCTCTCTGACATAACATAGTTAGAAGAGACCTGACCTGGTCATTTGGTAGAACATTGCGTTGGTCGCTGTATTGATGGTACTGTGCTAATCAGATTGGATAAACAAGAAGTAGCATATAAATAACGGGCCTTGGTATAACATGCCTTACAGAGTGGAAGTTAGACCCTGTAAGGATTCAGGGAAATGCCATGTAAGTAATATGTAGGTGTTAAGTGATCTGGGATACTCTATGACATTCTTTCTAAATCAAGAAACAAGTAATTGCATCTTGTGTCTTCCTGCACAAAGAAAGGAAATATAATGCCTTGTATTCCTCTTTGGATTCTAGAAGCAGCATGTTACATACTAGGAAATACCAGTCTGACACACTTACCAGGTAACATGAAAGTCTGAGCGAGACCCAAAGCAGGAAGGAGACTTGCCGCAGGTTCAGGTTGTAATGCTTGGGCCATATGATCTGACAGACCCTTCAGAATTAAAGGTGGCAATGACGAGAAAGGATATCATGTGGTATTTATGCCGGGTCCCTCCACTGAAATCACAGCATAGATCCCTAAGGTTCTGGATCAAACTATGCCAACTGCAGCAGTGAGTTACACACTATTGAGAGGGAGACGGTGTATGTGAGAGAGAAGCTGTCTATAGTGCTGCTGTACCTTGGTGGTGATAGAGAGCCTGACCGCGGGAGATCAAGTAATCAGTGGGCCAGAGCTAATCATTATGAGGTGGGTTCTGTCAGACTTCTCCTAAGTCAGCTCAAGAGACCCATTTCTCCCAAAACTAAGCCCTTTTCCTGGGGGCACCCCACTTTCAGTGACTAATCTAGATGTAAGAGTATAAAAGTCTAGCACTCCTTTCAAAGTTGAACTCTGAAGGAGTATACTAATTCCAGAGCTCCCCTGGAGATGGCCAAGGCCATTGTCACAGCTGCCTCACAGTTTAACGCTCCATCTTGCCATTCTTACTTCCCTTGATCCCTATTGATTCCAAGGGCATTCTTCAGTAAACTTCTTGCAAACAAATCTGCATCTGAGAATCTTTTTCCAAAAAAAAAAAAAAAACCTACCTAAAAATACATACCAAAATTCTACTGAATTAGATGGATGAAAATAAGAGAAGGGAAAGAGAAGCTTTACTTCTGGATTTTTGTTTTAGGTGAATCTGAATTACATTGCTAATTTGTAAAGACAAAGAGTGGAAGAAAGGAAGAGAGGGAAGGAAAGGAAAGGTAGAAGAGATTCCCCTCCCGTGTTTAACATATCTCTCCCATTCCTTAAAATGCTATGCGTAAACTTTCACTTCCAAAGTTACTAAAGTGAGGAATAAGGTTAGTCCAAAGAAATACTACCATTTGTAGGGCGCCTGGATGGCTCAGTAGGTTAACTGTCCGACTTCGGCTCAGGTCATGATCTCACGGTCTGTGAGTTTGAGCCCCGCGTCAGGCTCTGTGCTGACAGCTCAGAGCCTGGAGCCTGCTTTGGATTCTGTGTCTCCCTCTCTCTGACCCTCCCCCATTCATGCTCTGTCTCGAAAATAAACATTTAAAAAAAAATTTTTTTTAAAAGAAATACTACCATTTGCTATTCAGCAAAGAACTAAACATTTTAACCCAAACCATACTTGTGAAAAGTCTGAATTTCATTCATTCACTTAGTAAAAACGTATTTACTACCTATAACATACCAAATACTCCTCCATATTCTATAATATAGTGCTACTTTTTCTATGTACACTCTTAAATCTATGAATCAAATAGATTTTCTGAATATTCTTGGATAAAGAGTTGTTCCTAGCCACTTATTTTCCTATTTTATATTTTGTTGATTCCTCATTGTAAGTCACAAAGTCAATAAAGCAATGATAATCAGAGTAGATATCAAAGGACATTTAAATTGGAATCGTTTTCTATTTACCAAAGATATTCTGAAGGACATTTTTTCAAGCAGTTACACATTTACATAGGACATTCAATAATATCATACTTGCAAAGTAGGTAGACATTTTGGCATTTCAGATTTGAGATGATGGTATTAAAGTGGCATTATGTGAAACCTGTGATTTGGACTAATTGAGAAAAGATGAGGACAAAATTATATTTTAATTAATAAGAATAAATATGTCAAAGGTGAGCATAGTAAAAGAAAAGTTTTAAAGAAAACACATTTTTAAAAAATACAATTGAGAAGTTCTTCTTATTAATATTTTATCTCCATAAATTGATGAATTAAAACATGCTCCACATCCAGCTCTGAAAATAAGAACCTAGGTTGACTTCTAAGAATTCAAACACATAACTAAAAGAAATTAATTTGGTTATTTGAAGTGTAAAAATGAAAAATTAGCTTTGGTTAAAATTATAAATGAAAACCAATTTAATTATAAACAAAATACAATTTTATTTGTATTTAATAGAAAACAAAATAAGTTGCTAACGTAAGTGCTTTTGGAAATGCAAAGCATTGGTAGATACGGGAGAAGTTTAGAGAATATTTACATACAGTAACCACAAAATAAATTAAATCTACCCTTAATCTAAATCAATATAAAACTAAATTTCTGTATACCAAGGACAAAGAGTTGTTCTAAAATATTCACAAGTTGATTTCAGTAGTAAAATTCCCAGGACCGTTGACTTAGAACATCTGAGAGTTGCTAATGAGAACTTTTCACTTCAAATTGTAAGCAAAATGTTTCATGAGGGGTTGAATTTGTTCACCAAACTTAAGATAATTAAATCACTAACTATAACCTCACAGTTCACCCAGTCCATGAAAACTTTGCCACCTTCTATCATGTCAGAACTGTAACGGTGAGTCTTCCTTTTGAATGGGTTATTAAAATAAATAATAATTCTATGGGGCGCCTGGGTGGCGCAGTCGGTTAAGCGTCCGACTTCAGCCAGGTCACGATCTCGCGGTCCGTGAGTTCGAGCCCCGCGTCGGGCTCTGGGCTGATGGCTCGGAGCCTGGAGCCTGTTTCCGATTCTGTGTCTCCCTCTCTCTCTGCCCCTCCCCCATTCATGCTCTATCTCTCTCTGTCCCAAAAATAAATTAAAAAAAAAAAGTTGAAAAAAAAAATTTAAAAAATAATAATAAAAATAAAATAAAATAAATAATAATTCTAAATATTAACTTTAAACAGTGCAAAATCTCATTTCTTTAAGTCTCCATTTTTCATAGGAATGTCAACAAGCTAACATACAGACTTGGAATTTTTTTTAGAGCAACTGATGAGCAGATCAGAGAGAATATGAAATGAAAACTGAAAATACTTATGGAAAGTAGAAAAATCTAGGACAAATTATGGAGTATTTTTTAATTATGGAATATTTCAAAATAGCTAATTATTGAAATGTCACCAAAAAGAAATTTATTTCAGAGTGTCTTTACTAAAGGTAAAAGCTAACTAGAGGCACTAACAAACTGCCCCCTGCCCCAGAAGAAAAACAAAAACAAACAAACAAAGCTGATTAAGTTAGAACTAGGGGCATCTGGGTGGCTCAGTCGGTTGAGTGACCAACTTTGGCTCAAGTCATGATCTTGCAGTTTGTGAGTTCGAGCCCTGTGTTGGGCTCTGTGCTGATAGCTCAAAGCCTGGAGCCTGCCTCGGATTCTGTGTCTCCCTCTCTCTGCCCCTTCCCTGCTCATGCTCTCTCTCTGTCTCTCAAAAATGAATAAACGTTAAAAAAATTTTTTTTAAAAAGAACTAGAACAAAGTATGAGTCATAGGAAAGTAAGTAGAAAAACAGATACAACAATGAAAAACACTAATAGTTATTTTGAAAAGAAATTATAAAACTGAGCCCACTTAGTGAAAAAAATACAAATTAACAAAGGGAGAAATGAAATATAAGAACAAAGATAAAAGATTTTTGAAAAATACCTGATTGAAAGAATGAGATACCACCACACACGTGTTAGAATGGCCAGTCCAAAACACTGACAATGCCCACATGCGAGGATGTGGAGGAACAGGAATTCTCACTCACTGCTGGCAGGAATGCAAAACGGTACAGCCACTTTCAAAGACTGTTTGGCAGTTTCTTACCAAATTAAATACATTTGTAACATACAATCCAACAATTATGCTCCTTGGTACTAATCCAAATGAGTTGAAAACTTATCTCCACACAAAAACCTGAGCGCAGAGGTTAATAAAAGCTTGACTCATAACTGCCAAAACTTGAAAGCAACTAAGACATCCTTCGGTAGGTGAGTGGATAAATAATGGAATATTACTCAGCACTAAAAATAAATGAGCTATCAAGCCATGAAAAGGCCTGGAGGATATTTAAATGGATATTACTGAGTGAAAAAGGCCAACCTAAAAAGGCCATGTACTGTATGATTCCAATTATATGACATTCTTAAAAAAGGCAAAACTGTGGAGATAGTAAAAGAAAAAATAAAGAAAAGATCATGATTGCCAAGGGTTCTTGGCGGAAGGGGTGAATAGGCAGAGCACAGAGTATTTTCAGTCCAGAGGATCTATTCTGTATGATACTGCAATAGTGGCTGCACGATGCATTTGTCAAAACATGTAGAATACACAACACCAAGAGTGAACCCTGATGTGGACTAGGGACTTTGGATGATGATGATGTGTCAATGTAGGCTCATCAGTTCTAACAAGTGTCCGCTCTAGTGGGGGTGTTGATAATGAAAGAGGTTATGCATGTACAGGAGCAGGGGATATATGGGAAATCTCTGTCCTTCATCTAAATCTTGCTATAAACACTGAAGTCCATTAAGAAAGAAAGGAAAAAGAGGAAGTAAGAGAAAAAATGTTTGAAAACAAAGAAACCAAAATATTTAACAAAATAATCCTCTCTGAGTAGCTGAAATATTGGTCATTTTTATTTTCCTTATCATACTTTTCTATATTTTCTATGATATACATGTAATACTATTATATGTTATAACCAGATATTAACTACACTATTTTAAAAGACTTGGAAATTAGTGAAAATATTTTCTAAGGTGTAACAATAAAGGTGATATCAAAGGGAAGTGAATAGCCACAAAACACTGAAAATATATTTTTAAAAATAGGGAGTATTCATAGTCAATATGATCAAAACAGACCAGTATGAAAAAGAATTTATCTTAATAAAGTTTTAGACCACAGATAATTCACTGAAAAAAAAACTTATTATTTTTTAAATGAGCATTATTTAATATACACTGTCCAAAAATATTGAAAATATTGAAAGAACACCCAGCTTATTTTAGTAGGCATCCGAGTTGGTAACAAATACTAAGGTTCATTATTAAGATATGATAACGACGATTGTGTGTTAGTAGCACAGAGATAAATAATTAGGTCAATGACTAAGAAACAACAGAAAACCAAGAAAAATCTATTCATATATGAACATTTGATATATGACAGGAGTAGCATGAGGGATTGGTGGGTAGAGGATAGACTTTTATTAAACGGACCTGAGATAATTGAGGAAAATGACATTGGGCCTCACCCTCACTGAATTTATGACATCAATTCCAAGAGGATTAGAGAAGCAAATATAAAGACAAATGATAAAGATTTTAGAAAATAATGTTACAGAATATGTTTATGGCCTTAGAGAAAGAATTTTTTAAAACAAGATGAAGAAAAACTATAAATATAAAAGATTGAAAAATTCTAATACATTAAAATGAAGAATTAAATGACAGCATAAAAGGGTTAATTAAAAAACAAAACAAAACAAAACAAAGGAAGCTACAGGGGCCCCTGGGTGGCTCAATTGGCTAAGCATTGGACTCTTGGTTTCCACTCAGGTCACTATCTCACAGTTCATGGGTTTGAGCCCCGCATCTGGCTCAGTACTGACAGTGCAGAGCCTGCTCGGGATTCTCTTTCTCCCTCTCTCTCTCTCTGCCCCTCCCCTGCTCACTCTCTATTTCTCTCTTTTGAAATAAATAAACATTAAAAAAAAAGAAAGCTATAGAGAGGAGAAAATATATTTTCAATATAGTATCCAAAATATATAAAGACTTACAAATCAAAATGTTGCAGGATATTTCCAGATTAAATTTCTAAACCATGTTAAACAAAGAATTTGAATTCAATAAATTGATGGAGTAGGGCTAAATAAGGATCAAAGCAAGCAAGCCTTATTCTAGGAGGCAGTCTGTGTCTGTGACAGAAGGCTGAACTGAGATATTGCATTGTGAGAACCCCTACCCCATTGATCATAGATGCCTATCTCCATTGAGTAGAGAAAAGTAAAGGTTTGAAAACACACACCAGAAAATCCTGAGTCATAAGGAAATTTCATTTAGTCTCAGTATGGCCCCAGCTCCACTCCAACATGAGGTATCCACAGGTACCTTGCCCTGGAAAAACTGACTTCCCTCAAGATGAGTAGTCAAAAAAGAACCAGTACACGATCTGTACAAAGATAGTGCCAGAGTAAATGAATAGGAAAAGCTAATGTAGATGAAGAACATTCTCAAGAAAATAATGCTGAAAAATAAATAAAAGTTGTAACCCACACATTTCATCATAAAAATGATTTAAATATTCAAAGATGTTATTTTGCCTCCATGAACTGAAAACAAAAGAATTCAGAAAGTCTTCATATAAAAACAATGTGACCAGTTAAAAGATACAAAGAAAAGATCTCACTTATAATAACAACAGAAAACATAAAAACACTTGAGAATGTATTAAAAGTATGTGACACCTACACAAAGACTATCTTAAAACAATATTAAAGGACTTGAAGAAGACAAAACAAATGAAAAAGTATACCACATTCTTGATTAGGAAGACTCAACATTATTAAGATACAAATTCTCCTTAGGCTGATCTTAAATTTCGTGTGATTCCAGTAAGAATACTAAGATTTTTTTAATTAGGCAAGCTGATTCTAAACTCTACATATTCAAAACTTAACATGTAATATATGATCTAATGATTTTTGACAAAGGAACTGAGACCATTCAATCAGGAAAGGACCGTCTTTTCAACAAATGGTACTGGGAAAACTGGATATCCACACACACACAAAAATGAAGTTGGACCCTCACCTTACACCACATAGAAAAATTAACCCACAATGGGTTAAGACCTAAATAGAAGAGCTAAAATTACAAGACTTTTAGAGGAAAACATTGGGGAAATCTTTATGACATTAGGTTTGGCAATTTCTTGGATATGACACCAAAAGCACAGACAACAAAAGGGAAAAAAATAAATTGGACTTGATCAAAATGAAAATTTCTATGCATCAAAGAACATTATCCACAGAGTGAAAAGAGAATGTAAAATAGTGCAGTCACTGTGGAAAACAGTATAGTGGTTCCTGGAAAATGGAACATAGCTACTGTAAGATCCAGCAATTTCACTTCTGAGGATATTCCCAAAAGAGATGAAAACAAATACGTGAACAGATATCTGTACACCCATATTCACAGCAGCATTATTCATCACAGCTACAAGGTAAAAGCAACCCAAGTGTCCAACCACAGATGAATAAACAAAATGTCACACACAGACACACACACACACACACACACACACACACACACACACACACACACACTGAAATATTCAGCCTTATAAAGAAACAAAATTCTGAAACATGCTGCAAAATGTTGAACCTTGAGAACATTGTGCTGATTGAAGTAGGTTAGTCACAAAAAGACAAATACTGTGTGATTCCACCTATACGTGGTACTGACAGTGGTTAAATTATAGACACAGAAAGTACAATTGTAGTTGGTAGGGAAGGTAGGAATGGAGAGCTGTTATTTAATGGGCCCAGAGTTTCAGTTTGGGAAGATGAAAACGTTCTGGATGCACAACAATGGGATGTACTTAATATCACTGAACTGTACACTTAAAAATGGCTAAAATATTAAATTTTATAGTGTGTATATTTTACCCCAATTTTTAAATTAAAATTAAGATTAAAAAACAAGTAATATCCAATACATTTCTGAAAAAAATATTAAAAGGGAATTAGTTCAGCCAATTAATTAAAGTACTAAGATCATCGTAGACCAATGGTGGAAGAAATGAACTAGAATATCCAGAAATAAATCAAATATGGCAAGAATTTAGATGTTTCAAGTCACTGGAGAAAGACGGATTATTATTCCTTTTTATTGAAGGACACACAGTGTTACACACTGACACACAGTGTGTTGTGTTGACACACAGTGTTACATTAGTTTCAGGTGTAAAAGTAGTGATTGGACAGCTGTACACATTACACTATGCTCACCACAACTGTAGGTACCAGGAAGATGGATTATTTAATAAGTGGTGTTGGGACAATGAGCAGCCTTTTAGAGAATAACGAGATTGGGATTCATGTTTCCCATCTTATAATAAAAAAAACAAAATTAAGCAAAAACTCAAATTTAAATAAATCATAAAGGAACTTGAAGAATTATGTGGAAAGAATCCTGATCTGAAAGAAGGAATTTCTAAGTGTGTTTCCAAAGTGAAAAGTCATAAAAGAAAAGACTGATTAGTTTGGCTGCAATTATTTAAAAAAAACAAAAAAACAAAAATGTGGAAAACCCACTAAAGTTTTCTTTAAAAGAAGAAAGTTGGGGAAAATTATTACAACTTAATCATGAGAAGATGATTAATTTTCCTTATGGAGTAAAAGTTTCTCCAAATCAGTATTATAAAGAAAATATGGAAAATGGGGAATAATCTAAAAAGACATTTCATAGGCTCTTGGTCATATAAAAAGATGCACAGACTTTCTCACAAGAAGAGAAACATATATACAGATATGCCAAAATACCAATTTATACCTATAAGTTTGGCAAAGATCAGAAAGTTTAACAACACACTCTTGGGAAAAGCATAGAGAAGCAGGCATTTTTATACATTGCTAGCTGGTGTGTCAATGAATTTAAAATCTTTGGAGGACAACTTGGCAAAATTTATCAAAATTTCCAAGTTTCATGCATTTGGATCCAATCTCACTTCTAGCAACTTACCCTACCAATGGTCTCGCACAACCAATATGTACACCTTTCCCAAACAAATTACTTAGATTTTGCTCCCCAGGCTATACCTATTGACTTCGAAAAGTTTCCTTTTCTGGCTCTTTGGGAGATGTTCATAATAATGTGTTCTCTCTGGTCCCTCCTACAAATATCTTTGCTTAATTTCTAAGAATTTGCTAACATTTCTATCCATTTTATGCACTGGAGTTTTAGCAGTCTCCTGGTTTGTGTTGTTTTATTTTCTCATTCTCCTAGTTGCTTTTAGATGATTTTTAGCAAAAGTAAAGACAAATGCCAACCACTTATCCCACCAGCTTCAAACCGCAAGTCCTCCTGATTACTTGAATCCTCTAATCCCTTGGTGTCTGAAACCGGAATCTCTCCTACTTCTTCTTGTCCTGTATGACCTACCCTTCCCATTCACAGTCATGAATTCTTCTTCCTACGCCCATCCTTTAAATGCTGTTGTGTTTTAGGATTCTACATCTTTCTCTTGATATACTTTCTTAGCAATTCCACCCACTCTCGTGACCTTAACTACCACCAGTATATTAATGGCCCCCAGATCTTTAGCATTGACCCCCATCTTCAGACTTGTATATCAATTCACCTGTGTGGTACCTACACCCTTCAAAGGAAACCTAAGATTAAATTTATCCCACTTTCCCACCCAAAAACATTCTTCCTCTCATATTTCCAAAAATCAATTAATGATTACACTATTCACCAACTTACTGAAGACAAAAATATATATATAAGAATCATCCCTCTTCTTCACTTTTCACTCATGATCAATCATCAAGTGGTACTGATTTTACCTCTTAAATGTTTTCCAAATCTCACTCCTCCACTGCATCCTTGCTACTGCTGCTTTAGTAAAGGTCCTCATCTTTTTTGGTCCTGGAATATTGCAACAGCTTAACACCATCTCTTCCTGTATCCAGCCTTGCCCCCATTAAGTTAAAGCCTTAACAATCTATCTAAAATCCAGATCCAAACACGTAGGCCCTATGCTTAACATCCATCAGTGGATCCCCACTGCCTACAGGTTAAAGCCCAGACTATTTGCCATGACACAAGGCTTTCGTAACACATTCCTGTCACCTATTTTTGCCATTGCATACCTTGAATTAATGTTCAGGTAGTGCAAAATTTGTGTGGTAGTTTGGCTCTGATATCAAGATGTTTCTTACCTCTGTCCTCTCTGTTTTTCTTCCGTATCTTCCTTCTTTTTGGCTAAACCTTGTTTATCTTTCAAGACAGCAGTCTAATCATATCTTCCAAGAAGCCTACTCTGAAACTCTTGGTTGGGATAAGTGTCCAATCCTACTCTGTACAGTTGTGCAGTTTACACACTTTGCTAAAGTACCTGGTTGAGGGGACAGGTGGGGGCAAACAGTGGCATGGCAAAAGTGTGCCTTTTTCTTTCACAAAGGTACCACGGGGGCAGAACCAGCTTCATGGAAATATGACCTATGTCATCTCATGAGGCCCCAGTCTTAGAAGGTTCCCACACCTGGTTTAATACTCTGATGTCACCTTCTTTAATTCATAATAATTTTTAACAATGGCCCCACATTTTCACTGGTACTGAGCCTGTGTATGGACTATCTCAGCCCTATAAATACCCCAATCCTCAATGTCCTCTTGGACATCTCTTATGTACATCTTAACCTTTATTAGTTTTACTATATTATATAATAATCGTCCATTTTATCAGCACTTTCCATGTGCTGGGCATTGTGCTAAGTATCTTACATGCATTATCTTATTTAACCCTCCCAACCTAACTCACTGTGGTAGGAACTATTACCTTCTCATTTTGTAGATGATGAACGTACGGCTTAGATATGTAGCTTACCCAGCATTAGGCATATTGACTCTAGAATCCTGTTAAACCTTCAATCCCTAAGAATTTTAAGCGAAACTTCTAATCTATAAATCTGGTCATCCCACTAGATTTAGAATGACAAATTATGTTTTATTCATCTTTATAGCCCTGGCAACTAGCATTGTCTGAACATTTTAAGTATCTGTTAAATGTGTATTAATCTAAACGCAAATCTAATCTGCAATGAGTTGTATTTGGAAATTATCAGCAGAACTATAGTATAGAGCATTCCTGATGTAGGTGTATTCTTGGTGTATTTATATATATCCTGAATATGACTGGGTATCCTGGGCCATTCTTGCACTGTCTTTTAGCTTCCTTTAAACCAATGTATCTTTGCTATCACAAAAAGACAAGAGTCCAATTCCAGGGACAGTGAAAAATACGTAGATTTTTACAAAACAGAATAGCAAAACCTCTTTCTAATTCCCTTGGAAAACCTCAGGAATTTTCTTAGAGCTTTTCTTTCCACAGCAACTGACCTGTCTTTCCTTTTTTCTCCTACTGTGTCAATTGCAGTCATCTCCTCCTTCCAGAGTCTTCTCTCTGAGTGTTAAATCTACAGAGTGGAGAGCAATTTAGCTCTTTAGGCTTCTTCAATTTCCATCCTCACTGTGGCAAAGTGTATTTTCCAAGGGTTAGCATCACAATATGTCTCATCTCACAAAGCCCACCCCTTAAAATACTGTTGTGTTTTAGGGATTCATTCTTGATCCACATCTTTCACCTGGTATACTCTTCTAAAGCAATCCCATCTATTCTCTGGGCCATATTAGTATGCTAATGGCCCCCAAGTGTTCCACACTGATCCTCATCTTCAAACTTTCACACACTTCTACACATGTCTTATTACAAGATGACATTGACATTCCTGTCATCAAGAAACAGCCCTTCTCTTGAATCTGAGTAGACACTTGTGATTACTTCAACCAACAGAGTATGGTGGGAGTGATACTATATGACTTCCACAGCTAAGCCATAAAAATGACATGCATTCTACCTTGCCTTCTTGAAATGCTCTCTTTTTGAAGCTAGCCATCATGCTGTGAGGAGGCCAAGCAGCCACATAGAGAAGCTATGTGTAAATGATCCACCTAAGGTACCAGACAACAGCCAGTATCAACTGTCAGATATATGAGTGAGTGCATCTTCGGGTGATTCCAAACTCCTGCCTTTGAGTTACTCAAGGCAGCCCAGATGATACTGCATGAAGTAGAAATGAGCTCTCCCCACTGCACCCTCCCAAATTGCAGATTCATAAGTAAAATAAATGGTTGTTGTTTTAAGCCACTAAATTTGGAGTGGTTTGTTATACAAAGAAAGATAACTGAGACAGTTATCTAATGCTTGTCTCAATAACACTAAAGATTTAAGACAGAAATTATTTCAAAAGTTTTAAGTTGCATATATATGTATAAGTTTACTCACTATGCAGTCGCTTAGTCCATAGTTTTTTTTTTAAGGTTCATTTATTTTGAGAGAGAGAGAGCACATGCATGAGTGGGGGGAGGAGGGGGAGAGAGAGAGAGAGAGAGAGAGAGAGCGAGAGAGAGAGAGAGAGAGAGAGAAAGAATCCCGAGAAGGCTACATCCACGCTGTCAGCACAGAGCCAGATGCAGGGCTCAATCCCATGAACCATGAGATCATGACCTGAGCCGAAATCAAGAGTCAGATGCTGAATCAACTGAGCCACCCAAGCACCCCTATTCCATTGTTTAAAATGATAATGCTCGCATAAACTTTTAAGTAACTACAATATATCACCACTATCAGTATTATTTTTGTTATCATTAAATCCTGAAATAAAGCTCTTATGAATTATGATAAATAGAAAAGTGAATTGAATAGGTATCATTTAACCATTTTAATCAAATTTTGACATCCACCATAGAATAGGTGGACCAGGGAAGCAGCATCCATTACAAAATGTGTCCCATAAAAATTATTTCTGTCTACTTACAGCACATGTTATATAAACTCCTTGAGGAAGTATATCTGATTTTTTTCTGGTCTTCATCAGCACCAAATAGTAAAGTAACACAGATTCATCTCTGGGCACAGGCACTCCCTCTGCAGCACATGATGATGGAGAGCTGAGGGCCCAGAACCAAAAATGGTTAAGAAAGCAGTAATGATGGAGAATACCAGTGATTGTTATTTGGACAATAACTGTCCTTATTTTTCTTTTGATGCCGTAAGACTGATTTTTCTTGACTGCTAATCAAAGAAAAGCTTAGCCATTATAGCAGCCAAGCCTTTCTCCAGTAGAGGCCAACCATAGTTCTTAGATTCAGGAAGTTTTTTTATCTTAACTTCAGCCTGAGTGGACTCACCAGGCAAAGGCTGGTTATTATTCAAGCAGTTTGAATAATAAGTGCTATTGCTTTGCTATATTGCAGTATAATCTCCTGTTTCCTATATTGTGTAATTTTTTAGTCAGCAAATTCTACTTAATTGGCTCTGTAATTATTGGGGTGTGGAGATCTATAATAATTCAAGGTGGCTCTCATTGCAGAGTTGTTCTGACATAGGAAATTAGAAATTGTAGACTTATGTAAACTCCTGAAGATTTGTCTGTTACTGTGTTAGAAACATCATAGCTAGGAGCACCTAGATGGCTCAGTCATTTGAGCGTCAGATTTCAGCTCAGGTCATGGTCTCATGGTTTGTGAGTTCGAGCCCCACGTTGAGTTCTCTGCTGTCAGTGAAGAGCCCGCTTTGGATCCTCTCTCTCTCTTTCTCTCTGTCTGCACCTCCCCCACTTGTGCTCCCTCTCAAAAAGAAATAAACATAACAAAAGAAAAGAAACATCATAGCTATCCAGGCTTTTAATATTTTATAGCAAATATACTCAAACATAGAATTCACTAATCTGACCTGCTACTGATTACACCCTTATTATCACATCCCATACACTTCCAATCTCAGTTTTCTCAGTTAAAAACAAGCACCTCATCAAAAGGTTTTGAATTATTCAATGTAACAAATGTTTATTGAGTACCCACTTACATGCAAGTCCCTGTGCTAAATGCTTTGAACGATGTAAATATGAATAGAGACTAGATTCTTCCAGGGATTTACAGCCTAGGGATGACAAAAACAAATAGTAAATACAAGTCTCCCATGTGAAAGAATATAGTGCGTGCCATAAAAAGTATATAAATAAAGAGCTACAAAGGATCAGTGGAAAAAGAAATAACAGGGTAGGGAAATGGAGAGTGAACAAGATCAGTAAGAGATGAGGTTGTCCTTGAGATGAGCAGAAATATTGGGTAGAATTTTACTACAAAGAAGCCTGAGGGCAGAAGAGAAAAGGGGTGATAAGGACATTCTAGACCCATGGGTTTAAATCCTGAGTGCACTCTAGATCACTAGATGAATATCTAATTCTCCACACCTCTATCCAATACACACAAGCCAAGGTTGGAACCATTTTTCTATGAGGACAGAATAGCAAGGGTTTCTGTGTACCAAGAAGATATGAAATACAGATATGTTCTAGGAAACTGAAGGGTCCATTTTGGTTTTAAACATGAAGTACGTGTAAGAAAACAATGAAAGATAGATTTGTAAAAGTTAGATTGAAATCATATCCTACAGCAAACTTGCCTCACAGTGCGCTTCCACTGTAAGCACTTAGATCTGGCCCACTTCCTTTCTGACTTCATTTACTGTGGTTTAGAATTTAAAATGTCTTCTAGTTTTATCAAAGATAAGGAGTGGGTTTCCTAGTTTTCTTCTCTTTATTGTATTGACATTATTTTCCAAAAGAGGACTCAAAAATATCTTTGCCATCTTTAAAAGGGACTACTCTTAATTTTTCAATTTAATTTCCGTATGAAGTCCCTATCCTGACATACAGGAATTTTAACCAGTTATTTTCCCCCCGCAGGTGATCTTTTTCCAAGTTAGTGATGTGTCAGTCAACTTCCTAATTTGGTTCCAGCAACTGCTACCATGGTAGTTAGTGGGATGGTGGAAGTCTAATTTCTGGATCTTCTGAAGAAATAGTGTACCATAGCAGAAGCAAGGAAGATGTTTCCAACTGCCTCCCCATTTGAAAATTACCTCAAGCAACTAGGAAAACAAGAAACAAAAACACAAAGTACACCTTTGCCTACAATGGGAAAAGCAAAGGGAAACAAGCTGCCTTAGCCCTCAGAACCCTACAAGGACTTGGGAATGGGAGGCAGTGATGCAGAGAAGGGACTGATAACACAGGGATTGTTTGTAAGATGACACGGTTAGTAATTAGACTCCCAAGTTTTCATCTTCAAGAAAGCCAAGCAACTGTCCTGTCCCCATCCCCATAGGAAAACACATGCTTGTTCTTGAAATACAGAGATGCCAGTCTGAAGGTTATCAGACATAGGGGAAGGTAGTGAAAGAGTTCATACTGAGCAATAAGACCACTCTCCTCTCTCTTCTCTGTCCAGATCCAGAAAGAAGACCAAGTAAAGCAATGAGAATTTCAAAAATAGTGACAACGGGAAGTTCCAAGACAACAGTGAACATCAAGGAGAGACACCAACCTATTAAGACTGGCAGGACATCACATATGTCCAGTGTTGATGTTTCTAAGAGGGAAATTAGAACAAATAAACTTAAAGTTCACACCTGATGAAGATGATATTGAGATATATTTTAAGGAGATTTTGAAACCATGGGAAAAGTTTAGCCAAATTTCCAAAGAAATTCAATGAATGAAAATGAAAAATAAAGCAATTATCAACTTCAGAAAAAGAAAAAAAAGAACAAGATAGTAAACACCTGACTCATCAGCGATCAATATTCACATAGTCAAAAGATGCAGACACAAGATAGAGATTTAATAATCAAAAATTGTGATATAGAATGTGTAAAAGAATAGAAGGAAGGAGTTAGAAGCTATAAATTAGCTAAGTCTTTACGTCCCAAAGCAGAAAGACTATAGATGTCTATGATTAATAATCAGGCAATACCAGTATAAGCATATTATGTTTAATGGAGGTAAACACCAAAGTCAACTTTTAAAATAATTGAAAGTGGTGGCTTCCAGGGAGGAACATGAGAGAAGGTAGAAAAAGAGACTTTAATTTTTATGATATATTCTTTATAGTGTCTACTGAATTTTAAGCTATTTGAGTAGAATACTTTGGCAAGAAGTAAAGAAAGGACATAGATGTTAACATGAACATTTTGCATATGTCAACATTTCTATTTCTAGATACACACTCTATAGAAACTCTCATACGTGTTTACAAGGGGATGAATGTAAGGATGTTCATTTCAGACTTGTTTGTAAAAGTAAAATATTAGCCCAAATTGAAATGTCCACTAGGAGAATAAATAAATAAAATGTGGTATATTTGAAGGACAAAATATTATACAGCAAGTAAAAGCAATGCACTAACTTTATATAAATATATATATATATATATGTATATATGCATGTGTGTGTGTGTGTATATATATATATATATATACATGAAAAACAATGCTGTTGAAAAAAAAGGAGTTGAAAAGTGATTTATGCAGGATGAATTCATTTAAGTAAAGTTTAGAACATAAAACAATACTATATATTTTGTCTGATACTATAATGTGTATAAAACCATAAAATTTGAATGGAAGGACACACATTAAATTTATGGAAAAGGGGAAAGGAAATTGGACTGAATTGGGGGAACAAAGACTTCAATTTATCCTTACTGTTTTAGTCACTATGTTATAAAAAGATAAAGCAAACATGACAAAATGTTAACTATTGAGTATTGTGTGCTCGTTTCACAGGTGTATGTTTTATCACTTTGTGTAATTTCCTACACTTTTTAAATATTTCCAATTTTAATATTTAATGTCACACATATACAGTCTGTGACTGCATCTATAAAGCAGAGTCTTCTTATTCTGAGAAAATATAGTACTTTGACCAAAGTAAAGTTCACAGAGATTGAAATTTACATGCCTTATAAGAACACAATCTACAAGAAATAGGAACTAACCAGCTTGTAAAATTCTCATCAAAAATTTTCTTCCCACCTTTCTGCCCAAAAGTTGGATTCGTTTAAAAGGACTTTGAGGGGTGCCTGGGTGGCTCAGTCAGTTAAGCATCAGACTTCAGCTCAGGTCATAATCTCATGGTTTGTGAGTTTGAGCCACCTCATCAGGCTCTGTGCTGACAGCTCAGAGCCTGGAGCCTGCTTGGGATCCTGTGTCTCCCTCTCTCTCTGCCCCTCCCCTGCTCACGCTCTGTCTCTCTCTCTCAAATATAAATACACATTTAAAAAATAAGTTTTATAAAAAGGACTTTGAAATGAGTTCTAACCTGAAAAGTAGATATGAAATATGTGTTTAACATAAAATTTGTGTTGAAACCTATAGGCTAACCTACTAAGATTTCAACCTAAGTTACTAAGATTTTAAATATTAAGATAGTTAAGATACTGAGAAAATGAGGGGCACCTGTTAAGTTACTAAAATGTTAAGTTAAGAAAATGAGAGCCTCAGTCAGTTAAGGGTCCGACTCACTATCTCACTAGTAAGGGTCACTATCTCAGGGTCATGGGATCAAGCCCCACAAAGGACTCCAGCCCCACATAAGGCTCCATGCTGGGCATGGAACCTGCTTAGGATTCTCTTTCCCACTCTCTTTCTCCCCTTCCCGCATTTGCACTCTCTCTTTCTAAGACAGAAAGAAAGAGAGAGAGAGGGAGGGAGGGAGGGAGAAAATGAAAACACCTTTAGTTACGAAGATTTGCATAAAAAGGACTATCAAGATGCAAGTTTTCCATTACATATTTTGTATAGCGACTACGTTTCAAAGTCAAGCTGCTCCACTTAGTAATATTGATACAGGATGCGCAGCAGGGAGAAGCTTTAGTACTTATGATGCTGGACACGCAATGTAGCACTAGCAAATTTGGCTTTAAGAACTGCCTAATTACATATTTATAAATGCATATCATGTACCTTTAGGATGGAATGAAGCCCCATAGCCATTTCAGTTTATCAAGTAGATGATGTAATTTTTTAAAAATATTATACAGTCGATTAAACCAAGCAACAATATACACTCATGGTTACTTGTGAAGGCTACCACTTATGGAATGATTGTCTATTTCATTGTGTGGTTAAATGCCAGGGACTGGAGCAAGCAAAAACGAAATAACCTGGGTAAATGCAGAAATCTGAAATGATGGCTCAGTAGCACTCTCCTGTCAATCAGCACAGCCATTATCTTTAACAGTCACTGTGCATGAGCAATATTCTACTCATTTTATCAAATATCCCTGCCTCTTCAAAGACCAGCTTTTGGCTTTGGGGGATCCTTCTTTTTGTTTCTTTTTTTTTTTTAATTCTTTTTAATGTTTGTTTATTTTCGAGAGACAGAGACAGAACATGAGCCGTGGAGGGGCAGAGAGAGGGGGAGACACAGAACCTGAAGCAGGAGCCAGGCTCTGGGCTGTCAGCACAGAGCCTGATGCGCAGCTCGAACCCATGAACTGTGAGATCACTACCTGAGCCGAAGTTGGATGCTCAACTGACTGAGCCACACAGGCGCTCCTGTTTCTTTCTTTCTTTTTTTTTTTTTTTTTTTTTTTAATATTTATTTATTTTTGAGAGAAAAGAGTGCTAGCGGGGAAGGGTCAGAGAGACAGCAGGACAGAGGATCTGAATTGGGCTCTGTGCTGACAGCTGACATCCCAGTGAGGGGCTCACAAACGGGGAGATCATGACCTGAGCTGAAGTTGGCGCTTAACCAACTGAGTCACCCTAGCGTCCCTTGTTTCTGTTTTCTATTTTATTTACTTCTGTGGCTTATTCTGTTGTATTTTTCCCAACATCTTAAAATAAAATTTTAGCTCACTAATTTTCATTTTTTCTTGTATATACATGAAAGACCTTAAATGTCACCCTTGGTTCTCTTTTAGCACCAAATTATTTTCATTGTCATTCCTTTATCAATCTTATATAATTTCCAATTATGATTTATTTTAGCCATGAGCTATTTAGTTTCATTTTTCAAACACAAAGGACTTCGGAACAACCATTTTTTTCTTAAAGATTTCTAATTTTGTACAGAAATGGAGATCTTTACAACATGGATTGTTTGATACATTTTTAAAATTTTTTACCACTTCAAACTGCAATTTTTATGAATGTTTTATCCTTGTTTGAAATAATCTGTATTCTCTAGTTGGGCAGAAGAATCTGATTATGTTGTCCTAATTTTCTATATCTTTAATGATTTTTGCTTGATCTATCAAGCTTTTTTAAAGTTTCTCAATTTCTATATATAATTCTTGAGTCTTTCCATGTTACATACTTTGAGGTGATGCATTCAGATACAAAAAGATTCCAGACGTTACATTTTCCTTATAAGCCATTCTTTTCATCATTTGACAGTGTCTTTTTCTAATAAGGTTTTGTTTTGTTTTGTTTGCTTCAGAGTCCACATTAATTGATATTTAATTAATAACATGATAAGATAACTCAAAACAGATTTTGATATGTCAGCAAAACCAACTTTCCTTGGTATTTTTCTGCCATGTTATTTTTCATCCTTTTACATTCAACGTTCCTGTATGTCTTTGTGTTTTAAGTACCTCTTATGATAAAATAGCTTAAAGCTGCTTTTTTTGTTTTTGTTTTTAGGTATAAGAACCTGTTTTTTAACAAGTCAAATTAGTCTACTCACATGTATTGCAATTGCATTTGACCTTATTTCTACTATTGTAGATATGTTATGTTTTCTATATGCTATGCTTTCCATTGCTTTCCCTCCCACCCCCACCCCCCATTTGCTACTATTGTTATCATTGTTGTCTTCATCTGCCTTCTACTGGATTGGCTTAATTTACTGTATTATTTTCCCCTCTTCTACTCATTTGGAAATTGTTCGTTTTCCTTTCCTTTTTTTTTTAAATGTTTACTTTTTTTCTTTTGAGAGAAAGAGAGAGAGAAAGAGAGCACGGGGGAGGGACAGAGACAGAGGGAGAGAGACCGTGAGAACATGACCTGAGCCAAAGTCAAGAATCGGATGTTCAACTAACTCAGCCACCCGGGCGCTCCATTCTTTTTCTTTCTTTTTTTTTTTTTTTTTTAAATAGTGACTCTTAAATCTTTAACTTAGTTGTCTTAAAAAGGTCTAAAGTTAATTGATATTTCTATACTTCTGTCATTTATTGTATTTGTTAAAATTATTTCGCTTCAACTTCTTTTTTTTCTTAATTTAACTGTGGTAAAATATACACCAAAAATCTACTATCTTAACCATTTTTTAGTGTACAGTTCAGTAATGTTACGTACATTCACATCATTATGTATCCAATCTCCAGAACTCTTTTCATCTTATAAAATTAAAACTCTATACTAATTAAACAGCAAATCCTCATTCCCTGCTTTCCCCCGCCTTTTGCAACTACCAGGACATTTTCTGTCTCTATGAATTTGACCACTCTAGGCACCTTGTGTACATGGAATCCTATAGTATATATGTCTTTTTGTGACTGGCCTTTTTCACTTAGCAGGAAGTCCTAAGGTTCATTCATACAACTTCTTTTTAAAACACCCCTCCCTCAAGTCAGTCTAATGTATTGTTTTTATTTCCTCGCTCACCAGTGCTCCTTATATTCCTCTCACTTCTAGGTTCAAATTTCATCTTCCTGAAGTACATTGTGTGAGAAACTGCGAGAAGTCAGTATGTTGTAAATTCAATCCTTTCCTATAAATCTCTTTATTTCCCTTCATCTTGAATAGTTTAACTGAGTACAGAATTTTAAGTTGGTTTTAATTTTTCCCTCAGCACTTTGAAGATATTATTCCAATGTCTCCTTGCACATACTGCAACTGACAAGTTTCCATCTAAACGGCATTTCTTTAACAGAGAAATCTTCTTTTTTGTATTTAAGATTTTCTATGAGGGGCGCCTGGGTGGCGCAGTCGGTTAAGCGTCCGACTTCAGCCAGGTCACCATCTCGCGGTCCGTGAGTTCGAGCCCCGCATCAGGCTCTGGGCTGATGGCTCAGAGCCTGGAGCCTGTTTCCGATTCTGTGTCTCCCTCTCTCTCTGCTCCTCCCCCGTTCATGCTCTGTCTCTCTCTGTCCCAAAAATAAATAAACGTTGAAAAAAAAATTTTTTTAAGATTTTCTATGAGATCCATATTTTTATGTTCATGAAAATGGGTCTACGTACTTATAGGTATGCATGTATGTGCATTGATTTTTTTTATTTTTATCATTCCCATCAAACTCATTGTAATTTCTGTGTGTATGGGTATGTATGTGCGTGTATAGAGACTGTGTGTATGTGTTATGTAGAGAATTATTTTTTGTTTTATTTTGTTTTCGTGAAATTCATTTTAATTTCCAAATCTGAACCTGAAGATTTCTGAGTCGTTTGAGGGGGCGGGGGAAGTGTAGGCATTATCACTTTGAATATTGCTTATTTTTCATTCTGGAACTCCTAATAGAAATATGTTGGGTTTTGTCTACTCTCCACGTGTCTTAATCATTCTTTCTGATTTTTCATACTTTTATCTCTATCCTGCATTCTGGTAATACAGTAGATTAAAGGATTTTTTTTTAGCAAATGATCCCTCCCTTCACCTCTCCCTATAGGAGGAATATGCTTTCTCTGCCACAGATTTTAAGCTTGCAAAGTTGGGCTTCTCTCTCCATCACCTGCTTTTTGCATGAGAACGTGACTCAAGTGTCTTCTGGCTTGAGGAGCATGAGATGTATGTGGAACACACTTTAGTCCACCCTGCAGGTTGCAGGCCAGCTGAGCTTGCCAGGATCAGCTAAACTTCAGCCAACCCACAAGGGCATGACTAAGAAATATATGTATATTATCATATGCCACTAGGATCTGAGGTGTTTTGCAAGGCAGAAAAAGTTGACTGATACAGAATTTTATATTTAATTTTTTTAATGTTTATTTATTTTTTGAGAGAAAGAGATAGAGCACAAGTAGGGAACGGGCAGAGAGAGAGGGGGAGACACAGAATCCAAAGCAGGCTCCAGGCTCCGGGCAGTCAGCACAGAGCCCGACGCGGGGTTCGAACCCACAAACTTTGAGATCATGACCTGAGCCTAGGTCGGATGCTTAACCGATTGAGCCACCTAGGTGCCCCTATAGAATTTTGTATTTAGAGTGGAGTGCTGCCATAACAAAAACTTAAAATATGTGGAATTGGCCGTGGGAATGGGAAGTAGGCAGCGATGCAATTATCATAAGAGAGTGGGAAAATGGCAGCAGTCTTATGTAGTAGCAAAACATTTGGGAAAATTGTTACCTGCGATAACACAAAAGTCAGAGTATGTACTTAATATACTTATTAAGTTGGGTGAGGTGATTTCAAAGCAGAATGTTAATTAAAAAAAAAGCTAGCTGCTGCTTAGCTACACTGCATTTAAAAAGGATAAGCTGTGATGAACACCGGGTGTTGCATGTAAGTGTTGAATCACTAAATTCTACACCTGAAACTAATATTACACTGTATGTTAACTAACTGGAATTTAAATAAAAACTTAAAAGAAAAAATGAGACATAAGAGGTGAACTCAAAAAGAACTGCCTGGATTACAAACAGAATTGAGAAGGAATTTAAGAGTCCAGAAATTCTGGAATTTGTAGGGTTGAAAATGAAACTATTTATCATGAAATCCCAACCTAAGAGAGAAGGCAAATCTAGGTTGCTACCAGTAACACATGACCCTTGGGTAAAGGCAAAATCAAGGCTGTAACTGCAACATCCTTTAGTAAAACCTCAGAAAAGATAAAGGTGGTACTGCAGGTCAGAGTACCATGAAAGCAAAGCTTGACATGGAAATTAGCCTGCACAAAAATGTTATCAGAATCAACACCTCTGAAAGAAAAGGAAGCAAGCAAGACTGGGCAGAGAAAGAAGGTGAGCTCTACTACATTTACAAAAAGTCTTCAATCTGCTGAATTTAGATGGCTCCTCAGAGTTGTTCCAAACTGAGGCAAAGGTGTCAAGCCTTTATAATCTCACATCAACCAGTCATTACATACTGATTGTCCCCTGGAAGTGAGCATGACCTAGGCATGGTAGCTCCTTGTTTGATATTTTATGAAAGATCCTATGTCATGAGATCAAACCCTCTGTAAGTCCTTTGATGGTAGAAATGGTTGAGGCACTGTTGGCAGGAAAGGAAAATAATACCTGTGATGTCAATTCCAATCAATATGAATCACTGCCTTCTTCCAGGGTAGGATCCAATGTATTTAACTTACCACCGTTTGTTTCTCTTCTGGGGTTGATTCCATATCACAGGCTCACCATTGGTCTCTGTTCCTGGCAGGTTACACATGTGGTAGCAGTAAGGGTTAGATCAGCCTTGGTAAAAGGGAACCCATTTGGTGCTGTTGTATAGACACTATGGTTATGCATTCATGTGCTCATTGCTCTGGCTCTGGGGATGGAGGCTATTTGATGTCAACTGTTGGTGTCATTCAGTCTGTTTGTTCAATACCTGTAATGGTGTATCCTTTATGATTGGTGTTCACAGGTAACACTAAAATCTTGACACTTTTACCCACTCCTCTAAGTCCAGCCACATAACTTTTCCTTAAATTTCCTGGTGCTCAATCTAACAATATTTCTCTTTTCAGGACCCTGACCAAACTTGTCTTTTCATGCAAAGTGGATGACCAAGTATACCATCCAAAGCTCTGTTCACTGGGAGAACTTCCCCTCACTACTTGCTTTCAAGTCCACTCATGAATGGATCTATAGTGCAGACACCATCATTTTTTGGCTTATACCCACATACTGAGCTGAACCATTTCTAAATAAAACCTCAACTTGTCCCCTTTATTGTAAACTAGTCATAAGGTAGTCATCATGCAGCCAGAGGTATGAGCTTAGGTGGACTGTCTACTACACATATTACCTACTAGATCTCTTCAGCTGGGGTGGGGAGAGGGGGGAAGGGAACTAAGAAAGATTAAGAATATGGCCTAACAGAATGTTGATGGAGGTATCTGTAATTAAGGCTATAAAGTGAGGTGATCATATCTCAAAAAGAATTGTGGATGTAGCTTTTGGCATGTAGCATTGACTAGCATCAAATACATAGAAAATCCATAACGACTGAAAGTATCACAGGCTTGGACTAAAAGTCACTGAGAGTCTTCAGATATAAAAAGAACCTTGCGCGCCAGTGTTCTACACACAGGGGACAGACCACGAGTCTCTTAGCCACAGAGAAGAACCCTCCTCAGAAATGGCTAAGGAGGGTGATGGACAAGGATAAATTCTCCCTCCTCACCAGAGGAGCAGAGCAAAGTGCCCTGAAGAAGCATAGATGGGAAGTGTTTTTCAAGAAACAGAAGTAAGACTTCATCAAGGAATATTCCACATCCCCAAGGTGGAGGGACGTGGAAATAGTTGCCTAGCAAGATTTAAGAATTGCTGTGGACCAGTGACTCCCATACGTATCTCATTCTTCTTCTTGTCAAACATAACTGTTGACTATAGTTATCCTACCTTTGTTCTACCACCATGTATTGAATGTGTGAGAGCAGATACCTTATCTTTTAAGTATTCAGGGCTTTGAATCACAAGGAGACACTCTACACCTTATATAAATCATGTGATCCTAGACTTTAAGCCTAATGTCATGCTTGAATGAGATTTTTGGGGTGTTTTGAAATGACTGAGTACATATGGTTAGTGAATGAATATTTGTGACTAAAAGGGCAGACTGTAGTAAAGTATATTTAAAACTCTGTCCAACATAGCAGGAGTATACTTTCCCACTATTTGACTTATGGCTTAGTCATATAACATCCTCTGGCCAATGGGATATTAATGAACACAACAAGACCAAAGGCTTACAATGTGCTTGTGTGGCTGGACTTTCTCTCTTGCCCTCCAGCTTTTCCCATCAGAAGAACATGCCTCAGGTAGCCACAAGTCCTTATGATGACAGAAATGTACAATATACTTGGGCTCAACTTGCAGCTTAGAGCCAAGGTCACTTGAGTCTAAACTAGATTTGCCAAATCCTAATGGTAGTAAATGTATGGGAAGTAAATGAAAGTATATTTGTTGTATACCACTGAGTATGTGGGTGGTTGGTTACAAAGCAGAAGCCAATTAATACAGGGAAATTTTCTCGGATTAAGAATTTATGAACTGTTTCCTCGTTTGCATCATATTGGTAACTTAACCTGTTACTATGAATATTTGTTGAGGGGGGGGTGAGGGGCACCCCCACCCTCACCCCAATTCATATGTTGAAACCCTAATCCCCCATACCATGGTATTTGGAGGTAGGCCTTTGGGAGGTAGTTACGATTAAATTAGGTTATGAGGGTAGGGACCTCATAATGGAATTAATGGCCCTATAAAAAGAGGAAGAGACATAAAATGGCTCTCTGACTGACTGCTTGGACAGAAACATCTGTCTTCCCCTGTCTTTGGCCTGGGACTGATCTCATCTGAACCTTCTGCTAGGTCTCAGGTCTTCAGACTTGGACTAGAAATTAAACCAGGGGCTTTCCTGGATCTCTAGCTTCCAGACAGCAGATTGTGAGACTTCTCAGCTTCTATAAATTGTATGAATAAATAAATATATATATATATATATATATATATATATATATATATATATATACATTTGTATGTGTATGTATATGTATATCTATGTATATATGTATATGTATATATATGTATATTTGTTTCTCTGGAGAATACAGAATTTGGTACTGAGAAGTAGGGTGCTGCTGCAACAAATACCTAAAAATGAGGAAGTAGTTTTAGAACTGGGGGTAATGGGTAAAAGCTGGAAGAATTTTGAAGCACATTCTAGAAAAATCTGGTATTGCTATGAAGGTGATTCTAGTGAGAGCTCAGGAAGAAAAAGAAGAGAGCTGAAGAGAGAGTGCCTCTGTCTTCCTCGAAAACACATGAATAATCCTGAATGGAATGGTAGTAGAAATGTGGATGGTACCAGCCATCTGATGAGATCACAGGAAACTGGAGAAAAGCGGCAAAGAATTTGGCTGAATTGTGTTTGTGTCGTAGTGTTTTGTGGAAGGTAGAACTTCCAAGTGATGAGAGGGGATATTTAGCTGAGAAGTTTTCTAAACAAAATGCTGAAGGAAAAGCTAGGTTCCCCCTGAATACATAAAGTAAATTTCAAAAAAGAAATTAATTAAAATAGAACTGTTGAGCAAAAAGAGACCAGATCTTAAATATTGTGGAAATTTTTAGCCTGTCCATACCAAATAGGAGAAACTGTGTTGGGAAAAGAATGTTAAGGGTGTGGCTGACTTGCCATTTAATTAAGAGATTAATATGGGTGTGAACCACGGACCTAATCGATGACCCCAGCAGGGGCGTTGCCAGTTTGAACCAAAAGGAACAGAGATAGGACAAAATAAAGGAAGGCTTTTGGGTTTCTTAGATCCTAGAGGACCCAGACCATTGAGTCTTAGGCTACAAATATGTGACATTCTTCAAGACAAGGGAAGCATGACCCTGCTGCTGATTCGGAGATCATGAGAGTCACCAACTCACATTCAGCAGTCCAGACAGCTCTTAATCCAAACTATGGGGGTGAAGCTGCCAGGAGCTGTGGGGGATTCACAGTCACTGGCCGAGCTGTGAGGTAGACTGCAGCTTCCCACTGAGCCATGGGGATGAAGCTGCCAGCCCAGTGGATCTGGACGGCAGAGCACCAAACGAAAGAAGACTATTATCCCACTTTAAGGTCAAATGGGATTTGCCTTGCTAGATTTCGGACTTACTTGGGACCCCCTCCTCTCCCAATTTCTCCCTTTTGGAATAGAATTGTCTACCCTATGTCTAAAATACCGTTGTATTTTAGATGCAAGCACACAACGTGTCTGGTTTCACAGGTTCACAGCTAGAGAGGAATTTTGTCTTGGGATGAATCATACTTCAAGTCTCATCCATATCTGACTTAGGTAATAGCTACATGAGACTTTGGCCTTTGGAATTTAGAGTTGGTGGTGGAAAGAATGGAGACTTTAAGGGATGTTCAGATGGAATGAATATACTTTGCAATGTAAGGATATACATTTGGGAAGGAGCAATGGCAGAATGCTATGGACTGAATGTTTGTGCCCCACCCCCCAAATTCAAATGTTGAAGCCCTAATCCCCAGTGTGATGATATTTAGAGGTGAAGCCTTTAGGAAGTAATTAGGGTTAGATTAGGTCATGAAGGTGGCTCTCTCATGATGGGATGAATGCCCTTATAAAAAGAGGAGGAAACAGGAGATCTATCTCCACCAAGTGAGCACACTGCCTGAAAGGCAGTCACCTGCAAACCTAAAAAGGGCTCTCACCAGAACACAATCATGTCCACACCCCGATCTTACACTTCTAGCCTCCAGAACTGTAAGAAATTTCCATTGTTTAAGCCACCCAGTCTGTGGTATTTTTGTTATAGCAACCCAAGGTGACTAAGATCCCTATCCATTTAGATTTTAATTTCAATAACCATCTTATATATTCATAGAAGGTCTAACTGGTTCATTTTTCAATTTGCCTTTTCGTTTTTGCACATTTTACTGTTCTTTCCTTAGTTTCTATTTTTTATGTTTACGACCATATGAAATTTACTTATTTTTAACACAGATTTTTCCATTACTTATGGTTTTTTAATTTTCTCTTTTTGGTGCATATGTTGACACTTAAATGGTAGTTTGTTTTCTAGTGCATCTTGTAAATTTTTATGTTATCTTCTGTATATGATACTTTTCTATGGTAGTCCATGAAACCTAAAATAGAATAATGTTTCTACTGGGAAGTGTTCATTTGATTATTTCCCATATTGAGGGGTTTCAACATCCTTGGATCAATAGCCTCTATTCAGCACGTTCTACATTCTGAATGTATTCTTTCCCCATACACGTATCCTAGTAATGTTTGGTGAGAGTTTATACCTACCATTCTTTAAATCTTGTTTTTGTTTTTATCTATGATACCTGGAGAATTTTTTTAATTCTTGATTAATTTTTGATATAATATCTACCATTTCTATAGGTTCAAGAGGGATTAGATAAACCATGTTGACAAGTTTCCAGATTCCCAAATTCTTGTAAAAGAATCATGTTTATTTCATCAGATCTTTTATGCCTTATGGTACTGCATCCACACTGTGATTTAAAAGATTGCTTTAACTCTATAAATGAGTGTTTTGAAGATAATAGAGCTTCTGTAGAATGACTGATTGAAAAAAAAAGTTGACTTAGTTACTTGCAAACAGATAACTGGTGATCTAAGCATAAATTATAAGTATAAAGATCTATTAAAGTGGTCTAACTGAAAAGTAAAGTTAACACTGCAGAGGTAACAAATACTAAGATCACTGTAGAATAGATTATACTGCAGATTACTTTAATATTACTTTGGGGGTCTGGGGTGCCTGGGAGGCTTAGGTGGTTAAGCATCCGACTTTGGCTCAGGTCATGAGTTCGAGCCCCGCATCAGGCTTTGTGTGGACAGCTCAGAGCCTGTAGCCTACTTCGGATTCTGTATCTCCCCCTCACTCTGCCCTTCCCCGCTCATGCTCTTGCTCTCTCTCCCTCTCTCTCTCTCACACACATACACTCTCTCTCAAAAATAAAATAAACATTAAAAAATATTTTTTAAAAATATTACTTGCGGGGCGCCTGGGTGGCACAGTCGGTTAAGCGTCCGACTTCAGCCAGGTCACGATCTCGCGGTCCGGGAGTTCGAGCCCCGCATCAGGCTCTGGGCTGATGGCTCAGAGCCTGGAGCCTGTTTCTGACTCTGTGTCTCCCTCTCTCTCTGCCCCTCCCCCGTTCATGCTCTGTCTCTCTCTGTCCCAAAAATAAATAAACGTTGAAAAAAAAAATATTACTTGGGGTCTGGGGGGTTGGCTTTAATTATTTTATTTTCTCTTATTTTTGTTTTGCTTTGTTTTCTTTCAAGTTTTTATTTAAATTCCAGTTAGCTAACATATAGTGTAATATCAGTTTCTGGAGTAGAATTTAGTGATTCATTACCCACATACAACACCCATTGCTCATCACAAGTGCCCTCCTTAATACTCATCACCCATTTAACCCATCCCCTCTGCCCATCTCCTTTCCAGCAACCCTCAGTTTGTTCCCTATAGTTTAGAGTGTTTCATGGTTTGCTTGTCACTTCCCCACCCCCACCCCGATGTTCATCTACTTCAATATTACTTTGGAATTCTGTATCTGAGGAATTTTATCTAAGAGCATACTAGCATGTCCTATGTGGTTGACTTGGGACTCAAAGTGAGTATTAGGTATTCAGAAATATTTGTTGATTGAATTAGTGAATGAATAAATGTTTCTTTTTTGTATGTAATATAGGTGTTATGTAAAAGCAAATCAGTATGGTGGGGTGAAAGTACACTGAAATAGTAGAAAATGTAGATTCTATTGCTCTGCATGTAATGCCTTTATGATTAGAGGAGGACACTTACCCTCTCTGCACCCCATTTTCCTCATACATAAGGCAAAAATATCTTTACACTTTACAAAGTTACAGTTGGAATAAAATCAGATGAATATACACAAAAGCATTTTGAAAATCATAACTACTTACTATGCTGTTAAAAAATATTATTTGCACTGAAATAAGAAAACATGAAAATGAGACCCTCTTACAGCAAAGACTTTTCCTTTAAGGTCAAGCTATGGTAACAAAGTGACCCAAAAGTACAGTATCTTAAGCAAGATAGAAATTTCTCTCTCACCTAGAAGTCGATATAGACAGTCCAAGGCTGATATAATGGCTTAATGATGGAGTACCAGACTCTGTATCTTTTTGCTCTGCCATCCTCAACAGATGGCTTCCAATATGTGGGGAAAGGTGGTAACTCTAGCTCCCGCTAACATCTCTGATTTTCAGCCAGCAGAAAGGAAGAAAGGAAAGGGGGGAGTGATAAACAAGACCCTTTCTTGAAAGAGCATATATGAGAAGTTTCACACATCACTTGTGCTCATGTCCCATTGAATACAACCTAGAATATAACCACATGTATTTGCAAGGGAGACTTAAAGCCCATGATGTGATCACATGTTCATAAATTGGAAGACAATATCGTTAACATGATAATCCCCAAATTGATCTGCAGATTCCGAGCAATATTTATCAAAATCCCAACTGACTTCTCTATAAGAATTGAAAAGTGAATCCTACTACTCATAGGGAATTTCAAGGGACTCAGAATAACCACAGCAATGTTGAGAGAGAAGAACAAAGTTGGTGGACTCACACTTCTTAATTTCACAACTTTTTACAGAGCTATATTAATCAAGGCAATGTGTTACTGCCATAAGGATAGACATAGAGATGAATGGAATAGAATTGAGCCTTCACAGTTATGGTCAGTTAGAAAAAGGGTTCCAAGACAGTTAAAAGGGGGAAAGAATAATAGTTATTAACAAATGGTGATAGGACAATTAGATATCCACATGTAAAAGAACTAAACTGGGGGGGCACCTGGGCGGCTCAGTCAGTTAAGCGGCTGACTTCAGCTCAGGTCATGATCTCATGGCTCGGCTCATGGGTTCAAGCCCCATGTCGGGCTCTGTGCTGACAGCTCAGAGCCAGGATCCTGCTTCAGATTCTGTGTCTCCGTCTCTCTCTGCCCCTCCCCTGCTCGTGCTCTCTCTCTCTCTCTTTCTCTCTCTCTCTCAAAAATAAATAAGTAAATTTTTTAAAAATTTAAAAAAGAGCTAAATTGGACCCTTTCCTCATACCACATACAAAAAGTAACTTAAAATGGATCCAGAGACTAAATGTAAGTTCACAAACTATAAAAATCTAAGAATAAAAGAAAGGTGTAAGTCTTTAGGACATTGGATTAAGGAACAATTTCTTAGAACACCAAAAGGATAAGAAACAAAAGAAAAAAAAATAGAGAAAAAACAGATGAAACTTAACATGACAAAAATCAAAACTCTTTTGCTTCAAAGGAACCAACAAAAAAAGTGAAAAGATAACCGATGGGAGAAATTTGAGGGAAATTATCTACCCAATAAAGGTCTAGTATGTATAGTATTTAAAGAACACTTACAACTCCATAATAAAAAGACAAATTACCTGACTAAAAAATGGGCAAAGGATCGATCTGGATAGATATTTCTCCAAAGACGATATACAAATGACCAATAAGCAAATGAAAAGATTCTCCACATCATTAGCCATTAAAGAAATAGAAATCAAGGGGCACCTGGGTGGCTCAGTCAGTTAAGCCTCCAACTCTTGATTTCGACTCCAGTCATGATCTCAAGGTTCGTGAGTTCTAGCCCCACATGGAGCTCTGTCTCACAGAATGGAGCCTGCTTGGGATTCTCTTCTCCCTCTCTCTGCCCCTCCTTTGCTTGTGTTCTCTCTCTCTCTCTCTCTCTCTCTCTCTCTCTCTCTCTCTCTCTCTCAAAAATAAATAAATAGAAATCAAAACCCGAGTAAGATTACACCTCACACCCACTAGGGTGTCAATAACAAAAAAAGACATATAATAACAAGTATTGCTGAGGATGTGCAGAAATTGGATTACTAGTAGCAAATGTAAAATGATGCAGCCACTTTGGAAAACAGTCTGACTTTCTTTAAATGCTGAGTGGCCATTTGACCCAGCAATCCCACTTTTAGGTACTTACCCAAAAAAAATGAAAACGTACATTCACACAAATACTTATATGTGAATGTTCATAGCAGCATTATTCATGGTAGTCCAAAAAAGGAAATCCAATTGTCCATCAACTATGAATGGATAAATTAATGTGTATATCCATACAATGGAATATTATTCAGCAATAAAATAATGAACTACCAATACATGCTACAACATAGATAAACCTTGAAAACATTATGCTAAACCGAAGAGGCCAGTCACAAAGGTACATATATTGTTTGGTTTTATGAGAAGTGTCCAGAATAAGCAAATCTATAAACACAGAAAATAGATTCGTGGATGCTGAGGGCTGAAGGATGAGGAGTTGAAGTGACAGCTAAAGGATATGGGGTTTCGGCAGAAGGTAATGACAATATTTTAAAATTGATTTGGTGTTAGATGTACAACTCTGTGAATATACTGAAAACTATTGCATTGTACTTTAAATGGGTCCAATGTATAGCATGGGAATTATGTGTCAGTGTTTTAAAGAAAAAAAAATCCGGGGCGCCTGGGTGGCGCAGTCGGTTAAGCGTCCGACTTCAGCCAGGTCACGATCTCGCGGTCTGGGAGTTCGAGCCCCGCGTCGGGCTCTGGGCTGATGGCTCGGAGCCTGGAGCCTGTTTCCGATTCTGTGTCTCCCTCTCTCTCTGCCCCTCCCCCGTTCATGCTCTGTCTCTCTCTGTCCCATAAATAAATAAAAACGTTGAAAAAAAAATTAAAAAAAAAAAAAAGAAAAAAAAATCCATAGTTTCTTTGTGTGGCCATGTGTTCAGTTGAAACTTCTATTGCTATGGAAGAAAAGCAGAATATATATGTGTATACTAGGGGACAGTAAGCAATCTCTGACATAGGGAGTATTGTGACTTTTGGCATTGTTGGTAAGTTTCCAATTTAGTGTCGAGTCATATTATATTAGGAATGCCCAGCAAAGGAGCGGCGCCTGGGTGGCTCAGTCAGTTGAGCGTCTGACTTCGGCTCAGGTCATGATCTCAGGGTCAGTGAGTTCAAGCCCTGCATCGGGCTCTGAGCTGACAGCTCAGAGCCTGGAGCCTGCTTTGGATTCTGTTTCCCTTGCTCTCTGCCCCTCCCCTGCTCACACTCTGTTCTCTCCGTCTCTCAAAAATAAATGAACTTGAAAAAAAAAAATGTAAGAATCCCCAGCACCAACACAGTGATTTATTGAATTATTGTGATACTACAGCAAGGGGATTGAAGTAAGCAGTTATTTGGATGCTAGTCCTGGCTCTACATTCACTAGCTTTATTATCTTGATAAGTCACAACCTCTCTCACTGAAAAGGTAAAAATTAAACCAGATGATTGCTACAGGTCCATTAAGTTCTAAGATCATTTGGTTCCAACTACAAATTGACCTTTTCACAGATTGTTTCCTCCCATGTGTCATTTCGAGGCATGCACTTGTTTAGAGTGTTCCCTTGAGTGACCTTCATGTATATCGCCCACTTTAAATATTGTTTAAATAATATTTACTTCTCATTCTCAAATAGTTGATCTTGAATTTTCTTTGTCCTTTCCAAGTTTGTATTTTACTATTTGAGGTACTAATGTACCTCAAGTTTTTGCCTCAATATTTATTATAGATTCCTAGGGCTGAACTTGACATCAGGGTAACAAATCCAAAGGACTGACTTTATTCTTTTTTAATTTTCTAAAGTTGCTTTATTTATTTTGAGAGAGACAGAGAGAGAGAGTACAAGCAGGGGAGGGGTGGGGGGACAAAAGATCTGGAGAGTGCTGATCTGCGCTAAGAGCAGAGAGCTCAATGTGGGGCTTGAACTCGTAAGCTGTGAGATCGTGGTGAAGTCAGATGCTTAAGCCACTGAGCCACCCAGGTGCCCCCAAAGTCCTGACTTTAAACAGGGAAACACTCAACTACAGTTTTAAATATCATTAATAAAGGAGATTCCCCAAATTATTCAGCAGTAATTTCTAAATAAGAAATCTCTGTTGTAATTAACACAAATCCTTCAATTCCATCTGTTTCCAATTAAGGAAAGTACATCTCTAAATAATATTTTTCTAGATGTTTTGCTCCTAAACTTAATTATATTTAATTATTCTTATTTTAAAAGCCATGTTTACATTGTCATCGTCTCTGTGTGTTATCTAATAACTGGTTTTTTATTCAAGACTCCTTTGGTTCTCATTTTATGTTCCTTCTTACCTGTTAAAATAGGAGAGTCCGAAGGAAGGAGTTAGTTCCATAAACCAATACATAGGAACGTTCAGTACTTTTTAGGGAAGTCATGTTCCCTAAACTGCTCCTAAGTATGCTGTACTCATGAGGAGAGAAATGGGCCCAGGAAGAAAAGATCACTTAAGCTCATTTTGAGGTAGGGTGGGTAGGATAGGGGTGGGGTATCCACTGCCACAATATAAAATGGAGAATGTTTAGCAATAAAAAGAATAATTGCTCATTTTCATTTTTGTTGCACTCTTTTTCTGTAGAAATCAAGTACTAAAGTACTAAAGAATGTGTCATTTTTACATATCCCCTACATGATTTTTAGGTCAAGAAGAATCTAAAGTTTTGGGATGACAGCAGCCTATAGAAAAGTCTCTTTTCAGTGCTTCCAGAATGAAATCACCTTTTAATAATAAGAGTTTCTACTGTGGTAATCCTTATGCAGTAACAAAGACTATGATCCTTAAAAATGTAAAGCTACCAAGGTTTTGGTACAGAATCTGTAACTTATTACACATTTAAATTGTCATAGAGAAAAATGTGTGGTTCACTATACAAGTATTTCATTCCCTCTGCTAAAAATGATCTCTAATTATAAATATCTATGTGGTATAGTATATTTGTATTATGTTTATATTTAACTATTTACGGCCTAAATCGTAAGTTAGGTCTTTTTATACAGTACTTCTCTTTTACTATAAAAACTAATTACTTCTACATTTTTACTGAAAATATTTGTCACCAACTGAATACACAATTCTTAACAGTTTATTGTGTTTTAACTGATAGGGACTATACATGGTTAATGCAGAGACATCAAATAGAAGAAATTATTGAATATTAAATCAGTCCACTGAGATAAGCCAACATCTTTATTGAAAATATCTTTTAAAAAAGAAAAAAATCCTATTTGAAACGATAACAGTTACAGTATGTGAGTTATACTAGAGCTGTTCATTTAATTTACTGAGATTAAATAATCCTAGAGGGGTAGGGAGAGATCATTCTATCAAGAATGAACAATCCAGCCCTGCAGCTATGATATAATTTCACTCTTGTCACAGGCCATTGCCTGAATCTGGGCAAAATTAATTGAAGAAGCCAACTTATCTCCTTAGACTAATGCTTCCCAAACTTTGGAAGGCACAAGAATCACCAGTGAACTTGTTAAAATGCAGAAATCTAAACTTTATCTACCAGAGATTCTGATTCAGCTCTGGAGTTGAGCCGAATAATCCATATATTAAAATGCACCTCAACTCTTTGTGACACAGCTTATCTAGAGATTCCACTTTTAGAAACACTACCTTAGAAACACTACCTTAGGCTAAGATGATTTCCTTTTTTAACCCTCCAGCCATTAACAGTCCATTGGATAAGTGATACCTCTAGGCAGCCAAAAGGAAGAGAAAATTCCAACTGAGTTCCATCATCCTTTTCTTAAGTTCAGATGAAGAGTAGCATTCTGTTGCCAGATAGATACACTGCTTCCTAATTTAAGAGTTCTCTTTTTTGAGGCAAAGAGCACTAGAATTTAATTTGGGGTGCCCAAGTCTATTCTTAATCAGAGAATACTATTTCTCTAGCTTTTAAGGAAATATCTTAAAAAATTCCTCAATTGATTTTATCATAAATTTTCTTGGATGTCATCATAGCAAATATGTAATAGACTCAACATTGGTAAAAATTTCCTTCCTACAGTTTCCCATTGAAGAATCTTTCTGCATTTTTAAAAACTGACTTATTCTCTTTAACATAGTTTTAAACTTCTTCCAAACTTGGAAAAAGTGTTCACATCTTTATAAAATTTTATTGTTTTCTGAATTAATTTGCACAACATGAAAATAGAAAGCTAGAAAATGCAAACCTTTTTAACAGTAGAAGCATTTGGGGGGAAATTATTTTAGAAGGCTGACAGTTCTGAAGTTTTAATTTTCTAATTTCCTTTAATTTACTTCAAGAGAAAAAAGTTTGAAATTCATTTTTCTCTGAAAAGGCTGAAAACTCACGGTACAATGCCATTTACATGAGCCATTGAAAAGCAGTTACAGGATATAGAGTCTAAAGGGCATTACTTAAAAGCACTCAGCCCTTGCCCTACTAAAAGCAGGGTTTTTGTCTTCTTACCTTGATCTACTTCTATTTCCTATTAACCACTTTAAGTAGTCAGTAGAGCTGAGGGTTACTCTTAGTTTTAACCTGCCCACAAAGACATTTCATTCAGTAAGTACTTACAAGGGAACCACTGTCCACATAAGGTTTTATAAATGCCTGAGGACACAGGCAGAAAGAAAGGGAGGGAGCAACTGAAGGAGAGAGAGGAGAAAGGAAGTAAGGGAGGAAGGGGGAAGGAAAGGAGGGAGGGAGGAAAGGAGGGAGGGAGGAAAGAAGGAAGGAAGGAAAGAAGGGAGGAAGGAAGGAAACTTTTGGCTATATGTATTGATTTGTAGTTTGGTTAGTAGTCATAAGTACTATCTAGCTCTATATATACTTACAGCTCTATTTCTCATAAGTCAGCTTGACTCAATTTCCTCTGATTGTAATCATGAAGTTGGCTAACAGCTGCTTTAGCTTCCCTGAACTGATTCAGTCTCTGTTAGTAAGTCTGGATAGCATTTCTTTTGCATAGTCAATAATTATTCCACTGCAACATGTCTAGAAGCTGTTTGAGGATCTACTATTTTCTATCCTTGGCTGATATCTGGCCAGTTGAAGTGTAATCCGCACATTTATAAGCTCCAGGTCCTCACCTTTGATGGGTATTTATTATAATTTGATGTTAAGAATTTGGTGACATTACCTGAAGAGTTAAAATAATCTCATAATTGCTGACGACTTTGGTATGGCTATTATTTTATGTATTGTATCAGTCTTATTATTACTTTTAAATGCTTATTTATTTTGAGGGGGTGGGGAGGGGAAGAGAGCTAGGAAGGAGAGAATCCCAAGCAGGCTCCCCACTGTCAGGGCAGAGCCCAACGGGGTGCTCAATCTTGTGAATCCCGAGATCATGACCTGAGCCTAAATCAAATCGGCCACTTAACTGAGCGAGCCACCCAGGTGCTCAATGTATTGTATCAGTTTTAGAGCTCATCTCTAAAAATGTCTTCCATACTTTTGTCAACTAGTAGTTCGGATAATATATCTTATCGAGCCCAATTTCTTATAATTGTTATCCAAGACATATCTGTGTACTGCTATAGTAGACAGACAAATTGGTCATTTTGGGTCTAAAATGATTTTGTCTCAACTTCCTTAGGGTAGGCTGTTCTACTACTTTAGTTTTCTATTACTACTATAACAAATTACCATAACTTAGCGATTTGAGATAATATAAATGTATAATCTTATATATTTCTATAGGTTAGAAGTTCAATACAGGTCTCACAGGACTGAAATCAAGGCATTGGCAACACTGTTCCTTTTTGGAGGGTTTAGAAGAGAATTCATCCGTTTCTAGAAGCCATTCACATTCCTTAGCTCATGGCCCCTTTATCTTCAAAGTGATTTCTCGGTTGTCATATTTACCTTTGACCGCAGCCAGGAAAGTTTCTCCACTTTTAAAGATTCTTGGGATTATATTAATGGATAATGGATAATGGATAATGGAAGATAATTTTCCCATCTCAAGGTCCTTAACCTAAATCAAATCTGCAAAGTCCTTTGTGTCATGTAAGGTAACATACTCACAGGTTCTGGGATTAGGACACTGACATCTTTGGGGAGCCGTTATTCTGCCTTCGGTGTTGTCATTCCATGGGTAAGATGACTGTGACACATGTCTTTGATATGTTAGGTACCTATTTTGTAATTAGAGAACTTCATAACAATAGTAATATTTTTTTTTAATTTTTTTTTTCAACATTTATTTATTTTTGGGACAGAGAGAGACAGAGCATGAACGGGGGAGGGGCAGAGAGAGAGGGAGACACAGAATCGGAAACAGGCTCCAGGCTCTGAGCCATCAGCCCAGAGCCCGACGCGGGGCTCGAACTCACGGACCGCGAGATCGTGACCTGGCTGAAGTCGGCCGCTTAACCGACTGCACCACCCAGGCGCCCCAACAATAGTAATATTTTTCTGTTATATTGCTTCCAAGTACATTGTTTTATCCTTCAGAATACCTTCACAGAAAAGACTGTGAGTAAAGCTGGAATTTTAATATTATCTTTCTTACCCCTTTAGTGATTAGGTTTCTTTGATATGGGGTACTATTAATTTTAACACAACTGCCTAATCATTTTAATTATTGCATAGCAGCTTTGTGATCTTAATGAACTTGTTTAGACATTTGTCCTACTAGACAAACTGTCCCAGTCAAAGAGGGACAAATATTTCATGTGTAAATGGTACTATACACTGAGCACTATTAAGAGTTTCACATTCAAGGGGCTTCTGGGTGGCTCAGTCAGTTAAGCACCCTACTTCGGCTCAGGTCATGATCTCGCTGTTACCGAGTTCAAGCACCATGTTGGGCTCTGTACTAACAGCTCAGAGCCTGAATCCTGTTTCAGTTTCTGTGTCTCCCTCTTGCTCTTTGTTCCTCCTCAACTCACGCTCTATCTCTCTCTCGCTCAAAAATAATAAAATAAACACTAAAAAATTTTTTAAAGTTTCACATTTCTGATTTCATTACCATTTTACTGAATCCTATGAAATAAGTCTATTATTCCCATTTTACAGATGAGGAAACTAAAGTTTTCAGTGTTACAGAACCAGCAAGTGGCAGAGTGGGCCATTCACATATAGGTCTTTCCAATTCCAAAATGTATAATCTTTCCACTCTATTCTATAAACATTTCCATAAACATTAAAATGTGTATGGAGGTGTATTACTATTTCCTACACATCTCATGAAAAGGAAAAGTTTTCCTTTCCTCCATACTATAGAAATCATGTCAAACATATTATATAGTAGCATTCAGCCACTAATAATTTTAGAAATCCATAACTGACATAGTTCAAAAGGGCCTAGACAGAAGTATACTGGCTAGCAACAAAAAGCAATGGTAAATATTTTATAAAATCACTAGACATGTTTTATCTTCCTCATTGAGGTCTTCTAACAGACCCTTAATAGGGTCTGTAGTGCCCTATTGCTTAGAGACCTGGAAGACAACATCATGAAAAATGCCTTATTTAATGTTTACATCACTCCTGGAACATAGATGCATTCTTTAAGACCTGCCATTATATTGTTCTAAGACTCTTTGTAAGCAGTTTAAATCTTTTTGCTATCTATGCCAAAATGAAGAGAAGGATTGACCAAATAGAAAATCTGAATAATTCAGTCCTCTCATGGGAGAAAACAAAGTTAATCTCTCTGGAATCTATATACTTACAGAATCAGTAGATCATTACACAACTATCTCCTTCACTTTGGATGTGTAGACTTCCAAAATCCATAAGCATAAAAGAAAACATTTTTAAACTCTTGCACAAAACTGATATAAAGTAAAAACAATCAAGTATATAAAGATCAATATTTTGTTGTGGTTTAACTTGTCTTTTAAGACAAAAAAATCAGCATGTCTAAAATAATTTTGCTTTCTAAAGTTCAGTCATTATTATGAAGTTGGGGAAAGGACTCAGAGGCTGTTTAATGTTTCTTTTTTTTTTTTTTTTTTCCATGAAGTGGTTCTTTATCAACCTTGAAATCTGTCAGTAAATATAAATAACAAAGTATAAAACAGGCAGATTATCCCTACTAGCAACCTTGATTCGATCTAGATCACTCTTGCTTGGATAGGATAACCCAATTCTTTCTTGGAATAGTTTCCCACCATGCAAGTACATTTCATTTAAAAATTCCTACAAACCATAGAATGTACTATGTGTATTAAGGATGTTTTGTTGTTGATGATAGAATTCTAGACTGATTAGACTATCTGATTTGTTTATTGATTTCATTCAGTTTAGTTCTATTACCATTCAGTGAGTATCTACTATGGAGTAGACTGACATCAACCTTCAGGGTAGTGTCAGCTTTCAGAGCATTTTGTGTGTGCTTCCAAAAAGAGAATATCAAGCAGCAACTCAGATAATCAAATTCCTAAACTTCATGCTGATGTTAAAATGTGACTTTCCAGATCTTTTAGGGTAGGAGATATAATTTTGTTTTTTCTAATTTTTTTAATTTAAATAACTTTCATTGGAGCAGACAGTTCATTAGATTTCCCACAACTTCGTACCATCTTACAACAGATTTGCTTCACCCATTTATAGTTACATAGTCTAACCCTTGAAAGCATTTGAGTTTTAGTCCTGGAAGAGTCTAATCACCTTATTTTATAATGAGAAAACTAATGTTTAAAGAGATTAAAT
Organism: Puma concolor; assembly: GCF_028749965.1. NCBI lineage: Eukaryota > Metazoa > Chordata > Mammalia > Carnivora > Felidae > Puma > Puma concolor. The sequence continues at coordinate 54,571,230 of NC_141673.1, read as the reverse complement.
GACTTGACCAGGGTTACCCAGCTAATTAGTGGCACTGAGCCAAACTCAAAATTCATGTATACTAGCCCTTTGTACAAGACGGTGTATTCATTTCACTACTTTTTCTTTCTCTTTATCAGGATCTAACGTTTGTCTGAAATAAGGAGACTCTCTTTTTTTAAGTTTTAAAAACTATAATGGCACTTAACAATTTAACTCATATCTCAAGTTTCACAACATCATTAACAGATTAAGCACTTTACTACATGCTGTTTTGGTGTTTGCACTACTCCCCCGCCTTTCCACTGCCTTTTAGCTATTTAGAGAGCCAGTAAAGGGAGAAGGGAACTATAAAATTACAAAAGAGAAAAGAATGAAGGGTTTAGAGTAGTGAATAAAATTGGAGGGAAAGGGAGTTATCAGAGGAAATAACTGTAGAGGAAGAACAAGGTAGAAAGAAAAAGTGAAACACTGCTTGTTGAAGACTAAAGATAGTAAGACTTGAGAAATAAAGACAGCAAGGTATCAATCACTGTTCTCTTCAGGGATGTGCTCATTCTGGAAGATTCTTCCTTAGGCTCATGTAGCCAGCACCAAACAATACTGTGAAGTAGGCAAAACTTGTCTTGGACTTCTCAGTATTTTCTTCCATTCCACTTTATTTAAAAACACAGTGTTTTTTCTTTTCTCTCTGGTGCATCCCAGGCTGAAAACTGGTTCTCACTTGAAACCTCAGGTTTAAACCTCACTCTCTCCCAAAGGCTTACATTTGAAGTCCTATCTCTTAACTGGCATGTATAAGAAACTCTCTGAAAGGGATCATATAAACATCAGTGAGTAGAGAGGGGAATTATTCAGAAGATCAAGGAACCTTTCCTACAGTATCTCTAATTTCAAAGCCTACTCTGCCTTTATGTAAGGTACACTTGGTTCGTATCAAGCCTCATTTCTTAAGTTCTCAGCATACTCCTCTCCCCTTCTCAAAGCCCTAGGTTAAGGTTTTAGTGGACAAGAAAAGTGCAGAGAGTCTGAAGATGTAATGATAATCACCAAGCAAATAGTACACTCTTACAAAGTTGACTAAGGGAAACATCAAGACACTGATTCCAAATAAGCAATGTAAGTCCTGGCTTATATTCATTTATCTGTATGATTCAAGAGAAAGTTACATTTCTCATCAATTACTACTCATTCAGAAAGGAAGTGGACTTTAACCAATTCAATGTTTATGAATAATATCTTATTTCTCTTCATAATTTAAAATAGAAGCATAAGTAAAACAAGCAGAATTTCCATAAATTAGTAAACTGAGGTGTTAGAAAGTTGACTGCTATAATTAAGATCATCATTTCACAATACGTGTAAGTCAACCATCATGCTATACTCCTTAAACTTACACAGTGATACAAGTCAGTTGTTTCTCAATAAAAAGCGGGGTGGGGGGGGAGAGATTGTAAAGATTGGTAGAAAAATTAAAACTTACCCAAAACTTCTAGATTTTGGAGCTAGACTGGTTTCAAATTTTAGTTCTGTCAATTGCCTCAATTCCTTCTCTACAGAATGGAAATAATAATAATACCTATGTCACAGGGTTGCTATGAGGAATGAGTTAATATTTTAAAGTGCTTAGAACTGGTCTTGGAACTCTATAAGTGCTTATTAAATAAAATACTGTAATTGTTATTTCTTTCCTGCCTCCAAAGGCAACTAATTAGGGCTACAAAATGACCTCATAAATCTGATGTATAATTCAAATTAACATTTAACTTACATATGTATGTTCCAGTTAACTCATTGCCTTGAACATGGTGCAAATGGAAAGATTATTTTACTTTGCTGCATGGTTATAGGCTTCAATATTTCAAATATGCATTTTCTTTGAAAGAAAACTGAATAGTGTGCATGAGGCATCACTTCTCAATTATGCTATGTTTATAAAATACCGTTTATGCTGTCTCTGTCTCTCAAAAATAAATAAATAATAAAAATAATAATCAATGGAAGCTATGTTTATACAATGATAGCATGGTTTTGATTTCAAAGCCTGTGAAATTTTTTTCAACAGCTTTATTGAGATATAATTTATATACTACACAATTCATCCTGTCACTGGTAAACATTAGTGTTTACTGATTAGCTATTATGTCCCAGGCAATAAAAATGTTCCATTTAATCTTCATAAAAATCCTTTAAGATAGGTATTATTATTCCTAATTTTATGATTAAATGAAAAGTTGAGTACTTTGGAGCTAGAGGTTGAGGTGAGGTTTTAACTCCTATTCATGACTCCAATATTCCTATATCATGCTGCCTCCCCTTGGAAAATTACTTTGTTGTCTTTTAGGGGTTGGCGGGGAGGGGGGAAATGTGACCCTTAGATGGTACTCATGGGTAGGGAAACTTTTTTTTTAACCTTCATAAAGAAAGTCAAATAATATAAGAAATAGCAGTAACTGGAAGCTTCAAAGTCTGAAGACTCTCAAATCAAGGATGCCATGATAATGCAACATAGTATTATGAAGAAAATAAACAATCATAATGCTGATACACACACATCATAATTCCAGTATACACTACGTTAATTTGGAAGGGCTCAGTACTTCTTATGAGCATAACTGCATTCATCTTTATTATATTCCCACCAAATGAGTTAGGGTAGACATTAAGAATGGGAAAGGGGAGATCATGCAGGAATTCTTATCCATCTTCTAGACTTTTCAGATCATTTACATTATCCTAAAGTCAAATTTCTGGACCTCATGCTTGGAAACACTCAAGCAGTTTTGCCACAATTCATTTGAAACAAATATTTAGGTGGTTCTTACATGTTAGGTAGCACTATGCTAGCCACTAGGTGTTCAGAGGTTTAAAACACACACACACACACACACACACACACACACACACACACACACACACACACACGAACCCAGTGCAGCTCAGTTTATATTTCAGGTCGGGATTTCAAAAAAAGAGGTAATCGGTGTGCTCTAGTGGACAGATAGCACGTGGGCCTTGGAACCTCGGTTATGAACTTACCTCTCCACTTACCGTGTGACCTTGGCATTTGATTTTTGATACTCGATTTCCCCATTTGTAACATAATTGTCTATAATTAAAGCTGCTATTACTACATATTTCAGATATACACACATTGGAAAGGTGTGGTCAAGAAAATGTTACTTTATAACATCGGAGATACAGGCTTTCTTGCACGTTTTCTTCCTCTGTAGTATCTGGCATTATTTGATACATATTTCACACCCTGTTCACCGAGGAATCGGAACATGTTTTTCACTGCAGTTTGGCGTCTGGGTGTGCCTGGGGAGGCGTCACAAAGAGCCTATAAAAGGTTTCCACCTACAACAGGAGTAGGAGGGCAGGAAGGAGTCCAAGAAGGGCATCGAGGCCAAGTGTTCGGTTTCGGATTGCTCTTTGTTTGGGCCAAACTTCACCGAGCTTAGGTTCTGCGACTAGCAACCTAAAGACTGGTGTCTCAGAATGGTTAAAATTCTCTGCCTGCCGTATCTTAGCCGTCCCCACGCCCCCCGCCCCACCCCACCCTCCAGCGTGATTGAATGCGCAAATAAGGGTTTTCAGCCGTCTGTGAGAAAGAGGGAGGGGAAGGCAGAAGTCGAGGATGGACGGGGCGGTGGCACCGCTCTAGAGACAGAGGACCCAGGGTCCCACGGAGAAGACATAAAACCTGGCGGTCCCGGGCCACAGGAGGCCAAGACGAGATGCTGAACGGGCGGGGGCCGATGGGGGGCAGCAGACCACGGCGGCGCACTCGGTCCGCCCCCGGGACCAACTCTTGTCCCGAGGTGCCTCCCCCCATTACGTCTCTTTTGGTTTCGACCTGCCGACTGGGCGGGGCCGCGGGACGCCATTCCCACAATGCTCTGGGGCGTGCCGCCGCCGTCGCTGCCGCCTCCGCTACCGCTAGTGGAAGAAGATGGCGGAAGGCGGAGCGGCTGATCTGGACATCCAGCGGTCTGACATCGCGACGCTGCTCAAAACCTCCCTCCGGAAAGGGGACACCTGGTGAGAGAAAGGCGTTGAGGTGGCCGTGGTTGCGGGAGGATGGGGGAGAACTGGGCGGGAACTGCGGGCCGGTGTCTTTCGCTAGTGACAGGTGCGGGCAGGTCCGGCGGCCGCCGCGCTGGGCAGCAAGAATTGGGCTGCTCCCGAAATGCTGGGGCAAAGATTGGACCCGAGATGAGGGCCAGGGTTCGTGGCTTGTCGGGGCGCGCTGAGAGGTGTGCGAGGAGCGGCGACAGCGACTCACTCAGTTCTTTTCCTTTTCGTCCTCCTTCCTTCCGTAGTGCCGCTCCCACCTCAGGCCTTCCCGAATGATAGGTTACAGTCCTTCGGCGTAAGTCTCCGAATTTTTGACAGGTCCAGGTCCCGCGGCTGATCAAGAGCTCACCCTCTTTCCTCCTCCAGTCGTTTCCTTTTCCCGGCATTGTCGGCATTCAAGTTCCTCGTTATTCTGTTGCTCGTATTCTTCCGGGAGGCGGGCTGCAGGATGTTTGCGGTTCCTACTACACAGGTGGCATGTGTCAGGGCGCCACTTAAGAGAAAGAAACCCTAGTTTCCAGGTCCTTGTCAAAAGGAGGGATAGGAGTACAGATCCTTAGGCTAATGAGGAGTACCACGTGGTCTTGTGCTTTCGGGGAGGCTTGGTGGAAACCGGCAGCATTTCTCTTAGAAGCGCAGCCCTCTCCTCGTTTGAAGGATAACGCAGGCCTGCAAAAAGTAGATAAGTCCACTTGAGGCTTAAGTCGCTTGCTAATAGTCAGACTTATGAAATACCAAAGGATATCCTTAAAACAACTGAAGGAAGTGTATACATTCTAATACTTGTCGGCCATTGCAAGTGGCGTTCAGAATAACTTAGATACGGGAATGTGTAGCGTGAAGAGCAAGTGCTCTGTTTATTAAGAAGGATGATGTTCCCCTTCACAGTGGTAACCATTATTTTCGTGTCCCATTGTCACCATATCGCTGGTATATTATTTGGAGTGTTTTTTCACCTCCTCTATGACTTATTGGAAGGAACATAAGATTTAGACCTAGTTAGGTCACTGTTTTCACCACTTAACCTGCGGTGTGACTTTGAGGAAAGTTAATTTAAATCGTTGTACCTCAGTATCTTCATCTATGAAAAATGGACAATAATAATGTCATTATGGGTTTTTTGTCCTGATTCAATGAAATGCTCTGAAATATTATGTTTATGCGATAGCATTAAATTTTAGTTACTTTCTTGTCACCGCCATTTACTTCTAATAAAATGCTGTAGTATTAGGACATTTTCAAGTTAAGCTAGTAGATGGCAGTCTTGGGACTTGAATTTTAGTACTTTGATCTAAGTCTTGGTACTGTTTTCCTACTTTGTGAGGCTACATTCTGTGCTTATATGATAAAAATCCCTGAGGGTGTAAACATACACTTGTTGCAGTACAACAGAAAATACGCTCTTTGGATGATTTAATCGTCATTATTGTTCATATTGGAGTGCTTGTAGCATGTTTATTCTTGTGTGGAAGTTGGGTATTTCCTGAGACACAAGTTTACCTTAGTCTGTGGATTATTGAAGGTAATTCTTGCTTCCTACGCTTAAAAATTCTTGATTCACCTAGGCAATTACCACCTCATAGGAAGATAAATGTGGACTTCCATGAAATAGAAATCTAAAATTTAAATATGCCACTTATTCATGTGGCTATTACTTCTCTTTAATGTGTGTTTTTGGTATACTGAGTAATAATTGGTGGTGTTGACACCATAGGGTGATAGGAACAGTATGAGTATTGTGGGCATTAAACTTTTTAAAGTTTAATGTTTCTCACATAAAAGTATTTTTGCTTTTTAGCAAAGTTATTATAAAACATTTTAAAGATCTAAAAGAATACGGGAAGTCCAAAATTTGTGTCTTTTCAAAGCTTTCATTTTAAAGAAAAGGAAACTGATGCCCGTATTTTTAGGTAACAGCAGAATGTGAAAAATTTTATTCTCAAATTCATTACCCTCCTTAGTTAAAGGGAAAAAGAATGCAGGAACATGATAGTACTGGGGATTTGCAAAAACCAGTTTGGTTTATATGTAAGGCCGTTAATTTGCAATTAGGTGAAACCTGTCAAAAAAGGAAATAGCTCAGATTCAGTTTGATTCAGAGCTTTAAGGAGAATAATTTGGTAAGTACAAATTTGATTATGTACACATGATTACAGAACTGGTAAAGATATTTAATAATTTAGTTACTTGGGCTCATGTTTTTGGGACTCTTTCAAACTTATTTTTAACTTGTTAAAAAGTTATTTCTTTTTGATGTCTTTTTAAAAGATCTTTAGATTAGTCATTTTTGCTTATTGGGGCAAATCCAGTCTGGTATTTTATAACTGAAATGGATTATATGTAGATGGAACGTTGTCTTCATATATGTGTGGAACCATCTTGGAAAAACTGGGTTAATGAGAAAAAATGGAAGATTTACCATAAGTTTATTCTTAAAAGTTTAATACTAATGTTTGATGTTATGGTCAAGGGAATTAAAATGAATAAATTTCATTAAGTAGTTTGTGAGCACTTTTGGATAAGGACGGGTTTCATAGTAGTCTGCTCGGTAACTAACACTTAAGCATGGGTACAGATTTGATTCTGCTTGAAAACTAGAGTTTCTGTTTATTTGTAAATAGTGAATGATTTTTTTAATTTGCAGACTGACTTTCTATAGATGAAAATAAGTTGCACAAGTCTGAAATGGGGAAGAACAAATTTTATAACTTTGATACTAGATTTTATAGTGACAACTCAAAATTGATGCAGAATTATACCTCTTAAAAAAGTGAGGTATAAAAGTGACACTGATCTGCATTAGAAGGAGTAAAGAAGTAGTCTTATAATGCTATTTCTTAATCTGTATTTTAGCTCAAAGGAGATATTCAGAAAACCATGAACAAGGTTGTTAGAATTTAGTAACTATAGAACTAAGGATAAAGAAACTAAAATTGTTTAGATTGAATGAAAGATAACCTTCAAATACTTGGTGGCTTCTCATGACATGGAGAGAAGAGGAAATTTTGTTTAAAGTATGTTACATGTTAAGTATATTAGGGATAAAGGAACCTATTCAAGGGGGATAGGTAGTTAAATAAATGACTTACTAAGACAATTTGTGGGTTATGGACTACTCTCTTTGGAGATATAAGTAAATAAACAGATAACTACATATCATCAAAATCATCGCATTATTTCCCCATTTTTATGAAATTTTATTTCTCTACCAGTCGTTTTCACTTATTTTTATGTGTGATTTTAACTTTTATGTACAGTCTATGGAAATGCATAGCTAACTTACAAATATAAATTTTGCGTCATTTTTTTTATTTTACTTTAATGAGAGAGAGCGTGGGCAAGCCAGGGGAGAGAGGGTAGGAGGGGGAGATAGAGAATCTTTAGCAGGCATGGAGCCTGACTCAGGGCTTGATCCCAGGACACTGGGATCATGACCTGAGCCTAAATTAGGAGTCACCAGCTGAGCCACCCAGGTGTCCCTGTGTGTCACTCTTGTATACACCCTAATAACTATAGTAGGTTTAAGATACTTCAGAGAGTAACTTTAATTTGTATTTGGAGTTATTGCACATGATATGTATGATATTTTTGTTTAAATACGCTGGCAAGGAGTGGCCCATCAGATCAAGGTTTTCACATTAGGAGACATTCAGTTTTAGAGTTTTCCTTGCATTCCTACTCTTTTTACTTAGAAATCTTTGAGGCTTTATTTTATATGGTCTCTTATGTTTCTGCAACTTTGACACTGACAGAAAATACCTTAGAATGACAAATCAGTTTATAATGTAGAAGAGCACTATTAATCAGTGTAACCTCCAGATTGTTTACTAAATGCTTGCTGAAAATTTCTTTTCATTACTATTACTGTAAATGTTAATTTTAGTTGTGCCAAAGTGTTAACCACTAAATTAGGGTACATGTCACATCATTTTCAGGAAATGAAACCAGAAAGCAAAACTGTTTTTTTAGTGTTGGTAAATTGGTGAAAATAAGGGCAGAAATAGTGACATTATGAAAGCATATTTTTTACATTTTGGTTGCTTAAAATCCAGAAAGGGAATTTTTCCTAATTTAAGCCTTCTTATAAGTTTTTAAATCACTTCTAAGTTCTTAGTCCAAAATTAATGTACCTCATTTGCCAGGAAGATCCAGAGCTTTTTAGTCAGTGATTTCATTTATCTGTTTAGTGACATTTAGGCTTTTCCCCCAAAATCCTATCCTTTTTGCCCCATTAGCACATGTAAAATATTAAATGTTCTTTTTACAAAATAGTTTTGTGACAAGTATTAATCTTGCTTGTACATAAGTATAATAAGAAATTAGTGTCAGGCCACGATGTATAATATTACATTTTTTAAAAATTTTTTTAATGTTTATTTTTGAAAGAGAGAGACAGCACAAGTGGGGGAGGGGCAGAGAGAACCAGAAACAGACTCCAGGCTCTGAGCTGTCCGCACAGATCCCAACACAGGGCTCAAACCCACGAACTGTGAGATCATGACCAGAGCTGAAATCGGTTGCTTAACTGATTGAGCTACCCAGGTGCCCCTATATTACATTTAAAAACCACCTGCTAGGTACTGTTTTAAGTACTTACATATGTTAACTTGTTTACTCTGCTGCGATTCTAGGGCACTAGAATGTGAAAGTGCTGTAGGAATCTTAGGCTCAGAGTATTCACACAGAGATATATTTGGGATTTGTTTTTTTGTTTGTTTTTTTAAATATAATTTATTGTCAAATTGGCTTATATACAACACCCAGTGCTCATCCCAACAAGTGCCCACCTCAGTGCCCATCACCCACTTTCCCTCTCCCCCACCCCCATCCACCCTCAGTTTGTTCTCTGTATTTAAGAGTCTCTTGTGGTTTGCCTCCCTCCCTCTCTGTTTGTAACTATTTTTCCCCCTTTCCTTTCCCCCATGGTCTTTTGTTAAAGTTCTCAAGATCCACATATGAGTAAAAGCATATGATATCTGTCCTTCTCTGGCTGACTTATTTCATTCAGCATAATACCTTTCAGTTTGGGATTTGAACCCAAGTGGTCTGGGGCTTTAATTCAGGCCCTAAAATCACTGTACTATACTGCCTCTTATTTTGAAGATGCATTTTAAAATGTCCCACTTTAAAAAGGCAAAAAAAAAAAAAATGGACATGTTTTCTTTTTAAATGGAATCTACTTTATATTTAGTAGCAGAATTCTACCATTTTATTGCCAACTTGTCTTTTCCGACTGTTCAGTTTAGATATGTAGTATTTAGAAAAATTGTAATGTCTTTCTCCTGGAAATTGAAAATTTAATTCATTTAAAGTTTAATGGGTGATTAACTCAGTATGTAGAATAAATGTTATTTTGATCCAGAAGTTTATTTAAAATAAATTGAGGGGCGCCTGGGTGGCACAGTCGGTTAAGCGTCCGACTTCAGCCAGGTCACGATCTCGCGCTCCGTGAGTTCGAGCCCCGCGTCGGGCTCTGGGCTGATGGCTCAGAGCCTGGAGCCTGTTTCCGATTCTGTGTCTCCCTCTCTCTCTGCCCCTCCCCCGTTCATGCTCTGTCTCTCTCTGTCCCAAAAATAAAATAAATAAATAAATAAATAAATAAATAAATAAATTGAGATGATTTATTGTTGAAACTTTGAATTTAAATTGTTTATCAGTAATTGTAACATTTTATTAGAGGCTGTATGGCTCCTTCTCATACAGTTTTACAGAAATAACACATCAAGCAGACAGGAAGAACTTGTAGGATATTTTTGTTTTAGTTACCTTGCCTGTATTTTAAAAGTGTTGGCTTATAGTAAACCACAAACACATAAGGATCCCTTTTTGGACTATGAATCCATAGGAACAGCCCAGCCCAGAAATGCAAATATGAAAGTTTGGTATTTTATGTTCCGTATTTGCCAAGTGATTTTGTTTTTCAAACACAACTCTTCATGAATTTTCAAAGTCAAAAGACTTTTGAATTAAGACAGTGAAAATATTGATACCTCTTTAACATCTTCCTGAAAACTGATGGTTCAAGTAGCATTACTGCAAAGAGAACAATCAGTTTTGCCATATTGGTCATTAGGTATATCCATTTTATTATATGAGTTTAATGTGATTTTTCTATTCCTCACTTTGAGAATCACTTCATTAATAAGCCATGATTATTGATAAAAGTGAATTGAAGCCATCAGACATATTAACAAGGAGATAATGGGAAGGTTAAGAACAACCAATGAAGGTGTTTACTTGCATTATCTGATTTAGTCCTTAAAATAAGGATCAAGTATGTATTTATATTCCTTTCTTATAGGTAAGGAAACTGAGCTCAGAGAAATCAATTGATTTGCATGTGGTTCACAGGTGGTAATGCCACCACTAGTGAACATTTATTGAATGCTAACACTGTGTCGTTCACTGTTGCAAATGCTTTATACTTAGAGTAAGTTTTCTTATTTACCTCGTTTTATAGATGCTTTGAAGAGTTCAGAGCTGGTTTAAATACCTGGTTTATAATGATTTAAAATACTAGGTATTATCAATATCTCTTTAGTATTAGGAACGTCCTCATGCTGTCACTACTCAAATATATTGCAAATAGTATTTCATTAAATCATTATTCCTCCTTAGCTCCTTTATAGAGTTTTTCAACAGTTACTAAAACAGTTGTTTTTCTTCTTGACTCAGTTCAGTTTGTGCCTTTTATTTTCATTTCCCTAGTTTCCACTGTAATTCATACTCTATATCTTATATTTTTTCCATCGAAGTCATCTCTCCACACTCTTTTCCCATCTATTCTTTAAACAAGGGAAAGGAAGGAGCTCCTTTCAGTTTTATCATCCAGTTTACACAGAAGTCACTACTAAAGAAACATAGAATAAGAATGGTAGTAAGTAACCTCAGTTTTGGATACAGTTTAAATGACATATCTGAAGGCCTAATGAATAACTCCTCAAAAAGAAGAAAAGAAGGTGAGATTTTAATAGGAGGCAGAAAACCTCTGTATGATTAACCTGTATTTGGTTATGCCTACAACACTTTTTACTACTTCCGTCAGTAAGATTCTGCATGGTTTCTTTATAGCCCTCCCCCTGAAAAGGAGGGTAATGACTACCTTTTCTTCTCCCTGAGGAGGAGAGCTAGCTGTCCCTTCTCTCCTTTTAGTTTTGAGAAGACCCAAATAGTAATGTGATAATTCCTTACTGTTAGGAAAAATCATGTAGCAGAAGCAGCCATAGAAAGGACCTCCTTCGTGAAAGAAGTCAAAGACTTTCACAAGCAAGTCCAAGAGTGGCTCAGGCTATTCTAAATTTTAGAGAGCCAGTTAAATCAAAACCTGGAGCATTAAAGACCAAATTAATTACCCGAGTCAAAAGAGCATGAAGTTCCTTGAGTAAAATGTTACAAAAAAAAAGATTAAAAATGATGAGGTGAAATGATCATAGTAAAAGAAATATGAAGATTTCGGTTGTTTTATATTATTTAACTATGTTTAAAAAGATTGACCAAGTTTAACAGTTTAATCACAGGAGATTTATGTTTGATATAGATGGAAAATTTATATTCATAAATTTGAATGGGTTTCAATCTGTAGAAGCTTAATTCTCTGGAGAAGTACAGCTGAATAGTTACATGTATCATATAGTTATGGTGATGGTTACAAAAATTATCACTCATTTACCGTGTTAAGAGCTTTATACCTGTTCTCATTTTGCAGATAGAGAAACTGAGGTACAGAGTTATATGCACATAGTCACACTTGGATCAGTGGTAGAGCAAAGATTCCCAAGCTAGATAGTCAACTCGAAAGCCCACATTTTAAACTGAGTGCATGATGCTCATTTAAAACTGAGCCATATACTCATATTATGGAAGCAGCTTTTTGAAAGAAGAATACTTTGAAGTTTTAAAATCAGGAAGCGATAGCTTTATCAAAATAGCACTTTCATCTGTTTTCCATCTGAGGAACCTGTAGGATATTCTGTGGCTCTCTCCTTGGTTTAGCTTTCTAGTCTCTTAGCAGTCTCATTTCTAACTTACATAGCTCTGCTTTGGTACTGATGGTGTTTCCCATTTCCTGCAAATTACTTACTGATTTCTGCATCATAGGGCTTTACACATCATTGATATTGTTTCAAGTACATTTTACTAATTCTTGACATTGACTTTCTTCAAAACCTAGCTCAACACCAGTTTCTGTAGAATCATCCCTAATAATCCTATCCACATATATGACCCTCGAAGGAAGGAAGGAAGGAAGGGAGGGAGGGAGGGAGGGAGGAAGGGAAAAGGGTGCCTTGTTGGCTCAGTCCATTGAGGGAGGGAGGGAGGGAGGGAGGGAGGGAGGGAGGGAGGAAGGAAGGAAGGAAGGAAGGAAGGAAGGAAGGAAGGAAGGAAAAGAAAAGGGTGCCTTGTTGGCTCAGTCCATTGAGCATCCAACTTTGGCTCTGGTCATGATCTCATGGTTCGTGAGTTCAAGCCCATGTCGGGCTCTCTCCTGGCAGCTCAGAACCTGGAGCATGCTTCCAGTTCTGTGTCTCCCTCTCTCTCAGCCCCTCCACCACTTGCGCTCTCTCTCTCAAAAAAAAAAAAAAAAAAAAAAAAAAAAAAAAAAAAAAAAAAAAAAAAAAAAAAAAAAAAAAAAATTAAAAACGTTTTTTAATAGTAAATAACAGCTTTATTGTGATGTAATTCCTATATCATACAGTTTGCCCACTTAAAACTTACATTTTACTGGGTTTCAGTATTCTCTTAGAATTGTGCAACCATTACCTTAATTAGTATTGGAATATCACCCCTCCCCAAATCCTCTGTAACTATTAGCAGCTCCCTTCTTCCCCCCGTTTCTCCTCAAATCCCCCTGCTCTAGGCAGCTACTAATGTGCTTTTTGTTCTATAGATTTGCCTATTTTGGATATTTTGGAATCATATACGTGATATTTGTGTCTGGCTTCTTCCGTGAAGTATTAGTACTTCATTTCCTTTTATTACTGAATAGTATTCCATCTATAGATAATATACCACATTGAACTTATTCCTTCATCAGTTGATGAAATTTGAGTTGTTCATATTTTTGACTCTTATGAGTAATCCTGCTGTGAACATTCATGTGCACGTTTTTGGGTACATATAACTGATTTCTCTTGAGTATAGACCTAGAAGTGGAATTGCTGGGTGTCTATGTTTAATTTTTGAGGAACTGACAGGCTCTTTTCCAAAGTGGATGCCGCATTTTACATTGCCATCAGCAGTATATGAGGGTTCCAATTTTTCCACATCATTGTCAGCACTTGTTAATGTCTTTTTTTGATTACAGCCATCTTAGTGGATATAAAGTCGTATCTCATTGTAGTTTTTATTTGCATTTTCCTAATGATTAATGATGTTGCACATCTTTTCATATGGATATTGACCATTTGTATACCTTCTTTGGCAAAATGTTTATCTAGATCCTTTGCCCATTTTTAAATTAGATTATTTGTCTTTGTATTACTGAGTTTTGAGAATTTATGTGTTATAGATACAAATCCCTCAGTAGAGAAATGATTTGCAAAATTTTCTTCCATTCTCTGGGTTTTCTTTTCACTTTCACAATTTTACTTGGCCTCCTTCCTGAGTTCCTTTTTTAATCTTAGTTTAGATGTAAAAAGAGGTCATAAAAATTAGTTCTTGCTAACTGATGAATTTAATGTGCAAAGCAGAAAATCAGTTGGACATGCTTGAAATTTAAAATGAAGATATAAAGAGATTAATCAAGCCATTGTTTTATTTGAAAGGACTTCATAGCTTTCTTTGGTTAAGTTTAACTGAAACAATGAAATCCTGAGTTATAGTTTGGTACTTTTTTAAAAAGCCCGTACATTATCTGGTTTATAATGGCTTAAAATGCTAGATATTATCGATACCTCCTTTAGTCTTAAAAATGGTTTTATGTTCTTGCTATGTAAATGTAATCTAAATAGTATATCATTAAATTAGAGAATGAATCTTAGAGTGAATTAGCATCGAGAATTGTTTATTCTGCTAATTCTGCGTAAATAGTTATACATTTTTTTTCTGAAATTGTGTGCTACGTTGAATTAGGCTGAAATATTTGTGTATTTTCTAAGTGGTAAAAGAATTACTATTTTATGTATACGTTGCAGAGAAAAAGGTGGGTTTTTTAGAAAATAAATGACATATTTATGTCAGTATTAGACAAAGAGGAACTGCTTATCTAAAAGTTGTAAGTATAAACATACTAATGGAGAAAAGAAAAGAAAGAACTATGCATTCATTAGCTCTATGATTTCCTAAATGCAGCTACTGAGATTCCCTCATTGCCCCATACTGCTTTTAAACTTCTTTGTGTCTAAGACTATTTCTCATTTATTGGCCCCTATATATCTTTCCTTAAATTTGCTTCCAGCGTGCATAAAAACACTAAACAACTTTTAGAGTTCTGTCTTTACCCTGCCACCACCAAAAAAAGAAATAAGAAGAAGAAAGAAACTTGGCCATTTTAGTTCTTATAGTAGGTTTTCAGCATTTGACGACTGTCTTAAAATTAACTGTATTTTGGGTCCTAAAACTGACGCAGCTACTTTGGAGCCACTGAAACCTATTCCGTCCAGACCACAATACAATTTGTTTTTCTTGACGCATTCAGATATTTAGCATGATTATGACCTTTTTGAAGTACTTAAAGCTTTATGTAAGTTTTTTACTCACTAAAGATTTGATTTGTATTTGATCCTCCCAGTAATCTTGTGAGGTATTTCCAGTGGTCTTCATGAAATGTAAATCAGATCATATCTTTTCCCTGCTAAAAATCTTACAGCGGCTTTCTGTTACACTTAGGATAAAATCCTTATTATTACCCTAAAGGCATTGTACAGTTTGAGTCCATTCTACATCTCTAGCCTTGACTAGCATTTCTCTCCCCACCCCCCCCCCCACCCCCTTATAAACTCCAACATCATTTAGTCAGTTCCTCCAACATACCAGACTCCCAAAGTTCTGGTCCTAGCACATGCTGTTCCTCTTGTCTAGATAGCTTTTTTTCTTACTCTTTCTGAAATAACTTCTATTCATATGCTAAAATGTTACTTTTTCAAAGAGGCTTTCCTTTGATCTGAATAGGGAGCCCTTATATATTTTCATAATTTCCAGTACTTTCCCTTTACAGCACTTATAGTATTTTACTACATATGTTAATTACTTAATTAGTGTCCTCCACTGGACTCTGAATTCTGTGAATATAGGGACCTTGGCTATTTTGCTAGCTGTCTATTCAATATGGAATAGTATATATGTAGTAGATGTTTAGTATTTATTGAGTGAATAAATGAATTGCCATTTCTAAGTTGAACAATCTAAAGGTTTTAGCACTAACCTCTTTAAGATCTCACAGCAAGTAATGTTAGAAGATTTTGGCCTAGTCCTTTTTCTTTCGAGTGTGGTTGACAACTCTATACATGATGCTCTGCTTACCACAAGTGTGGCTAACATCTGTCACCATACAACACTATTGTGATGTTATTGACTGTATTCCCTCTGCTGTACCTTTTATTCCCAGGATTTATTTATTCCATAACTGGAAGCCTGTATCTCCCACTTACCTTCACCCATTTTCTACATCACACAGCCTCCAGATACTATCAATAGTATGTCATTAAATGAGAGAATTAATCTTAGTACTTCCCTCTGGCAACCATCACTTTATTCTCTGAATTTATATGTCTGATTCTGCATTTTGTTTGTTTTTTAATTCATGTTTTTTAGATTCCACATGTAAGTGACATCATACCGTATTTGTCTTTCTTAGTCTGACTTATTTCACCTAACATAATACCCTCTATAGCCTAGTTCTTTCTCTCTTCTAAATTTAGAAATTATATATATTCCAGTCTGATTTCAGGAGGTAGGAAGATTTGTAAGCAAAACTAAGCATGAAAACAAATTGAGATTAGATGTGAAAAAAAAATTCACCCATGATTTAGTATTCACCTACCATTCTGGAAAACCTCCTAAAAGAAAGATGGTGTTCACTTTTTGTGTAGCCTTAATTGACATGAAAGTGTGACTCTCATATAGGCGTAGTGTGAACACTCAGGCTTTTTCTACTAAATTCTTGATAGGCAAAGATCTAACATTTACCAAAGATGCCCCACTTTGAAAATACTTATTTTCTTCATACGTAAAATGGCTAATAGTTGTTAAACTATGCCTTTTGAATAAGTATTTCACTTTTTATTTATAGCTTGGTAATAACATTATGATGTCCCTCTACTATTTCAGTTTTAGGACAACGCTTACTGCTTCGTAAAGAGGGGAATGGTACGTGGTTTTACTAAGCATCTATTACATCTTTAGGTCTTTATTAAATGGGACTTGTAATCAAGTTTAATGTATTAAAAAAAAGCATTGAACTTTAGAGTCTGAAAACTAGAGTGCTTAATGAAAACAGGCCTTGCATTACTCATGTATGCAAGTAGAGTTGTATTTCATTAGTAAGTCACATTTTCTGAGTTTTGGTTTCCCCATCAACTAAATAAAAAAAGAAAGGAAAGGTTACTCTAACTATAAACTAATTAACATGAAAGCACTTTATACAAAACTTTTTATAAATATAAGGCTTTTATATTTTGTTATGTGGTAGAATTCTGATTTAAGCAATGAGCAACATGATCATATTTGTGTCTTTAAAATGTCTGTGGCAGCAGAATGGAAGGGAAATTGGAAGCAGTAAACTTAAAGTGGAAAGACAAGTTGGGCAGCTATTGCAATAATCTATGCCACTCAAAAATGATAGGGGAGGGGAGGTACAGAAATAAGGTACTTTTCTGAAGTTACTTGGTTACTAGATGTTATGGGGTAAGGAAAGGAGGAATACAGGGTAGTATTCTGGTTTCTGGCTTGGGAAATTAAATTATTGATGACATTTATTAAAGGACCCTTAGTGAAGGAGTAAACATGAAGGTGTGAAAATGATTAATGACTGGAGGTTGAAATGTATGAAAAAACCAAGTTGACATGGACTAGTAGGAATTGGAAATATGATTTAAGGATGTGAGGACTGGCCCTGGGATGCAGATTTTGGAATCATTGGTATGAAGTACAATATCATTGGAGAGTATGAACAGTGAGTGAAGAAGAAATTAGCAACTCTGTGAAGTAGTAACATTTGATCAGAGGAAGCGAAAGTTGCAAAAAACAAAAGGTAGTATCACATAGTTTAACTTAAAATTTTTTTTGCTTATTTTTGAGAAGGCGAGACAGAATCCAAAGCAGGCTCCAGACTCTAAGCTGTCAGCACAGAGCCCAACGTAGGGCTCGAACTCACAAATCGTGATATCATGACCTGAGCCAAAGTCACAAGCTTAACTGACTGAGCCACCTGGGTGCCCCTCACATAGTTTAACTTTAGCAAGGCTTGATAAGGTACATAATACTATGAATCCTTTGAATTTTTAAGAAACTTTTTGAGGGCTCTTTGGGGTAGGAAGACTTCTTGTGCAAGTGTGAAGAGTAAGTGAGGATTGAGGAGTAGAAACTTAAGCTTAATTGCAAGGACAGATCAGAAGAATGGAAGTAGATACAGAAGGAAATGAGTGTAAAAGTTGGGAGGTGATGTGGGGGAAAAGGGTGAAAGAATTGGCCCTTTTTACATGCTGAGTGGGAAAAAAAAAAGATACAAGGAGAAACAAGAGAGTAGGGGTTCTTAATGGGGTAAGTCTCCAACAAGGCAGAAGGAAATTAAATCCAAAGCTTAGGATCAAAAATAATTACCTTGGATTTAAAGAGGGTTACATCCTTCACCAAACTGTAACAGAATCAGATAAGATTAAGATGTGAAGCGAGAGAGTTGGACAGAAAGTAGAGGCATCTAACTTCCTCAGAAAGTAGGGAAGCAAGATTGTCTGTTCAGCCTAATGGATGAGAGAGTTAGACTGGCAAAGTTGAAATTTTTGGAAATAGAGAAGGCTATCTGAAGATATGCTGGAGGATTGTGGGTTATCTCTGAAGGATTTGAGAGACTGAAGACCATAGATCTTTAATCTCCACGAGATTTTCTTTACTAATTTTTGAACCCAGATAATAACATAATGATAAAAATATTTTCATATTAGCGTACTAGTGTGGAGAATCATGGGTAGTGCAAGGGTGAGACACTCATGAAGTTCCTTGTAACCCACTGAAACAGAGGGAAATGGTAGTGATTAAGCTACAGCCAGAGGCCTCAATCATAAATAAAGTGATTTTGATCATATTTTGGTGCATGTTCCTCATGGCATTTTATATGGGAGCACAGCTAGATGTCTTCAGATTATTAAAAAAGGACTCTATAGATTTCACCTTTGGTCTCATCTATAAGGTATAGAGTCTGTTGTGCAAGAAACTTAAATTAGTGCATTCATCACAAAGCAATTTATTATTACCCTTCTACACTTTGGACTCTCTGGATATTTGCAGATTAGTATTTAGATGAATTTTAGATGGTTGCAAATCTATAAAGTAATACTTCGTACTAAAACTTAAACCAGCTTAAAATCCGTATATGTGTCAATTTTAGGATTTTTGATTGTTTAGCTTATATCATCTTCCCAGATATCAAGGGTTATAATCTGTACTTTCTATATTTTATGTGCTTTTCTTTTCTTTTGAGATATCACCCAATCATTTCTACTTTTCTGGCTTACTTACTGGTTGCTCTAGTTACCAAAGGAAATAATTTCTTGAGAATGAATACATTAATATGTGTCAGAAGCATAATTTGATAAATTTAGAAATAAGTAAATCATGCTTTTTCCAAAGAAAATTCTCCAAAACTTATGTAAACTTTTTATTAAAATTCAAATGTGAATTTATCTATTTGGAAAAGATCATATAAGATATGAGATTAGTATAAGAGATAACATAAACCTACAATTTCAAAAATAAATAGTAAAACAAACTGCATTTTATACATTTTGTTGTACATATTTCTATCCCAATTTAAAAAAAAAAAAACCTAAGTTGTATTTATAATTTTCTTATTTTTATGGTGGAAATGTCTTTTCATTTATTGACTGTCACTTAACTCTTACCAGTTTTGACCTCAAAATTATTCAGTCTATCCATTTGACTCCCTTTTTGTGTGTGTATATGTATGCCGTATATATAAACTGTTATTCTATCTTAAATAGAAAATATTAGCCATGTTTAATGTCCTATTTCAGGAAGACAGAAGAGTATAAAGGAAAATATAACAAAACACTTGTGTACACATCTCTTAGTTTAAAAAAATAAAACATTGGGCACCCAGGTGGCTCAGTTGGTTAAGCATCTGACTTCAGCTTCTTTTGTGAGGTCGAGCCCCGCATTGAGCTCTGCACCCTCAGTGCAGAGCCTGCCTGGGATTCTCTCTACTCCTCCCCCACTTGTTGATGCACATGCTCTCTCTTTCAAAATAAATAAACTTTAAAAATAAATAAATAAGCAAGTAAATAAAACATTACAGAAACAGTTGAATGTCCCTGTGTATGTTTCCCTAGTCCCATCCCCTTCCCTCCCTTGTCAGAGGGAGCCACTGTCCTGAATTAGGTTATTGTTATTACTTTAAATTCTATATTTTATTTAGTTTTATAATTATTAAAATTATCTTATGTATATATTTTAATATATGCATGGATCATTAAATAGTATGTACTGTTTGGGGCATGTTTTTAAGTTTTCTGTAGTTGCTCTGTGTGTGCATATCTGTTATCTTTATGTATTTGTGCTATGTTACATGTGTCTTATTTTTTTGGTTCAACATTGTAGTTTTGAGATTTATCCTTATTAATACATGTAGTTGTATTTTTCATTAGAATTCTTGTGTAATATATTTGGTATGAAAAGTGGATATTAGGTTTTTTCCCCCTTTTTCATTCTTGACAAATTATGCTGCAGTATATATTCTTACAGTTGTATTTTTATAAATATGTGCCAGAGTTTCTGTAGGGTAAAACTTAGTAATGACAATACATGATCGTGTGGTATGTACACCTTCATCTTTAGTAGATATTACCAAACTACCATCCAAACTAGTTGGAAGGAACTAGCAGGTTCTAGTTTACTCCCCCGTGGCAGTATACAAGTTCCTGTTACCCTACATGTTCTCCACAACTTAATATTGTTGACACATGTGCACATGCTTGTGTTCACCAGCTTCATGATATGGTTCAGAACAATATGGTATGGTGTTAGTTTCTTTTTTTTTCCATTGCTGATGAAATTGAGTATCTTCTCATATGTATAGAGGCCATTATGACTTTCTCTTCTGTGAGTTGCTTTTTTTTTCCTTTTTCTGTTAAAAGAATTTTTTTTATTTACTAACTTAAAGGACTTTTTCACGTATTTGTAATCCTTGGTCGGTTATGTGGAGTATAAGTATCTTCCCCAGTCTGTATGTTATCTCTTTACTTAATGGTGTCTTTGTTGTTGAATGGTAGCTTTTCATTTTAACCTTGGCAAGTTTATCAGTCTTTTTTTGCTTTTTGTCTTAACTCTTCTATATTCTAAGGTAATGAGGATTTTCTCCTATCTTTTTTTTTTTAATTATACTTTTACTTTCACATTTACATTTTTAATCCAACTATAACTTATTTTTGTACAGTTAGTTCTGTTGTAACACGGCATGTGTTCCTAAAAATCACTGTGTAATATGCAAAATCATGCAATGAAAAACACAGCATATGGGAAAAATGGGTCTGGGACACAGCACTCATAAAATTTTTGTCAGTGACACATTAAAAAACATAATAGGTGCGCCTGGGTGGCTCAGTTGGTTGAGAGTCCGACTTCAGCTTAGGTTATGATCTCACGGTTTGTGGGTTCAAGCCCCATGTTAGACTCTGTGCTGACAGCTCAGAGCCTGGAGCCTGCTTTGGATTCTGTGTCTCCCCCACTCTCTGCCCATTCCCTGCTCATGCTCTGTCTCTCAATAATAAATAAACGTTAAAGTTAAAAAAATATATATAATAAAAGTGATAGCACAGTTTTACATATGTTAAATTGTTAAGAAATATAGAACTACCATAATAAATATGACATTTTTCTTTTGAAAATGATGAAGTTGACTTGCGGAAGTAGGATTTAAAGGGTTGCAGCTTGTGAGTTATTGTGGAGAGTTGGAAGGAAAGTTTTCTGAAACCTGCCAAGAAGTTGTGGGATTTTTTGTTTTTGTTTTTTAATTTTATTTATTTAAGTAATCTCTACACCCAACATGGGGCTAGAACTTACGACCCTGAGATCAAGAGTCACATATTCTTCCAATTGAGCCAGCCAGGCGCCCCTGGAATCTGCCAAGAAGTTTTAACAGCAGATGTGGCAAATGTGACTCATAACACACATGAAGGTTTGAAGTGTGTGTGCTTTGTGCATTCCTAAGCCGTTCAGTGCAGCTGAGTAGTTTTCTACATCACCTTGTGTGTGTTTCAGTGTTAGGACTATGGTAAAGCAGTCTAGGCATTTATGGGGCAGAATTGAAGAAGCTTCCTATTAGGGTTTCTAGGCATCTTACCTGCCTTACCCTAGTCCCAGCCCTGCTTGTGTATTAAAGTAGTGCTTTAACATATACTGAAATTTGTGCTATTGTCCTCAAATATATTAATCATGTTTAGTATATAAATACATTTAACATTTTCAAGTTTTCAAAACAAACATTAGAGTAGAACAGACTGCATATGTGAGGTAAAGCTCCAATTTTTTTCCCCACACATTTAACCGGATCTTTCCCCACTATTCATAATCATGTTTTGGCATATATCATAGTTCCACATACACATGAGTCCAATTCTTGTTTCTTTGTGCTGTTTTCATTGGTGTCTTTGCTTCTCTCTATGCCATGATCACATTTTTTACCCACAGATCTGGCACTAACTTTGTAACCTTGGGCAAGTTATTTCTGTGTGCCTATGAAATTATAATAGTACCTACATTATTGGGTAGTTAAAGGAATAAATGAACGAATATATTAAAGTGCTTAGAAATATGCACCTGGCCCAAGAATAAAGCTCAAATGTTAATTATTTTGTTATTAAAATAATTTCTTTAACTTAATAAAGAGTCTTGATAACTAGTAGGCTGATATTGCCATCTTGTTTTTCCTAATCTAAACTGAGAGGAAATGGGAAAGGCTTATGGAAGGATTCCCTGAGAAAGTGACATGTAGAGTATCTGAAAGATGATAGGAACTAAATAGATGTTGGGAGCAATAGGAGAATATTCTAGGCAGATGGAGCTGTAAGGCAAAAAATGGAGTATCTAGCAACTGAAAGAAAGTTCTTGTAGTTAGATCTCAGCACAAAGAAAATTAGTACCAGTTGAGACTAGATAGGTAGGCAGGAGTAGATAGATCAGGCAAGCCCTAGTAGGCAATGTTAAGGATTTTAGACTTCATCTTAAAATCAAAGTTATAACAGTTTATAAAGATTATTATTTCATGACTTTTATTCTTTTTTAGCGGTGTAAGAATAAAAGTCATGAAAAAATCAATCTTTACAAATGGTTCTAGCTATTCAAAAAAAAAAAAAAATCCTCAGAAACTGAAATTGGTCCATCTGGATCCTAATAGTACACCAAGGATTAAGAGTGCTGTTGAGAAAGGCACCTGGGTGGCTCAGTCAGTTAAGCATCCAACTTCAGCTCAGGTCATGATCTCAAGACTGGTGAGTTAGAGCCCCATGTCGGGCTCTGTGCTGACAACTCAGAGCCTGGAGCCTGCTTCAAATTCTGTGTCTCTTCCTCTCTCTGCCCCTCCCCTGCTCATGCTCTTCTTCTCTCTCTCAAAAATAAATAAACATTAAAAAATTAAAAAAAAAAGAAAGAAAAATGAGTGCTGTTGAGAATGTCTAAGTCCTGTCTTTGTTCACTTATTTGTAATCGTTGAGAGGTACTGATTCTGTTGTAGGCTTTAATCAGTTCACATTGAGGAGTCTTAAATTTTGGCAGATACGCAGATTAGGGGTTAAGTTTGTATAGTATAACACATCTATGTATATGTCTTGAAATATTTTTTTTTTAGTTGTCAACTTCATCTAATACTATTATCTTTCTTGAGTATACTTGAGAAGTCTACATACTTTTTTTAAATTTTGAACTATTTATTTTTTTCAATTTATTTAAATCCAAGTTAACATATAGTGTAATAATGGTTTCAGGAACAGAATTTAGTGATTCATCATTTACATTTAATACCCCGTGCTCATCCCAATAAGTGCCCTCCTTTTTTTTTAAATTAATTAATTTTTTAATTTACATCCAAGTGAGTTAGCATATAGTACAACAGTGATTTCAGGAGTAGATTCCTTAATGCCCCTTATTGGCCCATCCCCCCTCCCACAACCCCTCCAGCAACCCTCTGTTGTTTATATTTAAGAGGCTCTTACGTTTTGTCCTCCTCCCTGTTTTTATATTATTTTTGCTTCCCTTCCCTTATGTTCATCTGTTTTGTCTCTTAAAGTCCTCATATGAGTGAAGTCATATGATATTTGTCTTTCTCTGACTAATTTCACTCAGCATAATACCCTCCAGTTCCATCCACATAGTTGCAGATGGCAAGATTTCATTCTTTTTGATTGCCAAGTAATACTCAATTGTATGTGTGTATACAAGAAAGTATGTATGTGTGTGTGTATATATATATACACACACACACACACACACACACACACACACACGCACATCTTCTTTATCCACTCATCCATCGATGGACATTTGTGCTCTTTCCATACTTTGGCTATTGTCAGTAGCACTGCTATGAACATTGGGGTACATGTGCCCCTTTGAAACAGCACACCTGTATCCCTTGGATAAATACCCGGTAGTGCAATTGCTGGGTTGTAGTGTTCTTCTATTTTTAATTTTTTGAGGAACCTTCTTACTCTTTTCCAGAGTGGAGAAGTCTACATATTATTTCTATAATAGATGTTCCTGTTTTTTCCTACATTTCCTTCATCTTTCATTACCACAAAATTCCACAAATAAGATATAGGTAGCCTATAATAGAAATATGGTGGACTTTTTAATTGAAAGTAGTGTTGAAAGCAGATAAATATCCATCAAATGGGAGAGTATCCTCTTACAGTAGTAGTATTATACAGAAAGTAGTCACTTCATGATCTGAGAGTTGAACTAGAAATATTATGGCAAAAGATGAGATGAATACTACCCAGTACAAACTTACACTATAACAGTAAAGGATTTATTAAATACTTTGGCAGATAAAATGCCATCTTTTAGAAGTATCTTTTAAATATAAGTAGAATTTGGTAGTATTTCCCAAGTAGTTTTAATGTAAGTTTTATAAATCGCTTGTTATTTATAGTATTACTGTTAATCTATAAATTCAGTGTGATTCCAATCAAAATCTTAATCATAGTTTTTGTGGAACTTGGTAAACTGACTCTAAAATTCATGTGGAGGAGCAAATGGCCAAGGATAGTTTAGGCAATTTGCAAAATCAACAAGCTGAGGGAACTTGCCCTAAAAAAATAAAGATTAAGATTAAAGTAATAAAGATAATATGAAATTGGCACAGTGATTAAAAAAAAAATAGATGAAACAGAGGAAAGGCCATTTAGTGTGACATTAATTTGCAAAGAAAGCAAATGAAACATCTGAATGATTTTATTTAGATATAGGAGACACTCTAAAAGATGTTTAGTGAATGAGGTACAATTAAGTATAATTTTCTTTATTATTTAACATGTAAAGTTATTGCTAATCTATTTATTTTAGAGACAGGGTTTTCTTAGGACTTAGTCTCTGAACTTTTTCTCCACATAAGTCTCAAGTTCTGCAGTTTGAGGACTTTCTGTTACATAGTTCTGACTATAGGTTTGGGGTACTAGTGTATAGATAATTCTACAAAACCCATTTTTAGGGAATTAAACTGCTGATGAATATTTTCTAGGAATTTGCTTCAGATATTTTCAGATATAACTGTAGGATTTCATTCCTATACTTAGTGCTGCATGTGGTAAGCACAGATACATAATAATGATGGTCTCCAAATAAACTTGGCTACCTGTGTTAGTACACATGTGGGCTTTAAACATCTTGTTGACCTTTACTCCTGATTTTGTTTGTGATTAAACCTAGTTAAGTGTGGGGAAAATATTTCTGGTAAAGAATTTAAAATAATTATGAGTCCATGGCAAAGCGGTATTTCATTATAGATATAAAATAATCAGAATTAATTTGTAAACTTTTTTACGTTTATGATTTTTTTTATATTTTCTTTGCTAGAACACCATTATTTGACTTCTTCTGTCACTGGCCATCTGATGAGAAGCCAATTCTAGATATTTGAAAATAAGATGAATACAGTTTCAATAAAGTAAAGCTTATAGTGCTTGGGTACCACACTTTTGAAACCACCAAAAAAGAAAAAAGAAAAACAATTCTGCTTGCCCCAGCAGATTTTACTACTGTATGAAAAACAGATGGAGACAGTATTATTGTTATTAACTTTGTTAGTGAAGAAACTAATTGTTTTTATAGTTTTAAAAAAGGTGTTATTATAGTTATTATAATCGATCTTGCAAACTTTTAATAATCCATTTTCCTTATCCCCATAGAGTAAAATATATAAAATTAACATACTGTGTTTGTAAGTTTTTTGCAGAAGAACCATTTTCATGTTGTTTACCATGTTATATTTTAAAGTTTGTTTTGATTGATTCTTAAGATTACCATTTGAATTGGTTCAATTGTCAGATATTTTATTGAATAGTTACTGCATTTTTTAAGAGGTACTGTTAAGGATTTTTTTTAACATGTATGTCAATACTTGTCCTCAAATAGTAGATATTTATAGAACAGTAGAAATAACACTTTACACAAATGAAATATTCTTTTTCCAGATACTGAGTCACGTTACAGTTATTCTCAATAATCCTTTGAAGTAGGCATATACTGTAGTATAAAATGAAGTATCAAAAATAGCTTCTTTGCTATTCCTATAGTTCCTTTACTGATTTCTTTTCTTTTTTAGGTACCTAGTCGATAGTCGCTGGTTCAAACAGTGGAAAAAATATGTTGGCTTTGACAGCTGGGACAAATACCAGATGGGAGATCAAAATGTATATCCTGGACCCATTGATAACTCTGGACTTCTCAAAGGTCATTATTTCTTTTCTTCAGTTAGGTTGTAAATGTGTTCATTTGAATATGTTATAGTAAATGTACGTAATATGGAAAATGTTAATGTAAATAGATATATTAGAAATTTCTTTGGGACTCAGTTGGTTAAGCTCAGCTCAGGTCATGATCTCGCAGTTCATGAGTTCGAGCCCCGTGTCAAGCTTTGTGCTGACAGCTCAGAGCCTGGAGCCTGCTTCAGATTCATTCTCTCTCTCTCTCTCTCTCTCTCTCTCTCTCTCTCTCTCCCTCTCCCTCTCCCCCTCTCCCTCTCCCTCTCCCTCTCCCTCTCCCTCTCCCTCTCCCTCTCTCCCTCCTCTCCCCTGCTCATGCTCTGTCTCTCAAAAAAATGAATAAATGTTAAAAAAAAAATTTCTTTGTATAATAGATTTGACCTAATGAACTCAGATTATTCTATCATAATTAGTTATTACTGTGTATTATGACAGATTGTTTTCATTTATTATGTAAGAAATGTTTATTATTCACATCTTTAAATGAAGAATGTAAGTTAGAAAGCACTATCTTAAAGCACTATAGTGCTACATTATTCCTAATGGACACATGATTCTTTATTTAGTTGGGGAGCGCTGATAAATGTTTACATTCTTGGATTTTTGCATCAATCTTCTCCAACCCTTGCTACTTACCAGTTTTCTGTACCTCTCATTACATTTAAAGGGTATAAAACACAAGTACCAGAGCTTCCATTTCTGGCCAAGATGGAGTAACAGGGACTAGATTTACTCTTCCACCTGAGCAAACTAAAACCTTGACAAAATATATAAATCAGTGGTTCTCAAAACATTGGATACCAGGCAGCAAAGAACAGTGATCCTTGAGATATAGGAAACAAATGTGGTAAGCCCTATGATTGCCTCAGCTTACTGCATTGATACAAGTTTTCAAAACAAGGCACAAAAGAGGAAACCCATGTAGAGCCTGGCACTCCCCCCAGTTGAGGAAAGAGTTTGGGATTCAGGGAGACCCAGGCCACCAGAGTTTTCAGTTTAGAGTACCAGATAGGAATGACCAGCAAAAAGAGACAGAGACCTAGAGATATACAGAGTCTCTCTCATATCTCCAACTGAGTGTTGATTAGCTCATGTATGTGAAGGGGGTACCCAAGGCCAAGGAAAGAAGCGCCCAAAAGAATTAGAGGGAACAATCATTGGGGCTCATATAGGACCAAGAATAAAGTGTTCATAACAGAGTGGAAAGCCTTATAATTCATGGAGTATACTGCGAACGGTTTTGCCACTGTAATAGGGCAAAATTAATCGTC
Organism: Puma concolor; assembly: GCF_028749965.1. NCBI lineage: Eukaryota > Metazoa > Chordata > Mammalia > Carnivora > Felidae > Puma > Puma concolor. The sequence continues at coordinate 54,543,752 of NC_141673.1, read as the reverse complement.
CTGTCCTTTTATCCTGAAAGCATCAAACTTTGTATCTTAGAACAAAATGCAAGAGTACTTAGAGAAATTCAGAAATATTCAGCATCCAACAGGATAAAATTTATAATGTCTTGGATCTAACAATATATTACCTGGTAGGCAAAGAAGCAGGAAAATATGCATAATGAGGAGAAATATCAATGTTTAAAAAAGTTTTTAAGTAGAAAAAATTAACAAATGGAACATACAAAACAAATTAGCAACGTGGTAGATTCAAACTCTTCTCTATGAATAATCACATTAAATGTAAATACCCCTAATTAGAGGTAGAGATTGGATAAGAAATAAGACCTAACTGTGTACTGTCTATAAGAAACCCCTCTTTTGATATAAAGATACAAATGGATTAAAAGAATTGAAAAAGTATGGCATGTTATGGTAAGCAGAATTCTAAGACTGACTCCCAGTGACTGCTCTCTCTCTTATATAATCATCTCCCCTTTGAGTATGGGTAGAGCATGTGAATTAGGATGAGATACCATTCCCAGGATTATTTATGTTGTATGGCAAAAGGGAGATTATCCCACCAGGTTTAATCTAACAACAAGTGCTCTTTAAAAGCAGAGACTTTTCTCTGGCTGGTAGAAGTCAGAGATTCAAAGCATGAGAATTACTCAGTACATCATTGCTGGTTAAAAATGGAAGGGGCCATGTGAGAAGGAAGGCAGGGGATCCTTTAGGAACAGAGAGAGACCCTGGCTCACAGCCAGCAAAGAAACAGACCACCTCAGTCCTGGCATCATGAAGAACTGAATACTGCCAACAGTCTGAATGGGCTTGGAAGCAAATTCTTCCCCAGAGTCTCTAGTTAGGAGATCAGCCCATCTGACGTCTTGATTTCTGCCTTATGAGACCCTAAATAGAGAAGTCTGTTGAGCCCCCTGAACTTGTAACTCACAGAACTATGAGATAGTAAATGGGTTATGGTTTTCAGCCGCTGCATTAGTTTGTTATACAGCATATAGAAAAGTAATACCTGTGCTAACACTAATCCAAAGAAAGCTGGAGTGACTGTATTAATATATAATACATAAATAATATATCAGTAAAGAAAATGAGACTCTCAAATCAGTGACAGTTTTTAAGAAACTAAAAAAGAACAGATTAAACTTAGAAGAAAGAAAGCAATTTCAGAACAGAAATTAGAGAATAGAAAAATAAAGAAAAAAATGAACCAAAAATCGGTTCTTCTCAAAACAAATATAAGATGATATGTCAATTATAAAAAAGGAAAAATAAACTCGTTCTTTGTGAAATAATAAAATGGGTCCATATCTAGTTTCTGACTAGCATCTGAGTCTTAATTTCATCTTAGGTCATGGTCTCACAGTTCGTGAAATTGAGAGATTGAGCCCTGTGTCAGACTCTGCTGACAGCAGGAGCCTGCTTAGGATTCTCTGTCTCCCTCTCTCACTGCCCCTCTCCTACTCTTATGTATACACATGCACACTGTATCTCTCTCAAAGTAAACAAACATAAAAAAAAAACAGAGAAAAAAGAAAAGGCACAATTGCCAATATCAGAACACGAGAGGTAACACCAGTTCGGAATCAACAACTATTAAAAGGGCAATAAAGAATTATTACGAACTTTATGTCATTAAATTCAACAAACCAGATGAAAAAAAGTGAAACTGCCAAAGCTCATTCCAAAAGAATAGATTGCCTGAATAGCCCTGTATCAATTACAGAAAATGAATTTGTAGCTTAAAATTTTTCACAGAAAAACCCATCAGATCCAAATGGTGCCACTGGTGAATTCCACCACATATTTATATATACCTGTTTTACAAAACTCTTCCAAAATTGGAAGCTAATACTTTCCAACTCATGCTATGAAACCATCATTACCCTGATACCAAAATCTTACAGACATCCAAAGAAAACTCTTGTCTACGTATGTTGTCTAAACAGAAGTTTAGTAAATAAAGTCCAACAATGAAATGGGTATGTATGTGTAAGATATATATATACACACACACATATATACATATATATATATTTTTTATATATATATATGTATCATATAGAAAAATATATTTAAAAGATAATACATCAGGGCTCCAGGGTGGCTCAGTTGGTTAAACGTCCAACTTCAGCTCAGTTCATGATCTCACTTTGTGAGTTCAAGCCCCACATTGGGCTCTGTGCTGACAGCTCAGAGCCTGGAGCCTGCTTCAGATTGTGTCTCTCTCTCTCACTCAAAAATAAATAAACATTAAAAAAAATTAAAGATAATATGTAAGATAAAAGAATAAAATGAAGGAAGTGTCCTCAGCCTCATAAAGGGCTTCTACAAAAAATCTACAGGTAACATGAAAAAAGCAAGAGTGTCCATTTAGGTCTAGAGCTGACCTTAGAGGTTCCACCCAGTGCAGTAAGGCAAGAAAAAGAGGTAAAAAGCATACAGATTGTACAGGAAGAAGTAATAAATCTGTTTTTATTCACAGGTAACTATGCCTAGTTGTCCAGAAAATTTGATTGAATCTACAAAAAACAAAGTTTCTAAGGAGTAATAAATGAGATTGGTTTATAGGATATAAGACGATTATTTAAAAACCCAATTGTATCTTTTTAATTTTTATTTTATTTTAGACAGCAAGAGAGGCAGAGGGGGAGAGAGAGAAAATATCATGCTCAGCATGGAGCCTCACACGGGCCGATCCCATAACCTTGGATCATGACCTGAGCTGAAATCTAGAGTCAGACATATCCTTACCAACACATTGTCCTTTTATTAAAGCCGTCCTGCTGGGTGTGAAGTGATACCTCATTGTGATTTTGATTTGTATTTCTCTAGTGAGTAATGATGTTAAGTATCTTATCTGTGCTGTCTATGTATCTCTTTTGGAGAAATGTTAGTTAGTTCAGATCCTGTTCTTATTTTTTAATTGGGCTTTTTATTTTTCTGTTTTAAGTGTTATTTATATATTCTGGATACTAGCCCCTTATCAGATATATGATCTCCAAAAATTGTCTCCCAATCTGTAAATTGTCTTTTACTTTCTTGTGTCTTTGAAGCACACTAGTTTTTAATTTTGATTAAATCCAATTTATATTTTTTTCTTGTTGTGGTTTTGGTGTCAGAATGCATTCCCTAATCCAGGGTCATAAAAGATTTACACCTATGTTGTCTTCTAAGAATTTTATAGTTTTAGCTGTTACATTTATGACTTTGATCAATTTTAAGTTAATATTCGTATACGGTGTGAGACAAGGATCAATTGAACAGATTAGAGAATCCAAAAGTAGATGCACACATATGTGGTCAATTGATTTTTTTTTTTTTTAAATTTTTTTTTTTTTCAACGTTTATTTATTTTTGGGACAGAGAGAGACAGAGCATGAACGGGGGAGGGGCAGAGAGAGAGGGAGACACAGAATCGGAAACAGGCTCCAGGCTCTGAGCCATCAGCCCAGAGCCCGACGCAGGGCTCGAACCCACGGACCGCGAGATCGTGACCTGGCTGAAGTCGGACGCTTAACCAACTGCGCCACCCAGGTGCCCCATGTGGTCAATTGATTTTAAACAAAGATGTAAGAGGATTTCAGTAAAGAGAGGATAGTCTTTAAACATACTGCTTGAGCTTTAGGTATCTGTTCGCAAAAAAAAAAAAAAAAAAAAAAAAAAAAACAAGAAACTGAACTTGGATCCATACCTGGCATTATATACAAAATAAAACAGATCATATAAATTGTAAAAAATAGAAAATCTTTGTGACATTGTGTTAGGCAGATTTCTTAAATGTGATACGAAAAGCAAACTGATAAAAGAAAAAAACCTGTGCTCAGTAATAAAATCTTCTTCAAATGATAAATGTTAAGAATGAAAAAACAAACCACAGTGTGGGAGAAGTATTTGCAGATCACCTAACTGATAAAAGACTTGTATGCAGAATAAAGAATTCTTGAAACTATATTAATACAGCAAAACTAGTGGAAAACAGGCAAAAGATTTGAACAGATGATTCACAAAAGAAAATGGAGTTTTCAAAAACTGCATAATTGCATAGATTATCAGCATCATTAGTCATTAGAGAAATGAGGTTTCAAATGTGTATGTGTATGTTTGTTTGATACGTGTATCAAAATGATTAAAATTTAAAAGAATGATACCCAAGTGTTGACAAGGATGTGAAATAAGTGGAGCTTCTATACACTATTTTTGGAAATAGGAAATTTCTTAAAAACCTAAACCCATGTTTACCGTAGAAACCAGTCATTCCACTCCTACATATTTACCCAAAAGAAATGAGAATATATATCCATATGAAAACTTATACACAGATGTGCATAGCAATGTTATTTGTAATAGAGAAAATTGGAAACAACCTCAAATGCCCATCAATAGCTAACTGGATAAACAAATTATAGTATATCCATATAATGAAATCCTACTCAACAATTAAAAGGAATGAAGTGTAGGGATGCCTGGGTGGTTCAGTTGGTTAAGCGTCCAACTCTGGGTTTTGGCGCAGGTCATGATCTCACAGTTTCATGAGTTTGAGCCCCATGTCAGGCTCTGTGCTGGCAGTGAAGTATTAATATGTAGAAACATAGATGGCTCTTAAGATAATTACACAGTGTAAAGAAAGCCAAACAAAAACACTATATATAATTTTTACATGAGATTCTAGAAAATGCCTGTAGTAACAAAAGACAGTTTTCATATAAAACTACAAAGTGCACATTAGTCTATAGTTGCAAAATATGGATAAACAGGTAAGTGATTTTTGGGGGACAGGACAGTAGACTTAGATTAACAGAAAGTAGAGATTACAAAGGACTCTTAGGAATCCTTTAATGGGGAGGAATCTATCCATCATTTTGGTCATGGTGGTGGTTTCACATTTGTATTGATCTGTCAAAATTGACCAAATAGTTCACCTTAAATATGTGCAATTTATTGTGTATCAATTATGAGTCAGTAATTGCAGAAGTAACAAATACTGTCCACTACATGTAAAGTTACTATTTGATTCTGGTACATAGTAAAATCATTTACTCAAACTCTTGAATTATTGTGGAAAACAGCTTATAAGTCTTAATTTTTAAACTTTTCTTTCTTTTCCTAAGTTTTCTGGAGGGCAATCTGTCAATAGTAGAAAGAAAATGGATGTTTAAGTAAACCAATCTATTTGAGTCCAATTTGTACAGTCTTCTGTATGTGTAACCTTTGGCGAGTTAATCAGTACTGGAATCTGTTTACTCATTAATTTGGAGATATCTACCTCATGATACTGTTTTGAAAAGTCACCTAACAGTGTTTTCTATAGTAACACCTTTCATAGTACCTGCAGTTTTCTGTATGTATGATCTTGGGAAAGTTACTGAGTTTCCCTGAAAATATTTTCTAATCTAAAATGGAGATACCTATCTTACAGGATTGCTTTGAGAACTGAGATAACATGGTTGTCTCCTGTAGTATGTCTCATAGGATATGATGCATAGAGGTGTTTACAATGTGTAAGTCTCTTTCACCTTCAGCAGGTTCTGAAAATATGTTCCAAATGATCAGTTTCCATAAAGAATTTAGAATTACAACTAAGGTTTTAAAAATTAATGCTTAGTTTGCATCTGCGATTGAAGTTTGTATTATAGAACTTAGAGTTTTACCATTTCTTCTCTACATGAAAGTTTTCTCAAAGTTCAGTGTGATTCTCTGACCATAGATTGATGCTAGATGGAATAAATAACTTTCTTTTAATCTTTTCAGAATTTTTCCTGCTTCTTGTTTTATATTGTAATGTCTAATTAAGAATATGTGTTCTCACTGAGATACTACTAACAACAATTTTGCTTTCCATGTTTGTTAGTTTAAGACTGGCTCAGATTGAGAAAATCTTTATGTTGTGTGTAATTCAATGAACTATATGTGTTTGTTTCTGCACTTTGAAAATTCAGGTAACAGGACCAGATAATAAAAAATGAGTCTAAGATTAGAACTGTCATACAGGTGTAACTCATGCTCTTGCTTCTAGATATCTGGTCTGCCCTGCAGTAAGTTTTTAATTTAACCAGAATTTTGAAAATGATTATAGAATTAGAACCACATCAGAACAACTACCTCTACTTTAGATTTTGGGAGGAACGTACATCATGGGCCTTCTGGAGTAATGATTTGGTTTTCAAGGTGCCCTTTTTTGATTTCCATCATGGTTCCCAGCCCGTATGCTTTGGAGTCATTGTAAAAGGTTATTGATTTGCTTCTGAATTTCCTTCATCACCTAATGCTAGAATGATCACTTTTACTACGTGAGGAATATCTGCTACTTGAAATATTGGGGAAACACTTTTCTTTCAGATCTCTTGGTATTTTTTTAAGATTACACCTTAGTATTTTTTTTAAGAGCTTAATAAAAAAATTATGTCTTTAAATGCTGTTCATTGACTACTGGTACACATTGAAACTTTTTAAAGCAACAGTTTATTTTGAAACGTAGATTTATATGTGAATTTCTTCAGAGCTTTCTTCAGAACTCATTGGTTAAATATTTAAATTAGTCTCCATGAATTTAAGTAACCTATCATAGTTACACTATATAGTATTAGATATATGTACTATTGTTTCTTTTTACATATCAAGTTTACTATTTTCTTTTGCAGATGGTGATGCCCAGTCACTTAAGGAACATCTTATTGATGAATTGGATTACATACTGTTGCCAACTGAGGGCTGGAATAAACTTGTCAGCTGGTACACGTTGATGGAAGGTCAGGAACCAATAGCACGAAAGGTATGTATTAAGCATAACTGAATAAAAATATTTTTCTCCAACAGTTCACATTTTTGTTTAGGAAGCTCTGTAGGGTACGTATTCTTACCTTCATTTTATAGATGAGGAAATGAGGACAGAGATAGATTCAGGGTCTTTTAGAAAGTCACATCAGTTTAAAAACTTAGGCAGCCTGTTTTCCTAACCACTATGCTGCAAGTTTTACAGTTAGAGTTTAGAAACATTAAAAATGATGCATTATCAGGGTACCTGTGTGGCTCAGTTGGTTAAGCCTCCAGCTCTTGATTTCGGCTTAGGTCATGATTTTACATTCGTGAGATTGAACCCTGTGTCAGGTTCCATGCTGGGTTATGGAGCCTGCTGAAAATTCTGTCCCTCTCCCTCTTCCCTTCCCTCTCTCTCTCAGTCTCTGTCAAAAAAAAAAAAAAAAAAAAAGACCCATTGTTTTTACTTTTTGGAACTAAAAAGTCATTTATGAAAGTAAGGGTGTTGTCATTTAACAGAATACCGAATGTTTAAAGTAGGTCTGCCAGTCTTACACAAGTATTTAATAGTGTATCAGGCAGGGAGGGGGAAGAGAGGAAGGAAGAGTTTGGGGACCAGAATCTCTGAGCATATAATTATTTATCTTTTTTTTTTTTTCAACCCAGAAACAATTAAAAAAACAAATTAGGTAACACAAGCGTATAGACCTGTAGTAGACCAAACCATACATGGATTTATTTGGAACTGCTACAGAGTTGCTATATTAACAATTTGTATGTCTATATTGGTGGTTTAGGTATAGAATTAAATCTTGGGGTGCCTGGTGGCCTAGTTGGTTAACCATCTGGCTCTTGATTTAGGCTCAGGTCATGATCTCATAGTTTGTGGGATCGGGCCCTGCGCTGACAGTACGGAGCCTGCTTGGGATTCTCCGTCTCTCTCTCTGTCCCTGGAATTATCAGACAGAAATTTTAAAATACTGTGCTTATAGGGAGCCTGGATGACTCAGTCACTTAAGCATCTGACTCTTGATTTCAGCTCAGGTCATGATCTTATGGTCATGACAACGAGCCCGTAGTCCAGCTGTATGCTGGACGTGGAGCCTGCTTGAGATTCTCCACCCTGCCGCCATCCCTCCATCACTTGTGCATACATGCGCACACTCTCCCTCTAAAATAAATATGAATAAATACTGTGCTTACTATGTTTAAAAATAAGACCGTTGAAGGACTTCAAAACTGTTAAGAATTAAATATAATTCTAAAACTATTAAGAACCAAATAAAATTTGTAATTCTAAAATAATATGAAAAAAATTAAGAAGTAAGTAATCAGTATTTGGGTAAAACAGTAAGCAGAACCAAAGAGAAAATTTGTAAACTAACTGATAACATCAGTAGAAATAAATAGACTTGGGGCACCTGGGTGGCTCAATTGGTTACGCGTCCAACTCTTGACTTCTGTCAGGTCATTATCTCAGGTTTTGTGAGATTGAGCCCTGCGTCGGGCTCTGTGCTGACAGCACAGAGCCTGCTTGACATTCTTTGTCTCTCTCTCTGCCCTGCCCCACTCATGCTCTTGCTTCCTCCCTCTCTCAAAATAAACTTTAAAAAATATATACAGATTGAAGCTTAGAGACACTGAATGATGGAATATACAGAAATAAGCAAAGGCACTTTGAGCAAAGTGCATTAGTTTAATATACATACAAGTGGACTCTTAGAAGGAGAGAAAAAGCAGAACAGCATAGAAGTAACATTGGAGGTGGGACACCTGGGTGGCTCAGTCAGTTGAGTGTCCCACTTCGGCTCGGGTCATTATCTCGTGGTTTGTGAGTTTGAGCTTTGCGTCAGTCTCACTGCTGTCAGTTTGGAGCTCACTTTGGATCCTCTGTCCCCCTCTCTCTCTGTTCCTCTACTGCTCACACTCTCTCTCAAAAATAAATAACAACAACAAAATTTTAAGAAGTAATGCTGGAGATAATAGCTGAGAATTTTCTAAAACCAGTGGAAGGTAACATGCTACAGAATCAAATGCTGTGAAACAAACCCATGCTCAAAAAAATACAAACAAAACCATACCCAATAAAAATGTTCAATAGCAAAAGCAGAAAGATATTCCTCTTACAGCCAAAAAAGAGGTCTATTTACCTTCAAAGTAAGAATAAACAAAGAAATTATTTCTCAGAAGAAATGAAATCTGAAAAATAACAATAACCGTCTTCAACATGATGAAAGAAAATCACTGCCAACCTAGAATGTGTATCCAAGGAAAGGATCCTTCAGAAAAGGATCCTTCGGGTAGTGAAGAAAGCTATTTTCAGATAAACAAATTGATAGAATTTGTTACTAGCAGACCTGCACTAAAGGAAATACAAAGCAGTTTTCAGAATGGTAAGAAAATTATTCCGTATGGAAGCTTGGAGACCCAGGAAAAAATGTAGATTAACAAAAGTAAATATTGTGAATAAATCTTAAGGCAGACTATTTAAAATGGTAGTAATATCTTATTAGGATGAATATATACATAAACTTAAAATATATCATATTAGTATATAAGTTAAGACAGTAGCCTCCAAGACAACCTCCTTATATCCATATCCTTGGGTAGTCCCTTGTGGCAGTAACATGGCAGAAGTTAAAGTGGATGTGTCACTTTCAAGATTAGATTTTAGGGTAAAGGGATCCAGAAGGTACAGACTTCCAGTTATAAAATCGGTAAGTCATGGGGTTGTAATGTATGGCATGGTGACTATAGTTAATAGTACTGTATTGCATTTTTGAAAGCTGCTAAGAGAGTAGATCTTAAAAGTTCTTGTCACAAGAGAAAAATGTTTCTAACTATGTAGGGTGACAGACATTGACTAGACTTTTTGTAGTGATCCGTTTCACAACATACACAAATATCAAATCATTGTTTTACATTTGAAACTAATGTTACATTTCAATAATACCCCATTAAAATAGAAAAGATGAGATTATAGAAGACACCTCAGCTCCCATCTTGGGTGCACACACCCTCTTGCACTCTGTCATTTCTCGTTCTGGGAAGTTTAACTGCATACTCAGGCAGCCTGTGGAACGGCTCATATAGTAAGGAACTGAGATCTCTGGGCAATAGAGAGAAATGGAGACCTGTTAACAACCATGTGAGTGGCCTCAGAAGTGAATCCTCCAGTGTCATTACAGCTTTCAGATAATTGAAGCCTTAGCCTACAGCTTGACCTTAATCTCATAAGAGACCCCAAGCAGACCAACCTAGCTAAGCTGCTCCAGGTTCTTGACCCTCAGAAACTATGTGAACTAATGTTAAGTTGCTGAATTTTGGGATGATATATTATGCAGCACTAGAAAACTAGTAACTGGGATGCCTGCGTGGCTCAGTCAGTTGAACATCTGACTCTTGATTTCTCCTCTGGTAGTGGTCCTGGGGTTGTGTAGTCCTACAGTGGGCTCCCGCTGAGCGTGGAGCCTGCTTGGGATTCTCTCCTTCTCCCTTTCTCAAAACAAAACAAAAAAGTATATGAAAGAAAACTAAGAACTAATTTTGGTAGTTCTGGAAATAGTGTGCTGCCTTATCAAAATTTGAAGTGTGGTGTGGCTTTAGAACCAGGCAGGGAGTAGAAGCTGTAAGAAATTATGAGTATTAATGAAAGCTTAAAGTGCCTTGAATAAATTGGTAGCACAATTTTAGACTTTGAGGAGGCTGCCAGTGAGGACTCACAGGAAAGTGAGGAAAATCTTAATGGAACCCAGAAGAAGTGATCTTTGTTGTAAGGTAGCAGAAAGTTTAGCAGCATTTGTCAACTGCAGTAAATTGAAAGGTAAAAAAATATCTAATGAGCTGAATGATATGCCAAAATATTGGAAGTACTGCCTGGTTTCTTCTTGTGCTTCATATAGTCTCATGTGAGAAGGGAGAGAGAAACTAAAGAAAGGGCTGTTAAAAAGGAGCCAAGACTTCCTGGTTTGGAAGATTGATGGCCTCTCCAGATGACAGTGCTGAAACTAATGTGTTCCCAAGCAAAGATCAAACTTAAGTCACTCTCAGGAAAGCATGAACGAAAGTTGAAGCCAAGAGTACAACTGTAAAATTCTTTATTAAGACCTCAGAGAAGTCAAAGGTGGTACCTCACAATACTGTTCAGACAAAAGTCCCTTTAAAGAATTTCAGGGTGTACTTCACACTTCCTTTCAATATGTGGCTTCTAAGAACAGTGGAGCTTCTAAGAAGCTTAAGAGCATCGCCCTTCAGGCTTTCAGCGTAAACCCAAGATAGGACGTATCTAGAGGACATTTGTGGATGTGACTTTTGTCTAATGGAATGAGACTCCAGTGAGATCCACTGGAGACCTGTGGTGTTTTCACGAACTGCTACCATCTTGGACTACAGAAACAGTGTTAAGATCAAAGAGGCCTTTGATCTCTGAGACTTCTACAAGCAGAGGTCAGACTAAGAATTTACTCAACTGCACACATGTGCTAACTTTCATGAAAAAAAGTGTGATTCAGGAAACAAACAATGTTGTAAAGAGTCATTTTCAGGCCCTGATCAAGGAACTTTATTTGCCCAGGTGGATTTCAGAATTTCCATGGACCGTTGACTCCTTTGTTTTTCTCCCCACCCCATCCCCATCCCTTTTAACAGGAATATCTAAAAAATTGTCTTCTGTATGCCCCACCATTTTATTTAGGGTGTATGGTAGGCAGAAAACTTATATCGTAGTTCACAGGATTATAGATAAAAAGGAACTATACCCAAGATGTTTAAGAAACTATATCCAAGGCCTTATCCATACCTGGATCCAATATAGATGACAAGTTTCTAAACTTGGAGTTGATATTATAATCGGGTGATACTAATGGGGGCTTTGCAGGGAGTAAATGTATTTTGCATGTTGTAGGGAGGGACTGTGACTTACTGGGAGCCAGAGAGTGGACTGTGGTAGCCAGCCTCAAAAAGCTTCCCAGTGACTGCCACCTCCTGTTACTTATATACTGTTGTGTAATCTCCCACGTTGTACCAAAGTTAGTCTGTGTGACCAGTAAAATATGGCAGAAGTGATAGTACCAAAGTTAGTCTGTGTGACCAGTAAAATATGGCAGAAGTGATAGTATGTCACTTCTGGGATTAGTTTCTAAAAGAAAAGATAACTGGTGTTTCTAACTTGGGAAGTGCTCTTTTGTGTGTGCACTCACGCGTGTGCTCTCTGTCACTCTCTCCCTCCCTCCCTCGCTCGCTCGCTCACTCTCTCGGATCAGTCACTCTGAGTGAAGCCATATTGCCATGCAGCCTATAGAGGCACTCACATAATGAGGAGTTAAATTCTCTGCCAGCAGCTGGAGAGGTTTTGAGAACTGCCAGCAACCACATGATTGAGCTTGGAAGCAGATTTGAACAACGTGGTTAAACAGCATGACCTAATTGACATGCATTGCACTTAGTGCAGAATACAGATTCTTCCTGAGTGGAATTTTTACCAAAATTGACCATATGTGGGGCCATCAAGCAAATTCCAGTGCACTTCTAATGTTAGAAATTATTCAGTGACTTCTGTCCCCAGTGGAATTTAGAAGTTGGTAACAAAAAGGTAACTAGATAATCTCCTAGCTATCTAGAAATGGAACATTGTACTTGTAAAGTAATCCTTAAAGAAGAAATACAAAGTAAAATTAAACATTTTAAACTGAATAATAATAACACAACATGAAAGAATGACTAAAGCCATTCTTAGAATGTGCTAGCTTAAATACTTATATTAGAAAAGAAGTCAAAATCTTTTGTCTCAAGGAGTTATGAAAAGGAAATTAAGCCTAATCAAGAGATAATAACATAAAATAGAAAAAAAACCTATATTAAATGAACAAAGTTGGCTCATAAAGAACAGTAAAATTAGATCAGTAAAATAAAGATGAGTCCAGGCAAGACTGATCAAAAATAAAATAATGCTTGGGGTGGGGGGTGGTGTCACCAAACTTTTTCTGTAAAGAGCAGATAGTAAATATTTGCAAGCCATGGTAGTCTCTGGAAGGTATTCATCTCTGCTGTTTTGGTTGCACTCATAGATGATATATAAGTGAATGGGCATGACTATGTTCTAGTAGAATGTTATACAAAAATAGATAGCAAGTCAGATGTAGATGTAGCCTGTGGGGTCATAGTTTCCCCATCCCTGATCTCAGTACTGTTAATTAATGCCTACCAACATCACAAAAAGAGGGGCAACTAGATAACTATGCATCTTATTTAGAATGTATCTCATTGAAGTAGTTTTACTGAATATTGCAAGAATATGAAGTAGTTTTACTAAAAATTGCAAGAATAAAAAGCATGGTGAACTTGCAGTTAAAAGACATTTTAGAGACTTTTGTGTATGGACTTGATTTGGATCCTGATTCAAACAGTATATTAAAAACGAAACAGTAGGGGGGCGCCTGGGTGGCGCAGTCGGTTAAGCGTCCGACTTCAGCCAGGTCACGATCTCGCGGTCCGTGAGTTCGAGCCCCGCGTCAGGCTCCAGGCTGATGGGTCGGAGCCTGGAGCCTGTTTCCGATTCTGTGTCTCCCTCTCTCTCTGCCCCTCCCCCGTTCACGCTCTGTCTCTCTCTGTCCCAAAAATAAATAAAAAACGTTGAAAAAAAAATTTAAAAAAAAAAAAAAAAAAAAAAAAAACGAAACAGTAGGGGCAGTTTGAATATTGACTGGATATTTGATATGAAAGATTCGTTTTAAAGGTTTTTTTTTAAATTTTTTTAATGTTTATTCATTTTGAGAGAGAGAGAGTGAAGCAGAGCCTAAGTAGAGGAGGGACAGAGAGAGGGAAACACAGAATTGGAAGCAGGCTCCAGACTGTGGGCTGTCAGCACAAAGCCCAATGTGGGGCTCGAACTCATGAGCCATGAGATCATGACCTGAGCCAAAGTTGGAGGCTTAACCAACTGAGCCACCCAGGCACCCCTAGTTTTAAAGTTTTTTTTAGGTGTGATGTGGTATTATGGTCCTGAGTCCTTGTTTTCTTGTTTTTGAACAAATAAGTCCTGAAATATTTGTGGATGGAATATCATATGTAGGATTTTTTTATGTATTAATACCTATGATTTTGAAATTTTGTTAGACTTCACTACTTGTCTGTTTTTACCACTAGGATAAGCATAGTACTCAGTAAGTGCTACAAAAATGAATGCAGCCAACTCCTCAAAAATAGTAAATGTATCCATTAGGCCGTATTATCAACTTGTTTTAGATACCAGATTTCCTTAGAAATCACTTGCTGTTTCCAAAGGGGGGAAAATGCTAATATTCACAGCAAAATGAACAAATAGAAATTATATTTATTTTAATTCAATATAAATTTTTATTTCCCTCACTAGTAAAGAGATTTTACCTTTGTTGTGGATATCAATTAATGGAATTACTTTTATTTAGCCATAAGTTTTACATTTTGGACAGGGAGCCAGATTTCATCTTGTATTTGCTTCTTATTCATATTAATATAACATAATTCACGTAGAAAAAATGTTTCCGTGGTTATCTCTAATTCTGAAACATAACTACTGCTTTTGAATATTCACATTCCAGTCTTAATTTCAAATATATATTTTAATGTTTATAATAATTAGGTAAATATAACTTTATACCTTGTTTTTTATGAGCCTGTTTCTTCCTGTTGCACAGTCTTCATAGTCATTATTTTAAATGGTTATTTTCTGTGCATTTTTAATAAGGCAGTAGACTTTATATAAATAAATATAAATAAGATGTTATGTAAATAAATAATCTACATAAAACCTTAATAACACATACATAAATATGTTAATTATTTTTCTCTGCCGTGGAGCTACTGTATTCAAGCTTTAATTATTCATATAGTATGGTTCTTTCATTTTTTTTTTTTTATTTATTTTTTTTGGGACAGAGAGAGACAGAGCATGAACGGGGGAGGGGCAGAGAGAGAGGGAGACACAGAATCGGAAACAGGCTCCAGGCTCTGAGCCATCAGCCCAGAGCCTGACGCGGGGCTCGAACTCATGGACCGCGAGATCGTGACCTGGCTGAAGTCGGCCGCTTAACCGACTACGCCACCCAGGCGCCCCTAGTATGGTTCTTTCAAATAAAAACAGTTGAGAGGACAAACTCACATTTATTTAAAAGAACATCTTTTTATTACACTACTTTTGGAAGTAAAATATAACAGTAGTATTTTGAGTACTGATGATGAGGGTTTTAATAATATAAGATAGTTTTGGAGAAAAGAAAAAAAATGACGAGAAAAATCCTGAAACCCAATAAAGTGGATTTTGAAATAATCTTGGTGTTTTGTTTTCATTGTTTACATTGAGTTTCTGATAGTTGAATCACCAGATTCTTTCCAGGAAAATATCTATTGGTATTACTAAAATTAATTCTCATTTTTTAAAGAATAGGCTTATTTAGAAGAAAATATATCTCAATATAAATCATAATGAGGGATTTTCTTTTTTGTTAGTTTTATCCTGTTTTGTTATCCTATTACCCTATTCTATTATTGGTCATTCCATTTTTCCCTCCTAAAAATGAGGCCTATAGCCACCTCAGTTTTAGCAACCTGCCAATGGTTAGTATTAATACTATTTTAGGATTCTCACTCAGATACTAGAGTCCCAGAGTGGAAATTTCTGATTGACAGGAATATTTGATTTCTAATTTTTCCTCTTAAATATAGCTACCAGTAATCCTATAAAATTAAATGATATGGTATCTTTTGTTACATTCTTAACCTCAAAATAAATAAGCAAAAGGAATTTAAAACAAATTTCATTAGTTAAGAGACTGTAAGTTTGTAAAATTAAAAGATGGAGAGATGCAGGCTGTTGGCCTGTTTTAGAAATATGAATATAACAAGTATAATTAAGAGAATATAAATGAAAGAGTATCATAAAAATTAGTGTTGGATTGGACATTAAATATTAGCTAAGCTACATTTGAATTTGTTGATCTAAAACAACTTCCCTGCAAGTGAAAGACAAATTTGTAAGTCCTTTACTGAACTGATGCTAAGCTTGTGAGTACAACAGTCTTTTGGAGCCTCCCTTTTGCCATATTTGTCTAATGTATCACATATCAGGCCAATTACTATTTTCAGAAACAGTATTCATGACTGAAATCCTACAGTTAACCTTTAGAAGATCAAAAGGAAATATACTTATTTAAAAGGTGACCCTAATATATATATATATATATTTTTTTTTTTACTCCTTTTTTGCTTTGTTGCTTGCATGTTTAGCAGCTTTTTTTTTTTCCATTTGTTGAATAGAATTACTAAGGGCGTATATAAAGGTCAAACAAAGTCATCTTAGGATGGAAAACTAACGTATCAGTTACAGACCATAGCTGAATATTTTGGCAGCAGTAATTTGGAGTTATTTTAAAAGATTTAACATATAGAGTGAATTAACATATAGAGTTAGCTGTTGCTAACTGAGATTTTATAAAACTTATATTTAAAGGTTTTCTGCTAGAGCTCAAGTACTAAAAGCTAGAAGTAGGTCTGGATAATTAATCAGAGCTGTATTTACATTTGGGGTAAACTTTCTCATTATAAATATTGAATGTATTTGTTATTTATAGTATACCAAAATATCTTCATAGATCAGTAAATGCCTTTCCAAACTACCAGTTAATGTCTAAAATGATTATTCATATTCTGTTAAATATTAAAATTTCCAAATATGTTTCTTGCTTTTCAAACTATCTAGTATCTTTTATTTTATATTGACAGTTCTTAATAGATGTTTTTCATTGGAGATCCGTAGTTTTTTTCTAAAGCCTCTTTAGAGATATATATTGATTGCTGTTAGAGACAGTGAAATATATTGAGCTTTGGCTAACTGATTTCCTTTGGTTTTTAGGTGGTTGAACAGGGTATGTTTGTAAAGCACTGCAAAGTAGAAGTATATCTCACAGAATTGAAGCTCTGTGAAAATGGAAACATGAACAATGTTGTAACTCGAAGATTTAGCAAAGCTGACACAATAGGTATGCAACATCCTGCCCATTGCTATTAGAAATTTAACTGTAATTCTATTTCTTATATGCTTCTAGGATGATAACTTTTTTAAGGTTTACACTTAAACATTACAGATTTCCAAGCTTGAGGCAACAAACCTTAGCCTAGAGTTGAATCATTTATCATGTCTAGATCTAGTTTACATTATTAGATGAGTTTATTATTTGTGTTATTTTACTTAAAAAAATGAAATAATTACTGTTTTAATTTAGCATTTGAAAAAATACATACCATGTTTGTAACATGAGTATAAATTAAAGTAGAGAACTGTAAGTAACATGGAAACTGTTACTTAACATGGAAAATGACAACTGTTTATTTTCTTTTTTCCTGTTTATTCTTTGGACTTTAAATACAATTAAGTAGCTACTTAAATAAGGCAGTAGGCTTAGTAGAGTTAGCATTTTTATGATACGTTAATTTTTTTCTTGTTTAACAATGAGTGGATTAGGAAATTATAGTCTCGAGTGTACCCAACTCCCTCTGTATATTTATATATCTACATATCATTATATATTTATATATCTACACATACAAGTGCATATTAAAATATATGCAATTTTTTATTGTATTTTAAAGTCACATTTTAATTTAAGGTCAGACTATGTTGAATAAGATATTTTTTAAATAAATGATTATGGATTTAATAACAAAATTGTAGTTCATAGAACACAGCTCAAAATAAAAATTATAGAAGGTAGTTATTTTATAATAAAGTTATTGGAAAACAAGATGAATGGTAATATTGATCTTGTTGGAAAATGTAGACAGACAGTGGAGACATAGCAATTAATGAACAGAACTTCTCAGCCAAAAAAAAAAAAATTGCAAATTTATGTATAGCTTTCTTTGTTGAAACCAGTCATTAAGTATACTTTCGTTAAAAGCAAATAAAAATAATTCTGAATTTCACAAGTATATTTGACTTTCACCACTTACCCATTTCACAGCAGAACATACTTTTAAAACTGTATTTTCCATGAAATAACACCATTCTTCAATACCTAGTGCTTGGTTAATCCTCATGTTTTTACAAATATGATATTATGTATGGATTTTCTGTTTTCCCCCTCTTTATTTACCTAGAACATTTATAAGCTTGTGATGCAATTTAGTAAACTCATTAAGTCATCTTTCTGAAATAAATGCTTAAGGGGTGCCTGTGGCTCAGTTGGTTAAGCATCT
Organism: Puma concolor; assembly: GCF_028749965.1. NCBI lineage: Eukaryota > Metazoa > Chordata > Mammalia > Carnivora > Felidae > Puma > Puma concolor. The sequence continues at coordinate 54,525,764 of NC_141673.1, read as the reverse complement.
GACTCTTGATTTTAGCTCAGGTCATGATCTTAACGGTTTGCGAGATTGAGCCTTGCGTCGGGCTCTGTGCTGCAGTGCAGAGCCTGCTTGAGATTCTCTCTCTGCCCCTCCTTTGCTTGCATGTGCATGTGCTCTCTCTCTCTCAAAATCAAACTTTAAAAAAATACAATGAATACTTAAAATAGTAAGAGTTCCATATGTAAATGTCATTTTATTATATTAATATGTACAGTTAGTTGACTTTTGAACTTCTAGATTTGTGGAACATATTCAGGAAAATAAAACATTTCTTCTGTATACAAAAAACTGCAAGTTATCAAATATAGGGGCACCTGGGTGGCTCAGTCAGTTAAGTGACCAACTTCGGCTCAGGTCATGATCTCACAGTTCATGGGTTCAAGCCCTGCATCGGTCTCTGGGCTGACAGCTCAGAGCCTGGACCCTGCTTTGGATTCTGTGTCTCCCCTCTCTCTCTGCTCCTGCCCACTCACGCTCTGTCTCTCTCTCTCAAAAATAAAAACATTCAAAAAAATTTTTTTAAGTTATCAATATATATAAAATTGCATTAATCATGATATTAAAATATGCAGAGTAAGACTCTAAAGTCTAATAAGGGTAGTCTATTGAAATTAAATAATGTCTGAAATGTTCAGCTAGTTGGAATATAAATGAGAAGCTACTATACAGATAATGTTTTCTAGTTATTTTAAACTAGAGTTTGGTATTTCCTTTTCTCCTTAGCTTATTTCTATAGAAAAATTATGTATAAATATGGGACAATCAGAACTCTTACTTTTAGAGAGGCACCTGGGTGGCTCAGTTGATTAAGCATCTGACTTCGGCTCAGGTCATGGTCGTGGTTCATGAGTTGGAGCCCCATATCGGGCCCCTAGGCTGACTGCTCAGAGCCTGGAGCCTGCTTCAGGTTCTGTGTCTTCCTCTCTCTACCCCTTCCCTGCTCAAGCTCTGTCTCTCTCCCTCTCAAAAATAAATAAACATTTTAAAAATTAAAATTAAAAAAATATTTATAAAAGAAATCTTATTTTAGAACATTAATTCACGTAATAATATTTTTAAGCTCATTATATGAAGATCAGCTGGTTTAATTTCTGATTTCAGTACAAGCAGTGGGGAGTTCTCATATTAAGTACTACATAAGAATTTGTCTTATGGAGTTAAATCATTTATAAAGAATCTGCTTCAAAAAGTTTATGATTTGTATAGATTTTAATCAACATACTAATACTTTAAAATGCTGCATACATTGGATATATACCTTAAAATTGTAAGTGACCTGAATTTTTGTACAGCCAAAGTTTCTTACTGTATTAGAGCATGTTTGTCAATACTCTGGGTGGTATAAGTAGTTTGGGAGTGAAAAGAATGGAACAGAAAATATCACAATAGAAAACAACACGTGTATATAGGGCCACGATTTCTTACTGTAAGTCTTAAAGTTCAGTAATCTGTACTTGAGCAAGTTTGCTTTCTAAGCAAAAGGTTTTACAAAAACTGAAATTTTGTAAAACCTTCACAAAAATTAAAATTAAACTGGGAATTTTAGAGACCTGATAAAATAGTTATCATAGTAGTTAGCAGTTGTGGGACTATGTTTTTGGCACTTTGTAGGAAATTTCTTTTTAAACCTCAGCAATACTTTATCTTCATTGTATAGATGATGACGTTGGGGCTAAGAAAGGTTAAAAGACTTACTTAGGATCACCCTGGTTCCAAGTGAAAATATTCTAACTGGACACAGTCTCATCTCTTAATTATTGCGTTATATAATCTGTGCAAGGGTTAATTGGGCTGATTTTGTTTTTCTAAAGGAAGTAAGTTTTGAAATGATAAAAAAATTTGGATAATAAGAAAGGAAATATGGGATGTATATTTTTCCCTTGTGGTCTCATCTTGATTAAAAATGATCCAAATATTTATGTCCATAAAATACAGCTATACGCTATGTAAATAGAATTAAGAAATAGAAGTATTTGTTTTCTGGTTTTGCCAAATCAAAACTCATTTTCAGCTACTACTATTTACACTGACTTATAATAATAATGATAGTAGCCACAGGCAGGATCTAAATAATTTACCTCATTCAGAGCCAAAATGCCTTGCCTTTGAGTATTTTTCTCCTTAAATTGACATATTTGGATATAGAAAATGTTCCAATAAGAAACATAAAGGTTGGTTTTTATTTTTTCTTTACGAATACACTGGAAAAAACAATGTTTGTTATAAAATTTATTGAAAAGTACTTTGTTTCTATAAAATTTATTAATAGAATTGCTTAACTTTATTAAATATTCTTACTAGAAATGTTTGTCACAACAATTTTGTTTTTATTATATGAGGTAATAATTTTTCTACCTCTATGCTTTTTATTAACTGCCTGACACAGTCAGATTCATATGTGGAAAAGTCTACACACCCTCTCAATACCTTGACATTCTCAAGTGACCTTTAATCTGTATCCAATTTGAGGCATTAATTCCCTAGTTATACCCTAGATTGTCGTTATCTGTAGCTGCACCTGGTGAATCTCAATGTGAGCATCCTGCTTTCTAGATACCACTTACTCTGTTCCCATTCTCACTTGACTCTGCTGCATCAGACCTTCAGACCTACCAATCCCTTGGCACTGCTGCTATGATGGTCTCTACTTCTACATTGATAAATCTGATGGTAATATCAGTCTTCCATTTTCTTAACCTGCCAGCAAAAATTAATATACATACTCACTCACTTTTCCATTTACAAATATTTCCTTTTTACATGGCTTCCAGGGCACAAGTTCTCACTGCTTGCATCTTCTCAGAGAATCTGAAAAGATCCTCTTCATATTTCTGATCTCAAAACATCAGGGTATTGCCATGCTTAGTCCTTGGATTTCCCCATTTCTTTGGTGATTTCCTTCTGTGCCCTGACTTCACATACTTTCTGTGTATCAATATCTTTTGAATTTATATCTCCTACCCAAAACTCTCCCTTAATTCCAGTTTTAATCATTCCCTAACTTCACTTCTGCCTGATAGGAATCTCAAGATATAACATGTACAAAACTAAAGTCTGTCCCTTCCCCCCAAAAAACCTGCTACCCTGTCATTCTTCCCCATCTGAGTAGTCCCCACTTGTATTCTTCCAATTGCTCAGGCTCAAAACCTTGGAATCATTCAGATTCTCTTTTGTTTCATGCCCTGCATGTAATCTAAGCAGTGTATCTTCTAAGCAGTTCCTTCAGAATCTGTTCTCATTCTGACCACTTAACATTGCTTCTCCCTTGGTTTTGATTGCTTCAGTGGCCTAGTCTCCTACCCTTGACTCAGATAAAATAGTATATTCTCATAGCTCACAAGATTCTATATAATCCATTTCCACCTTGCTCATTTCACTTCAGCCACACTGCTGCACCACAGTATTCTGAAACATGCCAAATGCATTCTTATCTCAGGGCCTTTGCAGTCCTTTCTTCTGTCTTTAATGTTCTTCCCCTATATGTGAGTAGATTGCAGAACTCATTGAAGAGGAAATTCCCATATGTGTCTCCATGTATTGTATTATGTATCTGTGTATTAACAGATAAAGGTCTGAAAGAAGAAATAAAATCTTAACAGTGGTGTTTGTATTTCCTGAATTTTTGCAATGAGCAAGAATTATTTATGCAATCAGGAGAAAGAGCACTTAGTTTTATAGAAAGACGAAAATGACCTCCCTTCCTCAGCTTCTTCCTCTACCCTCCTTCCTAGGTAATGTTCTGTTTCTTGATATGGATGCTAGTTACGGGGTGTGTCCACTTTGGAAATTTATCATTATATACTGATGACTTGTGAATTTTTCTGTTATATATTTATATTTCAATAAAAAGAACAAAAAGGAAAAAGACCAACCCACCAAAATAGAAAGCAGTACTGTTAGTATATTTATTTTGTGTAATTATTTAAATATTCTAGCTAATTTGCGCCAAGTTTTCAGATACACTGTAAGATTTCCTGTTTATTTAAAGCCTTAATCAAAATCTCATTGACTATAAGACTATTAATGAATTTTAGCTAAGTAGAACATAAACAATATTATTAGACTAAAATTAATGAAGTAGGATAGGTATAGGTTTTTATAGTTCTTCAGAGAACATGTATTAATAGGTTTAGTGTTTTATAAATAATTTCTTCCCAAAGCTAGCCAGGTACTCTAAAATGTAGAAGTATTATATATTTCTTCATATGTCATAAGATATTTTACACTTTTCATGAGTCTAAGGTAGGCAAGTTACTGACCAGAATTCAATAGTTTTAATGCTATTTTCTAATAATCTCTCATGTTTAAAAATTTTAAAGATTCATTTAACTGTATGGCACTGAAATTTAATTACATCTCTACTCTCATATGTGGGGACTCCTGTTGTATAGCAGGTTAAGCTGCTCCAGGTTAAAAATACTTTTTCTACTCACATAATTGATTTAGAAATAAGGAAAATATATGGCTTTACTATGAAAACAAGATATTTTTACTAATACAGACATTCCTTCAAGAAGGCACTTTCCTTTGTGTCCATTTATTCTGTTTAATTTTAGTGAACTATTCAAACTGTAAGTTATATTCAATTTAATATAAATTATCCTAAAATTGGTTATGTTACAATTAAAAATAAAATTTTCTATCTGTAGCATCTGTGACTAATACTTCTTCTGAGTCCATCATATCATCAGAAAAATACATTGAATTTATAATGTGTAAAAAGTTAAACTTCATCCTGTATAATATAAATTATACTGGAATGTTACATGATTAAATTTTTCTACCTTGTGAGATCTTTGTTTTCCCAAGTAATTATCTGTCAGAATTATAATTACCATTTTGTTTGTAAAAAAACACATCGGTCTTATCTTTTTTGTTCTTTATATATGTCCTACATATTTGTTCACCTATTCTTGCTATTATATCAGTATTTTAAATTTAGGATTTTTATGCTGGTGAGCACTTAGCTCTATGTGGTATATTTTAAAATATGTATTATATTTATATATCTTTCCTCCTTAAATCTAGATACAATTGAAAAAGAAATAAGAAAAATCTTCAATATTCCAGATGAAAAGGAGACCAGATTGTGGAACAAATACATGAGTAATACATTTGAACCACTGAATAAACCAGACAGCACCATTCAGGATGCTGGTTTATACCAAGGACAGGTATTGTTTAGCAGTACTGTTTATTTTAAGCATACTATACATGAAGCTTTTTGGAGTCACAAACTTTATGAATATCTTGACAATCTATAGTGGGTTCTACTCTCTCTGGCTTCCTCTTTCTAACTCATCTCTTCCCTGTCCTGCTGTTCATTGGCAATAGCTTTTGCTTCCCTCCTTGAGCTTGAGAATAACCTACTTTTTAAAAAGAAATGATTTTCCATCGAAAAACAGCTAAAAATATAGGTCAGCAAACTTTCTGTAAAGAATCAAATAGTAAATATTTTTGGCTGAGTAGGCCATATGGTCTCTATCACAACTACAACTTTGCCTTTGTAGTAACAAAGTAGTCATGGACTATATGTAAACAACAAGCTTCATTTACAAAAGCAGTCAGTGAGCTAAGTGAACTGTAGTTTGCCAACCTCTGCTAAGGTATCAACCCCCAATTTGGTCCTTCTTTATGATACAATCCAAAGAAATGAATGTGTTGAAAAATGAAGATGTTTAGACACAGTCAACAAGTCCTACTGCTTCTACCCTCTAAATATTTCTTGAATTAATCTCTCTATTCCATTCTCAGCCCTATCAGTAGTGTCTTAACAGATCCCTCTGCATCCAATCTTTTGCATATCCACTCTCAGTCTTTCATATTTCTGTTAGAATACTCTTTCTGAAATGTAAAACCTCAGTGTTTCCCTTTTATAAACCTTTCCTGGTTCCTTAACAATTAAATAAAGTCCAGGCAACTTAACACGGCATGCAAGTCAAGGTTTGACCTTTTTGCTAGTCTTCCAGCATCTTACATTATCCTTGCCTTGTGATTTGTACTCTGACAAGTACCAAACCGAACTGCTTGTAGTTCTCTAAGCATACTATCCTATTCCAAACTCCTGTGTTTTCATTTGTGTTATTCCATCTGCCTGTTATACCCTTCTTCCCAATGCCTGCATCCATCCAGCAAAAAGTCCTTTTAAACATCAAAATAGTCAAATTAACCATTCCATTTTGTCATGTAGTCTAACCAGATCAAATCTTTCATCCTTCAGATTCCAATTCAAATGTCACGTCATCTCTTCAGCCTTTCCTGGTCTATTTTTCTCAGTATCTATTTCAGGTATAGGAGTTTTCTACTTTGGAGAAAAAATTATTCCCTTAACTTTATAATGATTTATGTATAGGTCTTTTGTGTCATTTGTTATGTACTTTATTTATATGTTGAGCTTCCCAGCTAGACTATGAGTTCCTTGTTTTAGTTGGACTTTGTGTCTATTTATTTTTGTTTTTATTTTTAGTACCTAACACAGAGCCTGGTGCTCTGATATATGGAGGGTTTTATTTTGTTCTGTTTTATTAAAAATAACTATTGACATTGGTATTTTGATCCAAGTTAAAAAATTCAGAACAGAAGAAATTAATTTTTAGTAAAAGTCTACTGTATGTCATGTATTGGGCTATAAAAACATTAATTTTCAGACTTATTTTAGCTATAGTCTTAAGGGAAATCTTACAAAAACTAACATGTATTATAATTAAAAGCAGAGTTAACCTGACTGAAGGTGGTATAAGGAATTTGGAACTCTGTTGGTTAGTCAACACTCCCCTCCTTGGCCAATTTCCTCTTTGACTCCTGAGTTACCATCCATAAGTCTTGAACTCCAAGAGTTCAATTTGAAACACATGGAATCATTTCTTTAAATGTTTTCCAGGATTGAGCCCATGTAATGGCTGTTATCCATCCATCACGTACACTAGAAAACTGAGACTTAGACAATTTAAATAATTTGATGTTCCTGATAGGAATGCACTTATCAGCTTGCAGCTGCTGATAAATTATTTTAACAAGTTTAAATATCCTTAAGAACAATTTATCTTTTGAAATAATGATGTTTCAAACAACATGCTTTAAATTTTCCAGATTTTGTAAACAGTTATTTTCTGACTGATGATAAGTGAACTCACATTGTCCTGGACTTTTTAAAATTTTTACCGAAATTGAAAGTAAACTGAAACATCAGAAAGTGAAACAAAGATACATAATTGAAGAGTTTGCCTCCCAAAATGGGCGATTCTTATCTCTCTCCCTTAAAAGAGTGTGCGTGTGTGTGCACGTGTGCATGCACACATTCAGCTTAATTCAATTTTGAAATATTTCTGAAATAGTTTTCTTCTTGAAAGTTTTAACCATGAGCAAAACTTTATTCAGAAAATAATATATTTGAATAAAGGAGTGAACATTAACATTTCTGATGGCCTTCAAAATTAATATCTGATTGTAAAACATGAAATTTTAACTACACACACTATTAGGAATTAAAATATTATGGTTCACCTTTAAATATTTGATTCTTCAGTTGTAGGGCCTTCCATTGGAAAGCAAACCATAAACAATGATAACTAAATGCAAAATTTTGGAATTTTTATAACTGAAGTCTTTCATTTTATAACTAAGTCTTCCAAATGACTGAAATTTACATATATATGTGTGTGTGTGCATATGTGTATGTGTATATATGTGTGTGTGTGTGTGTATACATATAAAACAAAACATATATATATTCAAATTTGTAATGCCAAGACATGTTTTCTCTCTATGTGTAGTTCATATATAGATGTCTGTAGAGTTATAAGTTGCAGTAAAGAAAAACTTCAGGAGTTAAAAATTACTAAATTCAGTTTTATAAATCTGTGAAAATATATGAATATATGATTATATCGGAATGATATCAGAAAATTGAGGAGAGTGATAAATTGTACATGATAGGAAGGGAGAAAAGTATGATCACGGAGAGATCAGGATAGTAGGTAGAGTGCTCTTATTCTTTATATACTACACATGTACTTCATACACGTTCCTTGAATGTAGGAAGTATTAACACTTAAAGATAACTTTTATATTTTAATTAGAATACTCTCAACAACCTGGTTCCATTAATTTTTTTTTTTATTGATGCTTTATTGTTTGTTGTATGTGCTCTGAAACAGGCTTACATTTTATATTATTAGGATCCAAATGCCAGCTTACAAATGGCCTGAAACATACAGTCCACAAAAGTATTTTACTGAGAGTATGTAGAGTAGGTTACAAAATTGCAATTTCAAGAAAAAGGGTTGAAGGTGATTATGTAGGATGTATTCACAATTTGTAATGCTTGAGTTTACTTGAAGACATGTTTTCTATGTTATAGTTCTCCCATGGAAATTTGGTTATTAACGTATTGATATATCACATATTTCTTTTGCTAATTTAGTTATTTTTGCTTAGTTTTTCTTCTTTGCACAGATTTACCCATAGCAAAAACTGGAAGAAAGCCTTTTTAGACTGGCAGATAAGGGGGAGGATTCTGACATGTTTCAGAATAAAGCATAGTTCCCTTGCCCTGTACTTTACATTTATTAGAATTGATTTCTGTCTGCCTTTACCATGCTGCAATAAAGAACTTGAGTCTGAATCTCACAAATGTGACTCTATCATTTATACATTAAAAGATTCTATAATTTACATAGTGATAACGTAAATAAAGACAAATTTTAAAGCCCCAAATAAATTACGTGTGATCTGTAATTTAGAATTATCTGTGGGGCTATTATCCAGGATTTGCATAATGATAGCTAAGTTTATATATCAGTATGTTTAACAACTTTGACCTTTTATTGAGCATCTGGGTTTTTTTTGCATGGTACTTACTATGTCACAACCTATAAATAGAAAAGAAATAGAAAATATACTCCCTAAACTCAAGGAATTTATATTCTATTTATATTGCCCAGCTTTGGAATCAAAATTCAAATACCTCTTCACCTTATCTACTATGTCCTTTAATCCCAGAGTTACTGTAGTTTCTTAGTGTATTCACCTAATCTTCTAAAGCTATCTTAACTTCAGAGTTAAGGAAAAACACTCTTTTATTGTGTCATATTTACAGGTGTTAGTGATAGAACAGAAAAATGAAGATGGAACATGGCCCAGGGGTCCTTCTGCTCCTAAGTAAGTGCTCCCACTTTTTATGGCTGATTGCATGATCTTAAAGCCTTTGATTTCAGATAACAAAATCCAGAATGATAGAAGATACCTAATTGTACATTGCAAGTATATATTCCTACTTTATATTTAAATATTTTATTCCATTATAGACGTTTTCTAAGTTTGCATTTAAATTAATATGCTATAATTAAAAAGCCTTCCAGTTCGGATCTCTTTTAGAATAAGGTACAATATACATATGTTATAAATATTGTTAAATTGTCTAATACATCAAATCACTATTAAACATTTTGTTTACTATTTTTCAAGCTTTTTGTGATTTCTTTTAAAAGTATCTGTTAAAGAACACTATCAAAAGGAGTCTGACATAAAGTTAATATTTTTATTTATTCAAATGTTTTAGAATATAAAAGCACAAGTAGAGATAGAGGAGTATAAGAATTGCTTTTGATGGTCAATGAAGGAAGGATGAAAGAATTAGAAATCGTTTTAACATTTGTTTGAACATGGTAAGAACCCTTAATTTGAGATCTACCCTCTTAACAAATTTTTTAAGTGCACAGTACAGTATTGTTAACTGTAGGCACATTGTTGTGTAGTAAATCTCTAGAATTTCTTAATCTTGTATAACTGAAACTTTATTTCTATTGCACAGTAATTTCCCATTTCTCCCTTCCCCCAGCCCCTGGCAACCATCCTTGTACTCTCTGTTTCTATGAGTATTTGACCAAGTTTAGATACCGCATGTAAGTGGAATCATGCAGTTTTTGTCTTTCTGGAATTGGCTTATTTTACTTAACAGAATGTCCCCCAGGTTCATCCAAGTTATCATATATGGCAGGATTTCCTTACTTAACACAGTCTTCCTTAAAAAAGTCTGGATAATATTTCATTGCAGTATATGCCACATTTTCTTTATCCATTCATCCATCTATAGACATTCAGGTTGTTTTCCTGTCTTAGGAATTGTACTGCAGTGAACAGGGGAATGGAGATATCTCTTTGAGATGATTTCGTTTCTTTTGGATATATACCCAGAAGTGAGATTTCTGGATCAGATTGTACTTCTATTTTTAATTTTTTGAGGAACCTTTGTACTGTTTTCCATTGCAGCTGTATCATTATACGTTTCTACCAACACTATACTAGTGTTTCAATTTCTGTACATCCTGTGAGCACTTGTTATCATTTGTTCTTTTGATAGTAACCATCCTAATAGGTATGAGGTAATATCTCATTGTGGTTTTGATTTGCATTTCCCCAACAATTACTGATGTTGCACATCTGTACTTATTGACTATTTGTATGCCTTCTTTTTGAGAAATGTTTATGCAAGTCCTAGGCCCACTTTTTAATCTGGTTATTTGTTTTTTTGCCATGGAATTGTAGGAATTCCTTGTATATCTTGGATATTATCCCCTTATCAAATATGTGGTTTAAAGATTTAAAAATAAGACGTGAATCTATAAAACTCCTAGAAGATACCTTAGGGGGAAAGCATCATGACATCTGTCCAGGCAGTGATTTCTTGAATATGACACCAAAGCATAAGCAACAAACACAATAGAGAAATGGGACTACATCAAACTAAAAAGTTTATGCACAGTAAGGGAAACAATAAACAGAGTGAAAACACAACAAACCGATTTGGAGAAAATATTTGTAAAGGTTTTAGAATGATCAGTTTTATACTACATTATCGAAAACACTTAGTGCCAGTTGTATTTCAATTTTAGACTTTTCAAACCTTTGAGAAATAATATGGTGCCTATTATTTTAGTATATCTGTAGAATCCAAGGGGACTCTCTTAACCAAATACATTAATCTTAGCAAATATTCACACTAAGTAGGATAAAGGACTATAAATAGTTTAATATCAGTTTAGGTTAGGTTTCCCTCAAGTGAATTGTGAAATATTTTAAACATTTTCAGAGCTTTTGAAATTTCAGAATTTTCATAAGGGATTATAAACTTATAGTTTGAAATACTTAAAATAATGATTCTTAAATAAATTAAAAGTAATTTATTAAATGTTAACCTCGCAAATAAAAGAGAAAAATGATCTGGTACTTAATTTTTATCTTTAAAACTAAAATGCATCTTTAATGAGTGGCTCTCTGTCCTTTTTATCTTGTGAAGTTTTTTTATTTAAATTTTTTATGAGACCACTTAAGTATATTAATTAGATTTTATTATTACTCCCACTTAGTAGGGTGTAATATAAGGGTAGAACTTAGAATAAGAAGATATTGAAAGCACATGGTAGATAATTGTAAATTTCTTGATTGATGAAGCTTAGAAGTTAGAAATGTTTTCTTTGCGAATATTTACTTTTAGTCTTTAGATCAAGATAAATGTTCTTTTTTCTAGCTTAGTTAGATTGTTATGTATTTGTTAACAGCTTTAAATAATTTTTGAAATTTCAAAGTTGCTTGTGCCTTAAGAAATACCATGAGTTCTAAGGATTTAGAGATCTTTTCTACTTAAAATTATTGATTTTCACTTGAAAGATAAAACTATATATTTTCTTTTCTTCCCTATTTGCTAGCACACGATACCATTTTTATTAAACAGCTGCAGTCCTTCTATAAGAGAAAACACAATTTCTCGTATATAATATCTAACAACATAGACATAAAAAGTGTTGGTGAATGAAAGTACTATACTAGAAATGTGCTTAGTTAAGAGTTCCATTCTTCACTGAATTACCCAGTATTTTAATACAGAACCCAAATGTTAAAGCATGAAAACATTACACATATATATATAGTATATATACATGATATATATATATATACACACATACATACATAATATATATATATTATAGTGTCTATTACTGTATATTATATAGTATCCATTATATACTATAGCCTATGATCTAGTATCCATTTACTATAAAATATGCCTTATACCATATAACAGAATGTCCTAAATTGCCCAATGATAGTTCATTAGAATGCAAAAAAAAAAAGTGTTTTTTGAAATTAGCATCAGTGTAGGAAAAGACTCTCAGAAAACTAAGAATAAAAGGAAATTCTCCTAACTTAATAAAGTCTGTATACCCAAAGTCTGTAGCAAAAATTATATTGAGAAATTTTGAACACAAACCAAGTAAGATTGAAAGTGAAAGAAAAAATTCACTATTTGCATATGATACAGTCATCTATGTAAAACCCAAAACCCATCAGCAGACTATTAGAACTGAGAAAATTCAGCAAGATTCTTTAAGATTAATTTGTAAAAATTAATGTGTTTTTTATACCCAGAGGTCAGCAATCTTTTTAATAAAGAACTAGATATTTTAGCTTGTGAGCCATATGGTCTCTGACTTAACTATAACTCTGCCAGTAGAGCTTGAAAGCAGCCATAGACATTATATCAACAAACGGTTATGGCTGTATTCCAGTAAAACTTTATTTACAGAAAAATTTGGCAAACTGGAATTAGCTTGTGAGCCATAGGTTCCTGACCCCTGCAAATATCATTAGTATATACTCCATAAGTAACCCAATCAGAAAATAGTATAACAAAAATTAACCTAATTAGGAATGCATAAAACCTTCATGGTAAATAACTAACCTATTAGAAGACAAAGGATTATCATGTACTATGTGCTTTAATCTGATGATGCCTGTTTCTTGAAATCTATCCTGTCACTGACTCCTGTTAAAAATTCTATCCTGAGTTTTGTTTTGTTTTGTTTTGTTTTGTTTTGTTTTTTGAGAAACTTCACAAACTCATTCTAAAATTAACATATCCCAGTAAAGGTCCAGGATTAGCTAAGTCACTTTTGACAAAGAAGAGGAAGGAAGCTCTGAGCTTACTACATAGTGAGAATTGCTACAAAGCCATAATGCTAACAAAAAGATGCTAACAAAAGAAAGGCAAATACACTGGAATAAATTAATGAGCTCAAAAAAAAACGCTCATGTAAATATGAGAACTTGGTAAGTGGCACCACTAGTCAATGAGAAACAGGTTGCTTAAAGCAGGTAGATGCTTAGATTTTATTAGGAAAACTAGCTGTTTGGAGAAAAACAGGATCACCAGCTTACACATTATTTATAAAGACCTACTCCAGAAGGAATACTCAAATATGAAATGTAAAACTTTAAAGCTAATAAGAAATTTCAGGAAATATCTATATTTTAAGAATCAGAGAACATAATGTGAAAATTAGTGGGTTTGCTTACATCAAAATTAAGTATTTCTGTTAAAGGAACCATAAATGAAGTAAAAAGTCAAGTGTCAGTTTTTTTAATATCTAAAACCTACATGAGAATAATACCTTAATGTACAAAGAACTTTTAGAAATGAACAGAAACAAAGCAAAAATCTTTTAAAAAATAACTGAAAGATATGAAGAGTTTAAAGAAGGGGAAGCTCCATTGCTGACAGGCAGATGAAGAGATATACAAACTCACTTGTAATCAGAAAGCTTGACGCACGAGGTACAACCTAACAGCCACCAAAATGACAAAAATGTAAAAGATAGCTAATACAGAGTTTTGAAGTGTTGTAGGAGAAGCGTTATGAACCAGTGGTGGGAGTGTTCACTAGAACTGCCATTCTATAAACCAGTCGGTGTCACCGAAATCAGGAATTGTTTAATCCCTCTGACCCAGCACTCAGGGGAATTTTTATGCAGGTCCCTGAAGATACAAGCTTTGTAGCTGCATTGTTGCTGGTAGTGGGGATTTGGAGGCAGCCTAGCTAAAACGAGTGATGGTATGCTGTGGAATACGAGAGCGGCAGGTAGAAGTACACAATGACAAGATCTTTAAAACTGGGTAAGGTTTAAAATAAATATACAGTTGAGAGAAAAGAAAAAACAAAATGAGATTTTAATTAAGTACCATTTACATAAATTTAAAACAAAGCAGAACATACTACATAAAATTATAATATTTAAGAGCATAGAGAAAGCACCTAGTATAGAGGAAAATAGGAGTACAGATGTATAAGTAAAGTAAGGATGCACATTGTTTTTTCTGGGCAAATGCCAGCTTTAAAAAGTGGAATTCTTTGTGTTCATTGAAGTCACATTATAAGCACATATAACTTAAACATATTCAGCTCCAGCAGAGAGCCTATAATCCTAGGCCCTCAAGAGAAATTTCAGCATATTAATGTGTAGAACATTCTATTGCCATTATATCTGTCAGGAGACAACTCCTAGTCCTCAAGATGGTGTGAAGATGCTAGTTCTAATAAACATCACTAACCTGGATTTTTCTGGTGCTCATATTGCTTACCACATAACCGGTTCCTACATAGAGCATCAAAAGTCGAGGGGAAAACATTAAAGTTGTAATAGGGTGATAGAAGGAAGAATCATCTGTTAAATTTGTTAAAATATGGTTTCCTAGGCCCCATCCCCAGAATTTCTGATTTGGTAGAGCTGGGTGGAGCTCCTGAATTTAACATTTCTAATTAGCTCACAGGTGATTCTAATGCTGTTTGTCTAAGGATCACACTTTGAGATATTCTGTAGGTAATGTTTCTTAATATTTACTGTGTGGGACACCATAGGTGGCAGCTTCCAAGGTCTTCACCCCAGATAAGCAGAAGATAAATCTTTATGGTGGACCCAGGAATCTTCATTTTAGGTGCTGCTTATGAACAAGAAATGGCATATGTTTGTTGAGAGAAAGCATGTTAGTATCTAATTGTCTGACTTTACTACACCACTGAAAACAGGAACTAAAGTGCTCTGAATGTCCTAAAATTGTCCTGAGCCCATTTTTATCATAATTGAGCCTGTATATCCTCAGCTGAAGCTAAATTTTTATGCTACTTGATTGAGAAGAAATGCTAAATATTAAGAAATGTTAAGGGTAAAATATAATTTTGTTTAAAATATGTAGTCCTGCAGTTATAAAAATGCATATACCCTAAAATAACCCAAAATCCGTGTTAGAAATCTAAACCTACCTAAAAAATACTCAAGAGTTTTCCATCTGGATTTTTCTGCTAGATACCAGCATGTGATTTGAAATTTTCAACTTCATATTTATGTTATTTTTTAAAAACTAAGTGCTTAGTTTCTTCAGAACTTGCACTTCTCATCTAGATTTGCTGATTTCTTACAACCTCTAAAAACACAATCTTTTCTAATAATACCTTAGAGAAGTTTTAACCCACAGTTTTCTGTTCTGTTAAATTTGACCATTTATTTTCTAAAGATGTTGGCATCAGGTACATAGTGTAATTATTCAGGTGGAGATATATAGTTAAATCTTGTATTTCTAAAAAATTATTTTACAGTAGATAAATTGTAAAAGTATAGAAGTTCCTAAAAAGAAGAGAAACCTGACCAACAGATGATCCCTTACTTTCCAGTTTGTTTAAACATAATACTTTTTTCCTTAGCCATAGCTTCTGAAGTACAACTTTATTAAATTTTGAATTCATTCAAAAATTATGCAAATTTTTTCTCTATGGTTTTATTTAGGTATAGTTATTTCAAAGAATGGTTTTGAGATTATTAATATTATAGAAATGAAAAGATCCAAATTTTACGGTTTTACTGAAATAAAATTCTTGTGAGAGCAGCCCAAGAAACTGATTTAATTCAGGTATTTTCAGTAATTGCTCACAAATATTGATAAAAGGCATGTTGATTAAGTATCGGGTGAATAAAAGTTAAGTGTTATTGATGATTGTGAAAGGCAGTTTTCATGGGCTAAGAAAACATCCAGAGAAAGAATCCAAAATCAACTAGATAATGCATGAAAGGCCAAAAATACTCAAATGGAAAACTAAGTTAGTTCTCACTCATACATTGTCTTTCGGCCATCTGTGTTGTTCTAATTAACAAATTCCAAATTGGTGACCAAAACACTAAGTATAAACTTAATCTGGTGCCATATTAATTTTTTTTTTTTTACAGCACTCTGTCCCTGAGTGCTCTGCTTGGCGAGAGGGAGCATTTTATAAATAAAACTATTGCATACTACTTTTTGCCCAAGATAAATAATAAAAACACCTAGGTGACTCTGCAGTATTGTTTTTGTACACTATCGTTTTCAAATCTGTATTCGCTTAAATACATTCAAAAAATGCATAATTCTTTAGAACTTTTTAGAGAGTGATTAAGCCCAATTTGCTTAATAATAGAACATTAACTGTATAAATGGATTCAGAAATGGTGCATAGACCTATTTGACTGAAAATTATTAAAATAAATATTAGGAAACTCCTACCACGTAAAGTATTGGTTTCATTTTAACAAATTGTACTGAGACTTTTTAAGTATTTGTACATGATAGGTTCTGCTTATTTGAAACAGATTTGGTTATTACAGTTCTGTTTGGGTACTAAACAAGCTATACTTATTAGCATTCACAGAAAATGCACCCTCAAAGTTTCTATGAAAGTATACAAACTTGTTACCAATCTTAACCTTGTTCAAACACAAAGTAGGGGGTTGAATGATTTGAGTTTGTGGGAGTTGAGAGAATGGCTCATAAGCCAGCTTTCAATTCCTTGTCCATTCATTTATATTCACATATTTTAAATTAATAATGTGTCTTCTATTTAAAATGTAAGCTCTGAGCCATAAATCTAGGGTAGTATTCCAAAATCTGCAGTTTGTTGTCATTTTTTAAGACGTTTTGAATTTTGTAAGTTTTCTTACATGCTTTATATCATTTTATTTTGTTCCTATTTTGTTCTCCTTCAGTAAGAGACATACAGTGACTTTTTCTAAGACTCTAAGTTGAGATATGGAACAGCCAAACAAAACTGCCTAGTATGCAGTTAAAGATCAGGAACCAAAGCTTGGAGAGTAATAACTGCAGGTGCAGAGTTCTATTCCTGGAAGTGAGAAATATAAGCATATATGAATTATCTAATAAAAAATGTAAAGAACTAAATACTGAATTTTAAAGGATGTCCCTAAGAAATGATATAAAACAAAAAGATCAAATAGAGTAATCCTGAACATTTAGGAAAACTGGGAACATATTATATCGAAGAGAACAAGGGGAAACACTTTCAGAAGATAGCGAATGGTCAGCATTGCTAAGTGATGCAGAGACTGGGGAGAGGGATGGGGAACAAAAGAGATTCTGTGTATTTGACAAGTGGAAACAGTATGTTGGGAATGAGAAATAGATGATAGGGAAAGAGGAATTGAATAGTCAGAAAATGGAACAGCTGGTATAGATCAAATCACTCACCATGAAATGTACTGACAGAAGAAAGATAACTAAGAGGGTAAATTGGTTGGAAAGGCAGGATTCCAAGAGAAACTATATATAAATCTTTTTGTTATTTGAATATATACATCTTTCTTAGGTATTTGTCACCTAAAGATAGGCGTCATAATGATGTTAGAATGAAGTTCCTGTGTGCTGCTGGTTATCAATAAGCAGCTTTTTTCTGGTTATTTTAGATGTCCAAATTCTAAATTCTTTTTGGAAATGCTTGTGCCTACACATAAATACACTCCTCATAACTGTACTTTGAGGTTTCTCATTTTAATAAAACACCCATTAAGACCTTGAGTGTATATAAAATTTTTTTTTTTCAGCGTTTATTTATTTTTGGGACAGAGAAAGACAGAGCATGAACGGGGGAGGGGCAGAGAGAGAGGGAGACACAGAATCGGAAACAGGCTCCAGGCTCTGAGCCATCAGCCCAGAGCCTGACGCGGGGCTCGAACTCACAGACCGCGAGATCGTGACCTGGCTGAAGTCGGACACTTAACCGACTGCGCCACCCAGGCGCCCCTTGAGTGTATATATATACACTCCTTTGACATGCTGAAAATGCACATGGACTAAATAAATATTTCTTTCCTCTAAACATTGTACCAGCTTCCTGTTCTGGAAAAATAATATATAACCTAGTACCAATACCATGTCTCCCAAGTTTTGCCAAACAGCATGGTCACAGTCAAGTTTATGTTAACTAGTGTCCAGATATTTATTTATTTAAATTTTTAAAAGTTTTATTTATTTATTTTGAGAGAGAGACAGCATGAGTAAGGGAGGGGTAGATAGAGGGAGAGAATCCCCTCCATGCTGCCAGGGCAGAGCTTGGCATGAGGCTCGAACTCAGGAACCCCGAGATCATGACCTGAACAGAAATTTAAGAGTCCATCGTTCACCCAGCTGAGCTACCTGGGCGCCCCCTAGTGTCCAGTTATTTAAAAGCCATTAATTGAAGTTAGAAAATTTAGTATATTTCATGCATAAATGAATAAGTTTACAGTTCTCGTATAGATGCTTAATATTCACAGGTACTCACAAATAATTATTGGATGTATTCTTTTTTGTCCCCTGGTTTGTTCCAAAAAAGATTTGAGCAATTTATGGTAACATGTATAAGTCAATGTTAACTATTTGAATGGATACAGAAATCAGTCAAATGTAAACTAAACTTAGTCACAGTAAGGTGAAGCCAGAGGAGAAGTTAGCTGGCGGGAGCAAGTAAGGGCTTTTGAAGTTATCAAAATTGATCTGCAAATATATGGACTTGATTTGGGTCCCGATTCAAACTAACCAACTGGGGAGAAAAAAGTGAACATGAACTGACTGTTAAATTGGGACTGGCACTGGTATCGTATCTCTTGTGGGTTAGGGATCTATACTATAAATTTTTGTTTGTTTTAAGTTTGTACTTAAATTACAGTTATCATATAGTGTAATATTAGCTTCAGGAGTAGAATTTAGAGATTGATCACTTACATAGAACACCCAGTGTTCATCTCAACAAGTGCCCTCCTTGATATCCATCACTGCCCACCTCTCCTCCAGCAACCCTCGGTTTGTTCTCTATAGTTCTGTGTAGTTAAGAGTTTGTTTTATGGTTTGCCTCTCTTTTTTTCCCCTTATGTTCATCTGTTTTGTTTCTTAAATTCCACATATGAGTGAAATCATATAGTATTTGTCTTTCTGTGACTTTCTTTGTTTCGCATAAAACACTCTGGCTCCATCCATGTTGTTAGAAATGGCACGCTTTCATTCTTCTTTATTGCTGGGTAATATTCCATTATATATATACAGGTGAAATTATAAATGTCTGGAATTTGCTTTAAAATAGTCCAGCAAAAACATGGGGAAAGGAGGCTGAGAGGATACAGATAAAAGTGGCAGAATGTTAATTTTTGAAGCTGAGATCTGATACTGGGCACATGAGGACTTGCATATATTTGGAAGTTTCTATAATAAGTTGAAAAAAATGGGTTGCAGTTTTGGTACTGGGATTCATAATGACTAAAGGAAAGTAACTGTAATTTTATTTTTAAGTGGAATGTTTTATGTTGTAAGTACCATTGGTAGTCAAAATAAGGAACAAAAATAAAGTTATGAGAACCAATTTATACATAAATTCCCTTAAACTTTCTTCCATTTACCTTTAAATATCTAATACCCTGCCTGTCATAGGAGAGGCACACAGCAAATGCTTGTTGAACTGAATTAATCTGTATCTTGCAACAGTAAAAGTGTTTAATTTTTAGAGAGATTGAAACTTTTCTTTTTCTCCAAGAACTTATCTTTAGAAATGGGGAGGGGTGCCTGGGTGGCTCAGTTGGGTTAAGCAGCCGACTTCAGCTCAGGTCATGATCTCATGAATCATGAGTTTGAGCCCCACGTTGGGCTCTCTGCTGACAGCTTGGAGCCTGGAGCCTGCTTCGGATTCTGTGTCTGCCTCTCTCTCTGCCCCTCCCCTCTTTTTGATGCTCTATCCCTCAAAAATAAATAAACACTAAAAAAGAAATTAAAAGAAATGGGGAAAGTTTAAAATCGGTCTTGTTTTTCTTAATAAGATAATTTTTGTTTTACAATGTTAGATTTTACAACATGGGGTTCTTTTATGTCAGATTTGAAAATAACTATAAAATCTTTCATTGTTTTGCCATGTCAGCGTTCAAACTTAACATCTCCATATTTTGGTTTCTCAAAATGGTTTTTTAAATTACATGGTTTTCATGTAATTTAATTATTAAGTTAATTTATCAAGAATATTCAGGTAATTTATCGAGTTGTATTTTTCTGTTTAAGGAAGAAGTTCAACTTAGCCTTGAATTGCATGCTTTTAGTTGAAACTCCAGTTTGAAGTAGGGCAGTTCAGATACTATGTTTGTCAGGCATAAAGTTTGAATTTCTGTCTTCGTGAAATAATTTCAGTTAAATTGATGTTTTACTGTTTTCTGTCTTGTTTAAGACTTGGATCCCTATTTTATATTATACCTAGCCCAAATTAGCCAAAGTTAGTTTAACACTAGGTTACTGGCTTAGTATCTAATCTATGAGTGATATTCTAAGTGCTTTTTTTTCTCTCTGTTCTCCTTAAAAATCCACTAGAGCAGGGTTGCTGAGCAACGGTGTAATTTCTAAATTACTTCAAACAAATAGGTCTCAAGAGCTCTGGTTATAATCCACAGACTGGCTAGTCAACCCCTAAATTAACTCCACAAATGTTAGCTAGATTGGGCTATGTATAATTTATGTCAGAAGCTGGAATCAGAATAAATAAGCGATCTGTTAACATTTATCAGTAATGTCTATAATGGCATTTTAAAAGTCTTGATATACTTTAGCTTTACCTGTGGACCACATCTATCCTTCTCTTTCTTCTGATCATTATGCTTTTTAAGAGCAATCTCTCTACCAATGCTATTTATCCCAAATAGAGCATATCCCAATGCTTCCTAGACCTTGCTTTTTCTTTCACTGTCTCCTCCCTTCTACATATGTATAAATGTCTACCATACTACCACACATATAGTAGACACTCAGTTAACAGTAATTCATTCTTATTTTTTTTTAATTTATTTGTTTAAATTCAATCTAGTTAGGGGTTCCTAGGTGGCTCAGTCAGTTAAGCATCCAACTTCAGCTCAGGTCACAATCTCACAGTTGGGGAGTTCGAGATTCACATCAGGTTCTGTGCTGATAGCTAAGAGCCTGGAGCCTACTTCAGATTCTGTGTCTCCCTTTTTCTCTGCCCCTCCCCTACTCATACTCCCTCTCTCAAAAATAAACAAACATTAAAAAAATTTTTTTTAATTCAAGTTAACATACAGTGTAGTATTGGTTTTAGGAGTAGACGTACTCATCACCAACAAGTGCCTTTCTTAATGCCCATCACCTATTTAGCCCATCCCCCCCACAAACACCCCTCTAGCAAACCTCAGTTCTCTGTATTTAAGAGTCTCTTATGGTTCACCTCCCTGTTTTTATCTTATACTCCCTTCCTTATAAGTTCGTCTGTTTTGTTTCTTAAAGTCCACATATGAGTGAAATCATATGATATTTCTTTCTCTCACTGACTTATTTCACTTAGCATAATAGACTATTGCCATCACATTGTTGCAAATAACGATTTCATTCTTTTTGATCACCAGGTAGTATTCCATTATACACACACACACACACACACACACACACACGTCTTCTTTATCCATTCGTCAGTCGATGGACATTTGGGCTCTTTCCATAATTTGGCTGTGGTTGAGAGTGCTGCTGTAAACATTAGGGCACATGTGCCCTTTCGAATCAGCATTTTTGTAACCTTTGGATAAATACCTAGTAGTGCAATTGCTGGGTTGTAGGGTAGCTCTCTTTTTAATTTTTTTATTTTTTTTTTTACGTTTATTTATTTTTGAGAGATAGAGTGAGATGAAGTGAGAGTAGGGGTGGGGAAGAGAGAGAGGGAGACACAGAATGCGAAGTAGGCTCCAGGCTCTGAGCTGTCAGTACAGAACCCGATGCAGAGCTCGAACCCACAAACCGTGAGATCATGACCTGAGCCGAAGTCAGATGCTTAACTGACTGAGCCACCCAGGCGCCTCTCTTTTTTTAATTTTTTGAGGACTCTCCATACTGTTTTCCAGAGTGGCTGCACCAGTTGCAGTCCATCAACAGTGCAAAAGGGTTCCCCTTTCTCTGAATCCTCACCAACATCTGTTGTTTCTTGAGTTGTTCATTTTAGCCATTCTGACAAGTATGAGATGGTATCTCATTGTGGTTTTGATTTGTATTTCCCTGATGATGAGTGATGTTGAGCATCTTTTCATGTGTCTGTTAGCCATCTGGATGTCTTCTTTGGGAAAGTGTCTGTTCATGTCTTTTGCCCATTTCTGAACTGGAGTATTTGTTTTGGTGGTGTTGAGTTTGATAAGTTCTTTATGGATTTTATATATTAACCCTTTATCTTATGCATCATTTGCAAATATCTTCCATTCTGTCAGTTACTTTTTAGTTTTGTTGATGGTTTCCTTCGCTGTGCAGAAGTTTTTTTCTTGATGAAGTCCCAATAGTTCAGTTTTGCTTTTATTTCCCTTGCCTCTGCAGACATGTATAGTAAGAAGTAACAGTAATTCATTCTTTTCTTTCTTTTCCAGTGTCATCTTCACCCCAGCCTATAAATATAAATCTATCCTTTCTTTAAAAACAAAAATAAAAACGAAAACCGTAAACTTAATCCAAATACCATTCTTTATTTTTTTTTTTCCTTTGTTGGTCAACTTTAAAAAAATAGTACTTACAGGGTGCCTGGGTGGTTCAGTCAGTTAAAGCATCCAACTTCAGCTCCAGTCACAATCTCGTGGTCTGTGAGTTTGAGCCCCACATTGGGTTCTGTGATGACAGCTCAGAGCCTGGAGCCTGCTTCTGATTCTGTGTCTTCCTCTTTCTCTCTGCCCCTCCCCTGCTCATGCTGTCTCTCTCTCTTTCCTCTCAAAAATAAATAAACGTTAAAAAAAAATTTTTTTTTTAATTTTTTTTTTAACGTTTATTTATTTTTGAGACAGAGAGAGACAGAGCATGAATGGGGGAGGGTCAGAGAGAGAGGGAGACACAGAATCAGAAGCAGGCTCCAGGCTCCGAGCTGTCAGCACAGAGCCCGACACGGGGCTCGAACTCACGGACTGTGAGCTCATGACCTGAGCCGAAGTCGGACGCTTAACCGACTGAGCCACCCAGGCGCCCCTAAAAAAAAACTTTTTTAAAGGTAGTACTTAATTATTCCTTGCCACTCATTTAAGAGTGTAACAAAGTTCTCATTTGACTTTTTCTCATTTTGTTTCATCTTATTTGACCTTTCTGTAATACTTCTTTTTGTTAACTATCTCCTAAAGAAATTCTCCTAATTTGAGTCTATGATTCAAGAGTGTTTTCACTTTCTCTAACCAATTCTCTGGCTGGCTGGTGCTCTTCCTTTCCATAACTGCCATGTTTGCTTGTGTGGGTTGTGTACTGCACAGTTTTTGGGCATTTTCCACATTGTAATCTCTCTGTGAAAGGACCTCCTTGGAATTGTGCAATGTACAGCTTGTCTATATGCAGCAGCTCTGCTCACAACTTCAGTGCATTGATACTTCACAAATTTCCATCAGATGACCCCTCCTTTCATACCATAATAGATTCTCAAAATCAGTGGATAAGACTACGCTAATTCTGTCCCTCAGCTCAAACCCACACAAACATCCCATTCTGTATTTCTAGCCTAGAACTCTCTTCTGAATTCCAGACTTTTTCTAAATGTGGTATAGGTTTCGCCATATAAGATTCACCTACAATCTTTTTTACCCCACCTTCTCCCCTTCCCTCAACCTAATCTATATCCATGTCCTGTATTCCCTACTTCAGGTACCATCTCAGAGCCATCTTGAATTCCTCCTTCAACTTCAATCTTTTCATCTAATTAGTTAGCAGTCTTGCACATTCTACCTCCTAAATCAGATATTTTGATCTTAATACCCCTTTACATTCTTAAAAATTATTAAGGACCCAAAGAACTTCTTTTATATGGGTTAGAAATAAAAAATAAATTTTTAAATATTTATTTAAAAATAGTAATACTAAACTATTGTATCTTTACATAAGTAATATTTTTATGAAAAATAACTTTCAAAACAAAAAAAATTGTACTGAGAAGAGTGGAATTGTTTTACATTTTTGCAAATTTATTTAATATCTGACTGAATAGAGGACAACTAAATTCTATGTGCTTCTGCATTCAGTTTATTGTGATACATTGTTTGGGTTGAAGTACATAGAGAATACTGAGCCTCACACAGATAGGTAGAACAGAGAGAAATATTTCAAATAATTGCTACCACATCTGAACTCAACCAGTGGTAGTTTAATGATCAAAGTTTAATCACAATGTGGAATCTGAAACTGAAATCTTATCAGTGAACTTTTTATACTGTTATTTTAAAAATCTATCATGTGTAGGGGCGCCTGGGTGGCTCAGTCAAGCATCTGAGGCTCAGGTGATGATGTCACAATTCATGAGATCAAGCCCTACATTTGACTCTGTGCTGACATTGTGGAGCCTGTTTAGGATTTTCTCTCTCTCTGTCTCTCTCTCTCTCTCTCTGTCCCCCTCTCCCCCCATCCCTCCCCTGCTTATGATCTCTCTCCCTCTCTCCTCTCTCCTCTCTCTCTAAATAAATACATAAACTTAAGAAATATCTATCATGTGTAACTTGATGTAGTTGGAAAATACTAATTGAGTTATGCAGACAGTCCAAATTAATGACATATTTCATTCTACAATATTTTTAAATCACATTTGTTAAAACGTTACCAATCTTACAAGTAGTGGGAAGCTGTCAAGCCTCATGGTGGCAAAGTCAAGTTTTACAAAATTCTGTTTTTTATATGATCACTTGAATGTTATCACTGGCAACAAATACTTTGTTTTCCTTGAAGTGATAGGCTCCCTTCATTTATTTTTGAGAAGATGTTCTACCATATAGCCTTTTATGTGAAAGAATGTTGCTGTGAAAAGAGTTGCTAATTCTGCTTGAAATTCAAATAATTATGCAAGTCTTTTTCTTCATGACAACCATGTTACTTCAGTATAGAACCTTTGTGCTTTCTGCAAACTTTCCAGTTGGTCGCATAATAGTAAAAAGAAGTGTATTTAAGGGTCAAGATTTAATAAAATCAGTATTTTCTATTTTTTCAACATGGATATTCTTAAGTGAAAATAACCATTTTCTACTGCAAGGGGCAGTGAAGAATACAATGACTATAATTTGGTGCTGCTGCCTTAACTCATGCTAAGGTGTCAGCAGTTTCACCACCATTGTTTTTGTGCTATCATTGCAAATATCCACCCGTGAAAAAGGTCAAATAACACTTAAATAGCACCTTGAAGTTATTACGAAAATAGTTTTGACTTCATAGATGTACAGTCTGAAAGAATTGTGCGACCCTCTAAGGGTCCATTGAGAACCACTTCCTAAACATCCAAGACATGTTGCCCTTGCCCACTCAATAGTCTTAGCCCCATCCTTTATTAATTTTATTAATCACCTCTGGTTTCCTAAATGATCTCTCAGTCTTCTTTCTTTTTCTCATGAATTAACTATCTAAAATACAAATCTGATTGTGTAGGTACACATTCTTCCAAACTTTTAACGTGCCCAGCATAATGAAATAAAATAAATTCCTTCATAGAATATAAAAGTCTTTTATTATCATGCCTACCTTATTAACTTCTGTTCCTGTCACTACCTGCTTCCTGTTCTTTAAGCCAAACTGAATTTATTGATACTTCCCTAAGCACATCATGGTTTCTACAGTCCCATACATTTGCATGTGCTGTTCTTTCTACTGGAGGACTCTCACGTCCAGTTTCTACCTTTCCCTCCAACTCTGCACATCATTTTTAATCACTTCATTTTACTACCCACAAAATTTTATATTTTGTTATAATTTTGAAATTTGTTACAGGACTTGCACTATGTTATAGTTACTTTGCTTATGTGTCTTTTTCTCCCATTAGATTGTGAGCTATTTGAGGTCAAGAACTGTGTCTCTCCTTGTATTCCTAGTATTTACCAAGAGCAAGGCTTATAGTAGTCACTTAATAAATGTTTTGAGTGTTTCAGTGAATTTCATAGAAACTTCTAATATTATCCTTGGATAGAGTTGCTAATGAATAATAAAAAAGGGGAGAGATGGGCAGAAAAAGGAAAAAAATATATGTGCCTCAGCCACTTTATTGGATACAGTAATGAATCTTTATTTTCAAAAATTTTATTGCAAGTAAAATTTAAGAGAACATTTCAGTTTATTTCTGTGTTTCTGAAAAATTGAAGTGAATTAAAATAAAATGCAGTAAATGGATCACATTTTGAAAAATTAACTTCCTTTAATTCATTATAACTCAATCTCTAATAAACTCGGGGGTTTTTTTACTTCGCTAATTTACCATTCTTAACACGAAAGCAAAAATGCCAGGATACTTCTATATTTCTATTAATATTTAAAAACTAGTACCTTAAAATATTAAATAACATTTTAGATGTGTTCTCTCTTTTATGTTAAAACTTGGCTGATTGTCTTTTATGTTTTTAACTTAAGCACGGTAAAATAGTATCTTGTAAGATCTTCTGTCAGAAAGGCTTCTAAATAGAAGTCTCACTTAATGTAATCTACCTATATACAACCTGTATCAACAAAAAGAAGCACCTTTAAAATAAGAAAAAAATCTTTACCAAGATTTCATAATATACAAAACCTCAAAAGATAAATAAAATTTTTGTGTGTAAGACATTTTTTTGCCCAAAATTTATTCTCCAAAATATGTTGCAAGTATATAGATTAGGTGAAATCCAAATCACCTAAAATTTATAGACTTCAAACAGATTCTGTAGATATACTTTCCTGCCCATTGACCATTTCATTGTTCATTAGCACCTAAGTAAAGGAAATAAAATAATTTTTTAAAACTACTCACTTTGGACCTCACTAATTTAGAATTTATGATGACTGAGATGCTGAACTGAAAGTTAGCTTTTTACAGCTCATAGACTAGATGTTACCTCATAAAATAAAATTATTAACAAAATTACAAGGGAAATTAAATCTTTAAGAAAGTAATCATTCCTATGTAATGGATTTGTGATTATAAGTTATGCCTTTAAAGCATATTGGTTGATTAAAAGCCATTAGTAATTGAGATTTCTCCAAAAAGATTCTGAATTAATGAGGTGTGTAATATATAGTCAGATGTATGTCCTTTCAGTTTTTGCAGAGATAACTTTGGCCAAAAATTACTTCTTGGGATTTAGTTTTGAATTATTTTATGCTATTCTGTCCCTATTGCCTTAGATGTTAAAGAATTGTTAAATTCTCAGATATCTGTATCATTGTTGTGTATAATTAGAATGCCATGGTACCCACTGGGACCCAAATTGGATTGCTTTTATGTGCTTCCTTTAAAAAACTGATATTTTAGTTCTGCTCATTTAATGAAATTATTGATTGTAAAATATTAAAAATGGTTACTTGAACTCAGAAATGGGTGTACTGAGTCAATAGATATATAGGAATAATAAATATCAAGTTGTATATTTAATTTGGTAAATTTCTTTTGAAAATAGTTCCCTTTTGTACCATTATTTTTTATATGAAAGAGTACGTAGGAAATAGAAAAACAAAGGATATACAGTGATTTTGCTCATGAATCTGTTTTCCAGCATTCATTTACTACATACATTGTCATCTGTCTTTTCTTTATTTCATAATTAATTTCAAAATTCAGCATTTTTTATCTAATTTAACATTTTCATATTTTTAAAGGTCCCCAGGTGCATCCAATTTTTCAGCTTTACCAAAGATCTCTCCTTCATCTCTGTCAAATAATTATAACAACATCAACAACAGAAAGTAAGCACTGAATCTTAAAAACTCTTTGTTTAATCGATCGCCCTATTGTGGTTGCAAAAAATCTCTTGTATCTAAAATTTAGGATAAAGTCTTAATGCATTAAAATTGATTTTTTTTAAAATTACAGATCACTTCTTCTAGGAGTAACTTTACAAGAAAGAAAGCAGTTATAAACTTCTTTAATACATACACTATAGTAATTCACAAAAAGAGAAATAAAGTACTTTCAGAATTTTACATTTTAAACGCTAATTATTGAAATTTATATAGAAGTCTGTTAGAACTCGATTTTTTAGGAAGAGTGTAAATTTCAGATGTCACTGACCTACAATATGTAGTATTTTTTAAAAGCGTGTATCAGTGATTCTCACCTGGAAAGCATACACAGATTTTCACGTTCATCAACAGGCAATCACTTTTTCTTTAAAAAGTTTAGAGAAACAATTCCTTTGCCCCATCATGAATAATATTCACAATCTTGGAATTTGTAAGAGTTGCGTGAAAGTGTGTGTTGTATGGCCATAAGAAAAAAGGTTAAAAATCACTTGGACTGCACTATAACATCTGACATGAGTGTATTACCTTGAAAACTGGCTTGGTTTCTGTTTTCTAGAAAAGGATAAAAAGAAACCTTTTATTGTTTGTGACTCAGTCAAATTAGGGGAAAACCTTTAATCTAGACAATTTTATCCTTGTTTTATTTTTTGAATATATACATTACATTGTCGTTTATTTTTTAGGTTGACTGTATTTATGTAGTTAAATATTTGCATTGTTTGGCCAGTTCATAAAGGGCATGTGGTTTCCCAAAGAATTAATTTGAAAAGAATAAGGCTATTTGTGAAATAATATTTAAAATAACATCATTAAATGAATTTATAGGTTAAATTCATTTGACCTTAAAATTCATATTTAAGGTGGGGAGAGGGCTTGACAAAAAGATTTTAATGTACATCTAGATTATAAATGTGTAAAGAATACCCAAAGTAATTTTGGAAAGGAAAATGAGAAAGGATTAACCCTACTGAATAATGACAACCTGTTATAAAGATATAAGGTTTCAAGCAGCATAGTAGTGACCCAAGAATAACATCTACAAATCAATGAAATAGAAAAGACAGTCCAGAAACAGCCCTTTATACATAAAAGAATTTAATGTGATCAGAAAACATTGTAGACTAATGGGGAATGGGCAGATTATCCAGGAAATGTTGTTTGGAAAATTGGATCACGATTGAGAATTTCTTTGTAAAACTTTATATTAAATTGACTTAAATTGTTAGGCATATAAAAAATGAAAGGCAAATAAATGGCAAAAATACTTGCTACAAATAGCAGAGGATAAATATTCTTAATATATCAAAGCTGTAAAGATCAGTGAGAAATTTTCTAAGATAAGTAGAAAACTGGGCAATGATGCAGCTGGCAATAAAAGGAAAATAATTAAAATATATAAACATTTAGAGGTGCCTGGGTGGCTCAGTTGGTTGAGCGTCCGATTTGAGCTCAGTTCGTCTCACTGCTGGTGAGTTCGAGCCCCACATCCGGCTCTGTGCTGACAGCTCAGAAGAGCCTAGAGCCTGCTTCAGATTCTGTGTCTCCCTCTCTCTCTGCCCATCCCCTGCTCATTCTCATTCATTCTCTCCCTCTCTCTCTCTGTCTCAAAAATCAATAGACATTAAATAAGATAAAGTAAAATGTATAAACATTTAAATATTCAAATTCACAACTGACTAGAAATGTGCAAATTAAAACCATAAAAAACTCCATCCACTTCTTTCCATCTCAGTCTCACTGGGAAACATTAAGTAATTATACTTATTCTTGCAAGGAGTGGTTGGAGTATCAAGATTTAAAACATTCATCCCCTTTAGTAGTTTATAAAAAGACACGTACCATAGTGTAATAATATTACATTGTATTGTAATAGTGAAATATCAAAGACTCTATGAATATCCAGTATTGCAGTTTAGTATGCTCTTTTCTGTTTAAAAATGTATGTCCACAGGCAAAAAAGTGAAAGGGAATACCCTTATAATCTGGTTTGTATTATTTTATATGGTATATTTTAATTAAATTCATCAAAGTAATTTTTTCATAGGAGATAAAGTACTTCTTGTATTTCTACAAATTGGAGATGCTCACACATTTACTGTAAAAGAAGCAGTTCCAGGTATAATGTGTTTATAGTTATTCTTTGGAGAGACTTTTAACATTGTATGTAGACTGTATTGAGCATAGACTGTATTTTGACCTTTTGACTGGAGTCGTCTTATTAGTATATGTGGTCTGGTGAGTCTCTGTTTTTGTCTTATCTCCCTCCTGTAGTAAAAATATGATGTTACAATCAGATCTTAAAACCTCTAACTGCAGAAGATACTGAGAGGAATTGGAGGATTTTCTTAAGTTTAAAATATGATTAATGATTCTCCTCCCATGGATAGATTATATTTTTAGGTATTTATAGTTGTTTAATTTAGACACTAAAATAGTCCTTCATATTAGGAAATTTTTATAGCAAATAGCTAATGAGTTACCACCACGCTTAAAAGTCAAGTTTACTTTTCTTAGGTGGAACAAAATTTATAAAATGGAAAAAAATGTTTTACATTAATTTGACTTAGTATTTTGATTATTTTAAATTAATATTTGAATTTAAATTAATATCGTCCTAATTATCTAAATTATTTCACATAAGATTTCTTTCCATTCAGCTTGTAGAAATAAGTAGTGGCTTAAGGCTTCATATGGAAATAGCATGCTTCATTTAATTAAAAGTATGTAAAAAGGCTAATGACATTTTTTAGATAAATTGCATTTTTGAAACTTCAGGTATGTGGAGATATTCTACAAGAACAAAAAGTATGTATGAAAATCAGTAGTTATGACTTACAAGTTTATATGAAGCTATCTACAGTTTCAAGATTTGAATTAAATGGATACATTACTAAGATAAAATTTTAACTACCAGAAATAAGGATACTGGTCATAAAGATAGTAACAAAGTATACTTGGAACTATTTCATATAAATTTAATAAAGCTTTTACTAAAGACTAGTATTATGAAGAATCAGTTCACCCTGATGTAGTAATTTTGCCTGATCGTACATACAGTATTTGGTTGTGCCTCGATTATAATTTAAGTACATTTTTAATATGCACCAGTTTCTTGCTGTTCACTGCATTTTTCTGTCTTGCTGCATTTGCCTTGATAGAATACTGCCTTTAAAAAAATCTTTTTAATGTGTGTGTTGTCCCAACTCGTGGCATTCCACATCAGAACACATTTCTATTTTTATGTTAATTCATTTAAAGCTCTTTTATTTGAAATGGAAATGACTCCCTGTAAGAGATTAAACTGTGAAAAAGAACTTGATTTTGGAGACTGCCAGAGCTAGCCAGCCATATGGCTCTATACAAGTTACTTCTGGAAAACATCATTCATTAACTGCAAAATAGGTATCATTGTACTTATGAGGATTAAATTATAGATTTTTAATGCTCATAATGTCAAGTGTAAATGCTAATTGAAAAGTCAGTCTTAAATTTGTATAGATCTCACTTTTACCAAAAAACAACTTACTTTTTTCAGTGTCTTCATTTAGGGTGATAAATTTATAATACAGAATTTATATAGTATAGTAAGTACTAAAATTCCCATTAAGATTACAGGCATATTTATTTTTGCAAAATAGCATAGCCTTAGAGGATAAGGATTAGTTTACAATCTCTAGGAAAAAAAATAGTCATGAAAGATAACAGAGGCTATCTTTAGGCCTAGGTTTCCAGGACTTTGTTGAAGTGTTTAAGAACTGCTAGTTTTGGTAGTTTCCATGACTTTAATATTTGATTCACAAAGCACATAACATGTGGATTATAACTGGCCACTCTATATAATATTAACATATTTTAAATTTATCACTTTTCATTACTATCATTGAGCATCTAGACTGTTTCAGTTTTTGAGCAAGAATTATACTTATCCTGTCACTTAGTCTAAAATGTAGATATCCTTTAAGGATTCAAATTTTAAATGACAAGACAAAAGGGGTGCCTGGGTGGCTCAGTGGTTAAGCATCCGACTTCAGCTCAGGTCATGATCCCCTGGTTTGTGGGTTCAAGCCTGGCATCGGGCTCTGTGCTGACAGCTCAGAGCCTGGAGCCTGCTTTGGATTCTGTGTCTCCCTCTCTCTCTCTCTCTCTGCCCCTCTCCTTCTCACACTCTGTCTCTCTCTCGCTCTCTCAGAAGTAAACGTTAAAAAAAATTTTTTTTAAGACAAAACCAAAAAATTGTTCTGCAAGTAAGTTTTTTGTTCATTTCTCAGTAAATAAAAATCCCTATCCTAGCAAATTCCATCCTGTTGCCACTACGAAGAGAAGAGCTTCCAGCATCCATTCAGGTTACTTGTGGGCAGAGATAGATATCTGAATATATACTTAAGGAAGATGTATGTAAATGTGTTTTTAGTCTTTTCGTGTGTGTGTGTGTGTGTGTGTGTGTGTGTGTGTGTGTGTGTGTGTGTGTGTGTGTGTGTGTATGCGCGCACGCACGCCTAAGCATGAGCATGCATTTGAGCATACTTTCCCTATATACTCTGCTCAAATTCTATTATAGTTTTATATCTGGAACATGTAGAATGTATAGAAAATATAGGCCTTTCATTTTTGTATGTAGAGACCTTGATTTTTAGCACTACTTATAGGACTAACAGAAAAACAGAATTTAGCTTTTTGTTACATGTCCTTGAAGAAGTTAGATTTGATAATCCAATCACCAGTTACTGACTGAAGAATTGCTAATAGGTGTCTTGTACTTTATTAGTTATTGGGCATATAAAATATGAATCATAAGGCTAGTGATCTGACAAAACCAAAAGATGCTTGTTTTTTGTTTTATACTTTTTTTTAGTTTAAAACAAGTAAATATAGTTATAAGTCTAGAAATTCTGAATTTGAATTAATCAAGTTTTCATTTCTTTGGGCCCTCTTTTTTTTTTTTTTTTTTTAATCTTAGGATATATTGCTTTTTTGAGTCTTGGAGTTGGTCTTTTTATTTGGTGGGGGGGGGGATATGCTCTTAAAAATGCAAAAGTATTTGTTGGTTAGCATCGTATGTCTAGTTTTTGGTTGAGGTACTTTTGTTTAAACTGTTTAGCTTGTTGGGGTGTGTGTGTGTGTGTGTGTGTGTGTGTGTGTGTGTGTGTGTGTGTGTGTGTGTGTGTGTCTTTACTAAAGGGTTTGTTAAAACAGGTAGTAGTATAGTTCACTTAAAGTGTTATAATAGAAAAGTGAGAATATAGAAGCTACAATAGAAAGTATTTGAAATCTTAAGTAAAAATTATTTTTAAAAAAGAATACCAGGAATAAAGTGTAGCCAATTGGGATTGTCAGGTTTACTGATTCATCATGTTTGTTTGTAACACTGTATTCTTTTATTTGAATCATCATTTGCTTTTAGCAATGACCTTGATTGATTCTCATTCAGGTTTGTTCTAATGAATAAAAAAAATTATGGTTGAAAGTATGCTTTTGAATAATCTAAAGTGTCCATTGTAAATATTTTATAAAATAACCTATTAAAAATTAAGGAAGAATCCATCCTTTTCCACAGAATTATTTTTTATTACATGTAAAAAGAAAGAGGACAATTTAACTTATCGATTGACTTTCCTTAGTTCTTTCTAAAATTACCCTGGTTCCCTAACGTTGAAGATGACTTTGGCTCTTTGTTTTTAAGATTAATATTTATTCTACTGATAGTCCAAATTATCCTAAGGTTATATTCATCTAGTTGAATAAACTACATTATTCTAACAAGCCAGAAGAAAGAAAAGGCAAATAATACTGGAATGTTCTTGCGTAGAATCATTTCATTTTGCAGCCTTGATCAGCCCAGGCTTTTTTCTGCATTTGAATACTAGATTTTGCTGGTCTAGCATAGAAACTATAAATAGAATCTTCAGTGCATCAGACCAGTGATGTCACAGAGGCCTTGGAAATCTCTTCTCTCACCTGTAACTAAAGCACAACTCCTGTTTCTACTGTTCTCATTCAATTACAGTAACAGGATGTAAAAGGGACATAAATGAGATGATTTATTGCTGTGGGTGGTGTTTAAAATCTGAATGTTTTAAATTTGATGGAGCAATGAAGAATGGAGCAAGCTGTGGAGCTGCTCCGGCTAATCAAGGGTAGAAAGATATAACAGTGGTTTGTATTGGTTGGTGTGGCATAGTGTGCAGTGATTTTGTTGATGGGATGTATCTTGATTAGAGGGGTTCTTTTGATTTAGATTCATATCTTTAAAAGTACCTGAGTTAATTTTTTTTATAAAGAATTTAATGACTGACCACCTATCTCAAGTTTAAAGTACTGTGTTCATATAACTATATTATAATCAGCTGCATTATGAAAAATATTCTTTGTTTTCTTCCAGTGTGAAAAATTCAAATTATTGTCTCCCATCATATACTGCTTATAAGAACTATGATTATTCAGAACCTGGCAGAAACAATGAACAGCCAGGCCTCTGCGGCCTAAGTAACTTGGGAAATACGTGTTTCATGAACTCAGCTATTCAGGTAGGTCCTTTCCAAAGTGAAACTCATGTGTTTCATGGAAATCAGCAATAAAAGAAGAGTAGACTTTTACATATCAAAACATAAGTATTATATATGTTTTGAAAGTTTCTGTTTTCATGGAAGATTTAAGCATGTATATTTGATTCACTCATTCTAGTACTAGTATCATTATCATGTTCCTCAATTAGGTGGCATATGACTGATTACCACATGGTGGAAGATTAACTATCACTTCATGCAAAAATATAATTTCAAACAGAAAACCTAGACTCCTAAAATAAAAGAAAGAAAGAAAAACACCACATGAGATCTCTCCTTTACATATTCAGTAGAAATTTCATGCGTTTTTTGGACATCTGTGGGAATGTTAGAGAATGAATCTTTTATGGTCACCAGTCCTCTAACTCTAAATAAATTTATTTTTAAATCTTTTTTTTAAACTTAATATGAAATTAAGATTTTTTTTAATGAGAAAATTCTATGAACCTCCTTTTGCGTACATATTTTAACAAATCACTTTCCCTTAAAGATCTTTTAATTTGGGGATATAATTGATCACTGCCCCTTTTTTCCCTTTGTCTCTCCATGGAACTCCCCTTTTCTTCCTGCTCTGTCTATATCCTCTTCCAACTTGTTAAATATTTATGTCTTTGATCGACTTTGAAGTAATGACAATAATCTATATATTTTTTAATATCTCACTGTTTATAAAATTAGAGCTGGTTGTTTCATTCCCCTTTGATAGAATTCTGTATTTCAAAAAGCCCAAAATAATGGTATACTATCTTTGATATTTCAATTTTAACCTTTTTTTTTTCTTTTGGTCCTTTGTTTTGGGGTGTTTTTTGTTTTTGTTTTGCAAATTCTGAAATTTTATTTTTAAATATGAATTTTTTGTTCTCTATTCATATTTTAGTAGTAAATCTCCTATGCCCACGTGTCATCCTACAAAGATATAGATTACATATAGAGTATGAATTAATTAAGAACATTATTAAATTCTTTTTCACTAAGAATAGTATACGACTCTTAACCACCCAAATTTCTAAATAAATCCTTTTGTACTTTGGCATTAATCAATTTGTCTCCTAAATTAACCATTGCCTTTGCAGCATTCTTGGAAAATTAGAACTTAATTGTCATAATTCTCTAGATCAGGAATTGGAAATCTTTTAGAAATGCATAGGGGACATAAATATGCTAAATTTCTGATTTCTTGGTTTAGAGTTGAGCCACTCAGGAAATAGCCTTTCTGTTCAAGCATATACTGTGTAAGGTTAATAAACTCTTCCTAAACCCTCTTTGATGAGTAATATTACTTATACTTTAATGTGAATTTTTTTATTCAAAATTATTTTTCTGGGATCCTAGCAATTTTTTAAAACATTTACCTTTATTTTTCTGGGAGAGAAGAATGGGAACATCATCTGAGAACAAGTCAAAACATATTATTATCCTGACAGCTATTTAGATAAAGTGTGTGGGTGCTGAGCTTGCAGAGACAGGAACAGGCCAGACAGGTTCTCATTTTATTTGGGTATCTGTTGGACTACTCTACCTGACCTCTGAACATCATCTTTAATACCATCTCTGGAAAATGTTTTATATAAATGGTGGTTTCATCAGTACCAGAAAACCCTGTTCTTGTGTCACCGGGTCATAATTTTTGTATAACTCCTATCCTTGCACTGCCAAAATTATTTTGGTTCTAGGCACTTGATGAAAACTTGAAAATTTTTTTTGTTTTCTTTTTAATCTAGTGTAGAAAACCAATCCTGATGCTTTCTCATAAGGATTAAGAAAATAATTTTAACACTATAGGCACTAAAAAATTTGAGTCTCTCAGAAGAGAACGAGTTCATGTTCATGCTAATCATTCAGAGAAAGCTCTGGCTTTCATTCAAACTGAGTTCCTTTGAAGGGATTATTACATTCTAATTACCTCTGCCTTTGATATAGTCTTTAGTGTTTTGTTTCCAGATGGTTATAATTTCTCAAAAATGAGTATTAAAATTAAATCTTCTAATCACTTATGTTGAACTAGATTTGGCATTTGTTGAACTTTCTTGTATATGTTTAAGGTATCAGAAACTTCTATTAGTTTTTGCCTCACTTTAAAGCAGTGTTATTACAATAAGTTGGTAGGTCTATTGCTGACTGTCTCTTAATGTTATATCGCCTTCACATGTTTCGTTTCAGTTGAAATTAGATTCATGAGGGTGAGGTTTGTTAGGGTGATAGTTACTTTCTTGTACTAGTCATAAAATAAGAAAACTTTTGATGAAAACTTAAGGGATTTAAAATCTTTAAGCAGTGGATATTATTTCATGTCTGTGTCTTGGCTGGAAATTGTATTTTCTCTAAAATAAAAATCTCTACATCAGTTTGGGTAAGAGAAAAAGATGAGTTTTTATTTTTGCTACTTTTGACTTTTAATCTAAATCCACAGTTAGAAAAGCTAGTACTAGTTTCATTTTCTTAAAGCTTTTGTGATTTTTGATGGGTTAGCTGTCCACTCTCAACCTGAAAACTCACCATTAAAGGGAATACAAAATGTTGGTAGCCTTTATCCCTGTTTCATGAACACATATGTAAGTTGTTAGGTCTACAGATGAAAGGGGTAAAAGATAACTAATAGAGTAGATTTTTTTAAATATTTTTTTTAGATACTATTTCCTCAATTATCCTTTTTTTCCAGTTTTCTTGTAATACCTGTGAAGTTGAAGACAATTCATGAGCTTCAGAAATACTCCAATATTTCTCCTGATAATTTGAATTTCAGTGTAACTTCTTATATTTACCAATCCTAAAAAATGCATAGACATTTTAGTATCTCAGGCAGTATAATTACTGATATATTTTAAAAAATGTGAGTGGAAAGCGTACCTTTTTTTTTTTCTATGTGAGAATGGATTATGCTTATTAAGCTATCAGTAGCCTTGAGGTAATGGTTTCTTATTAAAAACTAAGTGGCACCAATCTTATTATGAATTTAGTATTATTAGTGTTATTTAATTATATTGGTATTCAAGATTTTGTCTGATGTAATGGTATGAATGAATATTAAATTTTTTTGATGAGAGTAGTACTGCCATATAGTTCTAATTTCTTAAGTTAATATTTATTGAATATCAAACATGTGAGATACTTTTGGACATAAATCCTGACCTCATGAAGATTATAGTCTAGATAATTTGATTTTCACACTTTCTGTATTTCATTATGAAAATCTTTTTTTTTTTAATTATTACTATGAAAAGTTTAATTCTATCCTCTTTTTAAACAGATGCAGTGAAGTTGTTTTGGGTAAAGGATGTGGAGTCCCATCTGCTTTCTCTTACTTTCTTTTCTTAATGGCCCCAGAAGCATTTTCATGGGATTCTAAGACTCTAAGGAACAGTCTAAAAACTATATTATAGCAAGAAAAAAAGAAAGGAACACATTAAAAACTAATAATATAGATTAGGAGCACAGACTATAGAGTTACACTGTCTGGATTGAAAATATGTCTCTCCTATTTATTAGCTGTGTTGCCCTGTTTACATTATTTCCACAACTCATTTTTCTCATGAGGAAAATAATAGTACCTGTATCTTAGGAATTTCATGAGGATTAAATGAGTTGAATATAAAGCTCTTAGAATAGTGACTGGCACATCATAAATGAGTAGGCATTATGTTAATATTTTATCTTCTTTTTTCTTTCTTTCTTTCAATAAGCAGAGTGACTCTGGAAAAAAGTCTACCTTCAATAACCCCTGTATTTATTCCCCTTTCCTACAAGTCTTATTCCACTTGGGTTGAACCTAGTGAATGAAGAAAGAATTAATTATATTTTTAAATTATTTTTCACTCAGTATTATTGTAATAATGGTATTTATCATCTGCTCCATTTCTGAACTGTGTTTAACTCTCCCTACACAAACTGATAGGCAAGGAATATAATAATGAAGAACTCTTTGTGCATATTTAGTCTTCAGAGAGCTCAAAATTCTTGAGATCAGGTTATCCCTGGCCTCAGCCTCCTCAGTAGTTATGATTGTAGGCATATACCACCATGTCCCAGTGGTACAAATAAGTTAGCAAAATAGTTTTCTAATGTCCTAAATCTTTGAGAGAATGTTTAGTTATAAAAGCTTGCATTATTGGAGGTAATTTTAATTAGCATCAGTTGAGTAGATTCAGGAGCACTCCAACCCTTGTCTTTTTCATTGTCAAGGCCTAGGAAGCTCATGATTGGCTTCCTGGAAGAAGCAACTCTTCAGATGGATTTGAAGCAGGGAAGTGATATGGTCTTTTCCACTGGAAGGCAGCATGGCATAAGATGATTGTTTTCAAACTCTTTACTTGGAAGTAATAGGGCTCCTTACTGTAGGAAGTCATTGAAAAAAAAATAATCGAGGGTCTGTTCTGTCATATAGTGTAAAATCAGTTGTGATTCCAAGCATTTTCAACGTTTATTTATTTTTGGGACAGAGAGAGACATAGCATGAACGGGGGAGGGGCAGAGAGAGAGGGAGACACAGAATCGGAAACAGGCTCCAGGCTCCGAGCTATCAGCCCAGAGCCCGACGCGGGGCTCGAACTCACGGACCGCGAGATCGTGACCCGGCTGAAGTCGGACGCTTAACCGACTGCGCCACCCAGGCACCCCGTGATTCCAAGCATTTTTAAAGTCAACTTTTTTATTATTATTATTATCTGTTGGATTAGGAAAAAATCTATTCAATAAATTCAGAAGAATGTTAAATAGAAAGCTTAAAGTTTATTTTTCAAATAAACAGAATGAGTAATACACAGAAATAACTTTTTTTTAAGAAACTAAAATCCTATAATACCGTGAAACAGTGGAAAAGATATTACTGAAGGTATTATTTTTGTGTTGTAGTACTTTATAGCTTTGCATATGATGAAGTATAATGCTGTTCTTCTCTCACCCTGAGACCTTCTTTTTGCATTAATTGGAACACCAATTCTTAGAAGCCCGGTTTAACATGAAGCTAATTTTGTTTAGCCAAATTTATAGTTAAATAAATGAAATGGTTTTCATCAAAAAAAGAATCATTTAACCCCTGAGACATAAGAATTTAAAAAAAACAGTTGAGGATCTTGAGGAAATGGCTTCTTCTAATAAACAGAGAATATAGCTAAAAATTCAAACATTTCTTCATAGGGAAGATTTTTAAAAAATGATAAATGGCATACAATATTATGTTAGTTTCATGTGTACTACATAATGATTTGATATTTTTATATGTTACAAAATAATCGTCTGTCACCATGCAAAGTTATTACAAAATTATTAACTGTATGCTGTACTTGACGTATCTAATCCAGGAAATTAAAATCAGTTATTTGAGTTCCTCCCATATTATGTGCCAAAAATTACATGGCACTATCATCAAAAATATGTTGAATCATCTATCAAATGGCAGCTCACTTGGGTCTTCTTTCCATTTTGATGTAAAATGGAAATGACCTTACTTATATTAGAACCATTCACTTTCTCAACACAGATACCAATGTTTTTACTTTTCTCTTTGTTTGAGCTAGGGTAAGAGAGAAGTCACCCCTTCTTTCAGAAAGAGAAAGGGGGATGCACCCGGGTGGCTCAGTCAGTTAAGTGTCTGACTCTTGATTACAGTTCAGGTCATGATGTCACGGTTCGTGAGTTTGAGTTCCCGCTGTTAGCACAGAGCCTGCTTGGAATTCTCTCGCTCAGCTCCTCCCCTGTTTGCACGTTCTCTCTCTCTCTCAAAATAAATAAACTTGGAAAAAAAAAAGAGAAGGGGGTGGAAAAGGAAAACCTGATTTGTCAGGCATTTTATTTGGGGGAAGAATATATATAGCATAGTTCTGTAAGAATATAGTTTTCATGACTGGGGGAGAAATGGTATCTTTAAAAGAATGACTTGAGCCTGTGTAACTTGGCTCATGGTGATTTTTTTGTCATGAAAACAAGCCTTCTTAAAATTAAAAAAAATTTTTTTTTTAGTTTTTAATTTACATCCGAGTTAGCTAGCAACAATGATTTCAGGAGTAGATTCCTTAAGAAAAGATGCCTTTCTTAAAATCAGATACTGAAGCAATCAAACTTATTTGTCTGCTCTTCACATTTTCTGAATGAAAATACAAATTTCTCTAGGATTAATGCTTCAACGTCTGAATTAATACAGACTTAAATGTTTTATCTGCCCCTAATTCTATAATAGGAAATGACATTAAGTATAGATTGTGGAGAAATAGAGGGATGATTTCAAGGAGTTGTAAATAATTACACCTGATTCTAATACAGAATTGTTTCTACATTATTCTGGCTATAAAAAGATCAACACCAATTTACATATACTCACTAGGTAGGATTACTTACAGTGATCACACCTTATAGCAGTGGTTAATACAATCAGACTAAAATATCTTGTATTGATTTTTTTTTTTTTTAATTTTTAAGTAATCTCTATACCCAACATGAGGCTCAAACTCACAATCCCAGTTTCAAGGTCCACATGCTCCATGGAGTGAGCCAGCCAGGTGCCCTTCTTGTAATGATTTTAATAATTGTTGTAAGGGTATTTATTTGTAGGGGCACCTGGGTGGCTCAGTCAATTAAGCATCTGACTCTTGATTTTGGCTCAGGTCATGATCTCAGTTTGTGAAATTGAGCCCCTGTTCCAGGCTATGTCCTGACAGCACAGAGCCTACTTGGGAGTCTCTGTCTCATCTCTCTGATCCTAATCCGCTCGTGCTCTCTTTCTCTCGAAATAAACAAACAACAAAAAAGGTATTTATGGGGTGCCTGGGTGGCTCAGTTGAGCGTCTAACTCTTGATTTTGGCTCAGGTCGTGATCTCTCAGTTCATGAGTTTGAGACCCACGTCAGACTTCATGCTGACAGCACTGAGCCTGCTTGAGATTCTCTCTCTCTCTCTCTGCCCCTCTCCTCGCTCACTCACTCTCTCAAAAATAAACATTTTTTTAAAAAGGATGTTTATTTGTAATCAAAGGAAAATGTAAGAAATGTCAATCTATAATTTATAACAATAACTACAAATTTCCTCCCCTCTAAAAATAAAAACCGAAAAAAAAACAAAGTGGAAGTGGTTCCAGATTTACTTCTATCACCTAAAAATCAAACAGTTGATTTTCTTGATGGCAGAATGTTTTCTAAGATCTATTTCCTCCTTTATTAAATATACACTAATATTCAATACTTTATAGTTGGAAGATTCTAAAATGTGTCAGGCTTATAGTCTAAATTCTAAATTGCTATTATGGAATAGTGTCACTAGAAAATATAGGATATTGGACTGATAGAGCCTTAAGAAAAGGAAAGGCACACTAAATCCCCTCTAAATCCCTCTTAAGGGCTTGTTTTGTTATCTTTTGTCTATTTGTTTTAATGTATACATATAAACTCTAGTCAACTGAAGCTGTGCTATATTTATTACTAAAACCTCCCTAATCTTCTGGACTCTTTTTCTTTTTAATGTCCTTTATCTTAAAATCACCTTTCTATTTTAGTTTTTGCGTAGAAATAGTTTGTGATTATGCTTATTGCTCATGAACCACTTCATTAGTCACTTTACAAATAATTGCTTAGTTACATATTCCTTTAGTAGTGTATACATGTATGGAAACCAGTTGCTAAGTAATATCAATAAATTCTTAACAGTGATTTGTAAACTATGCTATACGGGGCAGGGAGAGGGTCAGTGAGTTGGTTACTGAAAACCATTACTTAATAATAATATTTGAAATAAATTACTCATTTCCCTAAACTCATATTAAAAATTAACAGCCCAGTAAAGAACCTACAGCCTCTGAAAACAGTACCCTTCTTTGCAGAGTGCAGGTTTTTATATCATTGTCACTTTCTTAATTTCCTCTCACAGAGGTCTGTCAGGGCATAAGGTATCCTTATTTCACTGATGAGAAAATTGAGGCAAGGAAAGTTTAAGTGATTTGTCTAGAACAAGTTAATAAGTGAGTTAAAACTCAGTTGTTATTCCAAACATTCTGAGATAATGTTATCTGTCAAAATTATACTAATCAACTTGTAAGAAATGCATAAAAATACTTAATTGTGGTCAGATATACATAACATAAAATTTACTATTTTAATCATTTTTAATGTCCAGTTCAGTGGCCTTAAGTATACATATTGTACAGCCATTAAAAATGTTTTTTATCTAGGCCAAGTATATGGTGCCCTTAATACAAGATGGTCCCCCAAAAGTAATATTACTTTTGTACAGATCAAAATAGTTTTGTAGGAGATTATATACACATTTACTCATTTGATAGAGTGTTCAAAACATTTTAAAAACTCCTTTTGGAATTGCTTTCCTTTTTCTTAATATCATTGATATTTCTCTTCTTTGATGATGAAGTTGATTTTCAAAAACCTGAAGTTTTTCAGAACATTATCCACAGAATATTGTAGGTGATCAAGCTGGGTAATTCTTTTTAATCAAATATACTTATGAATTCATCCATTCATTTACTCAGCACATATTTATTGAGGGCCTACTAAGTTCCTTTCGTAGGCACTAATTATAACATTGTGAACAAAACTGTATTTGTTTCCATGGAGCATAGTCTAGTAGAGAAGATAAATGTTAAATAAATCATGAATTCTGATAAGCAGCATGAAGAAGAAAAATGGGGTGCTCTGAGAA
Source organism: Puma concolor (assembly GCF_028749965.1). NCBI lineage: Eukaryota > Metazoa > Chordata > Mammalia > Carnivora > Felidae > Puma > Puma concolor. The sequence goes on along the minus strand of NC_141673.1, from coordinate 54,482,685 downwards.
AATAACAAGAACTTGGAGAATACCTGCTTGATCTTGGGTGTCATACTGTCCATAAGTAACATTTGAGTTATGACCAAAGAACTCATGAATTAGGTGTGAATTAGGTGAGAGTTGAAGTTAGATGGAGAGCAATAACGTGTGCAAAGCCTCTAGGACAGGCAAGTTTGAGGAGCCAAAAGATGAGTAGTAACCTGTGGAATAATATTTGAATGGGAGTGGTATAAAATGAGTCTGAAGAAGTGGGCAAAGCCAGATCATGTAGGGGGAATTTGGATTTTAATGTATTATGAAAGCATTAAAGATTCTTAGGCTACCGTAATTTCATCTGATTTATTGCAGTTATCTCCTAGCTGATTTATCTGCTTACATTCTTCATCCTCATGACCTTTCCTCAAAAGAGCAGCCAAAGCTATCCTGTTCAAACCTAAGGCATTTCCATTACTCCTTGTCTGTAATACTAAATGCTTTCGTATTTCACTCAACCAAGGTGAAGTTCTTAAAACAGATACAAGGCACTGTATGATATGGCTGCATGCTATCTTATTTCCTTCCACTTTCTTCCATGTTCCCTTTTCTCCATCCTTATTAGCCCTAGTCTTGTGATGCCAAGAATGTTCATGCCTCAGGATCTCTGAACTTAGAATTTCCTAGCCCTGGAATTTCTTCCTCCAGATAATTATATCCTTGTTCTCTCTCTTCCTTAGGTCTCTTATTATCAGTCAGAACCTTCACACTCACTTTATATGCAGTAGTAACCACCCTCTCCACATTCCATACATCAGCTATGACCACCTCATATGCTCTCTACATATTTGGGTTTGTTGTCTGTCTGCCTTCGCCTACTTCACACACACACACACACACACACACACACACACACACACACACACAGAGTTGCACACACACACACACACAGAGTTGCATGCTCACACACACACTCCATGAGCTCAGGGCCTTTGTTTTAGTCACTGCTATAGCCCCAAATATCTGTCTACCTCCTCCTACCTCTCTCTCACATACATCCTCCATTAACACAGGGGCTTTCAGTCACTGCTGTACTTCTGTTACCTAGAACAATGTTTGATATGTAGAAGGAACTCGAGTTAATGAAAAGTGAAGAAAGTCACGTTTGTCTCTAGGTACTGGCTTGTGCATCATAATTATAGCCATTTAATGAAATTGGAGTGATGGGAGGAGAGGCACAGTAGCAGGAGCAAATTTCAGGTAGGGAGAAGAATATGAGTTAATTTTTTTAGGCATATTCAGTTTGTGACAACCATGAAACATCCCAAGTTAGATACATTATAGGCAGATGGATATTCTAACAAGGAATACAGACCAGAGGCTTAGGTTAGCAATGGAAATATGGCTGCTTATAGATGATATTTAATATCAGGTATAGTTGCATCTAAATGAGGGCATCTATGAAAAAGAGGTCCCAAGACTAAGCTTTAAAATGTAACATTTGAGTGGAGTAAAAACACTGCTGTTGCCAACAGGAGAAAAGAAGATTGTTTACAAGTAGCTTCTAGATGTTGTGTTGACTTTCATTATCCTAAAAATACGAGACCAGGTTATTTGCTAAGAATGAAAGCGTAAGATTGCTTGGCAGTATTGAAATCTCCTTTGAGTCTGGAGATCAATTTAGAACGGTGTGGGTTTATTCACTTGAAATTTTCTCTAGCAGTGTTTAGCTACATGGTGCGTACAGTAGATGACTGGGTTCATATAGTAAGTAACTGGGTTTATCTAGGGTTGGAGAGAGAAAGGGCAAAGGAATTAAGAGCAGATAAACTAGTTGTCTTGTTTTTGTCGGGGTAATTTATTTAGCTAATCCAACAAACATCCGCTGAGTCTCTGGGTACCAAACAGTATTCTAGCCATTAGTAATAGAATTGAAAAAGACTGCCTGTGCTCTTAGAAGTTCTTGGTGTTGTGAATGAAATAGACGTATAAATAAATAAGACACAGTATGTGATATGATAGAAAGCATGATCAGCCAAATGTTACAGAAGCAAAGAAAAATGAGCCCCTGGGAAATAAGTGAGGCTTCACCAAGGAGGTGACTTTTGAGTCAGGCCTTGATTTTATTTGATAAAGTACACTATTCATAATGACTTCTCTTTTATTCATCTGGTCATAAAAATAACACTGAATTACCAAAGGTACAAATACATTACAGCTCATGCTTGTTCCCATAATTTTCTATCACAAAAATCCCTACATTAGAAATCTATTTTACCATACTACGGGGTGCCTGAGTGACTCACTCAGTTAGCGTCTGACTTGAGCTCGGGTTAGGATCTCACAGTTCATGGGTTTGAGCCCCATGTTGGTCTCTGTGCTGACAGCTCAGAGCCTGGGGCCTGCTTCAGATTCTGTATCTCCCCCCCCCCACCCCCCCCGCGCCTCCCCTTCTCGCACTCTATCAAAAATAAACTTTAAAAAAATAAATGAAAACAAATCTATGTTACCATACAAAAAAGCTCATTGAGTATACACACATGAAACACATATTGGCACCCACTGTATGCTAGATATTAATGCTTTTTCATATGTGTGCCGGCTCTATTGAAAAGTACCTAAAATATTTTGAGCAATGACAGTATCAAGAAAACACATACAGCCTTCTAAAGTGATTACATCAAAGATGATGTTCATTTGAACTTGAAGGATTTACCAGAAAATCACTGCTTTATAACCATGTCGTGTATAATTAAAAATTGAAAGTCTGTCTCTGGCTTTCATTTAGAGAGATGTTGCTTTGAAAATAAACTGAATCACTGACACACATGCACTAATCTATATACACACGTATATTCATTATGTATATATGAATATAAATATATATCATATATGTAAATATAAATAGATATATATAGTTGTTACAGATTTGGTATGTAATTGAAGTATTATGAATGATTCTTCGGTAATTGCCCGGGACCTAATTATTATATACTTTGACAAGAAAAAGTTTTCAATAACTTTTGAAAAGAAATTATAAATTTTTAACCAAAATGTTACTAATTGTTTATAAGGAAATTCTTAATAGTAAGCTAGAACATTTTAAGATTCCTCTTATTCTCATTGTACCATACCTGAAGTGTCTGTGTCATCATGATTATACCACCATCTTCCTGGGACCTCTGCTATCTTCCCAAAACTTGTTCCATTAATCATCATATCTTTGTTATGTACCTTTTACCTCACATTTTCACTGTGTTCCTTTCAGCATATATATATATCGTCTTTTTTTTTCCTCTTCTTCTAAGTGAGGAGTGAAGAGGACTCTTAACCTTGAAAACTGAAAATAATGGTTTGTACTTTCTTCCTACTTTCTCATCTTCCATTCAGTAGTCCTCTGCAGCATAGCATAGTAGTTACAAGCATAGGTTTTGGAACCTGACTGCTTGGATTCAAAACCTAGTTCTGCCACTTGGTTGTGTGATCTTGAATAAGAAACTTTTTAGTTTCTTCATCTGTTAAATGAAGATAAATTGTTTAACAAGTGCTTGGTACCTGGTAAACAATATGCAGTTATCAACTATTGTTATGTCATCACTGTGACCATCATACCACCCCCAAAAAATTGCTTTTGATAAAGTCATTCTTGACCTTCTGTTTGCAGGGTTGTTTGTAGCCTCTTTATCTTTGAGATGTCACTCTTTACCTTTGAGATGTTGACATCCACTTTAACTGACAAATCTCAAATCTGTCTCCACTATAATTCTCCCTCCTGAGTTTCCTTCCAGTATATAACAATTAGATGGACATTTCTGCCTAGATAATATTACACTTAAACTAACCTTGGCTACTAAGACCAAACACTCGCCCAAGAAACCTGATCCTTTTATCTCATACTCCCTTAGTTGCAACTGTCCACCCACTAACCCAAGTCAAAAACTTGAGACTCTCCCCAGATCCTGTTCATTTCACTACCTCTTAGTGTCACTTCCATCCATCTTCTCTTTTACTGTCAGTACAATATTTGAGTACTTGAGCATCTTTTATGTGACCTGTTGAAATATATCTCTAACTCCTATCTTTATTCCTTCATTTATCCTCTTCCTCTCCATTTAGTGCATTGCTTTCAGAGTCGTCGTTTTAAAATGCAAATATAATTATTTATCTCTTTGCTTAAAACTTGCTTCTCATCACCTAAAGGATAAAACCCAAATGGGGCTTTTCCTACCTCTTAAGCCAAAACTAAAGATTCTTGGAATTTGTTATGTATCAAACTTGTTTGTGTATACTCCTTCCTTTTCCCTCGTTGCCTTTCCCACATCTCTATCTCTCCCCCCTTTCCTCTCTTTCTTCTGGATAAATACCTATTACACAGTGAGAATCATGAAAGTAGAGACTGTCTTTGGTTTTCTTTTATATCCCCAATGTTTTGCATAATGCCAGATAATGATTAGAACAGTATTTCTCAGAGTCTGTCTATGGATGAGACAGCATGGTTGACAAATAAGCATAGAAATTAAGTATAAGTGGTCTAAAACTTTTCTAGCAACTTGGTCAGGGTATTTTATATCTATTAAATCTCATAATAGAAGATGAGGCTTTGTTTTTTTGTATGTCGTTTTTTATTTCATTTTTCTAGTGGTTCATTTTTACTGTACTTTATAAAAGTCTCAGTCTATGATGATTTGGAAATTGTTAAGAAATTAGTTCTTTCACATAAACAGAGAAATACTGCATTAGAAAATTTACCAGAAATGTTTAGAACTTCACCTGGACCAGGTTAATGATCTTTCTGGAGCTAACTCCAAAAGAGCACATTAATTTTAAAAAGAATAATAGCATATAATATATATATTTACTTCTTGCAACCGAGTAAGTCAGAAACCCAGCTATATATAAAGTTCAAGAAATAATACAGCGTTACGTTCCACCAGTGCAACCAGTCTGATGGCACTTGCGTCGGACTGCTATGTTAACCCCAGCCTGGCAGAGCAACCCCCAGTCCCACGCAGCTAGTTCCATGAATGCACAGTGAATGATAGGAAAAAATCCTTTTGGAACATTATTTTTATATTACTAGAAACTCTTCAAATAATAATCTTCTGTTCCTAATAAATATCTGTTGAGTGATTATTTAGATAAATTTAAAGTTCTTTTGGATTATGAAAATAATCAGAAACCCTTCATAGTTCATGCTATTACATAGTCCTTAAACTTCTTTTTCAACTCAGCTGAAGTATTTATTGTCAGTTTGGGGTCTAGTGTAATGATATAATGAAGAGAAGTACATGACTTGGTGATTTCCCGTAAAGAATGTAAAAATTCAGTTAAACTTCGTGAAAAATTTCTGCTATCCTTTCATGTATGCCTTCACAGGGAAACTAAAAGATCAGTGAATCAGAAATTTGTGATACTTATTTTTTCAAAAATGTTTCTATACTGAATATTATGTGCAAGGCACTGAACCACACACAAAATTATGAAGAACCATTGCTTTTTCTAAAGTCCTTCATCTTGCTTGCCTAAAATAGTGACATTCATTTCATTGTGAGCCAGTTTTGAATTATTAACAGCGTAGAGCAGATAATAATACTAAATATTACAATTGAATTCATATGCTTTAGTTCTTTAAAACAAATGCAATTTATACTAGTTTATTAATATTATTAGAACCATTTGATTTTAGCTTGCTTCCTATAAATAATATTAAACATAAAATCACTCATTAAATAGCCTCTTACCAAAAAAAAATTTTTTTTCTAGACAATTGATGCTATAGCTTGAGTAGTTTGAAAACCTCACTAAAATACATTCTGCCTGAAACTTGCTGTATTGTTGTTGGTATAATCATCTCAGAAGCTTTCAAATTTACTTATATTAAAAATAGATCTTCTGTCTAGTTTCTGCTGATAGCTTTTAGTATGAAAATTAATGGTCTTTACATAATCATGGCTTTTTTAACATTGAAATCTCTAGTTATAAGCTTTACTCACTGCCAGTAACGGGGTAGACCTTTTCACAGACTTAGAATTCTCCTTCCTCAATTTTATAGATTGGAGAAAAAAATAACACTATTTCTTTGTTAGCCCACAAAATGTTCCCCATTAGTTCTCCTATTTCCCAGAGCTTTCATAATAATTCTTTATTGAATTTAAGTATTGTATGAAGAAGAAATTTCATAGAATTTGAAAGAAAGGGTGACAGCAGGAACTTAAATGAAATTTAATTTATGTCTTAAGCATAGTGACCAGGTTAATAACATACATTACATTGTTAGAACATTATCTTTGTCCAATTCAAAAATGCAGCCTTTGAAACTATTTTATGTAAAGTTCCAATATTTTAAGTTGAGTGTATGTCAGTTCTCTCTTCTCTGACTAGTTGGGAGAGGGAAAAACAGAAGTTTTGGTTTTTTGGGGTTTTTTTAAATAAATAAATTTATTCCCACTTATATTTTACTTACCTGAAGTTATTTTTTAAAGAAAGCTTGGAGGGAGATTGGAAATGAAAAGCAAAATAGAATGATTGTATATGCTTTCCCAAAATAGGTGGGGAAGCTTCAGAATTGATCTCTCAAATGTAACGAGATTGGCCTTTCCTAAGGGAAAAAGTTACGAAGAATAAAATATCAGGTGTCTTAAAAATACCTCATTTTTAAAATTTACTTGATGAAGGGGCAGGCTTATATTTATACTTCTTCATTGTAAAAATCTACATCATACTTTCCTTTCTCATCCACTGTTTCATTACAGAACTAGAGCCAATATCCCAGTATTTAGAGAAATGCTTCAGAATTCAGACCTTTTTAGAATGTCTATACTGTTGTCATGACAAAGTGAAAAACGATAGCATGGCAAATCTGAAAATTCTTTATCCATCTAATATTAAAATCCAGGAAAAAAATATTGGATTATTCTAAGGTCACTTCAGGTGTAATTTTTTAAATTATAAGAAAAGAAAATGGTTTCTTCATTTTAGATTGGGTTTTTATTTTTAGTATTGGTTAGTTTGAAGGTATAGCTACTTTTTTTTAAAGGGTGTGAGTGGCATTACATTTTGATCAGTTACAGAATGAGTTACACAACTCAGAGCTTTAGGTAATCAAAAATTAAGTTTGTTTTCTTTCCTGTTCTAGTTACCGGTTTACTAAAATAGTGAGCATACATGATCACTTGAAAATTGGGCTTCTGGAGCACCTGAACAGAAAGGGAGTGGTTCATATTCAGCATTACAAAAGACAACTTTCTCTTTTTGAAGGGGATTACTTTGGCTATTTTCCAGGTACTGGGGAAATTCCAGATTCATTACAAGTTATTGGGATGGCTATTAATTATTCATTTCCTAAAATATGTTGATTACAGACTTGAGATTTGGTTATATAGTAGAACTTTATTTCACTTCATCAATTAAAAAATGATATAGAAATTTATAGTGAAATACAAAATTGAGACTCTTATGAGTCATTAATTTTTTCCAGAGAACTCTAGAAACATCAGTCTTATTGATCAGAACATATTTAACGGAAGAACTTTTTGAAAATAATGTAAGAGCAATAGGATTTGTGCATGTGTGTATAAGGAAAACTTATGTACAGAGCATTGTAGCCTTTCCAGCTAATTAAATAATGAAAGAAAATCATAACCTCACATAATATTCCAATTTTAGATGTATGGAAATTTGTAACCAGAGAGTTTTTCATAGAGAATTATTACTTTATAAAATAGTTGAATGGTATATGCATTCTTTTTAAAAATAGTTCTTCATGGTGGCAGTGGTTAAAGTTCTATATACATTGAACCATATGGCAGAATGTCCACTGATTGAGACATTCGATTATTTAGAAGAACTCTCTTCAGAATTTTTATACCTCATTCTAGGTTGAAGATTTAGTGAGGAGTCTTGATAAAAATATATTTCCAAATACTTTTCCTTCACATGTCTTTGACTTATATGGATTTATCTTGATAGCTTGGGGCATTCACAGTAACTGTTTTTCTTCATTAGAAAAGCCTGCCTAGGCATTACTGGGACTTCTGTTTTTGAACTTACAGAACTTTTAGATAGGTTATAGTTATATCCCAGGGTGTAATTCAGGTCTCTTTAGTCTAGTGTTTTCCCACTGTTCTCAGTTTCTGTAAGGACAGCTTCCAGTCTTTCTGTCATACAAGTTTTCATTCATTCAACACACCTTTATTAAGGTAGGTGTCAGGCATTGTGCTGTAGACCCTGAGGTACAAAGGTGAAATAGACATGGAGGCTGCTTTCAAAATAAGCACAGTGTAAGTGAGTTCAAGGTATAGAGTTTGCTCAGAAGAAGTAATATTAGTTCTTCCTTGAGGTGCTGAGCAAGATAAAATGTTGTAAGAGATACTGACATGAGTGTTAAAGAATAGGAATTTCTTACAGGGGAAGAACATTCTAAGAAAGGGAGGAAGAAGTACATGGCTAAGGTTCAATCTTAATACATTAAACTAAGGACTAATATGTCTTAAGACACAGAGCCACTTTCAGGAACAGATACTTAGTAGTCATGTCTGCTCACAAAATGACTGGCTTGCACATACCCAGGCATTCTCATTCCTCATGGATAAACCAGTTTTTCATACTAGCTTATGTCCTGACCTTCCAGTTAACCAACTGGTTGTTTTATCACAAAGACTAATTTAAATTAATGAATGCCAAAACTCTTTAACATCTACTAAATGTGAAATTTAGTTTTTTAACTAAAGCAGTTTTGCTTGTTCACTACTGTAAGTTTTTACTTACTCCTTTTTACATTAAGAATTGAGACTACTGGTACAGAATCCTCTTCATTCTGTTTATTGCTTTATTTTTAACATAGTATTTGATAAAATTCTACCAATTGTAAGAACCACTCTAGGCACCATTCTGATATAAGTAAAATGTGGCTTAAGATCTGTGTTTTATTATGAGTCACATCACCTCATACTTGAACTTCAGTTTTTTTGGTGGTGAGAAGCTCTCCTTGAAATACTGAAGTGTTGGTATCTGTCAATGTCAGGTAGTTGAAATCTGAATTAACAAAGGTGAAGCTCAAAATGGCATATGACTGGTAGAACATCACAAAACTCATAAGTAGCCATAAAATAACATACTAATACTATTTATGTAATCCCTTTTGTTTTTACAATAGATTTATTTACATCTGTATTCTCAGGTTTTGCTAGGAGAAACCGTTTATGTTAGGAAAGGATGAGTTTTGTTCTGTTCTGCAGTTCAAGAATCATTGAGAGTGAGAAATATATCCACATAGGTGCATAAAACGTGTGATTTCAGGTCCATATTATGTCACTCAATAAAGTATCTTACAGGTTAAAAGGAGAAATTCCCTTTGTCTGTATATGTCTTAAGAAAGGAGTTGTTTTGGGACAGTCCCAATCAGATGGAAAAGTGATGCTTGTTATAGCAGAGGAATCTTTGAGAGAGATGCTTCAGAACTATGGTTATTGTTGTTTTTATTATTGAACTAACCAAAATCTTTATTCTTTAAAACATTGTATTTAATGGCAACTAGTCCAAATGTCCAGTTTTCTTGTATTTGTCAAAGATGTTCATTCTTCTAAGATAGCCCCATATTAAAAGATAGATGGAATTGTATAAATTATAACTCAAACTGCAGTATGACCAATATTAAGAAACTACCTTCTTACTTCTGCCACGGTGATGGCATTGAATACTGACAACACTTGAGGCATGGAAATACTTTAGTTGTTTGACCTGTATTCTAATTATACCTTGAAATTTATACCAAAAATTAAAAGAGAACTTTTAGTATTTTAGGTGGTCTTTATACTAGTCCAAGAATATAATGATTCCCAGAATAATAATTTCAAGGTGAGGGAGAAAAGTATTGTATTTTACAATATGAGAAAGAAAAGTCTGACATCAGTTTCAGTTTTTAAACTACTGTGATATGTGCATTAGTAGAACACTTAAACTGTCTATTGAATTTCTGTATTTATATATGTTTGTATAAATTTTTAGAAAAATGTAGCTTGTGAGTTTCTTAACACAGTATGTTCTGGTGTATATCTGAAACTAATGTAACATTGTGTGTCAACTATACTTAAATTTTTTTAAAATTATGTTTAACAAATAGAATGTTTTTTTTTAATTTAAACATAAGGGTTACCTCAAAATATATTGGTTATGATATCTTGATAAGTAATACAAGCACTTATTAAAACTGTGTTTTGTTTTTAGTTTGTTAATGTTCAATTATAGTCATCTTCAAAATGGCTTGTGTCACTTTGAAAATAATCATTGGTCTCTGTATCAAGGACTAAAAAAAAATCCAAGCAGAGACCCACTACAAAGTAGATAGTGAATTGAATGAAAGTTAAAAGGATGGGAAAGTTTTTTGGTGTTTGCTTGTTTGTATGTTTCAGTTTATTTATTTTACATAATCTCTACTATGGGGCTCAGGCTCACAACCCTGAGATCAAGAGTCACACAAAAGCATAGGCAAGTTTTTAATAGGTGCTGTCCTTCTTTTGGTTTATATAATTTAAACCAAGTGACTTAAACCATTAAATCAGGTGGGAGTGCTTGATGAAGTTTTTGAGATTATCCATTACCAGCTAATATATTTTTGCCTCCCTAAGTAATAATTCATTCAAGAAAAATTTGTGCCAAACATTGGAGGAAAAGATTTAAAAAGCCAAAAGGATAAAAACATTTGTATATGTAGACAAAAACATGTTTTATTAAACGTATGTTTATTGTACACATACTGAGTGCTGGAGATATACATATAATTGATATTATGGTTCCTGCTCTCATGAAGGTCACAGTCCATTTGGCAAGACAGATAAACTAAAAATTAAAGTTACAGTATATTAGAAAATAAGTGGTGTAGTACAAGTGAGCATTATGCAATATGGAAACATACCAAAGGAAACATTAGAAGGAAATCTAGGAATACTTCCCAGACAGGATACCTGAATCTTGATGGTTTAGTAGAAGTTAATAGAACAAAGAAGGTATATTTCACATAGATGGATTGATGTTGCAAATTTAAGAGTGAGAGAATACATGGAGGTCAAGGAACCTCAAGTAATTAAATGAGGCTAGGATAGAGTCACATAAAGGTATTAGCAAGATAAGAGGCCACATAGGTGGGCAAAAGACAGACTCTTCTCAAAAATTGAGATTTCAATCTGAAATTGCTATTATTTTTAGCATGAAAGTGATATAAATTTTAGAAAAATCACTCCGGATGCTACTGGAAAGCTACAGATTTTAAATTATATTTGGAAGTTCTTTGCAAGATAAGGATACATAGAATTAAGTGAAAACAGAGTTCAAAAATTATTCACATCTGTACAACTTGGTTCTTAGTTTGGTAAAACCATAAATTAGGTTCTTTGTATAATTGTGTTACATTAGTAGAATATCATATTCTTAGTATAACCCTGAACTGATCAAATTCAAGGATTTGAAAACTAACTGATAATTGTTGGAAATGCTGTCTGACCTCCCCTTTGCCTCATTGACTATATAGTGTTCATCCTGTTTGTATTGAATCAGATGATACTACTAAGTGGTGGCATTTAGTGTAGCCATGGTGTATTCTGGGTTGCCTGACCCTACCTCTAGTGCTGGATTTATAGTTAAAAGAACATATAATACAAAAGGAAAAGAGAATGAATCTCAAAAGCTGTGTAAGATTTTGAGAGGTTGACATGTAAAAGGAGTTCAGAAGTTGGAAAGTATCCTTTCCTGAATCGCCTCCTACACTGTAATCTACCTTTATCTTCTTCTTGCTCCCATAAAATTTGATATCTGCTGAAAATGGCTTGTAAATGACACATAGTCCACTCTAAACATTTTTATTTGCTTTCATTGCCTAAGAATTAATTATATAATAACAAATTCCATGATATTATAAACAATTTCCCTTTTGCCTTATTATAGGTACTAGACTACCAATTTGAGCAGTATTATTTTTATTACATTGAAAATACCAAAATAGATGTTATGGTTACTTAAGTAAACCTAAATTAATTCATAATTGAAACCACAAAACAGAACATCATAATTTATTTCAAAAAATCAAATATGCTTAATTTTGAAGTTTTAGTCAAACAGTACATGGTATTATAGACATAGTTTATGGCATGCCAGTTATTGGCATGAACCCAGCAGGTTGAACTTTTCATAGCTACCAAGACTGTTTAATCCCAGACTATTAACCTAACTGAGTGATAAGCAAGCTGTGAAAAACTTTGACTCCCAAGACCAATGTCTTCCTGCAGTAAAAAAAAAAAAAAAAAGAAAAAGAAAAGTATATGTCAGTCATTACATATTCTATTTAATGACTCTAGACATCTAATTCATAAAGTAATACTGGGTTCTTAATAAAGAATAATAACATTGGGTTCAAATTATATGGTATTATCAACTTAAAATCATTCTATCTTGAGATAAAGTGTTAGGGAAAAACTGTACTTCTGGCATCTATTTTATTTTAACTCCTAAATTATTTCATTCTGAATAGAAAGGAGATGGAGAATTAACTAATTCATAGTTTTAATCTTGCCAAAAAGGAAAATTGAATTGTCATGATACTGAAGAACTGGAGGAAGTAGGAACACACTTAGCCAGAGTTCACATAACAAAAGTTAAGTTTCCTCAGGCTCAGCGAATCTGTACTGTCCCTTCTAAAATTGGTTGACCAAATGGAAAATGTAAAGGCTGCTCTTTCATAAGGAATTGACAATGGAAGCAATAAATACCTCTTTAAAGTTAATTTCTTGCTTGCACTCTATCTCAGTTTTTACCTACTCAGGCTAATTTGCAGGTGCCTGGGATGAGTAGACAAACCATAATTTCTACCAATCAAGTAAAAGAAGGAAAGAAAACTCTGAGCTTCTCTCCCAGTTAACAGGTAGTTTGCTGTGGTTAAAATTAATGCAGATTTTACAGCAACAAATAATAGCATTTTCATTTATTATAAGTAATTGATTTGAAATTTGGGAAATGAATAGTTGAGTGCATCATTTGAGTGTTCATTTGACCAGTTATTTATTAGTTCATGAGGCCATCATTTAAATTTTTCTCTATATATTATGGCAAGTCCGTTTGTTTCTCTCTTCATTTTACATGTTTAACCTGTGGTTACTTTTACTTGAAAATGTGTTTTATTCTTTGCAGTGTTTGAGCAACACTCCTCCACTTACTGAATATTTCCTCAATGATAAGTATCAAGAAGAACTCAATTTTGACAATCCCTTAGGAATGAGAGGTGAAATAGCTAAATCTTACGCTGAATTGATCAAACAAATGTGGTCTGGAAAATTTAGCTATGTCACGCCAAGAGCCTTTAAGGTTAGTATGGTTAATACATTTTCGTTAGGGCTATATGACCCCCAGAACAAAAATGTGTTCTTTGGGGGAAGCCCTGAAAAATCATAGCTGTTACATTGGCTTATGGCCCTCCATAGGGACCTAGCACAAATAGAAAGATCCACAGTATATCAGTGCTGTTCAATTTTCTGGGTGGGAGGTGTGGTGGACGATTACTTTAAAATGTCTAAAAAATCTCTGGGAGATGGGGAGGGAAATATTGAAATAAAGATTGGAAAACACTGTTATGGTACAAAATGACAAGAAAGAGACAGCAGAGCATAGGCAGGTTGCTTTATAATAAGTACATGTATGAGAAACCTACATAAATTTATTTATACAAATGTAAAGGCTAAATTTGGGCATGTCATTGAAGTCTAAGCACTCAGGTTATTCTGAGAGTCCTTGTAAATTTGAAAAATTATTAAAATGAAACTAGTCTATATAGCCAGCGCTAAATATGAATTACTTTCAATATAATCCTTACACTTTTAAGTTCATTCTTTTTTGTGAAGTGGTTTCTTACAACCAATAAAACTTTAATTTGTCATTCAAATAAGAATGAAATTTAGTTTTATATAGTTAAAAGAGTTTTCCTATTTATTTACAGGTGAGATCTATAGGAAATTTTAAACTTAAAAGAGAATAAGAAGCTCTCAGCTTTCAGCCATTTTTAAATATACACAAATGACACTCATATAGGACATCTGCTAAGCCATATTTTATTAACTGTATACTAGTTCCTAAACCATAAAAACAACAAATCAAAATACTCCTGTATTTATCTTAACTTTCTAAGCTTTGAACAAGCTAGTTTAGACAAACTATTTCTCAATCCTTACCCAGGATTCTAGTTAGTTTCATTTTGCCAGCTATTCTCTTTTAAAATTATGTGTAAACAGGCTCTTGATATCTGACTTTTCCTTTCACATTTCTTTTCAGTCTTATAAAAAAATAGTACTGCAAAGACTAGGAAAATTATATATGAACACAAACATTCCTTTTATCTCTGGAATTTACCCTCTTTTTTATACACAGAAACTAAAGGAGAACGTTGTAATTTTTTCTAGTGACCCGGAAATATTATTGAATTTTAATAAGTTTGAGTATTTCCAAATCCTTTGTACAAAACTCTACCATTTTCTCCTTGTTATTTCCTCAGGTCAACATTTCTACATTAGAGATTAGTTATAATTTTTAAAATGTTTTTAGATATGTAATTATCTGTATGAACTTATGTGTCTGTAGTTACCATATCTGCAAATGACTGCCAAAGTGCCACAAGTTGTTTTGAGGGTTACAAATAGATTGTAACAGAGTCAGTGAATTCACAAATATAAAATCCATAAATAATGAGAATCATATTTGTTTTAATCAATTTTGTCCCCGTAACTGATTTTGTATTTTTGCTTTTCTTACAGACGCAAGTAGGACGTTTTGCACCTCAGTTCTCTGGATACCAGCAGCAGGACTGTCAAGAGCTATTAGCTTTCCTATTAGATGGACTGCATGAGGATTTGAATCGAATTAGGAAAAAACCATATATACAGTTAAAAGATGCTGATGGAAGGCCAGATAAGGTAAATTTAATAATATCATTGTCACCATTGTTAGAATAATGTGATATTTCTGTGTAATATGTGTCTGTTTTTCTTACAGATAGTTGCTGAAGAAGCCTGGGAAAACCATTTAAAAAGAAATGATTCTATCATAGTAGATATATTTCACGGCCTTTTCAAATCAACTTTAGTTTGTCCTGAATGTGCTAAGATTTCAGTAACATTTGATCCTTTTTGTTACTTGACACTTCCATTGCCCATGAAAAAAGAACGTACTTTGGAAGTTTATTTGGTTAGAATGGATCCACTTACCAAACCTATGCAGGTAGGTCATGATTATTTTCTTTGCCTTTGTTGCTTTTATTAAAACTTAGTGTCGAGGGGCGCCTAGGTGGCTCAGTTGGTATAGTGTCTGACTCTTGATTTCAGTTCAGGTCATGATCCCAGGGTCGTGGGATCAAGCCCCATGTCAGACTCCACGCTAAGCTTGGAGCCTGATTAAGACTCTGTCTCTTTCTATCCTGCCCCTCTTCCACACTCGCATGCACTCTGTCTCTCTCTCTAAAATTAAAAAAAACAAAACAAAAACTTAAGTGTTGAGACCTTGTGTCTCAAGCACAATTCAGTAATTAAGTTTATATATGTAAGAGATTTTATAAGCTAAATACTTTGGAAATTAATACACATTTTTAGAATCGTGAAAGGCTGAGGGATGTGTAAAGTATCATTATTTGTATAAATAAAATTCTCAAAGGCTTTTTCTTACAAAAGAAAAAATGAGAGGTTCAATTTTGCAATGTTATGATAAATATTTTTCCTATTTTCCAACTTTAATGTTAATTGTAATTTTTTTCTAGTGTCTTTTGAAAATAAAACTAATAGTACACATTTTGATTCATGTTATGATAATGGTATATTTAAATACCTGTAATTTTTAGGCATCTTAACAACTTGGAGGAGAAATAGAAATTTAGTTGGGCTGGGATGCCTGGGTGGCTCAGTCGGGTAAGCGTCCAACTCTTGATTTTGGCTCAAGTCATGATCTCACAGTCATGAGATTGAGCACCACATCGGGCCCCATACTGGACATGGAGCCTGCTTAAGATTCTCTCTCTCTCCCTTCCCCTTTCACCCCTCTCCTTCTCTCTCTCAAAAAAAATAAATAAATTTAAAAATTTTAAAAAAGGGGGGCACCTGGCTGGCTCGGTTAAGCGTCCGACTTCAGCTCAGGTCCTGATGTCACTGTTCACGAGTTCAGGCCCTGCATTGGGCTCTGTGCTGATAGCATGGAGCCTGGAACCTGCTTTGAGTTCTGTGTCTCTCTCTCTTTTTCTGCCCCTCCCCCACTCATGCTCTCTCTCAAAAATAAGTAAACATTAAAAAAAAAATTAAAGAAATTTAGTTCAGCTATAAATACTTGCTTCAATAATGTTCTAATCTTCTAACAGTTTGGAGTATCAAACACTGGTTATTCAATTCAAGAGCCCTGAAAAAGGCCTTAATATCAGTTGTCAGCCTGATTCCATTGCCTAGTATTATAGGATTATTTTTAAAATTTGTGAAGCAAAGCACTATATTTCCTCCCTTTATTAATCCTTTTCTGACACATGACCCACCCTAACAAAAGTAGTTCCTTACTCTTCTACCTTCAGTTCCCCTAAAATTCTCTTCCCGCATTTAACCAAATTTCCCTATAACTTTGGTTTACTTAATCATTTCTCTGCTAGACCATGAGTTCTACTGCAGAAATGCATTCCTAATGGAGAAATATTCAAAAATTCTATTCATTCAAATATGTGTTGGACACCTAGTGAGAGTGTAAAGCTCTGTTTGGCAAACGGTTCTGGAGGCTAGAAGTCTTAACAATCAAGAGTGCCAGCATGGTTGGTTTCTAGTGCAGACTCTGTCTTGTCCTCACTGTGTTTACATAGAGAGACCGCATGTATGCACGTAATCTGTAAGGGAACCCACCTTTTTGATCTCATCTAAACTTTCTAAAAGCCCATCTCCAAAGGCTGCTACATTGGTGGTCAGGGCTTCAACATATAAATTTTAAGGGGACACAATTCAGCTAATAACAATGTCATGAAATCAATATGAAACATTTGCTTTTAACGCATTTACAATCTTACCGTTAATTTAGTCAAAGTGTTTGGTTTTACTGTCAGCAAGGGCACAGTAAATGAAGTGTTCACCATAAAAGTACAGTCCTTTCATTCAAAGTAATTAAAGTGTGGTGGAGACTAGTCATGTATTCAGTTGTAGAAATTCCCCCTATTTCTTTTGCTGCTGCTTTTATGTTTTCTTCCTAAAGCCAATGAGCCTGATGCACTCGTGTCAATATTTCATTCAGTAGTACTAAGAATATTAAGGAAGGCCAGTAAAGACCCGCTTTTATTTTTGACCGGGGGAGATGTGTTCACATTTCTAAAATCACATCCTTTAATAAGTATAGAATTAACATTCTTTTCAATGGAGGGAAACCATGGCAATGCTAAACTACACCCTTACCTCTCTAGTTTGTAAGTTTACAAGTATATGCCAAAGAGTTTAGTGGAATGAGAGAGCAGCATAAAACAATAAGTAAAAATTGATCACAACAAAAGAATATACTCTGTTTCTCCACAGTACATTTGTTAAAGACCGTATTCTCCCATGCCAATAATATCATCTATATTACGTAGAGACAGATTGCATTCAAATTACACATTAGCCCAGAGGCATGTATTGAATATTCTCCCATGATTTGGATTTTAAATTATTTTTCCAGCAATATGAATTTCATTAGTATACCTCTTTTCTCACTTGGTTTTTTTTTCTCACCAAAAGTACAGATTTGTAGAGGTTGGAGTCATGGTCAGCACCGAAGAATTGGGAGGTTTTTTTCCAGTTGGAGGCTGTAACAACTCAAATACAAAATGATAGCCTCATTAACAATGTGCTTTAACCAGCTGGAGAGGAAAGGGAAATTAGCTGAGTTAACCTACTTGATGAGTTTTCCCATCACCGAAGTTGATTTAGGTCATAGACGTTTATTAGTAATTGTATTGAACATGTATTACGTATTGGAACTTAAGATTCTGCAAAGTGCTAGAAATACAAAAGTGTTCCTAGAAATACAAAAGTGTTCCTGTTTCTTGTTCCCAAGAAGTTTGTCATGCAGTGTGAAAAGTGCTATGATAAGGTACTTTAGGAGTATATAGAAGGAGTGACATACCCAAACTGGTAATAATGCCGGTGTTGAATCCTTAAGGATGATTAGGATTTAAACAAGTGAAAGCTGAAAATAAAGGTATTGTAGACCAAGAGATTGGCATATACAAAGAGCTAAAGGCGAAAGAGGACATGTCCCACTTCTGGAAATTATAAGTAGATAATATGGTAAGTGCTCACAAAGAATTTTGACACCATGATAGGAAGTTGGACTTCATCTTAAAAGCTAGGGCACCCATCGAAGGTTACTAAACAGATTTGTATTAGAGAAAGAAGATTCAAGCTAGTACAAAGATTGAATTGGAAAAGCTTAGGTCAGATGTACTAAGACCATGTAAGAGGTTTTTGCAGTGATCAGATGACAAATGAAAAGCGCTTGAACTCTTAATATTAGTGTCAGGATGGCAGTTTGAAGAACCAGTTGAGTATAAGAAACAATGTTTACAAGTATACAAAGATGATGCCAAGCTTACTGGGTTGTAAAACTGAGGAAATAGTGGTGTTATTTATTTTAATGGGATATATAGGAAGAAAGATTTAGGAAGAAACCTGTTTTAATATTGGATATGTTGACCTAATAATGACTTAAATCATGTGTAGTCCTGGACATGCTGAAATGCATGAAGAAAATTTAGGTAGAGTTTTCATTAGGTGTTGAGTTTATGTATCTAGACTAGAGAAGAGATGTCTGTTCTTGAGATAGAAATTGGGTAGTGAGGTCTATGAAAATGATAGTGAATATCTTAGAAGGATGAGATCCCCAAGGCTAGGATGACCTTATAATCTGTCACCTAAACCAGAACTCTTAAAAATAAAAGGGGCCATTATTAATAATTATACAAGGACAGCGGACTAAATCAGGACTGGCCAAAGCAGACTGGGATATATTATCACAGTCTCTAAAGAGAGCATATAGAATTCAGAAGAGGGCTAGGGTCAAACTCTAACAGGGTTTGACAACCTTGGTTACAGTTTAAATAAAGAGATGAAGACAAAAGCCACGAATGGATTGATAAGTGAATGGGAAGTGAGGAAGTTAAGATAGTCCATGTAGACATTACTTTTAACAATGTTATTTAGAAAGCAGAGGAGAAAGATAATTAGAGGGGAATTTTTAGAGGGAAAGCAATGAGAGACTGGTTTCCTTTTTTTTTTTTTTTTTTGAGAGATTTGTAAATTATATGGTAAGAGAAATGAGAGAAAAAGCAAATAAGAGATGCACAGAATTTCTGGCAACTGTTGAAGGATCTGTTGAGACTTGGGCACTATGAATTTGTAGCAAACCAGTCTCTAAAGTTGGTCAGGTTCCTCCAGCATATCCAAACAGCTCTAAGAAAGTATAGCAAAAATAAAACTGAATAACAAAATAAAGGTTTTGCAATAGAGTAGTTGAAGTGATGAATCAATCATATGGGATCTGGATGGAAGGTGTATGAAGACATTAGGAAGCTGGTAAACTTGGAGAAAATTGAGAATTAAAAGGACTAGAGCTCTAAATGCAAGCCAAGAATAGGAAAAAATGAATTTCCAGGAAAATTAAGTAGTGGTTGGTTAGTCAGTAGTATGAAAAGAGTTTAAGATATCAGAGGTGAAGCCACTTTATGACAAGGTGCAAGAAGTGAACTCCAGTTGAAAGTAAGTGTGGGTCTTTGTATCAAAGAGCCAAGAAACAGTAAGGCTAAGATAAATTATCCCAATGAAAAATGGTGGCAAGGATGACGGCAGGATTGGAGACAGACACTGTGAGCCAAGTACCAGGCGAATGTGAGGAAGTCACATGAGGTCATTTCCAACTACTGAATATTTTTTCCAAAGTAATCAATTCATTATAATTTTTTGTTTTTTAGTACAAAGTGGTTGTCCCCAAAATTGGAAACATACTTGATCTTTGTACAGCATTGTCTGCTTTGTCAGGAGTACCTGCAGATAAGGTAAGATGTTTCTGGGTTTGAAGTATGTAAGTTGGAGTTGAGTTTTTCAGTGATGTAAAACCAGATTAATAGAAATTTATTTCCTTTTAGATGATAGTTACTGATATATACAATCATAGATTTCACAGAATATTCGCTATGGATGAAAACCTTAGTAGTATTATGGAACGGGATGATATTTATGTGTAAGTATAAAATTCATTGTGCAAAATATTACTTGGGAAAAATTCAGAGGAAATAACGTAAAAGTTTTCAGAGTTTATGGTCAGTTTTGTCCTTACAGGTTTGAAATTAATATCAATAGGACAGAAGATACAGAGCATGTGATTATTCCTGTTTGCCTAAGAGAAAAATTTAGACACTCAAGTTATACCCACCATACTGGTTCCTCACTTTTTGGTCAGCCTTTTCTTATGGCTGTACCACGAAACAACACTGAAGATAAACTTTATAATCTCCTGCTTTTGAGAATGTGGTAAGTGTCAGACAGTTCTTCATTGACAAAACAATAAAATAGTTAATAAAAAATATGCAGCATACTATCAGAATATAATTTGATAACCCTATATTATCTCAACTTTGTTTAAACAGGTAGCAACTTAAAAAATCAAATTATAGTTTAATTTTGTCTCTTAATCATGTAAAACACATTACTGAGGTAATTTCAAACCCTGAAAGTGAATTCTTTTAGCTGTTTTACACCGGAAGTTTACAGTTGGAAGAAAATAGGAACTTGTCATATCAGCACTGTGAAATTAAAACAAATTTCAGATATTTCGTTTTGTTAAACACATTGCTAGTTTAAGAACTCGTACTGATGGTTTTATTTAAAAGGATAAATGTGGGGCGCCTGGGCGGCGCAGTCGGTTAAGCGTCCGACTTCAGCCAGGTCACGATCTCGCGGTCCGTGAGTTCGAGCCCCGCGTCCGGCTCTGGGCTGATGGCTCAGAGCCTGGAGCCTGTTTCCGATTCTGTGTCTCCCTCTCTCTCTGCCCCTCCCCCGTTCATGCTCTGTCTCTCTCTGTCCCAAAAATAAAAATAAACGTTGAAAAAAAAATAAAAAAATAAAAGGATAAACGTTCATGCTTGATAGTATTTTAAGGCAACCCCTTTTTTGTCTTCCTAAAACCTTGATTTGAATTATAATATAATCAAGACTTCCATTTGATCCCTTTTATCATTTTTAACTGACATATGTAGTATTCTTTCTTGCATACCTCTTTGAATTGTTACAATCCCAGAACCCATACATAAAGATCATATTATAGAGTTATAAGTAATCTTGGCAATAATACATATCATCTAAATGTGGATATTTATATAATAATTTTTTTAAGTCAAGAAATTATTTGCCACAAACTTTTAACATAGAAAGATGTTAAAACCCTAGAAGTAACAAATTGCTGTCTTTCTTTTTATATAGACAACCAAAACAGAAATGATTAGTCACTTATACTTATGGTGCTAGATCCCGAGTTTGAATTTATCCTTGAATGTAGTATAAGACCAGCATTACTCCATTAAAAAGTTATGTTTTACTGAAGGAATGGAAAATGTTTTTTTAAGGTTTCTACCTTCATAGAACTTAAATTTGATTTCTGATTTTATTTAAGCCGGTATGTCAAAATATCTACTGAAACCGAAGAAACCGAAGGATCCCTACACTGCTGTAAGGACCAAAATATTAATGGGAACGGCCCAAATGGCATACATGAAGAAGGCTCACCAAGTAAGACTTTCATGTTAAATTATAACACCTTTCACTTGGATTATTGCCTCAGAAAAAAAGAACATGGGGATTAAGGAACTGAAAAATATCTTCAAGCTGGGAAAAATAATGTTAATATTAATTTTGAAATGTAGCTTTGGGTTTATTTAAAGACTTCTAATGTCTAAAATTAGGTGAGATGGAAACAGATGAACCAGATGATGAATCCAGCCAGGATCAAGAACTTCCCTCCGAGAATGAAAACAGTCAGTCTGAAGATTCAGTTGGAGGAGATAATGATTCTGAAAATGGATTATGTACTGAGGAAACTTGTAAAAGTCAACTCACGGGACACAAAAAAAGACTATTTACATTCCAGTTCAACAATTTAGGCAATACTGATATCAACTACATCAAAGATGACACCAGGCATATAAGATTTGACGAGAGGCAGCTTAGACTAGATGGTAAGTGTGAAAAATGGCTTGAACACTGAACTTGAGCAAACCATGTTTTTTTTAGGTGAAAACTATGAAATTCAACAGTCATGGGAAATAACCTTTACCTATCTGTATAAAATCTTGAATGAAAAGTCTTAATTTCTAAGTATATTAAACACATCACTGTTTATTAAATGGGGGTTGGACTTATTCTTAAGTCTTGTATCTTTTTTCTTTAACTGCTTAAATATTTTAATGGCTTGGAAATAGCAATTTATCCTGATCACCTAGTGCAAGTAGAAAAGATGGCTATTTGTTTATTCTGGCATATATCTTAATATTAAAATATGTTGATTTTAACATGAAAGCATATTAAGTTTTAAAGGAGAAATATGTTTTCCATCTTAGAAAGATCTTTTCTTGCTTTGGATTGGGATCCTGATTTGAAAAAAAGATATTTTGATGAAAATGCCGCTGAGGTAAGTCATCGTTCATTCCCATGTTGATCATACTGTTACACTCTTTGCTGCTACGCGATGTGTTTATTTTGCTGGTTATAGACTAGAAAAGGCTTGTTGGTTTCGAACATGCTTTCTATTAACAGTTTCAATCATCCATGTAGGTGTGTAATCATAAGTTTTTTAGACGTGTGTAAATCTCAGCTGAAAAAAGCTTTATAATTCTTCTGAGAAAGTTTAGGAGTTTTTCATTACTATTCATAGTAAGATGGAATCACTAAAATGAGTTTTGTTTCATTTGTTCTCTTAACTCAAGAAATACTTCTCTTTAGGATTTTGAAAAACATGAAAGTGTGGAATATAAACCTCCTAAAAAACCCTTTGTGAAATTAAAAGATTGCATTGAGCTTTTTACAACAAAAGAAAAGCTAGGTGCTGAAGATCCCTGGTAAGAGACAAAGTTAAAAAATGTTTCTAATTATGTTTTAAGGATTTATACTAAGGTATGTGCTATATATCAAGTTGAAAAAGTACTAAATTCCCTTTGATAATTTAAATAATAAGCATTTCTTTATATGATAATAGTCTGTTAAAAGTGATTAAAATGTCCTTAAAAATATTATTACAATGTTAAGCTCTAATCTCATTACTGTATTCTCTCTAATAGCTGTTTTACAATGGATAATTAATTTTAGTTACTTTTTCCCAAGAGTTTTTTTGCTGTGCAGCCATTTTGATAGAAACCTTTTTAGGAAAGTCATACGTTTTGTGGTGCTTTAATTCCATTAGAGCCCAGAAGTATTAAGATTTTCTAATGCTTATTTCTCAACATAGTTCTGTGTTCTTTTAGCATACTAAAATGTAAATAATCTAGCCTTCATCATTTCTTTGATACCTATTTACATACTAATTTATCTCATTATCTGATTTTTTTGAAGATAAAAATGATAAAGGAGTTTATCAGTCTGGTATATATTAGGTGTACTGAATAAAAGAACTTTCCAAGCATTTTTTAATTATTATTTTCATTACCTCTATCAAGCTTTAAAGATTTCTCTTTATTTTTAGGTATTGTCCAAATTGTAAAGAACATCAGCAAGCCACAAAGAAATTGGATTTATGGTCCCTGCCTCCAGTACTTGTGGTACATCTCAAACGATTTTCTTATAGTCGATACATGAGAGACAAATTGGATACATTAGTTGATTTTCCCATCAAGTAAGTTTTGATTGTGCTTTATCAGCATTGGACAGCTGTAGGTTTTTATAAACATAAGGTAGCATCAGATCCAGTATTTGTGAGTCATTCTAGCAGTTTGTAAGGATCAGTAGCAATTTTATTCCTTTTTAGATATTTTTCAAAGTACAAAAAGAAAATACACCTTTTGAACAACAAAATAAAAGTAATTTTATGTTACGTTATCATACGGGTTCATTGGCCCTGTTTATATATCTAAGATACTCTGTGGGATCTTAGTGATTTTGTTTTTCCTAGGAATTATTTCATCATTAATCATCAGTTATTCCTTGGTATGCTTTTTAAAGAAGACTGGAATAATGTGAAACAGAATAATGTAATTGCTTAAAAAGATGACACAGTAGTGTAATCAGTCATTCCTATTGTGTCATACTTGAGTTTATTTATCACATTGTCCAGAGTATTAACATCACTTTTTTAAAAAGTCTGGAGACAGCATCTCTGTAGTCTTTTTTTTTTTTTTTTAAGCTTTCACTAAATTTAATAGAGCATTCATAAGGACAAAAATGAAATAGTGTATTCTCATTCACGTGGTCCAGGAAGGACTTCATCACATAACATTTTGCAGCAATAACTTGGCACTCTCCTATTTTGCTAAAAGAAAATCGATAGTATTCTTCTATATTTTATGATATTTATGCACCACAAGTTTGAGACAGTTAATAAGTAGACAACTGCCATAGGCAGGTGTGTGTACTAGATGACTGGAAGTAAATAGATGATGTAATATTGAAAACATTCTTTGGATTGCTTATTCTGATTGTTGATTATAAAGTTAAAAATGTTTTGCAGCTTTTTACCAGAAACCAATGGCAATTTTGTCCTTAATTATGAATCATCAAAGTTTTCAAAAATATAACATTTTAACAGTGTGTAAGTATAAGAAGAACCAGCAGTAATGATAATCTAGAATCTATGAGAGATATATTTGAAATTTAGGATCATTATTGCTTTTTGATGACACAAGTACCCAAAAATGAATAATGATAAGCTATAAAATGGTCATGTTACAGTTTTGTGCATGACAGATTACAAACGGTTGGTTGCATTTCAAAGAATGTTGCCTACTCAGGATATATAGATAATCAAAACCAGGAAAATAGAATAAATATTGGGTTTAGATATATCTACATTATTATAAAATTTCTGTGAAAGTTTGTTTTCACTATTGTTTTATTCTTCCTTAAATAAATAATTACTAAAAATGACTTCAAAAATCTAAAAAATTAAAAGGGTCCAGATGGTAAAGGGTGATGACTGTTTTACTAGTATACTGAAAGTTAAATGTATTAGCACAAAAACATTAATCTGAATAACAGCATTCAGTAGAGAATTTGGAAATTCCCAACCTTTTAAGAATTATTTTGCCAAAATGTTCACATCTCAGAGGGTGTGTGTTTGTGTGATTTGTTTTACAGTTCTTTGGTTCTTAGTGATTTCTTTAGTGAAAGAGCTATTTTTTATATAAATGAGAGTCAAGCAACATTGACAGAGAATAGAATTCATGACATTTAGAGAAAACAAAACTAATTTGATCTCTTTGTTAAACAGTGACCTGGATATGTCAGAATTCCTAATTAATCCAAATGCAGGTCCTTGCCGCTATAATTTGATTGCTGTTTCAAACCACTATGGAGGGATGGGAGGAGGACACTGTAAGTTGACAGTTACCATTTTGCTAAAATTATGATGCTTGATAACTGCAGACTTTTTTTCTTAAGATATTTACTACTAAAAGGGAAAATATGGGGTGCTTAGCGGCTCAGTTGGTAGAGCATGTGATTCTTGATCTAGGATCATGAATTCAAGCTCCACATTGGGACCTGGAGCCTCTAAAAAAAAAGTGGGGATGGGGGGGGCAGTAGGCCAGGGTAGCTTAGTTGGTTAAGTGTCTGACTCTTGATACCGGCTCAGGGCATGATCTCTGCCCCCTGCTGTGCACTGGGCATGAAGCCTGCTTAGGACTCTCTCTCTGTCTTTCCCCCACTCGTGTCCTTTCTCTCTCTAAAATAAAAATTTTTTAAAGGGGAAATATAAAACGTGTCTTACATACAGTAGTTGTCCAGTAAATTTGACTAATGAATGAATTAGCTTTTGAACCTTTTTTAACATCAGGAGTAAAGTATTGAGTTAACCATACTTTCACTTTAATGTAAAGGGACATCATGGTCAGAACTCGTGTCCATTTCCATTCTCCTTCCCTTCCCCTTTCTAAAATGCTTGATGTATGTGTTATAAATCATGTGTCATTGTTAGTTTTTACATGGTTGGTGCAGTATGTTACAGATCTTACATTTTTCTCTTAACACATAAGACATCTCTATGTTACTTTGTGTCCATTTAGTTAATTGCTTCTAACCACTTAGGACTTAGATCTACCATATTTTATCTCTGTGCTCATTTCATGGTCCACATCCAAATTGCGTTTAACTTTCTAACACCACAGGACTGATAAAAATCGTTGTTTATGGTCCCCTATGTGAGAATTTCTTTGAGCAACATACCCAGAAGTGAGATTGCTGAGTTACAGAGTATTTAGGTACTGCCAGATGGCTCTCCAGGACAGTTATACTAGTCCACACTCTCCAACTGATAGATTTTTCTGTTGGACCATCTTTGCATGCCTACTTAACCTTTTGTTTTGTTTTGTTTTGTTTTGTTTAGAAATTAATTTTTGTTTACTTAAAATTGTGTTTAAATTCACAGTTGAATTTGGTTAACTAATTTTATTTAGAGTGGTTAAGATTTCATTCATAAGTGAAATGATCTTGTAATTTTTTTATATTCTTTCTTTGGAATCAAGATTACAGTCTGTCCTAATAAAACAGTCTGGGATAGTTTTTTTCTCCATCCTAAAGCAGATAGTATAGTATAGAAATTAACTATTCATGAAAGTCTAGTAGAATTCACCTATAAAACCATCTGGTTTTATGTAGTTTTTACATAGCCATAGTTTTTTCTATTTATGTCATGATTATTGAAGTCTATTCACTTTTCTTTTCCCCAAGATGTATGCATTATGGCATTTTCTACTTTTCTAAAAACGTATCTGTGTATTCCACTTTATTTGAGAATCGTTATATATAATACAGTTATGCGATGTCTTTGTCCCTTTTTCGTTCTTTTCTCTAGGTCCAGAGGTCTATCTTATTAATCTATTCAAAGAATTAGCTTTTCACTTTATTAAATTTTTCTTTTTGTTATGTGAATGTATTCTTTCTCACTGATTTCTTTGTTATATTTTCTTCTTCTTTTTTTAATGTTTATTTTTTTATTTATTTTGAGAGAGATGGAGAGCATGAGCAGAGGAGGGACAGAGAGGGAGATACAGAATCCGAAGCAGGCTTCATGCTCTTGAGTTGTCAGCACAGAGCCCAGTGAGGCACTCAAACCCACAAATCACGAGATCATGACCTGTGCCAAAGTTGGACACTTAACTGAGCCATCCAGGCGCCCCACTTTGTTATATTTTCTTCTTGTTACTTTGAGTTTGCTCCATTCCTCTTTTTTTAACTTCTGGTTTGAATACTTTATTACCTTTTGCTTCACTTTTTTCCATGCTCTCTTGAAGGCTAAAATTAAAGCTCTAAATTTCCCTCTAAATACTGCTTTATTCCATAAATTTTGAGTTGTAGTATTTTCATTGACTTTAAATTCTATATATCTTTTTAATTTCCTTTATGATTTCCAGTTAGTCTGAGGTCGTTTAATCATCTGCTTTTCTTTTTACTTTTTTAATGTTTGTTTATTTATTTTGAGAGAGAGAGAGAGAGAGCAAGAGCACAAGCAGGGGAGGGTCAGAGAGACAGGGTGAGAGAGGATCCCAAGCAGGTTCCACACCATGAACACAGAGCCTGATACAGGGCTTGAACTCAGAAACCGTGAGATCATGACCTGAGCCAGAATCAAGAGTCAGATGCTTACTGACTGAGCCATCCAGGCACCTCATATGGTCTGCTTTTCAAAACATAGTTTTTTTAAAGCTCTCCTTTTGTCTTAATTTTATTACAGAACAATTGGTTATATTGCCTGTATTATATTAATCATTAGTTTATTAAAGCTTCCATGTGCCTTAACTTAATACAGGGTCTGTTTCTTAAATGTTTGTGTGCTTGGAAAAATATATATATTTCTCATTCAGACATAGAATTCTGTATGTTTCTAATAACTTGTTTATCAGTTGTATTCAAATCATTACTATCTCTGGTTATTTTTGATATATTTGTTATATTTCTGGGAGGAATTTGTCAGGATTCTTACTAAAATGTTGATTTATCTATTTTTACTTTATTAGTTGTTTTGCACTGTTAGTTGCACTTATGTTTAAAATGGGTAGCTCTTTTTGTTTCGTTCCTTTTACCAGTATTTGACTTTTTTTATTTTGGTATCAGTTGGCGTGCGAACTCTGTGTGCCTTTTTGTTGGATTTGTCTCTTATAAACCATTTTATTCTTAGACCTTGTCTTTTTATTCAGCCTGACAATATGTTTCTTTTAATTTGTGGGTGCATTGGTATTCAGTTCAATTGACAAACTTACAACCCACATTAGGATCCACCCAAAAGAGCAATAATTTTGTTTTATGAGGTGTAGAATTATCCAGAAGATATAGCCTATAAGGTGTCACTTTTTAGAAGCTATGACAGCAGATAATTGTTTGGGGGACATTTTGTAACTTTGTTTCCTCGGTTATTAGATAGTTTATATAAAGCCTAGGATGTGAGAGGGAGCATTTTTTTTTTAACTTTTAAAGCAAATCTTTACTTTTTTTTAAGTTTATTTTAAGACAGAGAGTGTGAGTGAAGGAGGGGCAGAGAGGGAGAGAGAGAATCCCAAGCAAGCTCTGTGATGTCAGCACACAGCCTGACATGGGGCTTGATCTCACCAACTGTGAGATCATGACCTCAGCTGAAATCAAGAGTTGGATGCTTAAACAACTGAGTCAGCCAGGTGCCCTGATAAAGCGAATCTTTAAAAATTTTACAGATTAATCACTTTTTATTTTTCTCTTGCTTAGTACTTTTGTTTTTTGATGTAAAAACTACAAATTACTGGGATAGTATTATTGAAAAAAAAATTTGTAAATATTTATAAAAATAACTGAAATACAAAATTTAAATTATGTTTGAAATGTCAAACTCTGTAGTCAGGGACAGACCTGGCTTTAAATGTTAACTCAGCCAATTAACAGCTTTACCCTTGGACATTAAATTTCTCTTCATGCTTCACTTTCCCCATTTCTAAAACTAGAAAAAGAATAAGATAATACCTTCTCTATGAGATAATACATGTAAAGTACAGAGCTTTGTGCCTGATCCGCAATAAGCACTACATAAATGTTAATTCTCATTTATTGTCATTTATATTGTTATTCTGTGCACTAAAAAATAATAGATCTATTCTGTTGTCCTTGGGATTAAAAAAAAAAAAGTCACAGATTTCAACTTCTTTGAAAACCATCTTAGGTATTTAGATTTTAGGAAATTATGCTAAAACCTATAATCGATGGAATCAGTTGAATGTGTAAAATATAGGCCTTGTGTACATGATTATCATGCAGCTTTAGTATGTATTCCTTATATAGATGATTGTAAAGATTTGCAGGTTCCCCCCAGAAACCATAGATCATTCCAGTCACAGAAGTGATTATATTTTTCATTAGATACTGCTTTCGCAAAAAATAAAGATGATGGAAAATGGTACTACTTTGATGACAGTAGTGTCTCAACTGCATCTGAAGACCAGATTGTGGTAAGTGTGTCTTTTACTTCCTGAAAATTACAAGATCCATTTTTTTTTTAAGATGCCCATGGAATGGAACACTCTAGTCTGTATTCTAGCCATTCTAATAGTTAAGAGAGACTTGCTCTGATTTAAAGAAATGTAAAATTGTCCTCTAAATGGAAATTTGTCTTCTAAATCTGCCCACTAACATAAACATAAATTGCAACATGAAATTTTTTCTGGTACTTTTCAACATGAAAACTGGAATTTAAAATTCTTCCTTTGGGAAATGAGCTCAGATATTTTGGGACATTGACTACTTAAAATCAGAGTACTAATATAGAAAACAAGAAAATCCTTTAAGGGTCTTCCTTACCATACCTGTGATTTTTAAAGTAAAGTCTTATCCTGTATGACAGTTAAACATTTAAACTCAAAATTACATGATTAGATAAAACAAATTAGAGATTTTTTTTTAATTAACCTTGTGTATCTGTTACTTTGATATCTTCTGAATAGTAGAAAAATGAGGAAGTAACATCTATTCACATTTACATCAGTTAACCAGCTACAGCTGGAGCCAAAATATTGGCATTTGCTTTGCTTCCCATCAGAGCATATTTTTATTATCAAATATTGATTGGTGAAGGGATGATGAGTTGATTCTAAGAAGAAAGCTAACACTCACTTGATAAAGGTTTATTTTTCTATTAAAGTTTGCCTTCTATGAATTTTACTGTTTGACCACAATATTATGAAGAGTGAGAAATGTAGTATTTGCTCCTGTGAGCACAGAGCTCGTATTTCCCACATAGAGATTTTCTTTTGGTGTTCAGAGCACTGACTGCTTTATTTCCCAGTTTCAGTTGAGGGCAGAAACCAGCTTTTTCTTGAGTTCATAATGTCTTAAATGTCTTCAACTTATATTGTTCAATTTAGTAAATTAATAAACTTCTGAGCTCTGTTATCGGCATAGTTTCAATTCACCATTGGGTGAAGAGATATGGAATAATTTTGACTTGTTTCTCTACAGATATTTTAAGTTTGTGTGTTTGTGTGTGTGTGTTATGTACTGTTGCTTGTCTCCCTATAGCTATAACATAAAAGAAAGACTAGAACGCTAATATTTTTAAAATCTGTATGTGCCTAAGTTAATTACATTTCCAGTTTATATTTAGACTTCTAATTTCAGCCCTCATCTGTCACTTTTCAATCGTGTTTTCCTCTTTAATCTCCCAGCCAGAACATCCTGAAATTACCTATATTCTCTTTCAACATGTCTTTGACAGTGCTGCCCTAATCTTGCCTTCAAATAAACAATATATCTTATTTTTATACAATACGTGTATTTAATGTTACCTTACATCTTAACAATGATGATACTTCATTTAGTCAACAAGTATTTGAGTACCTTCTTCATGTAGGACTCAGTTCTAAACAAGATTAAAAGACCGCTATCTCTAACTTAAGGAGGCTTACAGTCCAGAGATGAGAGAGAAGTAAATTACCAATTATATCATAAGTAGTATTAAATATCTTGGCTATAAGGAGAAAGGACAGCTATCTCTGCTGATGTGGGGTGTAAGGAGATAGGACCAGTGTAGGGGAGTTTGCATAATAAAGTGGTGTTTGACCTGAGTCTGCAACTACAAATAGAAAAATTAAACAAAAGAAGCAAAGAAAACAGTACTACAAAAGCAAGGAGGCATGATAAAACATGGTATTTAGCAAAACAGCAAACAATGTGGTATTACTGAAAGGAAATACCTGTTAGGAATATGGGGCAGAAATTAGGCTAGAGCTAAACGTGGCGGTCAGATCAAGGAACATGACATTCTTCACAGTTTAAAGCTTTTCTTAAAAACTGTGAGAATCATAGGTGATTGTTAAGCAATAGAACATTATTAAATTTGGAATTTGAGACAAGAAGCAGGCTATTACAGCCTCCAGCAAAAACAAGGCTGTCATGTCACTTCAGCAATACAGATTTCTAAATTTAAAGCATGGTAGTAGTAATAAGTAAGCAAGTAAAAATAAAGTTGTGGTAGTATTGTATAAACAACAGGGAAATGGATTTATGAGATTATGAGTTCAGGAGTGAGTACCAGCCTAAGTTATAACTTTGCATTGTTGGTCTTATACTTGAACCCATAGGTTTGAATGAGTCACCTGGTGAGAAGATACAGAGTAAGAAAGAGTGGTGGGCAGGGGACAGAACATGATTTTTTTTTTTTTTAAGTTGGGATTTACTAAGCCCACAAAAAAGTCAGACACAACCGTGGAGATAGAAGATCTATGGTAAAGTAGTGTCATGAAAGCCAAAAATTGTTTGATGTAGGAAAGAAAAATAGTAAAGCATTAAATGCTACAGCTGGACTGAATAAAAGAACTTTAAACAGTATCCATTTAATTTGTTTACAGCAGGTTATTGCCCCTAGTGAAAGCCTGAAATTTCAGTAGAATGATGGGCGCAACAGATCATGCTGAATATAGGGGTTTGCATGAGAGTGAAAAATGGATATTATTTGGTGGCTCTGTCTATAGCCTGGCAGCTGGAGCAGGTGGTAGAGTGGAGAGGGATTTATAATGGGAAGAGACGTGAGTGTTTTTTATGCCAAGAAGTCCAATTGGAATCACTAAATATACGCAGTGGTGACAAATGGAGCAGTACCCTGAAAGCAGCAGGAAAAGCTGGAGTCTGGAGCAAACTGAGAGGGAAGGGATGAGTATTAGAAAGAAGCTTCCCTTTTCCTTAGACACAGGAGGGAAGCAGACATAGAACTGTTTCATGTGGCAGTAACTAGGTTAATCTGTGATAGAGTTGCATTTATTCATCTGTTTAGCTAATTTAAAAGAATAAAAATATTCATTCTAGTGACTCTTATTCCTTTATATATAGCAGTGATCTTGTATTTAACCAATTTAAATAAGTTCCGTTTGTCCATGTACAGTTTTTCTATTTGACTTATGCCCTGTCTCCAAAATCAGTTACCAGGTGAAAAATCCATACTGTGCTTAATATGATCTTTGAGACTTATGCCCATTTTGACATCCTTTGTTTGTTTCAACAGTCCAAAGCAGCATATGTACTGTTCTACCAGAGACAAGACACTTTCAGTGGAACTGGCTTTTTTCCTCTTGACCGAGAAACTAAAGGTGCTTCAGCTGCCACAGGCATCCCGTTAGAAAGTGATGAAGATAGCAATGATAATGACAATGATATAGAAAACGAAAACTGTATGCACACTAACTAATGAAAGTCCTAGAAGCCATAAAAGAGAGACTTTCCTGCTGGTGGTATGAAATGATGAGGTTACCCACCACATTAAACAAAAGTCTGAGATGGGGAGTTTCAGATAACCGAATGTAAATCCTTTATCAGATTTTAACTTGTGCAGTACTTGAAGTGAAACACAATGAAAACTTTAACAGAAATTGTCTCTTAATACATTTACAGTCTTGTAATTACAAGCTAAATATATATAGGAAATCACAAATAAATCCCTTTTAAGTTTGCTGCTGTTTTGATGAATTATGTTTTCTTTAATTTTTTGGATGTGAGTTAATTGATGACAGATGTTAAATTTGTGGATGTTGGTCATTTATTTTGCTCTAATAATACTGCAAGAAAACTATGGCTGAACTTAGTTTTTGGATAATCTAGTTCATGTGCATTAGGCTGCCACATATATTACTATGATATTTAGCTGCGGTATCAATGTGGCTTAAATACTGCAGTAGTATTCTTGGAAAACCAAATTTTCAAATCTGTCCCTGGTAATCAACATGGGCCTATTAAAAAAACAAATCATGATACAGGAAACAATCTTGGAAAAGTTATTTTCTTCTGTAGAATCATTAAAAATCCAGAATGTTATGTTCATATTACTGCCGCTGTGAAAAACAGGTTCTAGATTTCACACTCCATCTAAAATCATTTTTCAGTTAAATGTAAGTATTTTTTACCGCTATTGAGATCTATTCCTTAAGTATTCAAATTTTGTTGACTTGCTTTAAAACGCATATCTTTAATCTGGTGTTGGTCCAAAATTAAAATTTTTGCTGTCTGTTTTTCTCTACCCCATTTTTTGGTAATTTGGCAACCTTTAACCCTTCCAATTGCTATAATACATATAAGGACAGACTTATAGTATTCTGTGTCCATAGTAATAATTACATCAAGCTTAGATGAGAATTTTTTTTTCATATACTGGCCTTTAAATCATTAATGGACAATTGGCTTTAAAGGTAGGTCTGTTAACTTTCTTTGTGTGTTCCTGATGGAATTCACCATAGCCTTACAGCTTTTCTCAGAAGGTAACTTGTTATAAGAGAATTGGCATTTGCATGTTCTAGAGTCAGAACCTGTATAGTATATAAAGTATACAAACCTTGAATTTGATTTTTAGTTCACCACATTCAAGGATCCAGGATGCCAAAAATATGTGTGAACATTTGAAACATTTTTCATTTGCTGCTTTTTCCCTTTGATCTAGTTGAAAGAATGTATTGTCGATTGGCATACAATACTGCCTTTAATAGAAAAATCTAAATGCTGGGGCACATTTCACATATCGACTACCTGAGAAATTGCTTTGTGTCCCACTGTTATTAAAGCAAAAAGTATAATGTTCTTCACTTGAACTAATCAAATACAATAGATTATAAATTGTGTATTGTAAATAAAAGTTCACTCTGTGAGTGCACATTTTGGTAAATTATTTATTTATGTTAGCATTTAAAAGTAAAAAAGAAAAAAATGCATTTGACCAGGATAAATGAGGTATGTTGATCATGGCTTTGCTTTATACCTTGATATTAAAGCTGGTTTTTCATCCTGGTATTTTAAAAGCTGCTTTGGGTTTGTTTTTTGTTTTTTGTTTTTTGTTTTTTTTCCTTTTTTCTTTTCTTTTTCTTTTCTCCTTTTTTTTTTTTTTTTTTTTTTAATGTAAACTAACCTCCTGCATGACAGAGGTTAAAATTTTGTCTGCACTTGAGTTCACTTGAGTTTACATTTGAAATGTGCATGTTTATTTATACAGATTTCAATAAAGCTATTTAAGGCCTTATTTAAGTCTTTTATTTCTTACTCTGAATCTTGATAAAAATTCTATGTGGGTAGGTGACTATATGATAGACTTTTTAGTTATCATATAGTTAAAAAATAGAAAGGAAAGCATGTCACAGCTAAACAAATCCTGTTAAGGATGTGTTTAAAGTTGAGTTTTTAAAAATATGCATTACGGGGCGCCTGGGTGGCGCAGTCGGTTAAGCGTCCGACTTCAGCCAGGTCACGATCTCGCGCTCCGTGAGTTCGAGCCCCGCGTCGGGCTCTGGGCTGATGGCTCAGAGCCTGGAGCCTGTTTCCGATTCTGTGTCTCCCTCTCTCTCTGCCCCTCCCCCGTTCATGCTCTGTCTCTCTCTATCCCCAAAATAAATAAACGTTGAAAAAAAAAAAAAAAAAAAAAAAAAAAATGCATTAAACATATATTTGTGCACCTACTAATCACTATTCTGTAGTCGAGATATAGCAGTAAACAAACCTCCCTCCACTCAGAGCTTGCAGTCTTTCTGCTGTCTACCACTTAATAGACTTTCCATTTTTCTGAGGTTTAAAGAAAAACCAAATTAACTTTTCCAGCCCTAAATTGTAGTCTCCACCCTAACTGTCCATAGAGACCATTCCTTTTTAATGCCTGCGATTAACTTTTATTCCCACTAAAAGAAGTGTTTTAAAATAGAAAAGGATGTTAATAATACCATGGAATTTGTCAAACTCAAATTACATTTTCAGCTGCAAAAAAACTAAAGGCAGTGCAAAAGGCTAGTCCATGCTCTAATTAAAAGTAGATATTCATAGGTAATAAAGGTGGTAATAATGCAGCCAACCTAGAATTCTGTTAGCTTTTCTACTTGGTAGTCATATGACTTTGAAGTTAATCTCCCCTACTATCTTTCTTCATCTGTAAAATTATAACAATGGTAGTATTCATTGAGCATTTACTCCAGACCAGATAGTGTATTAAAGTGTTATATGTATTATCTCATTCATGTCCACAGTAGCTATGAGACAGACATTGATCATCACCATTTTTCATTTGAAGAAACCAAGGTACAAAGCAGTTAAGTGATATTCCCAAGTTCATTCAATTACTGTGTGATAGAGCCAATATTCTGCCCTCAGATATGTGCACTGCCTCCCACTTTGTTACAGTGTCTGCCTCACAGGCTTGTTGAGATCCTAAATGAAATCATGTATTTTATGGAAAGGTGCTTTGTAAACTATGTGGTATACTCATTACTGATTTTAAGTGTAATATGGCATTTTTTTCCTTGTTTATCTGACTCAAGTACACCCTTCTGTATATTTCTGCAAATGCAGCCCTGATTTTCATGACTTTTTTCTTCACCTGTAGTTTAGTTTTAATCTCTGAGCAAAAGCAACAGTTTAATACTTTGCTTAAATATCTTGCTTTCTCCTATAGTCTATTCTTTTAGCAGTCCTATATTTATCCTTGCTTTCCTGGCAATGCACTATGAAACCACACAAAGCATTGATTTGGGCAAGAAGAAACCCAGTAACTACCAAAGCCAGTGATTCTGTATATGGATAGTAGTTTGTCACCAACTAATTTCATTGAGATGAGGACATCTTAAAATAAGCCAGGAAACTATGGGAGAAGATGAAGGGAGTCCCAGTAGCTTACCAAAGGGGTGGGGATGGGGCATATTCAAGTTGGAACCTTCCACCCCCCAGAGGAATTGACACTACAGTCGTGTATGGTGAAAATAAAAAGTCAACTTTCAAGTTGCTTTTTATTTTTATGTTCTTTATAGACAGTGCACTTGATTACTGCCAGCTTCCCACCCTCCTTTCTTGGTATGCTTCTGATCTTTGTGCAGTGTACATTAGCACATTCTCTTTAACTCAGTTTTTAAAGTACAAATGTGGAAAATTCTTATATACTAGGGCATGGGACCAGACATCCTCTAAAATCTCAGAGGAGTAAGACTGTAAAGAAAGTAATTGCATTTCTGGAGGCAAAGAAGAATAGTGGACACCTTTGTTTGTATTTTTTACTCAATAAAATAAAATTTCTCTTTTTCTTTGAAATCACTTCTCTTGAAAACATAATTATGTGGATAATTCCCCAATAATTCTTTTAATGACACTTAAAGGGCCAGAGGATAGTAGAGAGGTGGGAAGGAGAGTACATGCATGTCCTTGACGACTTACATACTAAGATGCAGAACTATAGTAAATTGTTTTGTGACCAGATTTTTCCAATGAGAAATCTATATAATTTTCTTATAAGCATGTTAGGTTGTAGGACATTTCAATTAGATATGTATGTTTTTGATATGTTCAATTTATATTTACTCTGTATTAAAAATTTTTCCAAATAGCTCAGACAACAAAACTTTCATTTAAAAAGTGTATTTAAATTTTTATAAGCTACATGAGTAGGTTTTTAAATATTAGAATTGGGAAGATAAAATGTATATGGTAAAATTCAAGTTATCAGTCGAAATTTATTTTCAGTAATGATGGGGTAAAGAATATTTTGATGGATAATATAAAACTACAAAAATCATTTTTGGCAAATATATGCATTGGGAAACATACTCCACATCATACCGTAGTCTAATGATATCCCAACTCTGCCTTTGAGAGCCTGGAAATTGCCAGGGTAATAAGAGGAAAAGAGCCTACATTATAAAGGGAATCCAGAAAGTTGGTAAACCATTCATGAAAATCAAGCCTTGACGACATTTTGGACTAGAGTCTCAAAGGACAGGAAGAAAATCAAATGGATTTTGAGGTTTTTGTTTTTTTGTTTTTTCCCTAGAAATGTTAAATGTGATGTGTATACACAAAGCAGCTGAAAATACAGCTATCTCTTTGGTAATTGTTCTTTTAAATGGAAATGCTGTAAAAATAAGACCAATATCTTCCAGTATGCACAAAATCAAATATTTTAAATGTTCAAACTGTTTTGGTAATTAACTATATTCTGCAGAAAATTCTGGTTGAAGGTGGTACTTATTTTGCTCAAAATTTTCCTCCTATCAGGACCTTGTAGCTTGTTCTATATAGTTTGGTGAAACAAACCATAGTTTCATTTACTGTGATCTTCAAGTCCATTGCTAGCTGGAGTTAAAGCTCCATACATAAAAGTAAAAAGTATTGAACCATCCCAATAGTCTTTTCCCATAATGTATATTATTACATTTTTTTCAATAATTACATAATTTCTCAAACTTGTTTAAAAGCTTAAATATCACTTTGTTTTTTAATTCTTAAACTTTTAGGATTATTAAATTTTGTAACATCTCAAATCTCTTATTAAAACTTTTATTACAGTATTTGCCTTTCTTTCAAACTTTATAAGAGAATGTAGGTTCACAGACATTGTAACTCCTTATTCCTCTTCTGCTCCTTGAGTCTTAGATACAATTTACATAATTTAGACTCCACTAAAATATTCTGCTTGTCTGGCCTTCCATGTGTGCCTTCACTGTTTCATCTGGCCTGCTTTCTTCTGACCTTCAATTCTCCCTATGAGCAAATGAAAGTATTTCATTTTCTTTATAGTGAAAACCATCTTTCCATTATATCAAATGGTGAATTATCAGTGTCCTGAAAATAACTTAAAACAAACACCCTACAAACAAATACAGATCATTTTAGAATTGCCCTCAATTGAGAGAAACAAAAACAATAAATTGTAAATATAGAGAAACTATTTGTAGTGTATTTTTTTGAGGGTGGATTCCTGTAGAACTTTTAAATATTGAGTGACTTTAGTAAAATTAAACTCTTTAGTTTAAAAAACTCGGAATTACATTCCATTTTGAGCCATGTGTCTATGCGTGAGTTGAGGTGATTGATACTGCAGATGCAAACAGTAAACATCAGTAATTACAGATACTTGGTTAGTATATTTGTTGGGATACCATGAGATTTGGTAGGGAACATTCTAAATTTAGAAACCATTTCCCCACAGCTAGCTCTAAACAAGTCATTAGCTGATGTTTCAGTTTTCTCAACCATAAAATCATACCAGTTTCTTGTGAGGAAGTAATGGACACGTAGGTGTGAACTTCCAGGTGTGCAAAATAAGACCATATTTTGTAGTATGGACAACGAGAATGTTGTAGCATCAC
This sequence comes from Puma concolor, assembly GCF_028749965.1. Lineage (NCBI taxonomy): Eukaryota > Metazoa > Chordata > Mammalia > Carnivora > Felidae > Puma > Puma concolor. The sequence continues at coordinate 54,443,897 of NC_141673.1, read as the reverse complement.
TCATAAAAGACTTCTTAAATGGAAGGCTCAAATTCAACTTTGGAAATTATTGTTGAAGTATATATTCTTAGCAAAAGAATAACTAATGGGATGGGCCAAATTAAAATTTGTTTTTTGTTTTAAATCCTTCTCCTGGCTCCTGTAAAAGAGCAAAAGTATCAGTGTGATGATAAGCTTAAAAAATTTCATCATGGATACTAGAATCCAGTTGTATACTAACAATATGATTTTTAAAGCTTTTTGTGAGCATAATTTCATAGCTTTTAAATTTAGAACTTTTTCTCTGCCTTGGGCAGACATGGATTGTGTTGGGTTTTCCCCCCAATTTCATTAATCATTGTCTATAATCATTTGAGTTAAAGATAATAGTCCAAACTCCAGAGTTTATGGCTTTTATTTTGTCTGAATATATTTAGTAACAATTATAATTATTTTAATTTAACCAGTACTAAATAACTGCATGTCATGGCAGACTAAAATGTTGCATCCTGTTTTGAAAAATGTAAATGTATAATCATATCCACTCACCAGGATTATGCCTCCTGGCCACCAGCCTCTTCTTACTCCAGTTCATTCTTTATTCTGCCAGAGTGATCACCATTAAAAAAAAAAAAAAAAAAAAAAAGGAAGAAAAGAAAGAAAGGAAAGGAAAGGAAGGAAGGAAGAAAAAAGAAAGAAAAAAAAGAAGAAAGTAAAGAAAGAAAGAAAAAGAAACGGTCAGATTCTATTCCTCTGTCCAACTTCAAGTTCTCCTCTGGTTTGGAGCATAGACTCAGGAATTAAACCACTTGAGTTCTGGGCCTGCCATTTTCCTGCAAGTCATGTCACTCTCTGCCTCTCACTCCTAGTTTACAAACTAGATCAGCTCTTGAACTCCCACCTAGGAGGTCTTGGGGTCTGATTAGAAGGAAGTGTGAGACTGTCAAAACTGCATATTTGCTTAGCAAGCACATGATTTTTCTCAGGATGCACAGTTTACTAGTGGGCTACTAATTATTTGTGAGGAAACAGAACTCCCATCAACCTGAGCCATCCATTTCTGGCACTGCATTACCTACCTTTCAGAATTGTGAAGTTTTTTTTTTGATCTTGGTGAAGAATGTAGCAGGTATTATTACTAATAAAGTACCCACGTGTAGGAATGATTGTTCTCTTTATCATTCATTCTCAGTTTCTAATGAGCTGCTTTTAGCAAGAGAGCAAAGAGTAAGGTAACCAGATTGCCTGTTCAACTGGTGTTTAAGGGAAAAGGTTGAGAATTTGGCCCTTAACTCTTTACCTTTCCTCAAACATACCATACAATTTGACAATGCTGGGCTTCCCCATATATGATTCTAGTTTGCAGGGCTTGCCTTATCTTCTACCTGGCAAACTCCCATACACGTTCTTCAAGACGTGTCCCAGCATGCACCTGCTTAGTCTTCCTGACACATAAGTTGCCATAACTTTCTTTACCCCATTAAACTGAATTATCTGATGGGAGAATCCTGTTCAGTGTTCCTAAATGTGGTAATTACCAAATGAAATTTTCTTAAAACTCAAACATCATTGTATTGTGATGTTGTTTCATCCCTGACATATTAAAAAATATATATTTTAAAGGTAAATTTGTTCACGAGTGGACACTAAAACATAAAAAATACAGTGAGAGTCTAAATTCAGTATCATTTATGAAATTTGGAATATTCAAAATTAAATGTAAATAAGAACTATAGTTTATATTTTCTTTTTTAATGTTTTTATTTATTTTTGAGAGAGAATGCAAGCAGGTGAGTAGCAGAGAGAGAGGCACACACAGTCCAAAGCAGGCTCCAAGGCTCTGAACTGTCAGCACAGAACCCGACACGGGGCTTGAACCCACAAACCGTGAGTACATGACCTGAGCTGAAGTCAGACATTTAACCTACTGAGCCACCCAGGTGCCCCTATAGTTTGTATTTTCTAAAGATGTTTTTAAACATTGAGGCACATGTGCCCCTATGAATCATCACTCCTATATTTTTGGGATTAATTCCTAATAGTGCAATTGCTGGGTCGTAGGGTAATTCTATTTTTAATTTTTTGAGGAACCTCTACACTGCTTTCCAGTTTGCATTCCCACCAACAGTGCAATACAGTTCCCACTTCTCCACATCCTTGTCAACATGTGTTGTTACCCCAATGTTTATAGCAGCGCTATCAACAATAGCCAAATTATGGAAAGAACCCAAATGTCCATCAACTGGATGGACATCTTCTTCATAAAGAAGATATGATTTATATCTACTTGTCAATAAGAATTAAATCTTGCCATTTACAACAATGTGGATGGAACTGGAGGGTATTATACTAAGTGAAATAAGTCAGAGAAAGACAAATGTTTTCACTCATAATGTGGAATTTGAGAAACTTTTAACAGGACCATTGGGGAAGGGAAGGAGAAAAAAATAGTTTCAAACAATACAGAGAACAAACTGAGGGTTGATGGGGGGGCGGAGTATGGGGAGGGAAAATGGGTGATGAGCACTGAGGAGGAGGGCACTTGCTGGGTGTTGTATGTAAGCGATGAACCATGGGAATCTATTCCCGAAGCCAAGAGCACACTGTATCTTAGCTAACTCAACAATAAATTATATTTTTAAAAATAAAACTACTTGTAAATTTTAATAATAAAGATTTTGTATTGTAAAGAGTATCTTCCAACCCAGATCTTATCTGGTTTCTATGGCAAAGTAAAGCATGCTGTGACTAGGCTAATAGTTTCCTTCTGCCCAATATTACATGTGAAGTCTTAAGATTGTCCATTTTACTTGAAAAGAGTCCAAGGTTTTCCAGGAGAATAAACAACAACCAAAAAGATCTAGATTCTTTTTGCCTCTGCATTGACTGAAAATGTAGTCAACAAGTCTGTCTTCCTCCATCCTCTGAGAAGGCAGAGTTCTTAAATGCTGATGAGAGGCTTACCTAGCAATTGCTTCCAGGCAACCTGACAAGTGGTACTGCATCTAAACAAACATGGCGTCCACAAACATTGTGTCGAGACCCCATCTCCATGAAAGGGCACAATTTTTATAGTATGAATCAGCCTGAGTGGTTACTGCTCTTACTATTTAGAAGTTCCTAATCACCCCCACCATCACCACCCAAAGCACACTGGAATAATAAAACATTAACTATTTGGTTGGAATACACAAAAATAGGTGTGCAAATTACTAATTTGGGGAGTGAAATAGTTTTCAGACTTGAATCCCCATTTTAAAAAGATCTCACTTTTAAGGCAAAAATTCTTATTGATGGCCAAGATCAAGACTCAGTTTCCCAACAGAGTAAGTTAATTTTGAAAACAAAAGGAACCAAATGTTGAGAAAGGAGAAAATAGTCAAGTTTGGTTGGAAAAGAGGTTTTATGTGGGTTTTTTTTTCTTTTGCAGGTGAGTTAAACGATAAAAATATTTTCACGGAAATATTCCCCAAAATTCCCTTTAAACAACTAGGTAAACTTGAAACATCCTGCATCTTCCCAATTTTGTACAAAGGCATGTGAAAGATGAGCTGTTTAATGATACCAGTTGTAGTTGTGTAAAAATCAAACAGCCCAACCAGAATTACTTGCATACATAACTCATTAACAAAACCTGCAAACCCTAGATAAATAGACTCAGGAGGAAAATTAAATTGCTTAACTTGTTCAAAATATGTTTTCTGAAGCACATGGCAAATGATTTAATTGATGTATATTCTAGGAGTAAGTAACAGTTTACTATTTGTGCTAACAGTTTGTGCTATTTTAATAGGCTCACAATGAGATGAAAGGTGCTAAAACCAGGTGTTTCTTTAGTGCTAGTGAAATTGTTAGAATTCTGAAAACTGCTTTCATACTAAAATTATTAACTAATTCAAAACTTAGCTTCAGAGTTTAGGGTAGTCCTACCAGCCCTTTTTGCCCTCAAAGTGAGACAGCCTAAGACCAGAGCAGAGATAACTCCTTACCTTAGATAATAGCCATATTTTCCCTCTCCCGTCAAGGGGCCCACTTACCTTTCACAGATTCCGAGACACTTCTGTTCACTTAAAACTTTTATGCCTCCTTTTGGGATGAGCACTGGGTGTTGTATGGAAACCAATTTGACAATAAATTTCATATATTAAAAAAAAAAAACCTTTTATGCCTGTATGTTTCTACCCCGATACTTGGCTGGGATCTCTGTAAACCTGAATTTTGACCTAGCCATTCTTTTGTAACTTGTGTCTGTTTCTACAACTACATTGTATCTCCAAGGGCATGGGTTATCTGTCCAGACTCTGACGTTTGCTCATATTCTGCAGTTGTGGTTTGGTTTGTCAAAATGTGATGTTGGGATTTAACCCTAAAGTTACAGTTTCACCTTCTGTGTCTGTGTAGGTCTTCTCTTCTTTGACTGCCCTGATCTGCCTTCCTCCTAAGCTGCCCATAATGAATAAGAAAACTATACTGACTGCACTGCCTATAACTAGACTGTTAACTTAAGGGATGAAGTAGGTCCTTCTATAGTAAACCATTTGCGACTGTATTTCCACAACTGTGACATCGTTGTTATTGTTGTTGTTTTCTTAATGTAATTTCAAATACAGAAAAACCAAGTTCTTGGACAAATGTCAGGATCAAAATCATTCCATGAAAATTTATCATAAAAATAATTGGGAAGGGGTGCCTGGTAGGCTTAGTCAGTTGAGAGACCAAATCTTTTTTTATTTTTTAATTTAATTTTTTTTAATTAATTTTTTTAATTTACATGTAAGTTAGCGTATAGTGCAACAATGATTTCAGGAGTAGATTTCTTAATGCCCCTTTCCCATTTAGCCCATCCCCCCTCGCACAACCCCTCCAGTAACCCTCAGTTTGTTCTCCATATTTAAGAGTCTCTTATGTTTTTGTCCCCCTCCCTGTTTTTATATTATTTTTGCTTCCCTTCCCTTATGTTCATCTGTTTTGTCTCTTAAAAGTCCTCATATGAGTGAAGTCATGATATTTGTCTTTCTCTGACTAATTTCGCTTAGCATAATACCCTCCAGTTCCATCCATGTAGTTGCAAATGGCAAGATTTCATTGTTTTTGATTGCCGAGTAATACTCCATTGTATATACATACCACATCTTCTTTATCCATTCATCCATCAATGGACATTTGGGCTCTTTCCATACTTTGGCTATTGTTGATAGTGCTGCTATAAACATCGGGGTACATGTGCCCCTACAAATCAGCACTCCTATATCCTTTCAGTAAATTGCTAGTAGTGCTATTGCTGGGTCGTAGGGTAATTCTATTTTTAATTTTATGAGGAACCTCCACACTGGTTTCCAGAGCGGCTGCACCAGTTTGCATTCCCACCGACAGTACAAGAGGGTTCCCATTTCTCCACATCCTTGTCAACATCTGTTGTTTAATGAGTTGTTAATTTTAGCCACACTGACCGGTGTGAGGTGGTATCTCATTGTGGTTTTGGTTTGTATTTCCCTGATGATGAGTGATGTGGAGCATTTTTTCATGTGTCAGTTAGCCATCTGGATGTCTTCTTTGGAGAAGTGTCTATTCAATGTCCATTTCTTCACTGGATTTTTTGGGTGTTGAGTTTGAGAAGTTCTTTATAGATTTTTGGATACTAACCCTTCATCTGATATATCATTTGCAAATATCTTCTCAAGTTCTGTTGGTTGCCTTTTAGTTTTGCTGATTGTTTCCTTTGCTGTGCAGAAGCTTTTTATTTTGATGAGGTCCCAGTAGTTCGTTTTTGCTTTTGTTTCCCTTTGAGAGGCCAAATCTTGATTTCGGCTAAAGTCATGATCTCACAGTTCGTGAGATCCAGCCCAAGTCATACTTTGTGCTGACAGTGTGGAGCCTGCTTGGGATTCTTTCTCTCCCTCTCTCTCCCTTCCCCTCCCTTGCTTGCACACTCTCTCGCTCTCTCAAAATAAACAAACATTAAAAAAAAAAAAAAAGAATGAGAAAATACATTCCAAAGATATACATGAAAATGTTCTTTGATGAGGCATTGACATTACTACATTACCTCCATATGTTGTTAAATAGAAAATAACATATTAACAATCACCAGAAATATAAAGAAATTGGTAAATGGAAACAGATACAAAAATAACCAAGATGTTGGAAGTAGCAAACAAGAACTTTAAAATAACTATAATAAAGATGTGATATATATACACAATGAAAATTATTCATCCATCAAAAGAAATAAAATCTTGCCATCCACGATGGATGGAGCTAGAGTATATTATGCTAAAGGAAATAAGTAAGAGAAAGACAAATACCATATGATTTCACTCATGTGGAATTTAAGAAACAAAACAGATGAACATAGGGGAGATAGAGAGGGAAACAAACCATAACGACTCTTAAAGAACAAACTGGGGGTTGATGGAGGAAGGTGGGAGGGAGATGAGGTAGATGGGTGATGGGTATTAAGGAGGACACTTGTGAAGACCACTAGGTGTTAGGTAAGTGGTGAATCACTGAATTCTCCTGAAACCAATATTGCACTCTATGTTAACTAACTAGAATTTAAATAAAAATTTGAAGAAAATAAAAATAAAGAATCAACAGGAAAAGTTTAGAATGAATAAGAAATAAAGAATTTCAGGAACTATATGAAAATTATAAAAATAACCAAATGGAAATATTAAAACTAAAGAATATACTAACTGAAAGCAAAAACTGTTTTGGATGGATTAATGCAGAACAGAACTTAAAAATAAGTCAAAAATTTATCCAAAATAAAAGGTTTTTTACTTAATTAACAGGAACTCAAAAACCATGCGAGACAGAACCAAACAGAAGAGACAGAGAATGGAGCAAAAAAATGTAATTGAGGAAAGATGGCTGAAGTTATTACAAATTTGATAATAAAAAAATCGACTCATTAAGACAGAAATGCAATAGGGAAACACTGGACTTAAAACCACACATAGAAAAAAACAAAATGATGCATTAGATCAGACGGGGACCTAACAGACATTTACAGCACATTCCGTCCAAAGATAACACAACACACATTCTTCTCAAGCACACATGAAATATTTCCAAGGATATATCATATATTAGGCCATGAAATAGGATAAATAAGAAGAAAACCACATGCATACCCTTAATAGTCAAGCTGCTAAAATTCCAAGATAAAAATAAATTCTTAAAAGCAACCATAGGAAAAAAGTCACATTATTAGGAAATGATGTGACAAGTAACCATTTCATTAGAAATAATGAAGGCTGGGAGAAAATGGGATGACATCTTTGGGGAGCTAAGGGATGGGGTGGGGAGGGACTGTCAAAGTTAGGATTGATACACAAGAAAATACCTTTCAAAAGTGAAGGCAAATTAAACATTTTCAGAGAAAACCAATTTGTCCATTGGTAACCTATACTGAAGGCATATTGAGGGAAATGCTGGAGGAATTTGCAGATGGAAATTCAGGTCTACGTACAGGAAGAAATGAGGGTTCTGGAGATGGTGAATAGAATATGTGGATAAATATAAAACAATTTATCTTTCTTAGAAAAATCAAATAGTTGTTCAAAGCAAAATGATAATGTGCAGTGAGATTTGTAATGTGGGAATAAAATATATGTATAACAATAGGATGAGTGGAGTGTGTGGGAAATTGTATTCTTATAAATTTCTTACGTGTATGTGTGAATTAATGCAAAAAGATCATGATATATTAAGTACACATATTATAAGTCATGGAGCAACCACGTACACAAAAAAAAGAAATGAGGCTTAACTAAAAGCCAATAAAAGAAGGGTGCACGTGGGTGGTTCAGTCAGTGAAGCCTCTGACTCTTAATTTCAGCTCAGGTCATGATCTCACGGTTCCTGAGATGGAGTCGCACACTGAGCTCTGCACTAGCAGTGCGGGGCCTGCTTGGGATTCTCTCCCTCTCTGCCCCTCCCCTGCTCACGCATGCTCGCTCGCTCTCTCTTTCTCTCTCTCACTTTCTCTGATCTCTCAAAATAAACTTTTTCAAAGACCCCAAAAAGAGAAAATGGAAAAATAATACTATTGTCACCCCTCCTTGCCCAGAAAAAGTAAAGGTAGGAAAGGAGAAGAAAGGAACAAAGAACAGAAAGAACAGGTAGAAAACAAAGGAAGATGGTAGATTTCAACCCAACCATATCAATCAAGTTAAATGTAATGGGCTAAATTCTCTAAGGCAGAGAAATTGTAAGATAGGACAAAAAAAAAAAAAAAAAAAAAAAATCCAAGTATGAGCTTTTCCCAAGAGACACACTTTAAACATAAAGACAAGTTTTAAGTGAAAAGATGGAAAATGAAAAAAAATGGAAAAATGATATACCATGCAAACACTTAGCATAAGAAATTTAGTGTGTCTACATTAATATAAGATGAATGATACTTTTAGAGCACTATACACTACAAAAGCATTGTGGAATAGTCTACATAAACCAAATGCTGGCCCATAATTAAGTCAGCCAATTGTTAAGGATGGAGGTCATAGAAAATATGCTGTCTCACCACCAGATAATGATATTGGAAATAAATAGTAAGCTATCTAGAAAATTAATGGGTCAAAGGAGAAAACTACATGAGAATTTGTGCGGTGAAGCGAAAACCTCTTCAAGGGAGATTTATGACTTAAAATGCTTATTTTAGAATTTTTAAATTTTAATTTTATTTTTTGAGAGAGAGAGCAGGGGAGGGGCAGAGAGACAGGGAGAGCGAGAATCCCAAGCAGGTTTGACACTTGTCAGTACAGAGCCTGATGTGGGGCTCAAAGTCACAAACCATGAAATCATGACCTGAGCCAAAATCAAGTCAGACGCTTAACTGAGCCACCCAGATGCCCCTAAAAGGCTTATTTTAGAAAAGCAGCAGTTTTAAAAAAATTTTTTTTTTCAACATTTATTTATTTTTGCGACAGAGAGAGACAGAGCATGAACGGGGGAGGGGCAGAGAGAGAGGGAGACACAGAATCGGAAACAGGCTCCAGGCTCTGAGCCATCAGCCCAGAGCCTGACGCGGGGCTCGAACTCGCGGACGGCAAGATCGTGACCTGGCTGAAGTCGGACGCCTAACCGACTGCGCCACCCAGGCGCCCCGAAAAGCAGCAGTTTTAAAATAAATTGTTTAAACATTCTTAAGAAACTCAGAAGAGCAAACAACGCAAAGAAATTAAAATAAGAAATCGGTAAAATAGAAAAAGAAAATCAAGGCAAAAGCTGGTTTTTGAAAAGTCTAATAGGGGCGCCTGAGTGGCTTAGTCGGTAAGTATCCGACTTTGGCTCAGGTCATGATCTCACCGTTGGTGAATTCAAGCCCCACATCGGGCTCTGTGCTGACAGCTCAGAGCCTGGAGCCCACTTCGGATATTGTGTCTCCCTCTCTCTCTGCTCCTCCCCCACTCACACTTTGTCTTTCTCTCAAAAATAAGTAAACATTAAAAAAATAAAATAAAATAAAAGTCTAATAAAAGCAGTAAATTAGCAAGACTGTTTTAGTTTGCTGGGGTTCTGTAACAAAATGCCACAAATTGTATATTAAAAAACAAATTTATTTCTCTTTGTTTCCAACAAGACACTGAAGCCCACTACAGCTTCTGTTTTGTGGGCTCAAGATCAAGAATATTGTAATATTTGTAAGATCAAGAATATTCCTAGAGCAACCACCTGAAGGTTCTGAAAACTACATGAAATTGAGGGGATTGTGGAAGGAAGTCAGAAGTTGGAAAAGCAATCCATAAAGGGGTGGGTTTCCTGAGTTTCTTTTGTCTCACAGCTATGCTCCTAAGACCAGGCCCACTTAAAGAAATCTCAATCATGTAGATGTCTAACCTCCAATGGAGCCTTGTTTTCCTTTCTAAATGAACTGTGAAAGGGGAACCTTGCAGGCTGGAAAGTATAACAGGAATTCTGGAAAGGAGAGATTTATGGAAGGTGATTAATTAACTCAGCACAACACTTAACATTCACCTCTGAGTTGTGCATGAACAGGAGAAATCTAAAACATCATAACCTTTAATATTTAGACCATTGCTCAAGTCTCATACTAACCCCTGAGAAACACATGTGCAGGACAGACCCAAAACAATATAGCCAAAACACTGTGGCTTGAACTGAGATTTAAACCATGGCCCAGTTCTCAGACTAAATCTGAGCGGTGGATGTGTGGGAATGTCTGAAAGGAAAATAGAAAAGACTTTGAAAACAGAACTGAGATTGGAAGCACTGCCCATAGAAAGCAAGACAGAACTTTTGGTCTGAGCCTAAACTGGGTTGATTGGTTAAGGAAAAAAAAAAAAAAAAGTTAACATCTTCCATAGGATTATAAGAGAACTCACAGTCTCCATAGTATCACAGTCACAATTTCCAGGATAGAATCCAAAATTACTTGGCATACAAAGCATGAGGAATGTGTGACCAATTCACACAGGGAAAGAAAACTAACAGATTTCAAGACATACAGCTATAGTAATAAGATTGGTATTGGCAGAGGGATAAACACACAGAGATCAATGCAACAGAAGAGAGAGAAATAGTGTCACTCAAGGACGACCAATCAATCTTTGACAAGTTGCAAAAGCAATTCAGTGGAGAGCGGATAATGTTCAACAGTGGTGCTGGAGTAACGGGACAGCCATAAGCGAAAGAATAAGCCCAGACTTAAACTCACACCTCAAACAAAAATCCACTCAAAGTGAATCATAGATTTAAATGCAAAGCATAACACTATAAAACTAAAAGAAGATAACATAAAATAATCAAACTTAGTGAAATTGCAAATGCTGGTAAGAATACAGAAAAACTGGATCTCATTCATTACTGGTACAGCCATTCTGGTCAATATTTGGACATTTTCTTTTATAACCATATATGCAATCATCATGCAACCCAGAATCACTCTTGATGTTTATTCTAGAGAAATGAAAACTTGGGTCTTCATAAAAACCTGAACATGATTGTTCATAGCTTTATTTGTAATAAGCCCAAACTAGAAACAACCAAAATGTCTCCCAATAGGTAAATGGTTAAATAAACTGATATATCCATATTATGGTATTCTATTCAGCAATAAAAAGGAAAAGGCCTTTTCCTTTACATATCCATAATTTATTTCCTTTATCCATAATATGGATATATCAGTTTATTCATATTTATTTATATATGTATTTATACACACACACATATATATATATATATACACATATATACATATGACAACTTTATTGGATGTCAAGGGCATAGTACTGAGTGAAAAAAATCCAATTTCAAAAGGTCACATACTGTATGCTTCCATACATATAAAATTCTCAAAATGACATTATAGAAATGGGAAGCAAATTAGTGTTTTTCAGAGGTTAGGTGGTGGGCGCAAGAAGTGATATGATTATAAAAAAGCATAAGAGAGGTCTTTACGATGATGCAATAGTTTGGTATTTTTACTGCAGTGGTCATTACACAAATCTACACATGTGATTAAATGATACAGAACTATATACAGACATTGTACCAATGTCATGTCTTGATTTTGATATTGTACTATAATTATATAAGATGTAGTCATTGGAGTAAACGGTGAAAGATACATAGTGCCTCTCTGTACTTTCTTGGCAACTTTTTATGAGTCTATAATTATTTCACAATGAAAAGGCTTTAAAAGTTAAATATTTAATTACTGGATGATTTCAATAGCATAATAGCAATCTAAGAGAAAAAAAGTGAACCTGAAGAGTGATAAATTATACAGTCTGAAGAACATGGTGGAGGGGGGACTTTTAAAAGAAAGAAAAAGAACAGAGCATCAAGGACCTGTGGAACAATATTTTTAAATTTTTAACATACTTTTTATTGGGATCCCAGAAGGAGAAGATAAGATTGGAGCCAGGAAAATTATTTGAAGAAATAATGCCCTCACACATCCCAAACTTAGTAAGACATAAATTTACAGATAAAGGAAACGTGATAAAACCCAAACAAGATAAACTCAAGGAAAAAAACATTTTGTCACATTGTAACAAAACCACTGAAAACTACTTAAAAAACTATTTTTTAAAAATCTTAATAGAAGGTGCCTGGGTGGCTTAGTTAAGGATGCGACTCTTGATTTTGGCTCGGGTCATGATCTCACCGGGTCATGATCTCACCGTTTGTGAGTTCCAAGCCCTGAGTCAGGCTCCCCACTGACAGCATGGAGTCTGCTTAGTCTTTCTCCCTCCATCTCTGCCCTTCCCCCTCACACCTGTTCTCTTCAAAAATGTCAAGGTCATATAAAACAAGAAAAAACTAAGGACCTGTTCTAGATTAAAAGACAGTAGGGGCGCCTGGGTGGCGCAGTCGGTTGAGCGTCCGACTTCAGCCAGGTCACGATCTCGCGGTCCGGGAGTTCGAGCCCCGCGTCAGGCTCTGGGCTGATGGCTCGGAGCCTGGAGCCTGTTTCCGATTCTGTGTCTCCCTCTCTCTCTGTCCCTCCCCCGTTCATGCTCTGTCTCTCTCTGTCCCAAAAATAAATAAACGTTGAAAAAAAAAAATTTAAAAAAAAAAAAAAAAAAAAGTATAGCAACATGGAATTAAATTCAACATGTGATCCTGGAACATAATAATTTTTAAAAAGTTTCTTTTTTAACTTTTTTAATGTTAATTTATTTTTGAGGGAGAAAGAGAGAGACAGAGCGTGAGTGGGTAGGGGCAGAGAGAGAGGGAGACACAGAATAAGAAGCAGGCTCCAGGCTCTGAGCTGTCAGCACAGAGACTTATGCAGGGCTTCAACTCACAAGCTGTGAGATCGTGACCTGAGCTGAAGTAGGAGGCTTAACTGACTGAGCCCCCAGGTTCCCCATTATCCTGGAACATAACAGAACTCACTGGAGGGGATACCTGGGGGACTCAGTCAGTTGAGCGTCCAACTTCAGCTCAGGTCATAAACCTCATAGTTCGTTGGTTTGAGCCCCACGTAGGGCTCTCTTCTGTCAGCACGGAGCCCACTTCAGATCCTCTATCTCCCTCTCTGCCCCTCACCCACTCACAGGCACATGTGGGTGCCTGATCTCTCTCTCAAAAATAAATAAACATTAAAATATATATACGTATATATTTCCAAAAAATCTTAATAGAACTAGAGAAAAATGAAATTGCCTATGGAAAAACAATGATTTGGATGAGTTTGGATTTCTCATCTGAAGTCATGAAACCCAAATAACAATGAAAGGACATCTTTAAAGTGCTAAAAGAAAAGAATTTTCAACCCAGACTTCTCTATGTAGCAAAATTATCTATCACAATAAAGGTGAAATAAAGACATTCTGCAAGAGATTTGAACAGGCATTTCCCCAGAGAAGATACATAGATGGCATATAAACAAGTGAAAAGATGCTTAACATAAGCCATTGTAATGATTTATGCAAACTAAAACCACAGTGTTAACACCACTATAGATCAATTGGAATGGCTAAAATAAAAATTACTGACAATAGCCAGTTTTAGTGAGGATGTACAGCAATTGGAACTCTCATCCATCACTAGTGGGAATGCAAAATGGGGTAGACACTTTGGTTAACAGTCTGGCAGTTTTTTATACAGTTAAATATACACTAACCATAGAACCCAGAAACCTCACTTCTAGGTATTTCCCTGAGAGAGAGGAAAACTTATTTAATTCATAAATTCATAGAACCCATAGTATGATACACCCCAAAAAATGTTAATTTTAACCTGCCAAATTGTTAATTTTATTCTAATTTTTTTAAAAATCTGACCAAAAAAAGCCTTGAAGTTTTACTGCTGATATCTGCCTATCTATCACATACTTAAGGAACACATAATTCCAATCTTATAAAAACTCTTCCAGGGGCGCCTGGGTGGCGCAGTCGGTTAAGTGTCCGACTTCAGCCAGGTCACGATCTCGCGGTCTGTGGGTTCGAGCCCCGCGTCGGGCTCTGGGCTGATGGCTCAGAGCCTGGAGCCTGTTTCCAATTCTGTGTCTCCCTCTCTCTCTGCCCCTCGCCCGTTCATGCTCTGTCTCTCTCTGACCCAAAAATAAATAAACGTTGAAAAAAAAAAAATTTAAAAAAAAAAAAAAACTCTTCCAGAAAATAAAGAAGGGAACATTCATGGATTCATTTCATGAGGCCAACATAAACTTGATACTAAGACCTATCAGGTTCAATAAACACAGATGCAGAAATCCTCACACACACACAAAATGTTAGCTTAAGAATCCAGCAATTTATAAAAAGAATAGTACATCTGGGATTTATCCCCAAAATTCAAAATTAGTTCAAAAATCAGTGAGTCATTGCTCAGTGGATACAGAGTTTCAATTTTGAAAAGTTCAAAAACTCTGTTACAGAACAATATGCTTCATATATTTTGATGGTCTGTCATTAAAAGTGTAAATTTTAATAATTTTTATATCTTCTTGCTGTATTGAACCTTTACTAGTATGTAATGTCTTTGTCTCTTGTAGCCTTTAAAAAATTTTAAGTCTGACATTAGTGTAGCCAACCCTGCTCTCTTTCAGTTACTATTTGCATCAAATATCTTTTTCCATTCTTTCACTTTCATCCTGTTCATGTTTTTGGATCTCAAGTGCATCTCTCACAGACAACATAGAGTTGGATCATGTGTTTTTATCCATCCTGCCAATCTCTGTCCTTTTGATTGAAGAGTTGATCCCATTTACATTTAAAGTTTTTACTGATAAGGAAATACTAACTTATGTCATTCTGTTATATTCAATCTCCTTACTAGTAATCGGTCTCTTTACATTTTCTGTATCTTTTTAAATTTAAAAAAAAATTTTAAATACACACTTATTTTTGAGAGAGACAGAGATGGCGCGTGAGTGGGGAAGGGGCGAAAGAGAGGGAGACACAGAATACAAAGCAGGTTTCAGGCTCTTAGCTATCAGCGCAGAACCCGACACAGGGTTCAAACCTACAAAATTCAAGATCGTGACCTGAGCCGAAGTCAGATGTTTAAAAAATTGAGCCACCCAGGCGCCCCTAGATTTTCTATATCTTCATGATTTAGTTTCAGTAGCCTGTATGTGTCTAGGAATTTATTCATTTTTTTAAAAAAATTGTCATATTCAATATTCATTGAATTCAATTCATTCAATTATTTATAGTAATATGATCTTCAGTATTTCTGTAGTAACAGTTGTAATGTCTCCTCTTTCATTTCTGATTTTTTTAAATTTGAATTCTCTTTTTTCTTGGTGAGTCTAGCTAAAGGTTTGTCAATTTTTTTTTTCAGAGAACCAGCTTTTAGTTTTGTTAATCTTTTCTCTTGTCATATTAGTCCCTATTTTATGTATTACCACTCTGATCTTTATTTCCTTTTTTCTACTAACATTGGGCTTAGTTCTTTTTCTGTTTTAGTTCTTTGAGGTATAACGTTAGATTTTTTTATTTGAGATCTTTCTTTTTCATAATGAAGGCATTTTATTACTATAAATTTCCCTCTTAGAACTGCTTT
Source organism: Puma concolor (assembly GCF_028749965.1). NCBI lineage: Eukaryota > Metazoa > Chordata > Mammalia > Carnivora > Felidae > Puma > Puma concolor. Next base: position 54,428,435 of record NC_141673.1, on the reverse strand, counting down.
TGCTGCATCACACAAATTTTAATAATGTTATGTTGCCATTTCGAGATTTTTTTCTTTCCTCTTTGATTTCTTCTTTGTCCCATTGGTTGATCAGGAGCATGTTGCTTAATCTCCACATATTTGAACATTTTCAGTTTTCTACTTATAATTAATTTCTAGTTCTATGCCATCAAGGTCAGAAAAGATATTTGATATGACCTCAATCTTCTTTTTTTTTTTGAGAGAGAGAGAGAGAGAGAGAGAGAGAACATGAACAGGGGAGGAGCAGAGAGAGAGGGAGACAGAGAATCCCAAATAGGCTCTGCACTGAACTCACAAACCATGGGGCTTGAACTCACAAACCCTGAGATCATGACCTGAGCTGATATCAAGAGTCAGACGCTTAACCAACTGAGTCACTCAGGTGCCCCCTGATTTCAATCTTCTTAAATCTATTAAGACTTGTTTTGTGGTCTAGTATATGATATATTCTTGAAAATATCTCATGGGTGCTTGAGAAGAATGTGTATTGTGCTGCCGTTGGACAGAATGTGCTATAAATGTCTGTTAGGTCCATCTGATCTAATGTAGTTTTGTTGTGTTGTATTTTGTTTTGTTTTGTTTTTCTAATGTGTAGTTTTAAGTCCAGTGTTTCCTTACTGATTTTCTGTCTGGATGGTCCATCTACCCTTGTTGAAAGTGGAAAGACTCCATGAATTTGTAAGTTATAAGAGAAAACTACTAAGAAATTTTTCCCCTGAGTCTGTTTCAGGTCCTCTACCCCACTCCTTCTATACTTCACCCACCTGTGCTAGTAGTGCCCCTTTAAGGGATCAAGTGGGAGAAGCACCAGGTTGATGAAGTTGGTTCTCTGCTATGGTGTTATCAGCTCTGATTACATTGCAGCAGGCAGATGACTTACCTGAGCATATTGGTACAATACTGCTGAAGCTGTGTTTCTCCCCCCTGTCTCCTCTCTCCCCTCTTCTTCACATCCTTTGGAGAAGTACCATGCTGCTATTTAAAAGTGTGAAATGTGGAGCCGCACTTCCTGTATTCCCAGCCCACCATGTAGCTATTTAACCATGGGAAATTTAACTTAGCCTCTTCCTGCTTGAGTCTCCTCATCTGTAAAATGGATGTAGGAGTGTTTATTTGAAGGATTATTATAAGAACTACATAAGAATATTTGTAAAATGCTTAGATCAATACCTATGTGTGCCACCTTAATTGGATTCCTATTTCATGTGCCTGGAACATACTAAGTGTGATATTTATATCCCTGAAATAAATCTTTCTCTGAAATAGAGGTGGCAAGAGTCCTTGGAAGAATAGGTCTTGTCTCTTTTCCTCTTCTCTCTCAATCCCTCTCCAATTTTCTCTTTTGCTACTTCTCACTCACTTAGCACGTATTTAGTGAGCAGCTGTGTACCAGGTGGTGTTTTAGGCTGTGGTTATATTTTGAATTAAAAAAGCATTATCGGGGGCCCTGGGTGGCTCAGTCAGTTAAGCACCTGACTTCAGCTCAGGTCATGATCTCATGGTCTGTGGGCCCAAGCCCCGTGTCAGGCTCTGTGCTGACAGCTCAGAGTCTGGAGCTGCTTCAGATTCTGCGTCTCCCTCTCTTTCTGCCCCTCCCCCACTCACACTCTGTCTCTCTCAAAAATGAATGAACGTTAAAAAAATTTTTTTTAAGCATTGTTCTTGTCTTCTTACAATATAATGAAACAAATCAGTACTTGAACAGACTATTACAATGCCTTGAGGTGGGGAGAGGAGAGGAGAAGGCAGGATGCAAGGTATTTTGTGTTTATGCTGTTCCTTTATTTCTCTTTCTGTCTCTCTGTCTCTGTCCCCTTTCTTTCTCTCTCTCTGTGTGTATGCCTCCCGAAGGAAATTAAACTAAGAAATTTTCTGGTCAAAGTACACAAAGAGCTAGCTATCTTCTATTAATAGAATAGAATAGAATAGAATAGAATAGAATAGAATAGAAAAACCTGTCTATTAGTAGACAGATTTCAATTATTACTGTTAGTAGCTAGTCTGAGATAGTCTGGTTGCAGTCAGTTCCAGCCAGCAGGGGGCAGGAGTGTCTAGCTGTACAAGTCATTGCAGTTCTTTTGGTCTTTCCAAAACCTGTGTTAAATAAGAAGTGCTTCTAATTTGATGTGTCAGATCTTTTCATTTAAAAAAAAAAAAAATTAATGTTTATTTATTTTTGAGAGACACAGCATGAGCAAGGAAAGGGCAGGAAGAGCAGGAGACACAGGATCCGAAACAAGCTCCAGGCTCTGAGCGGTCAGCACAGAGCCCTACTCGGGGCCTGGACTCGAAAACCTCGAGATCATGACCTGAGCCGAAGTCAGACACTTAACCGACTGAGCCCCCCAGGTGCCCCAGATCTTTTCGTTTTTCAGCTATGCAATTGGTGCATAGTAAAAAATGGCTATGGGTATTGTCATGTTAAAACTGGTAAATTGGAATCAGTTTCTGATTATGAGTCTTGATTTTGATTTCCCACAAAGATTTGTCCTCTCCTTAGACCTCCAAACAAAAAAAAATCTATCTTCACATTCAGCAGATCATGTCAACTGGAGATAGGAATGGAGGGAAAAACATTTATTCTCAAGATATCAGGCCTCATCAGCTGGGCAACCTTGGACTGGCTTATTTAACTTCTCTGAGCTTTTGCTTAATATGTTTTCTTTCCTTTTTTTTCTTTTTTAATGTTTATTTATTTTTGAGAAAGAGAGAGACAGAGTGTGAGCAGGGGAGGGGCAAAGAGAGAAAGAGGGAGGCACAGAATCCCAGGCAGTCTCCAGGCTCTGAGCTGCCAACACAGAGCCCAATGCGGAGCTTGAACTCATCAAAACCAAAGGATCATGACCTGAGCCAAAGTTGGACACTTAACCAATTGAGCCACCCAGGCATCCCTGCTTAAGACTTTTTCGAAGACTAGAGTGGAGGTTATATTAGACTGACCAGGGAAACACACCGTTCAGGGACTGTGGACATTCAGAGGATACATCCAGGTTAGGAGCACCTGGTGACTCATTTGGATAAGCAGCCAACTCTTGATCCCAGCTCAGGTCATAATCTCACGGTTTGTGGGTTCGAGCCCTGCATCTACATTGTGAAGTCTGCTTGGGATTCTCTCTCTCCCTCTCTTTGTGCCCCTCCCCCATTGCTCTCTCTCCCTCTCTCTCTCTCTCTCTCTCTCAAAATAAATAAATAAAAACTTAAAAAAAAAAGAAAGAGGATTCATCCAGTTGACATTGAAGAGCTAAGCCACAGATATCACCTTGCTGCCTAATATCTTGGCTTTCTGCACTCACAGTGGTTACAACAGAGAGCCATGCATTCCCAGAAGTCAGATCCAGCTCAACTGTGTTAAAAATCTAGGCTTCTTGGGGCGCCTGGGTGGCGCAGTCGGTTAAGCGTCCGACTTCAGCCAGGTCACGATCTCGCCGTCCGTGAGTTCGAGCCCCGCGTCAGGCTCTGAGCTGATGGCTCAGAGCCTGGAGCCCATTTCCAATTCTGTGTCTCCCTCTCTCTCTGCCCCTCCCCCGTACATGCTCTGTCTCTCTCTGTCCCAAAAATAAATAAACGTTGGAAAAAAAAAATTTTTTTTTAAAAATCTAGGCTTCTTATGTGTTTCCAGGGATCTTACTTTTTATCCCTTTGTTTAATATTTATTTTACAAAAGATGTTTTGAGTTCCCACACAACATACAAATTGTTCTCTAGCCTTGTTGCAGGCTTTCATAGGCTTCATTTGTGCTTTCTAAATATTCCTTGAGACAACCCGTATAGAGAATACTCCTCAATTTCCTTGTTTTTATTATTTAATTTCTTCTTAATCATGAGTGTTTTATTTTAAATGTTCAAAAATCATACAAGTTCAGGGGCGCGTGGGTGGCTCAGTGGGCTGAACATACAACTCTTCATTTTGGCTCAGGTCATGATTCCAGGGTCATGGGATCAAATCCACACTGGGCTCCTGCTGAGCATGGAGCCTGCTTAGAATTCTCTCTCTCTCCCTCTGCCCCTCTCTCCTGCTCATGCTCTCTCCCTTTCTCTTTAAAATTAAAAAAATAAAATGAAAATTTTTAAAAATTAAAAAAATAATACAAGTTCAAGATAAAAATTTTGAGGAAATATATGTTGAAGACAAAAATTGTTTAATATTTTATTGACTAGTGACAGCCAGCACTAATGTTTTGCTATATATCTTTCTAGTCTGGCTGTCTCTACCGGTTTTTTTTAAATTTTTTTAAAGTTTATTTATTTTGAGAGACAGAGCAGAGGAGGGGCAGAGAGAGAAGGAAACACAGAATCCGAGGCAGGCTCCAGGCCCTGAGCTGTCAGCACAGAGCCCAATGTGGGGCTCGAACCCACGAACTGTGAGATCATGACCTGAGCTGAAGTCAGATGCTTAACCGACTGAGCCACCCAGGTGCCCCTGGTTGTCTCTATCTTTAAGAAACATGGAATCACACTGGATATGACAGAGGCTGAGAATTGTCTCCCACTATTTGTTTTTCTTATCTTCTTTAGTAGTAAGATCCGAAAGTTTTAGTTCAGCCCATCACCTCAACTTGCAGCCTGGTGTGGCCATTCGACGTTAAGTTCCAGCCAATGGGCTATAAGTACAAATGAATGAATGGAAAATTCTAGCAAATTTCCTTAAAGTAGGGGCATGCCCTTCCTTTCTTTCTCCTCCTTCCCCCTAGTTAGAATACAAACAATAATGATCAGAGCAGGAGTAGCTAGCTTAACTACAAGAAGCCCCATGCTGAAACTGGCAGTACAATAACATGGAAGGAGCCTGAGTTTCTGGATTACCTTGGGATGGCCATTCCAGCTTGGACTTCTATGTTTACACGAAGGCAAAATGAGTTCAACCTTGCTAAGCCATTGTGCTTGGCATTTCTGCAACTCACAGCCATACTTAATTCAAACGAATATACTGGGTGACGTGTGTATCTAACACAATCACATTCAAATATCCAGTCTCTTTTCCTTAAGGGGGGCGGAGGGCAGAGAGAGGGAAAGAGACAATCCCAAACAGGCTCTGCGCTGTTAGCACAGAGACCGATGTGGGGCTTCATCTCACATATTGTGGGTTCATGACATGAGCTGCAATCCAGAATCAGAAGCTTAACCGACTGAGTCATCCAGTCGCCCCTACTCTCATCTACTGTTGGGATTTTATTGTTCTTTTTAGAAAAAAACATTATTGTTTTATATTTATAAAATAATATGTAATGAATGTGTAAGTTTGAAGAATAATAAAATAAACACCGTGGAGCCCTCCATCCAGTCCCTGAACTAAACTATCAATACTTGAAGCTGCCTGAGGGCTCCTCTCTAATCTCAACCCCTGCCAACCCCCAAAGAAAAATACTGTACAGAAGTTTGTGGTTTCCATCCCTCCCTTGTTGTTATTTGCCTTACTACATATGTATCTCAGTTGCTGAAGCCAAAAGCCTTGGTGTCATCCTTGATTTCTTATTGCTCCTCCCCACCCCGCCCTCCATATCCAATCTGTTAGCAAATCCCATTGGCTCTGCCCTAAAAATATATCCAGAAAACACCACCACATCAACATTCTACTCCAAGCCACCAGTTTTAATTTCCTATTGCTGCTGTAATACAGTTACCACAAATTCAGTGACTTAAAACAAGACAAATTTATTATCTTAAAGTTCTGGAGATACAAAGTCAAAAATGGGTCTTATGAGCTAAAATCAAGGCTTCAGCAGAGCTCTGTCCCTTCTGGAGGCTCTATGGGACACTTTGTTTCCTTGTCTTGTCCAGCTCTTAAGTTCATCTACATCCCTCGGTCATGGTCACTTTCTCTGTCTTTAAAGCCAGCAGAATAACATCTACACATTTTCCTCACTCCTTTTCTCTCACATACCTGTGCTTCTGTTGTTACATCTCCTCGTGATTTGGACCATTCTGGATCTCTCTCACAAGAATCCATGCGATTACATTGGGCCCACCTGGATAATCCAGGACAATTTTTCCATCTGAAGATCCTTCATTCAATCATAGGCAAAGTCCCTTCGGCTGTGTGAGGTAATATATTCACAGGTTCCAGGATTTAAGATTTAGACTCTTGGGGGTCCATCTTGGGGTGGGGGCAATTTTTTGTCTACCACACATACCTATGAAATCCTAGGAAAACTGTTTGCATCCTAGGGTGGTCATGTAGTTGGAAGGTACCATGATACTTACTGTGGAAGATTTGTGAACCAAGTTCCTATCATACTTTGATTTGAGGGAGCGACCACAGAGACAGAGATGTAAAGGGAGAAGGGCCAATTTTATTTTATTTTTTTTAATTTTTTTTCAACGTTTATTTATTTTTGGGACAGAGAGAGACAGAGCATGAACGGGGGAGGGGAAGAGAGAGAGGGAGACAGAATCGGAAACAGGCTCCAGGCTCTGAGCCATCAGCTCAGAGCCTGACGCGGGGCTCTAACTCACGGACCGCGAGATCGTGACCTGGCTGAAGTCGGACGCTTAACCGACTGCGCCACCCAGGCGCCCCGAGAAGGGCCAATTTTAATCTGATGCCTTAGCAGGGCAGGGGTTTGAATTTGTGATCTGAGCAAGGGGGCTGTATGTAGTTCAGGGCACAGTGAGTTACTTGATGTGGATAATCCTAGTTTGTGACCGTAAACCTAGACATCTAAGATGGCAAGATCACCCTATGTAACAGTTGGAACCATCTGATATGGTGACAACCTGTAGGGGCAGGTGGGGGGAGGGGGATACATTGATTCTTTAATCCTGGGGAAGGCCTAATTTCTGTAAAATTCCCCAAGTATACTGTAGCAATCTACTTCAACATTAGAAAGATGATGCTTTGGTTCCATTAGAAAAAGATATTAGAGAGCTTCACCATGCTAGGAAAAGAATAAAGAATACTATTAACTTTGCCATTGGCAATGAGTATCTGCTGGCATAGGAGTGAAGGGAGAAAGTACATTAGGTACCCGTGTACTCGGTAAATGGGTAGACTGTGGTTAAAACATGTACTTAATCAAAGGGGGCATGTTACCTACAGTTACTGCTGAGAACAAGCGGATCCCATAGATTGTAGATGGAGGTACTGAATGTGCTGAAGTATAGGAGATCCAGATAGACATGCTCATGAATAGTAGACACACGAATGAAAACAATCAGGGTCACACACCTTTGGGCTCCTGGAATCTGTTTGGGGCTTAGCAATGGCAGGAAAGACTTTTATGGAAAGGAAAGCTGCTGATTGCAACTGACCAGTGAATCATTACCATTTGTGCTGGGTATTTTCCTCTTTCTCTTCTAAATCCACTCTCCCCTATTTTGCTTCCTTCTCTGTACTCTAAGATATGAATATTGAACATCAACAAGCTTCTGAATCCCTGAGGTTCCTGTTGGGTTTGGCCAATGGGAGGCACTGGCAGGAGGGAATAAGGAAGGAAGAGAGTGAGGGCAAGGCATTATTCTTCCAGCCCACTTCCTACAGGCTCGCTGTGGGACATCTGCTACATTACAGCTACTCACACTAGATTCCAGTAACTGGTCCTCTCCCTGTGTCTTCAGGGTGGAGAGGAATAATAGGTCGTCATAGTTTTCAGCCCACGGTGGGTATTTCACCTTCCCTTAAGGGTTCTTTTAACCTGCCCATACTTTTGTAAATAGCCCTGTTGTTAAGCAATCCTTAAATACCCCTTGTAGGAGTGCCATCCATTTCTTGCTTGTCTCCTGACTGATAAATCACTCAAACTAAGAAACAGATCCCCCACCAAGGGAATTCCTTATGAGCCTGAGGAGTTCAGGGGTGGCTTAAGGCACTGGGAGGTGCTTCTGAATAAAATAATCTAGTTTTTTGACCTAAAGGAATGTAGCAACACTTGTAACACCTTGGAATTCATTTATTCAATAAATAATTATTGAGCATATGTTTGTTATCTGCCAGACACTGGAAATACAGCAGTGAGGAAAACAGACAAATACTCCAGTGCTAGTGAACCTTTATGCAGGTGAAGGAGACAGATGATAAACAGGGTGAATAAAATGTATGCTGTATGTTCGACGCTATGAAGGAAGAATAAAGCAGGGAATGGAGATGGGGGAGTTGGAAGGTGTGCAATTGTAAATTGGATGCTCGGGGAGAAAGCACCATCTGAGTAATGACCTCAAAGAGAGTCGGCAAAATGGTTGACGGCATATAAAAATAGGACATAGACTATGAAGTCGGTGCCTGAAACGTTACCTACCAGATATCTGCAGGTGAGAGATTGTGCTGTGTCTGTGACATTACATGAAACAAGCTTTTTTCCAAGGATGCTCCCGCCAAATTTTCAATATGGCAGCTGCCAGCAGCAGTGCTGATGGTGCTGAGATTGAGCTGAGGGAATGTGGGCATGCCTGGCATTTTTTCCAACATTAGGCTGAAAACTCATCATCTCCCTTTCTAATCCTTGGAACGGGTGTATTGCAGTGTAAGGAATTCATCTTTTTCCCATGCTGCTTCTTGTAAAGACGTGAAAGAGTCTCTGAAGAGCTGTGTAAAGAAGTGGCAGAAAGAGGGAGTGGTCAACATCCAGGGGCCTTCTGCCCTGGGGTCTCATCCCCATTTCCTCCCTTCACTACCCCTCAGCTTAAACTCACCAGGAAGAGTAACAATGAGAGCAGGCTGTGGCCTCTTCAATACACAAGATCAGACCAGGGAACTGATACCTCAGAGGAATATGAGCTCACAGGCCTGAATAACAAGATACCTCGATCAGGTAGGTAGTTGCTGCTCGTAACAGAAACACATCTATAGTGATACATAAGGGTTAATTTTCCCACATAATTGAAGTCCAGGGAAATAAGCAATCAAGGGCTAATAAACCAGCTGCACAAAGCCATAAGAAGCCAGGCTTTTTTTCTCCACCCTTCTTAGCAAGTAGTTTCCACCCTCAAGATCACAAAGTGGCTGCATGAAAGCGCAGCCATCATATCTGTCTTTCCAGGAAAGAGGGAAGGGCCAAGACTACACCTCAGCTGAGCTTTTTCAAAGTCCTACTTATCAACTTCCACTTAACCGTAAGGGTATCAGGAAGGGATGTTTTGAGCATTTTGTACATTTACAGTACTGTTTGCTACTTATATGCTTTTTATGAGTTGTCTTTGTTTTAGGAAATTTATTTGGAATTGGGGTTGATGTGAAATGCATTATAACTTTTACTATTTAATAACTCACAACCTCTCATTTTCTTTTTTTAATATGAAATTTATTGTCAAATTGGTTTCTATACAACACCCAGTGCTCATCCCAAAAGGTGCCCTCCTCAGTACCCATCACCCACCCTCCCCACCCTCCCACCCCCCATCAACCCTCAGTTTGTTCTCAGTTACAACCTCTCATTTTCAAAAAGGGCTGATGACATTAAGCAGGAAATGACTGTAATAGGGAACTAAGTCCAATAGTGTAGTGTAGTGTAATAAAAAAATCATTATAATCAAGTTTATCCTAAGAATGTAAGCATAATCCATATCAGAAAAGTCTAGCAGGGCGCCTGGGCGGCTCAGTCAGTTAAGCGTCCAACTTCAGCTCAGGTCATGATCTCCCGGTTGGTGGATTCAAGTCCTGCATTGGGCTCTGTGCTGACAGCTCAGAGCCTGGAGCCTGCTTCAGATTCTGTGTCGCCCTCTCTCTTTGCCCCTCCCCGACTCATGCTCTGTTTCTCTCTCTCTCTCTCTCTCAAAAATAAATAAAAACATTAAAAAAAAATCTAGCAATAGAATTCCTTCATAATATTCTACAGAATATCAAATGATAAACTCATAAAATGTTTATGATTTTCATTTATGCTAAGATTAAAAAAAAATTTTTTAATGTTTATTAAAACATTAAAAGCCAAAGCAGGCTCCAGGCTCTGAGCTGTCAGCACAGAGCCCGATACAGGGCTCAAACCCACTAACTGTGAGATCATGACCTGAGCTGAAGTCTGGCACTTAACCAACCGAGCCACCCAGGTGCCCCTATGCTAAGATTTTTTTTATGTTTTTTCTTTTTTTAGTTTTTATTTTTGTAAGTAGGCTTCATGAGTAGTGTGGAGCCCAACATGGGACTTGAACTCATGACTCTGAGATCAAGACATGAGGGATGCCTGGGTGGCTCAGTCGGTTATGCATCCGACACTTGATTTCGCTCAGGTCATGATCTCACAGTTTGTGAGATGGAGCCCCATATTGGGTTCCGAACTGGCAGTGCAGAGCCTACTTGGGATTCTCTCTCTCCCTCTCTCTATCCCTCCTCTACTAGCACACACACCCTCTCTCTCAAAATAAATAAACTTAAAAAGAAAAAAAAAGACCTGGGCTGAGATCAAGAGTTGGATGCTTAACCAACTGAGTCACCCAGGCACCCCCTTTTAAAAATCTTAACAAACATGAAATAGAAGGAAACTCCCTTATCTTGACAAGGGTTTAATACCAAAAACTTAGAGCAAACTTTTTCTCAGTGGAAAAAATTTACATGTGTTCACTTTGAGATCAGGAAAACACAAGGTTGCTCACATTCATTGGCTGTATTTTACATGGTTCCACAGCACCAAGTAAGCTGTGTAAGAAAAGAAAAAGAAATAAGTGATGTAAGAATTGGGATGGGGGAGAAAAGATAAAGCTGTCACTGATTCTCAATGATATGATTATGTATATAGAAAATTTACATTCAACAACCAAACTATTCAGCATGAAAGAGTATTCAGAACCACCACCAGATATAAGATGAATTGATACAAATCAATTTGTATCAATTGGTTTGACATTTCTGAGTTAATAATCAACTGGAAAATATATAATTACATTTCACTTATGAGTTAATAATCAACTGAAAAATAGAACATAAACAACAAAAATATAATATAAACAACAAAAATATAAGTACCTGGCTAAGTCAGTTAAGCACCTGACTCTTGATTTCAGCTCAAGTCATGACCTCATGGTTTGTGATCAAGCCCCGCATTGGGCTTTGTGCTGACAACGTGAACCCTGCTTGGGATTCTCTCTCTCTCTCTCTCTCTCTCTCTCTCTCTCTCTCTCTCTCTGTCTCTCTGCCCCTCCCCAGCTCATGCACTCATGCACTCCCTCTCTCTCTCTCTCTCTCTCAAAAATAAATAAACATTTAAAAATATATACATATATATGTAAGAATTTAATTTACCAAATAATAGACAAGTTATCTATGAAAATATTTTTAAACTGTTAAGACATAGGGAAATATTTGAGTAAATGGAAAGAAAGTTTGCTATGTTGAATGAGATAACATTATTATGAAGGCATCTACTCTCCCCAGATTAATCCACAAATTCCATGCAATCTCAAGCAAAATTGAAGCTGTGTTTTTGTTTTGTTCTGTTTGGTTTTGTTGTTTGTTTGGAAACTCAACAGTTAAAAGTTATTTGAAAGAACAAAACTTCATGGTTACCTAACTTCTTCAGTTGTAAAAGAAGAGCCAAATGGGGAGGAACAGGTGTTAAGATACACTACAAAGCCATGGAAATAAGGAAGAGTAGAGTATAAGAACAGACAAATAGACACTGGAACAGAATAGAGAGTTCAGAGATAGACCCACATGTATTTGAGACTTATTACCTGGAAATAAGGGAAAGGACGAACTTTTAATGGATGGTTTTGGGAAAACTGGATCACCAAATGGAAAAAAGTAAAACTGTTTTCCTTCCTGACAGGATAGTTAAATGTGGACCACAAATATATTCAAGACTAAATGTGAAAAGCAAATTCCTAAAGATAATAGAAAATAACGTAGGAGAATATCTTTGTGACCCAAGGCCTCAGGGACATCCTTGACTCTCTAGTAGATAAAGATGGCCGCAGGTAGTGCAAAGAAAAGGGACACTGGATTAAAAATATCCCAAATTTAAAGACAACAGACTACAATCATAGTAGTCCCAATAAATCCTCTCTCCCTGGAATAAGCTCCTAGTTATCCCCCAATACCCTTGAATATGCTGGGTGAAATAATGATCCTGGTCAGTTGGTACCCCATTACCTTTTCAGTAGACACCAGAGTTATCTATTCTACCCCAACTGTGTAGGGTTAGATAACGTATCTCATGATTTGCCCCTTTCTAAGCCCCTTGGATCACATGTTGACCGACATAACTTTTTGTTAAACTGAGTGACAGTCTCTTAAGCAAGATTTACTTTCTACTTGGGATATTAACATTTCATGTTGGTCCGAGGGACTGACTCTTCAAGTCCCAGGCTTCTCCCTCACTCATCTTTGTCCTCTGACAGCTCTGATAGATTTTATTGTTTTTGCACTGTGAAATGCTCCTGAATGTTTTATTGTTTTCATGATCTCACAGTTCATGAGTTTGAGCCCCCGTGTCAGGCTCTGTGCTGACAGCTCAGAGCCTGGAACCTGCTTCAGATTCTGTGTCTCCCTCTCTGTCTGCCATTCCCTCACTCGTACTCTGTCTCTCTCTCTCCCTCTCAAAAACAAATAAAACACTGAAAACATTAAAAAAAATAAAGTTGACCCTTTCTATTTCCTATGCCCAAAGTCCTGGGATACCCTGACATATACCCCCACTCAGTATTGACAACAGAACACTGCTATTAAGAAGAAACAATTAGGGAACAGTAAAAATCCTTGCTCATGATAAACAGAGACCATCCTCTTTAGAAGATTGCTAGCATCAGGGCTATTAGATTTTTGTCCAGGTATGTATACAAACATTGCTTCCAGAGATTTTCCTCCTTGGAAAGGAGAGAGGATTAATTACTGGCTTATTTGTTGAAAAAACATCCCCCAAACACCCCATCGCTCTAAAACATCCCTGTCTTAGTTGGGAAAGTGACCTTGGTCCATGCTTGAGCATCCTGGTTTGAGGTGGAGTCTCCCTAGAGTGTGGACACGGGATGGGGCAGGTGTGGAAGAAACCAGACAAAATGCCTTATGCTTTTGTAAGGATCACTCTTGTTTTTCATCATCCTGTCCCTGCTGGATGTCCCTCAGCCTCAGAGCCTGCTCAGTGGTAGTAGAATGTGGTACGTGTCCCTTTCCTTCAATCTGGGCAGGAGAGGGCCTTGGATCTCCCATCCAAAAACTATGCCTGGACCCGGAGTTCCTCCTTGTTCTGACTTTCCTCAAATGCTGGAAATTTCTGCCTAAGATCCTGTTTCTCTCCAAGGATCCACCCCAAGACTTGTATGTGCCCCGGGAGCTCCAGGATTCTGAAAACTCATAATGTCAGCTCTATTTTCATCTTAGCTTCGGCTTCACACAGAACCTGGTACCGACTTGGGTTTTTGCAGTAGTCTTTCCTGGCACTTAGCTCATTATGGTTCCCCGCCCCCGCCCTCTCCATTTTCGTTTTGGAAGGACTTCTATGTTCTGTGGCAGGACCAGTAGAGTCTTGCTCATAAGGATCTTGGGTAATTCACTGGCCTGGGCAGGTTGGCTCTTCCCTCTGACCTGGAGATCCTCTGATCCCCTCTGTACCCTCAACATGCTCTCCTGCTTTGGGGCACCTAGTGTTCTCTCAGTCATAGCAATTGCATTCTTTTTCTGGCTCTTTCTTGAAACCTGAAATTTAGCATGCTCCTTCTGACACTGGCTGCTCTCTCTGGCTTCCCTATTAATTTTTTTTTTTTAACGTTTATTTATTTTTGAGACAGAGAGAGACAGAGCATGAACGGGGGAGGGTCAAAGAGAGAGGGAGACACGGAATCTGAAACAGGCTCCAGGCTCTGAGCGGTCAGCACAGAGCCCGACGCGGGGCTCGAACTCACGGAGTGTGAGATCGTGACCTGAGCCGAAGTCGGCCGCTTAACCGACTGAGCCACCCAGGCGCCCCGCTGGCTTCCCTATTAAAGACAAGCACCTAGGAAGCTGTTGGGTCTTGCCCCACTCTGGCATAACCCTCAGAAAGCCAAAAGTCAAGCTGTCTGAGGTTAGGGGCAATGCAATCAAACAAGCCTGGGCTGTGCTCAGGCTCTGTGTCCAATGTTACCAGGAAGCTGCTCTTTAAAGCATGGCTATCGTGTCTCTGGATCTTGTGCAATCAACATGCTCAGTGATGTGGGCCATTCCTTGCTTACTGAAGCCCCTAGACCACATAGATGCCCATCTACTGTATCGTAATTTTCTAGGCCACTAGCTTTCACAGAGTCTCCTGATAGTTGAGAAGCAAGGAGCTATTTGGACTTAACTATTTCCCTGGTTTCTTTGACCCCTGACCCTGATTTTAAAAATATAAAGTCGGGGCGCCTGGGTGGCGCAGTCGGTTAAACGTCCGACTTCAGCCAGGTCACGATCTCGCGGTCCGGGAGTTCGAGCCCCGCGTCGGGCTCTGGGCTGATGGCTCAGAGCCTGGAGCCTGTTTCCGATTCTGTGTCTCCCTCTCTCTCTGCCCCTCCCCCGTTCATGCTCTGTCTCTCTCTGTCCCAAAAATAAATAAACGTTGAAAAAAAAAATTAAAAAAAAAAAAAGAAAGACTTATCAAATGTTGGGCATATCACCATAGTCATGAAAGTCATATGTTACTGCGTGCAAAGTAACCAAGACTTGGTCAAGAATCTACACTGTTTTCATTGATCTGAAGAAGAACTCCTGTAGTTACTCAAGTTTTATTTCAAACATTTAAGACACGTATTTCTGGCACACACCATGTGCCACATATTGTTGCCTTCACAGTGGCCAGGTATTGTTACAGGGGAGGTATTAAAATCAGGAGAAAGAAATCTCATTTTTCTTTTAAAAATTAAAAAAAAAATTTTAATGTTTATTTAATTTTGATAGAGGGAACACAGAGGGGGAGGAGAAGAGAGAAAGGGAGACAGAGGATCTGAAGCAGGCCCCAGGCTCTGAACTGTCAGCACAGAGCCTGATGTGGGGCTCAAACCCATCGACCCTGAGATCATGATCTGAGCTGAAGTCGGATGCTTAATTGACTGAGCCACGCAGGTGCCCTTAAATTTTTTAAAAATGTTTATTTATTTTTGAGAGACAGAATGTGAGTTGGGGAGAGGCAGAGAGAAGGAGACACAGAATCTGAAGCAGGCTCCAGGCTCGACGTTGGGCTTGACGCGGGGCTCAAACTCAGAAACCACAAGATCATGACCTGGGCCAAAGTCAGGCACTTAACCAACTGAGCCACCCAGGTACCCCATCATTCTTTAAAAAAAAAAAAAAAAAAAAAAGTTTATTTATTTTGAGAGAGAAAGTGAGTGAAAGAGAGAGAGAGAAAGAGAATGTGAGCGGGGGAGGGACAGAGAGAGAGGAAAAGAGAGAGAACCCCAAGCAGGCTTTGTGCTGTTAGCTCAGAGCCTGACTTGGGGCCTGATCCCCTGAACTGTGCGATCATGACCTGAGCCAGAATCAAGAGTCGGATGCCTAACCGACTGAGCCACCCAGGTGCCCCGAGATATCTCATTCTGCTGGCAGCATTCATGTACTCACGCAATCACTCATTTACTAACTCACTCAATAAACATCTTTTGAGGGAAGGATGCAGCTATTCAGGGAAAGCTACATGGGAAAAGATGCATGGCAGTTCTCGCTTCCACAAGATTGATCCCAGTCCTGTCTGCAGGAGCAGGGGAGCAGTTGGCCCAGTGTGTACACCTCAGTACCTCATTTTATTTTTCTTTGCCTGATTTCTTGTCATGTTTTTCAGTACCTTTCTTTCTCTATGATTGAGGACAAGAATCCGTATAACTAAAACAAGTGTTAACGAAGCCCACTATACACATTCCAGTTGCCAGGAACATAGCTATGAATCATGCAAAGGCCTGTCCACCGAAGAAACTGTAAGACAGAAAGATAACCTTACAGTTACACGGGATATACGTTATTCCCACAGGGAAATGTACTGAATGTTAAGACAAACCCAAGTTCGTTCTTTCTAAGCAAACAATCTGAAAGGAAGGTTCCAGTCACAACACGTGCAGGAAACAGGTGAAGGGAGGACACAGGCCTCCAACTTTAACAGATTTTTCAAGGGACCCCATGCCACTTCTGAAATACAGATGAAGTAGGAGCACACATGTTACAGTCAAAAAAGCTGGAATGCTGACTCACTACTTTCTAGCTAGAGGACCTCCAGAGACCGAATTAATCTCTTTGAGACTGAGTTTCCTCATCCATGAACTAGAAACAGTAATTCTTCATTCACAGGATTTTTCCAAAGGTTAAATCCTATGAGATAGTAAATGCATTTAGTACAGGGCTTCCCACACAGCTGTTCTGTAAATGATAACTATTATCTCTCTTCACACTCAGAGGAGGTCTCATAAGACAAACCTAGTCTGGATGCTGCTTGGCACGAACGTTCTGTCTCCCGATTTCTCCAGTTAGGAGATATGGAGCTAGGCCAACATGATTTCCTACCTCTATAACTGGCTTTATGGGACATATCTTTTAACTCCAAAGCAGCTGGACATAGATGTATCAGCTGCGATGAGATAAGGCTAAGCAGGAAGAATAACATTTGATGAATGAGCAGTAGCTTGAGGAGCAGGAAGAAATGGCCAGAGAATGAACTAAACTGAGGCCGTAAGAAATCTAGACGAGGAGGCGGCATTTGAAATCCAAGAAAAGATGAACAAATAACCCCTGACGTTAATATTCAGGGTGGATCATTGACTTCAGGAAGATGCAGCCAGAGGGACTGAATGTTCAGCCATGTGTGCAGACAAAACTCTTGGATACAGGGACCTAAGAGCAGGCAATATTCTGAGATCCAGGCAGGTGGGGATAATATGGAGCTGGATTGAGGAACTCTCAGTCAAGGAGGGGTCTGGGGATTTATAAAAATAATCTTAAGGAATTGAGGGGGTACCAGATAGCTTACAAACCAGGGTTTCAAACATAGGAGAACAAAACAGTGATCTAACTACTGGGACTGATGTTCACAAACTTAGTACTACTGACATTTTGAATTGGATAATTCATTGTTGGGGGGTGCTGCTGCATGCACTGTAATATGTTTAGCATTGGCCCAGATGCCATTAGTATCCCCTCTCCAAGTTGTGACAATCTAAAATGTCTGCACTCATTGCCAAGGGGTCCCAGTGCAGGGAGGATGACAGGATGGGAGGGGGGAAATTGTCCTCCCTCAGTTGGGAACCACTGGGTTAGATGATGCTGAAAGAGCACTGCAGAGAAAGCGCTGCTCCAATGGTGAAGACCAGGGGGAGAGGGTCTCACCAATAAGCTGATCCACAATAAGCAATGACTGTCAGTGGCCCAGTAAGACAGTGTAGTGAGCATTCTGCCCAGATCCCTGCCCCTTCTATCATTTCTGTGTAGCTTGTCTGGTCTTCTCCTCCTCCTCCTCCTCCTCTCCCTCCTCCTCCTCCCTCTCCCCGTCTTCCTCTTCTTCCTTTCTTCTTCCTCTTCTCCTCCTCTTCTTCCCTCTCCCTCTCCTCCCTCTCCTTCTTCTTCTCCTTCTTCTTGATATTGTTATTATTATTATTATTATTATTATTATTATTGAGAGAGAGAGAGAGAGAGAGCGCCGAGCAGTGGGGGGTGGGGTGGGTGGGGGGGTGGGGGCATGCGGGGAGAAGGGAAGAGGGAGAGAGAGAATCTTAAATAGGCTCCATGCTCACCTTGGAGCCCGATACAGGGCTCGGTCCCACGACCTTGGGATTATGACCTGAACCAAAATCAAAAGTTGGACACTCAACTGACTAAGCCACCCAGACACTCCTGTTATGCTTCTTTTGTCAGAATAGGCAGTTAGGTTCTCACAGGATGCCTGGAGGCCAGCAACAAGGAAGTCATGCCCAGCTATTGGAAGAGTCAGAGGCCTATCCTGGCAGCACTCTACAAGAAGCCGGATGAAACCAGAAAGGCCCATGATGGTGGGTGCCATGACAGGAAGCCCCTGACCAACATGGGAAGAAAAGGTGCGAAATCCTGCATCTCCGCCTCAAGTAATGAATGTTTTACCCCCTAGTTAACAGCTGTCAATAAAAGATAAAAACCCAAATCCCAGGCCATTCGTCTCTCAATCCTCTCTCTTTCTCTCTCTCTCACTCTCTCCCTCTCTCTCTCAGCTCACCTGCTCTCACACCTCAAGAGTGTACTTTTGCTTTAATAAATTTTCCCACTTGTGTTGCTCTCCTTGAATTCTTTCTCATGAGAAGACCAAGAACCTTCCATGACACCTTTGGGAGTGGGCTGGGTCGAAGGCGTGGGGTCTCCCCAGTTCACCTGGAAGACTTTCAGCATGATGTTGCTCCCAAAGTGCTGCCCATGGACTTCTGGGTTAATTTGCTCCACATATTTGGAAAGCCATACTACCTAAGGGAGCTTTTGGCCAGTGGCTGGTGTTTAAGAGATCTCCCTTGCCTAGGGGTTGGGGTTTTCTCTTATTGGCCTCTTTCACTTCCCTGCTCCCACTTTCTACTGGCTTCTCCTGGGAACACATCCTTAATAGATTAACTACACACAAATCTCTCCTTAGGGTCTGCTCCCAGGGAACTCAGCTTAATACAGGAAGTAGGGCTGACCTGAGAAACAGACTCAGGTATGAGAAACAAGTCCAGGAAAGAATGAAGACTATGAATGATGAGTCTGGCCTGAGCACCCTCCAACCCCCCACCATCAGTGTGATTTCCAGCATGAGATCCAGCAGTGAGAGAGGTGATTTTAAAAGCTGGAGAGGACTAGACAGTGTGGTTTTGGTCTCAGGAACAAAGCTGAAAGCAAGAATAGAGCACAAAGCGTCAAGGCAATATAAAAATAACCGAACTATTAGAGGAAATACCTCTAAAATAATTTGTTGTTAATATTAAATATCTCCAGAGAATCGTCACCACAGAATGAAGGAGTTTGTGATCCTCTGGACTCTGAAAATTTGAAAGGGAGTATTTCAATCTGTACTTCTGTAATGTAGAAAGAACCTGGAAAATTTGTATATTCCTCCCTGCTCCCTTTGTTGTTTAAACCATTCTTTGAGATCCCAGGAGTGGAGGACATCTTTTGGCTGGGACTGTTGCTTCTGCTTTTTTACAGCAGAACTATTTCTGCACTATTTGTACTCAGGTGCGCTCTGGTACGTGACTGATATGATGGTTTTGGGAAGGACTGGCTAAGAGAAGTTTCCTAATAAAGATGGCTGTCTTGTTAAAAATCTGTTCCTTCATTGTCACTACATTGTTGCTGACCTTCCATGCAACAGGCAACAAACTCATGCACCAAGTATAAAATATGTTCTTAAAGCAGTTACAACAAAGACAGAAAATAAAGTGTTTAAAAATAATCTTGGAGGAGTACCTGGCTGGCTCATCGGTAGAGCATGTGACTCTTGATCTCAGGGTTGTAAGTTTGAGTGCCACATTAGGTGTAGACATCACTTAAAAATTAAAAAAAAATTTTTAAAAATTCATCTTTAAAAAAGGATTTAAAGAGTAACCATAAGAAGCATATAAACAACTTATTCTTACATCTAGGAACATAGTGTTTAAAATAGCAAATTATAGGTTCTCCACTTATAATTTGTCTTTTGTAATCATTTCTTTATTCTGTAAAGAAACCATGTGTTCTTCAGTCAGTATGTAATTTAGACCAGCCAGCAAGTTATAATTTTTAATTCTGAAAATTAAAGTTAAGGGATTCTTTGAAAATATGTTTTAAGAAATACATAGACAGCATGTATCAAGAGCCATTAAAGACTAATAATTTCTGGACTCTGGAAAATTCTTTGAAAGAGAAAACTGTAAAACTGAATTCCTTTCAGGAAAAGTAATTCAGAGATAAAGAATTAATGATGACGGAAAAAAAGACAATAGAGTAAGACTGAAATAAGTCTAAAATTTTAATTCATAACAACTATTAATTATGAGTTTAACATATTTTCATCTCTAAATATAAAGTTTAAATTATACATAATACTTAGAATATAATTACTGATAAGTGGGTGAGAAAGCATTTACAAATACATTTGCATATAGGGGTGCCTGGGTGGTTCAGCCTAAGTTCCGACTTCGGCTCAGGTCATGATCTCACGGTTGGTGGGTTCGAGCCCCGCATTGGGCTCTGTGCTGACAGCTCAGAGCCTGGAGCCTGCTTTGGATTCAGTTTCTCCCTCTCTCTGCCCCCTCTCCAGCTCATATTCTGTCTCTGTCTCTCTCTCTCAAAAATAAACATTAAAAAAAACCCAAATACATTTGCAGATAAAATTTCATATTAACTCATCCAACTAACAGATCTCTGATATATTTTCTTCAACATAGTTATCCATGTTCTGTATCATGTGAACTCCTTGCCCTGACCACATAAACCAATCACCTTTGACCACAGCTGTTGGAATCAGGGGTGTCTCCTGGTTCTGTCTCCAAGGACAGTTGATCTGTATTCTTTTCAGTGACCTAGAAGGCAGTCCAGCAAAAAGCATAGCGAAATTGAAATACAGCATTGATACTCGATTGTTCAACTACTTCGATATTTTCTCTTTAAAAATTTGATTGTGACACATCAAGAGAGAGTATGTAGTTGGAAGGGTAGAGAACAGAAGTTAAATGGACACAGAGAGAGGAGAAAAGAGCAGATGCCACGAGGAAACTAAAGCTATGAGAGAACTGGATCCTGGTGACATGTGGAGTCAGGAGTGAGGCAACTGGTTGGTAGAAGCAGGAGAAATATTAGCAGAAACATGCAGGATCAGATGAGGGAGAAGGAAGCAACATAACAGCTGCTGAGATGAGTCAAGGAGTATGAACACCCAAGGGCTTTCTAGTTTTCCAAACTACATCCTAGGCTCTGTGAAACCAAGCTTTTCCTATATTTCCATAGGGCTCTCTCTTGTGGCTGAAATTCCTTGGTCTCTTACTTTCACATGGGTTATTTGAAGCCCTACTGTTTGAGGTGTCTAAAAGAATCTAACTAGTATACTATGTAAAGGAGTTTGGGCTTTAATCTCAAAACATTAGAAAATCATAAAAGGCTTCACACTTTGATTTTAGAAAGAGGACTCTGACACAAGTGTGGAAAATAAATTAAAAATGGACTAGAGAGAGGTAGGGGTTATACATTGGGAATTGTTGTTTTAAACCAGTGGGAGATGATGATGGCCTGAGAATGGAGAAAAAGGATGAACTGAAATTTACAAAGGGTGATGAATGTAACAGAGTTTGATTCAGCTTAGATGTAGAGGATAAGGGAGGGGTAAGAGTCAAGTTTGATTCTTAGTTTCCTGATATGGGTAACCAGATGGATAGTGGCAACCAATTTCTCTCATTGAGAAAGATAATGTATGAAGAGAATCAACCT
Organism: Puma concolor; assembly: GCF_028749965.1. Classification (NCBI taxonomy): domain Eukaryota; kingdom Metazoa; phylum Chordata; class Mammalia; order Carnivora; family Felidae; genus Puma; species Puma concolor. The sequence goes on along the minus strand of NC_141673.1, from coordinate 54,407,162 downwards.
CTTTTTGGGAAGGAGTATAGGTGCCAATGAGACTTCCAGGTAAGGATGTCCAGTAGGCAGTGGAATATTCATGTTTGGATCTCACACAAGAGCTCTGGAGTTACACATTTATGTATAAGGGCTTGATATCATGATTCTCAGAGATATTCCAGTAACAGTTTCTTGTTTTATTCCCTTAGTACTAAATTCAGGAATGTACTTGGACTAGGCTGTGTTAGCCTAGGGAAGCTGAGCATCAAAGGAGTTTTCATGTCTAAGTATTCTCTGCAGGCTTCCTTAGCTATCACGCTGTGCATTATATAACTTGAGATTGATGAACTTCCTTGCCTAAGTGAGATGGTCTCTAGAGAATGCTATGTATAGGACCAATCTATCTTTACATATATAAGGTAGGACAAGAAGGGGAAGTGAAGTTTCTAGAAGGTCTGATGTTATGTATTCCAGAAAGTTTGAATATCTGGAAGGTTTAGAAACTTGAATGTCCATCTCTTAGCTGATATTGCAACCACATACCTGCTGTAGTATTTCTGTTAATCTGACATTCTATTGCTATTTGTCAATATTGAGGTTATACAGGGTGTCATCAATAGGTTGGTATTTATAGGGGCACCTGGGTGGCTCAATCAGTTGAGCGTCCGACTTCGGCTCAGGTCATGATCTCACGGTTTGTGAATTTGGCCCCACACGGGGCTCTGTGCTGACAGCTCAGAGCCTGGAGCCTGCTTTGGAATCTGAGTCTCCCTCACATTTTGCCCCTCCCCTGCTTGCGCTCTGTCTCTCTCTCAAAAATATACACTAAAAAAATTTTTTAAAATAGGTTGGTAGTAATTGAAACCATTGGTGTGCATATTTTCCAGAGTAGAAAATAAAGAAAAGAAAGTAAATAATAGAATTCTGGGAAATACTAATCTCTAAGGAGTAGGTAGAAGAGAGAAAAATCCAAGAGGAGAATAAGTGAATGATGGTGAAATCTGAGGGATTGAATAACTAGAAAGGTAAAATGAGTTACATTTGTATTTCACCATCACCTGAGACAGATATTTTAGAATGTCATTGGACAAGTTTTCTTGTTACATATGAATATATGCTCATTGTTAAATAAATACATTTTCCAAAAGATTCACAACAAAGGCTCAGAAAAAAAGACACAGGTTTCCTAATTTTCAACTAGGAGTTTAAAGCTTATTGATAACTAAGTCTTTTTATTTAAACATTCTTTAATGTTTATTTTTTTTTGAGAGAGAGAGAGAGAGAGAGAGAGAGAGAGAGAGAGAGAGAGAGAATGAGCAGGGGTGGGGGGCAGAGAGAGAGGGAGATACAGAATCCCAAGCAGTCTCCAGGCTCTGAGCTGTCAGCCTAGAGCCTGACTTGGGGCTCAAACTCACAAGCTGTGAGATTATGACCTGAGCCCAAGTTGAATGTTTAACCGACTGAGCCACCCTGTTGCACCTAGCTGATTTCTTAACTTGTAGAATCAAGAATGATTTTTACCCCTGCTAACTTGGTTGGTTTTGGCATAAAGCCATGCATTGTTTCTGTGGCAGTACAATCTCCCTGGGCATATGTACATAGAAAACTATTTGGTTTTGTTATTTATTTAATTTGATTTTTGAGAGAGAGAGAGAGATCGCACACCAGCGGGGGTGAAGGGCAGAGAGGGAGAGAATGAAAATCTTAAGCAGGCTCCAAGCTCAGTGTGGAGCCCAATGGGCCTCCATCCCATGACCTTGAGATCACGACCTGAGCTGAAATCAAGAGTCTGGGGCTTAACCCGGCTCAACTGACTGAGCCACCCAGGCGCCCCACAAGAGGATCATTTTTCAAAGTTCCCTGGGACCTCAAGAATAATGTCTGCCATATATTCTACCTAAGATTTTGTTTTATAAATTCACAGTTTTTAATACATAAAGCTTATGTTATAGGACCTATCAAATTTCCCAAAGTCACAATAGGCACAAATGATACAAACTAGTGTTCTGAGAGCTCTATTACCTTATCTGCTATCTTTATCCATCCTTGTGTTACTTCTTGTCAGATGAGGAAAAAATTATTTAGTTTACAAAGTACTTGTGGTGCAAGGCTTATTTTAGGGCCAAATCCTTCCTCCCACTGACAATCTCAATCCGCTGCCCTGCCTACTGCAATGATGTCATCCGCTCAGTTGTCTGAGGTGTTCCTTTCTTCATCTCCTACCTCTACCCTGGTTCAGGCTTTCCCTCTACCTTCCTCTGCTTCCTACTCAGTGGTTGCAAGATGTTTTGGGCAAAAGCACACAGACCTAGATCTTGGGAAGCACAGGTAAGTTTTCTGCTTACTTGTGTCTCACTTAATATTTGTTACCTAATAAAGGCTTTTATATTGGTTTCTTATTTAAGCACCAAAATTATTTTTACATTCATTCATTAAAATATTTATTGATCAGGGCGCCTGGGTGGCTCAGTCAGTTGGGCATCCGACTTTGGCTGGGGTCATGATCTCACTGTTTCTGAGTTTGAGCCCTGCGTGGGGCTCAGTGCTGACAGTTCAGGGCCTGGATCTGCTTCAGATTCTGTGTCTCCCTCTCTCTCTCTGCCCCTTCCCTGCTCACGCTCTGTCTCTCAAAAATAAATAAACATTTAAATATGTAAATAAAATAAAATATTTATTGATCATCTACTATATGCCAAGAACTATTCTAAGTGCCGGAGATAAGAAGGGAACAAAACAGAGGGGGACAAAATCCCAACGCCTTTTAGCTGGAAAACTGGCGGTAAAAGGGGGCGGGGCAGATCGCGTGGCTCCTGGCAGGTGTAAGGAAGAATTCTGACTTTTACCGTGGGCAAAATGGAAGGCCAGCGGAGGGTTTTGGAACAAAGGGTAGTTTTCTCTGTCATTTTAAAAATTAGGGAAATAAAGGACTACTCCGCAGTTAGCGCACCAGTATGCTTTGTGCAACTCTGTGGAGGAATTGCAATTTAGGTACTTAGGAGGAAAATAAAATTAACAGGAGGTAGGCATTGGTTTGGGGCCACTAGCCCAGAGATTCCAGGGGGCAGAAATGACGAGGGACAAGACGGATGAAGATTAAAACAAAAGGAAGCAAACTGTTTACACCGAAATACAATATAACACGAACACACCCCAAGAGACACGCCAAGATACACGTGGCTCCATTCTGACAGCTGTCACATATCTACGAAGAAGCAAATTTAGACGAGGCAAATGGTGGCCCACGCCTAGCGGGTCCCAAAGTCGAGCTGGGGAAAGCAGCCCCTCCGGGAGCCGACCGAGCCCCGGACGTGACCACGCCCCTGGCCACGCCCCGCCTGCGGCTCACCGCCCCAGTTGGCCGCGGCGGGGGCGGTGGCCGCGGTGCCCGGAAGTGCGGCTGACGTGTCCCGGCCGCGCTCGGAATTGTGGGCGACTCGGCTAATGGCGTCGGCGAGTCTGGAGGGCTTGGGCGGCCAGCGCCGGAGATTTTGCCAGGTTGGCTGCTGACGAACTGTGCGGCCGGACCCCGCGGCAGCGGGAGGGACCTGCCCGCCTTGTGGGCTCCTCGGCCAGAGCCGCTGGAGCCTAGCGGGGCGGGGCGACCGGGGCGGGGGGGCGCCTCGGAGAGGAGCCGCGAGAGTTGCGAGAAGGCTGCGGGGGGCGCTCGGGTACGCTGTGGGTTCGTAGTCCAGGCCGGGCCAAGCCCCGCGGAGCCCAGGAGGCGCGCTGAGGAAGGGCCGGAGGTGCTCTGAGGGAGCTGCCGGTCGCCCGAAGGAGCTGACCGTGCTGGAGTTCGTTTGCGCCGCCCAAATTGGATTGTAGTTTGGTGGATCATGTCCGGCACCAACAGCCCCGAGGCAGTGAAGAAGCTGCTGGAGAACATGCAGAGCGATTTACGGGCCTTGTCCCTGGAATGCAAGAAGAAATTCCCACCTGTCAAAGAGGTAAGCTTTGGGTGACGTCGGGAGAGGGCACGGTGAGCATGTCTGGTCCTATTAGATCCAGTCCTTCGCTCCCAAACTCCTGTCTGATTTTAATTTGGTCCTCACCTTTCCAGATTTGCTAGTCGGTGGGTTGTTCCACAAGCGCTTTTTAGAGTTTTCTTTGGAGACGTCTGGGGAGCTTTGATTTTCTCCACTCCTGTCCTCCGGATTTAGGAATGAAGTTCGCGGAGTGAGCCGATGCAGCTAATTCAGCTGGTGTCTTACCCTCGCCTTTTCTGGCCTTTTTCAAGCTTGAAACTAGCCAAGCCAGAATTGAAAAAACTTATGTTTGTTGCTTCTAAAACTATCATCCATCGTTGCGGTGACATCTGTGCTCCTCACGTTTAAAGTGTGTATCACTCAAAGGGGAGTAGCCTTCCTTGTTGTCTTGTGTCATGCAGCTTCACTCTGTCAGTACCACGAAGTGTTAATAAATTATTCAGCCACTTAACTTACGACAAATATTGAAGACCCGCAATAATTATGTTAAGCCTTGTTATTAGCAATACTTTAATGGGAAGTTTGGGTTTAGAGTCAAATCCAGTACACCTTGAAATACGTGTTAACCTCTTTGAGCTTCAGTTTTCTTTCCTGTGTAAATAGGGTTAAAGGGTGGACTTACTGGATTATGATGGTAAAGTCGTCAGAGCAAAAAGGGTATTATTAAAAAAGAGGTTCCAGTTAATTATTTGTATAAATTCTCCAAATCTTTCCTAAACTGAAGAATTTGACGTTTAGTCACTATTGATTTTTTTCTCTTAAGATGCCATTTTATTTCTCTTAAACGTTTTAAAAATGCTTCCCAATTTCCTTTCTCATATCGGGGACAAGATATTTCAGTGATAAACTTGTAAAAGCAATCATTTTTATTTTTCTATAATATAGTTTGGCCTACCAGCAATTTTATTTACTATTTAGGATTCACCAAAAGTTTACTAGGAATTTTGGAATGTTTCATATTAATTTAAATGTTTTGCCTTTATAAAGGTTTTGTAATTAAAACTTACCCAATAAAGTTTGGATTTTAGGCTTCCAAGGAATCTTAACTTTTCTGTAAGTGCTTTTGGTTTCATTAGTCTTCAACATGCTCCATCTACTATTCCTTTAATAAAGTAAGCAAATATTACCCAATAATGGGAACCTGATGTGCCACTTTTGGAAAGATAACTATCGAAATATATTTTATTTCAGATACTCAATAGCTTGTGATACCAATTTTAATTATTTTCTCTGTGTCATTTTCTGCTGAAAGTTATAATAAGTAATTTTAAGGAATTAAGCAGTTTTAAAGAATTTTAAAGAATTAGACTGTTCTGTTGTATTTTTGACAATAATTTATAGAACTGATTGTTCGCAGCTCTTATAATTTATATAGAAACTAAGATTCCTCTATATTACATATAAAGGTCTTTGTGGACTTGTTTGAGAATTTAGTTGCCATTTATTACCTTATTTTTTTTAGAAAATGCATTCAGAATTCCAAACAGGTAATTTGCAGAGTCCTAGAACTCAGTCCATTTAATCTAGGAACTTTAAATATAGCTCATTAGCTCTTTTATTTGGACATTGGCCAAAGAAATACTTGGTGATTGCACTACTCTTTGAGGTAATGGCAAAAATCATTCTTGGTGTGATTATCTCTGATACATAATTTCCTATATAGTACCTACTCCGTAAGAATTTGTTGAATGTAAGAACCTTGACGTTTTAACCAGTGGCACTTCTAATATGCTTAGGGGCCCACTTTAGGAATTAGAAAATGACCATCACTGTGTTACCAGTTTAAAACAGTAATGAAGTAATTAGTCTAAAAGTGATGATTTTATAGGAGGGACCCTTGACTTTCAAGAAATATTTTGATTGAATTAAATTTTTCCTGATAAATTAATAGCAATTTTGGCTTTTGTTTTCTAAGAAACTGGTAAGTTTTTAGTTTTATTTATTTGGGGGATGAAGGATGAAATCATGACCTGAGCTGAAGTCGGACACTTAACCTTCTGAGCCACCCAGGTGCCCCAAGGCAAGGCCTTTCTAAGTATAAAAAGCTTTTCCATCTGTATACTGATTTGCTAGGTAACACTCTCCCAGTATCTTCACAGTTATTAGTTGAAAAATACTTCTGACCTTCTTATAAGGGTACTTAAGAACTTACAGTGGTAATTGTATATGTACTTTGGAAGGCAGATCTCCTTCCCCAGTACTTTTTTTTTAATGTTTATTTATTTTTGAGAGAGGGAGACACAGAGTGCAAGCAGGGGAGGGGCAGAGAGAGAGGGAGACACAGAATCCGCAGCAGGCTCCAGGCTCTGAGCTGTCAGCACCAGCTTATTTTTCTTAGTCCTTAAATATGAATCTTTATGTTTCAGCAATGTAACTTTTTTAGGACACGTTTACTAGCTAATCTGTTCTGGAATACTTGTATGAATAATTTTTTCTTTGCCTTAAAAATTACCTTAAAGCTTTGTAAAATTGCTTTTCTGAAAGTGACGCTCACTGCCTTCAGAGGCACTAATCTCTGAAGCTTTATGTTTATGTATTTAATGAATAAAACATTTTGGTCATTTTCTATTTGCAGGCATTATTCTGGAAACAAATGAGAGGGATCCAACTGAGCTTGGAAGTATGTCAGAGAGAGTTTGTAATTCTTCAGTTGAGTCTTAATAGGATGAGTAGAAGCAAGCCAATAGAAGAAGGGGGCGGTCATTCTAGGCAGAGAAATTAGCACAAGTTTGTATTCCATGTTAAATAAATTTCATGCTGAAGGTAATTAGGAGCCATTAAAGGTTTTTAAGAGAGGGAATAATATCAAATTCATATTTAGTAGCATTTCCGTAACAGTATTCATGGGAAGAATTAGAGGGGACTAACATTGACGAAGAGAGTAAATTTTAAAAAGTGATGATTGCCAGTGTCGAGGTAGCAGTAGAGGTAGACAGGAGGTTGCTTGCATTGTGATAGTCATGTGTGAAAGAGAGAGTATGGATTAAAAAGAGACTTAGCAGTTTAAATTATCAGGGCATAGTGACCTTTTATATAACGTAGAGAAAGAAATCTATGATGCCTCCCAGGTTCTGGCTTGGGAAACTGGGTAGATCACTAAGAGAAGGAACGTAAGAGGAGGTGATGTTTTTGGGAAAAGTGAGTAGTCGTGAATATAATAAGTTTAACATTTATGTGTGTGTCAAGTGGAACTGACCAGTAGGTATTTGAAAGTGATGGTTTGGTTCTTAAGGAGGAGGTCTAGAATTTCAGATTTAGGAGTATCAGTTTATATATGATAATAGAAACCATAGGAGTAGATAAGATGGGTCTGGAACAGTGCATAGCATGAGAATGTCAGAGCCGAAGAAGGAAGTTTGGGAAACAACAGCAGTAAAGGGAAAGAGGCAGCTGACTAAGGTTAAGGAAATGGGAGAGAAAGGGAATACTTGGCAGAGCAAGGTCCCTGAGAAGCTGGAGTTTCAAGGGCATAAGTAAATGAACTGGCTCTCACTCTGAGAAGGAACATATTTTCTTCTGACAGAGGAAGGGAAGAAGAAAAAAATGAGTTTGAATGTGATAAATTTGAAGGAGGGACATTGTGGAGAGATAGCAAGTCGTGGATAGTTTGGCCTATGGCCTCTATTCTTGGTAAGGTAGGAAACAAGCTTATTGCTGGGAGCAATTGGTGATGAAAGGAGTGACGGGTAGAAAGTTTGAGAGGAGCAGTGGATTGCTTTGTAGAAGTGGAGGAGAAATTAACCTGGGACACTAAAGAGTCTTGGCAGGAAAAGTGGTTGAAATGATGATAGATGGTAAGATCTGTGTTCTATTTCTAAAGAAGGAAATACATAAAACTTTGATTGATTGGAAGAAGATGGAAGGGTTAAGGGACTAGCAGCACCAATTTAATCAAAGAGCGGTGGGAGAGCTAGAAGGACCGGGATTGGCACAGGAAAGGGATGTTGGATTTCAGATTGCCAAGTCATGCTGCACTAGAGGATGATGAAGTCCAGGGAATGGGTGGTAGAAGAGGAAGGGGATGAAGACCATTTAAGCTGAGGTGGTCAGAATTAAGGTTTTGAATGGATTTTCTCTCTCTTTTTTAGTGAGGTGGAATCAGGAAGGGTGTAAATAGTAAAAAAGTGCAAGTAGTCTTCCTATGCTGTCTTTGTTTCCCCCTGTGTATGTGGGCTTGACAGAACCTAGGTGGGCAGGGATTTTTGCCTTAAGCAGAAGTTCTTGTGGTAGAGTTCCTCAGGGCCCAGTGTTTTTTATGTGTTAGTTTGGTGAAAGAGATGCTTTTTACTCACCATAACAGGATTCTCCCTTTAACCAGCTATTTGGAGATTGAAGATCAAGTCAGTTGGCTTTTCTGGTAGGGAGAAGATCTCATTTTCAGGACCTTGTGACAGCGGAGAATGAGGGCTGGATAATGTTTATTACATGTTTCGTTGGGAGCTATTTGGGTTTAGCATTTTATAACGTACTATAGTTTTTTTTTCTGATGACGTTAGTTGGACAGATTTGCTCATGACACAACCAATTGTGTTCTTTCTCTCAAAAGTATGACAGAATAGGTCGATGTTTTACATAATGAAATAAATTAATTTTCATAATTAATTAAAAAAAAACTTGCCAGCACCAGTCACATAAATAATGACAATTATGGTAAGGAGTTAGAAGTCATTTTGGTCAAGACTTACTTTCCTATATAATGCAATTTTAGATAATTGTGTTAGATGTGCACGTGGCCTTTGACCTTTGTTTTTTTGCTTTGTTTTGACTCTGCTCTTTCTTTGACTTTATTCCATAAAAGTTATATTAGATTCCTAAGTCTCATTAAATTCATTTTCTTCCGATAAGCAATTTAGATGTTGACTTCAAGAATATATAAGCACAACTTTTTCACTAGGACTTCGAGGAAAATTTTGCTAGATTATTGCAGTATTCTAAGAGCATTTTTACAGTGAGATTTCTTTAAAAAGCTTTTGGTTATTCTATAACCTGTATTATACACTTATTAAAGTTCCATAACCAGTGAAATTTATTATTAAAGTATAAAACATAATAATTTATTTTTTACTAAGTTTTTGACCATTGCATTTTTACTTTTATGAAGGAAATGAATAAGCAAAGATCACTGGAAACATACTTTAGTCAAATGTATTGATTATCTTTTTAGCACTGTGCTTTGGTGATACAGAAGAAATAAATGACATTTATCTGGCTCATAAACCAAAAAGGAAGACATACTCCAAAAATGGAATTATTTTTCTTTTTTCTTTTATATAAGCATAGCTTATTTTCAGTCATGTACGAAACACTGGGTTTTGCCGGTACTGTTATAATTTAATAGAAATTTATTAGTTTCTTAAGTATAAAGCATGGCGAAAGATAAAAAAAAAAATGAATGAGAGACTGCCTTTATTTTTATGAAGTTAACTCAGTGTTGAGTAAAGTATTGTCTTTCCATTAGGCTAGGGAGGTTGCATCCATTTACTTTATTACAAGATGCTATTTTAATTTTACCGATGAGGAAATTATGGTTTCCTCTTGGCTCAGTAACTTGCATAAATTAGTAGATCTAGAAAGTGGAAGAACTGGGATGTGGCTCCCTGTGCATCTGTCTCTAACTCCTCTCCATTACTCCCAGCTGCAAAATGCCTTCAAAACGTACTTACTTGTTTCTATCATTGTTTCCATTTGTCTGCCTTGCTTCATTATTTGTTACTATTCATCATTCTTTCCATGTTGCCATTCTCTCATTTTGATGTTTGTAGCACTCTACTTTCCTATTACTCCTTCTCTCTCAGTATTCCTTCCCTTCATGTTTATGTAGAATTGTATCCCAAGCTCTGTTTTCAGGCCTCTTCTGCATGCTCCTCCCTCATTACTGTCTTCTACTTACCCCCAGTAAAGCTGCTGGGCTTTACCCTGATGCTGAGGACTCCTGAATCTACTCCGTGTACTCTGCTCTCTTTCCTGAGCATAGACCAGTGTCTTTCCTTAGACCAGAATATCTTTCCCATACTTGACATAGGACTTTTTGTAGTTAAACTTATTTGCCCTAAAACTTGCCCTTTACCCACATTTCACTTGTTCTGTTAATGGCATTTATCACTGTTGCTTACCTTAGTCACATTTGGCTATCTTCTCCCCCTCAGTTCTCTTTCTTTATTCATTGTCAGCTGTTCCTTCCTTCTCTGTAGTTTCCAACATACCTCTTCTTTTTTCTGTTTTCTCAGCTTATTATTGTAGTACCAAATTTCAAATACCTGGCCGTTAATATGCATCAATGGCACACAAAAAAAATCATTCTGTATGGTGGGGTGCCTGGGTGGCTCACTCGGTTTAATGTCCCACTTCAACTCAGGTCATGATCTCGCAGTTTGTGAGTTTGAGCCCCGCGTTGGGCTCTGTGTTGACAGCTCGGAGCCTGGAGCCTGCTTCGCGTTTTGTGTCTCCCGTTCTCTCTGCCCCTCACCTGCTCACAGTGTGTCTGTGTCTCTCTCTTTCTCAAAAATAAATAAACATTAAAAAAATGAAAAGAAAAACCATTCTATATGTAACCACTAGCTTAATATACCTAAGCAGCTCAGAAACCCTTAATGGCTACTCTCTACTTACTGGACCCCTTAGTATAGCATTTAAGACCATCCTTGATCATCCCAACCTTCCTTTCTAGCTTCATCATCCTCAGTTTTTCCTGATATGCCTTTGTACTTCAGCCAAGGTGTATTGCCTGCTATTTATTCTCCAGATATATCCTGCTGCTTCTCTCTTCCATGCTTCTGAGGTTCCTTTTGCTGGCCCATTATCTCCTTCTTTTTTTTTTTTTTTTTTTAAATGTTTGAGAGAGCGTGAGCAGGGGAGGGGCAGAGAAGGGGACAGAGGATCCAAAGTGGGCTCTGTGCTGACAGCAACGAGCCTGATTTGGGGCTCGAACTCACAAACTGAGATCATGACCTGAGCCTAAGTCAGCTGCTTAACCAACTGAGCCACCTAGGTGCCCACCTTCTCCTCTTTTTAAATTAAGGTCCTACCTTTCATTGAATCCCACTTTAAATGTTGCTTGTCTGTTTGTTGCATAAATAAATCAACTTTACAGATAATTTTCTAATTTCTCCCCTCATTCCCTTCATTCATTTGTTCATGAAATAGTTTTTGAGTACCTACTCTGCGCTATGTACTGTTAGTTGTTAGAGCAAAAACAGTTACAGCTCCTGCCCACATTTTCAAACTAATATGTTTTCTTCTCTTTTCTTAACTTTCATTTAAACATATTTTAGGTGTACCCTGAGTGGCTCAGTCAGTTAAGCGTCGGACTTCAGCTCAGGTCATGATCTCACGGTTTGTGAGTTTGAGCCCTGCATCAGGCTCTGTGCTGACAGCTCAGAGCCTGGAGCCTGCTTCAGATTCTGTGTCTCCCTCTCTCTCTGCCCTTCCCTTGCTTACCTGCAGTCTCTCCCTATCTCAAATATAAACAAACATAAAAGATTTTTTTTTAATTTATTTTATAAGTTATTTCCATATAAGTCTTATGTTTTACCTTTTGTTTAGTTATTTTAGGTTTTTTTTTGGGGGGGGGAGTCTAAATAGCACCTTAAAGGGTCAGTTTTACATCTTGTTTATACTTCTGTTCACCATAGTGCAAAGTATTTGTATATCTAGGAGGTACTAATTAGTTACTTTTTAGAGGTTAAATTTTTTAAAAGGAAAGAAAAGGGATACCATATATATAGGAATATCATATATATATATTTAGTGATCCACATGTAATCTGCATTTTTTTTACATTTACTTATTTTTTGTTTTTATTATTATTTTTTTTAATATTGTATTACTTGATTTTATTTTACAGTAGGTGGTGGGCACAAAGCAATCCTCTTTTACATTTTTAATACTGTACATTAAAAAAAAAGTATTCATCTTACAAATTGTTCTGCAATCCAAATATGCAATAGCTTGGAAAACAACATTTAGAAAACAAAAGCCAATGTAAAAAGACAGATTAAAACAACTAGAACAGTACAGGTTTTATATGGCTCTGATTTTACAGTTTACTGCATCATCAGTGTCAGAAATCTGTTCCTTCAGCTGGCTCCATTGCTTAGGATTTAAAGAAATACCTTTTCTTCCTGGTTTTATTTCACCTTCCGGATCCATCCAGTATTCTCTAATATCAATTAGGACTTTCCCTTTAAAGTCTCAACCACTGACATACCTCATTTTCCCAGTCTGAAACATGTTATCATCTCTGTGGCTCCTACTCTTCTTAGAGGATAATAGGGCTCTTGAATTCTCAGCGGTCTTTTGCTTCTTTACAGGTTTTTCTGGAGTAACCTGCCTTTTCCGCTTTAACTTTTTGTCAACCTCACACTCAGAATCACTGCCCGAAGAGCTTGAAGAAACAAGTTCCTTTGACTTAGGCATTGCTCCACTCTTGCAGCTGAACAGCCCTCTGCTCACTTGCTTGCAAGTGGAGTTTACTTATTTTGAGAGAGAAAAAGCATGAGCTGGGGAGGGCCAGAGAGAGAGGGAGAGAGAGAATCTCAAGTAGGTTCTCTGCTCACAGAACCCAACTCTGGGCTCCATGTCATGAACCGTGAGATCGTGACCTGAGCCAAAATTAAGACTCAGAAGCTTACCCAACTGAGCCACCCAGGTGCCCCTGCATTTCAGTCTTTCATTTGATATGTTAAAGAACTTTTTTTGTTGTTGTTTTGTAGAAGCCAGGGTTTGTTGTTGTTGTTATTTGGTTGGGTTTTTTTGTTTGTTTTGGGGCAGTGTTTGTTTGTTTGTTTTTGAGAGACAGTACACATGTACCCATGGGTGGAGCTGGGGAAGGGCAGAAAGAGAGGGAGAGAGAGAATCTTAAGTAGGCTCCACACCCATTGCAATCCCTGACCCAGGCTCCATGGGACTCCATCTCCCAATCATGAGATCATGACCTGAGTGGAAGTCAAGAGTCAGATGCTTAACTGACTGAGCCACCCAGGTGCCCAGGTCAGAGGTTTTGAGTTAGATGCCATGTAGGTATATATCTTTCAGAGTTTGGGGTTGTAAACCAATTATATGTTATAGAAGAAAACCGTATTGGTTTCAGTGTATTAATTGTTTTATGAGCATATTGTCCTGTAGGGAGTATTCTGGATCTCCTTATTCCCAAGTGTGGACTTCATTTTAGTTTTTTTTATTTTACCTGATATCTAAAATCATAAGTCTTTAGGCAGCTTTATACCTCCCTGATATCTTATGGGTACATTTTTGGATTCAAATTGCTGTTAACCTGAGTTTCATAATACTACCTCAGCTCTTGTTTTATGCTATGTAAGTAAATAATTCATTTGGACCTTTGGTAAATTTGTTCTCATTTTGAGGTCAATTTTCATAGATGTGAAAAGTATGTATTTTTTTTAAAAGACAACATAGGAAAAAACAGAACATAGGAACTTTGATGAAGGGAAGCATCATTAATTTTTTTTTAATTGTAAAATTGTTTCTAGTACAAGTAGTGGACCTCTGTTAATTCCCTTCCTAGCATCCATTCCCTCTCGCTTCCTTCTGTAGTAGGCTGCACTCTTCTTTCATTTCCAGACCTTTGGATTGAGATGAATTAATCTCATTCCTTCCTTAGGGTACCTTGATTAGTTTAATCTAATTTAAACCCTCCCCACCGTCACCAGCCCCACCTTCATTTCTGTCCAAGTTACATAATGCCAGTGAGTGCTTCTGGACAAGGAGTTTCCTCTTCCTTTTTAAAAAGCTGCTAAAAGAGGCCTTTCTCATATAAAATTGTGAAATGTAGAATGGCTGCAACTGTTTTTATTGGCAAGTTTGGAAGTGGCCAAAGGATGGACCTACCCATGGAACAGGACGGAACCAAGAGAATGGCAGAAAGGTGGACCAGCAGCCCTGACGGCCTTGTGCATACCTGGATTGGATTTCCTCTGGGTTTTTAATTAGTGGGTAGTAGAGTCTCCTTCTCTACTTAGAACTTGTAATACTTTTGTTTAGAAGCATTTATTATGTAGCTCCTGTGTGCCAGGCACTGTGATAGACGTTAGTGATATGGAGCGACAAATGGAATAGATTTCTTGTCCTTATAGGGCATATAGCTAGAATGGAGGAACAGACGTGTAGTGAGATGAGTGGGATAAAGTGTTACCGGTACAAACCATAGACAGCCCACAAAGATGGAAAGGCTTTTTCATAGTTACCAGAGAAAAAAATTGATGGAAGAAATTATTTCTGTCACTGCTCTTATAGTACCAAAAGTAGGAGAGCCTGCTCTTTAAGCCTACAGTTATCTTCATTTTGTGAGCAGTGGTTTAATTTCAGCAAAGCATTATTTGTCGCATTAGTGTTGATTTGGGTTTGTATATAACTTGTATATAACTATAATTTAAGAGCTGTAAAAATAGGAATTTATTCCTAGTAAGTTTATACAAACTTAAATTTATCAGTAACTGGGTAGGTTCATGATTTTTTTTTTTTTTTAAAGGAAGTCCTTAAACTACTCAGTTTTGAGAAACACTAGTTGGGATAGGCACTGGGGAACCATTGAAAAGTTGAGTCAATGGATGAATGGAAGGCAAGATTCTAAGTCCAGAAATCTTTTAGTTTAGGTTGGTAATGAGCAGTTTTTTTTTTTTTTTTTTTAATGTTTGTTTATTTTTGAGAGAGAGTGTGAGCGGGAGAGGGTCATAGAGAGAGGGAGACAATCCAAAGCAGGCTCCAGGCTCCGAGCTGTCAGCACAGAGCCTGAAGCAGGGCTTGAACCCATAAACTGCAAGATCATGACCTGAGCCAAAGTTGGACACCCAACTGATTCAGCCACCCAGACACCCCAGCAGTTTGAATGAAGGTGCAGAAGTGGGATTTGAGAGAAAGGGTACAAAATATGTTCCCTACATAGCCTTTGTGGCTGATATGATTTGTGGGATGAGAGAGAAACCCCAGATGTCTAGTCAGTGACTGGATGGATACTGCTGCTGTTCAGAGAAGTAGAGACTATAGGAAAAGGAACAGGTTTTTTCTGGGGCTGAAGTGGAAGTGTGTAGAGGGGGTGACAGGATGACACCTGTTTTGAGTATCTTGAATCTAAGGTGCCTTTTAAACATTTAGGTTAGTAAGTCCTATAGTTTAGGAGACAGGAATATAATTTGGGAGTCTACAGTATTTAGAAAGTAATTGAAACCAGGGAATTATTTTTGCCCAGGAAAAGTTTACTGAGTGAGAAGTGAGGTCAAAGATATTCTAGACAGTCTTGGAAGAGGAGTCCACATTCTCTCTTGTCTCTGTTTTTTTGTGCTACTAGCCTCCCTATTCAAAGTCCCTGGGGAGTATGTCTATTTGGGTAATCAAAGAATATTGAAGAAAAGAAAAGGTATTTCTTGAGAGAGATTAATTTTAAGAGTAACAAGCATTAAATACTGCTGTGTATTTTAAGACTTTTGGTATTTTCCCCAAACTCACAGATTGCCTCCCCCCAGGAATACCCAGGAATGGAGATATTAGACTACACACCTTAACCTATGTCATCTCTATCCAGTCCACAGAACTGGCAACTTTTTTCTTTTTTTTCTTTCTTTCTTTCTTTTTTTTTTTTTTGTCAACTTCAGCAACAACAACAACTTCTCCTTCTCCTTCTTCTCCTTCTTCTCCTCCTTCTTATTCTTTTTAAATATTTTATGCATGAGGGCCAATTCATAAAAAAGAACTATGTTTAAAATAATTGAGTAGTTAACCTGTGGATATACAAGATACCTGTTCAGAGTAGGGGATACTTTTAAAGCAAGAAGTTAAAGACTCTTCTTTACATAGACTGTCCTTGATAAAGAGAAGGAAATCTGAGTCTGAATACCTCCATTTATTTGAGACACTTGAAGATGTAGCTAGGCTTCGGTATAAAGCAAGACTGCAGTGGTTAGAGGGACCCTGATATACATGTGTTGTCAATAAACATTGATATTGAAACTTTCCAGCAACACAGTGTGCCTAGAGAATAAGATGTTACAGTTTCAAAATTTGAGAGTAGAAACCTGCATGTAAGAAATGAGGAACTATGTGATAGGTCTAATTATATCTAAGGCAACAAATAGTCCTTTTGGTGGTTTTTTTTGGTGTGTTTAGGAAAGAAAACACTGGTTTTATGTATCTTTTAAACCACTACTTTGGAACTATTGAACTTTAAAAAATGTTCTTATTCCTTTTCCTTACTGTGTATATGTGTAAATATAATTGGTAAACATTTTATACTCCTTACAACTTATTTATTTATACTTATTTGTACTTATTTATGATATAGACATGGGTCAACTCTTAATTAATCTCAAGAAATCAAAACAGTGTTTGGCAAATCTGAAATCTTTTAGTGACATCTAGATACTAATCTAGCATGCCATAGGACTGATTTTGGAAACTGTTAAGAAGGTCAGGCTGGCTAGAATTCCAGAAAGTCAGGACAAATGACATTGCTATTTATGATGATGGTTCAGTGTGATCAATTTTTGTTGAAAATGAAGCAGAAAGAAATAATTGAATTTGAACATATACGGGGTACCTATGGTTATAGTGAAGATGGGGAGAACTTGAAAATCATGGCAGAAGAAATCTCAGTGACCACAGAATGGCCCTGTAACAAACCCAACAGAGTTTGAGATGAGATATGTGAGTATAACAAAGTATAGATAATAATTTCAGTGTCCTTGAATTTTGTATTTGTTTTGTCTGATTTTTCTTTCTCCAAATCTTTATTATAAATGTGCTATGGTTTGTACATCTAAAATGTGTTCAGAATCTGACTTCTTACCATCTCAGTCACTATTACCTTGAGCTTATCCACCATCATCTTTTGCCTACATTATTGCAACTGTCTCCTAAATTTTGTTGCATATTGGACTCACCTGAAGATTTGAAAAAATACTGATGCCAGCTCCCGCTGGCATTCCTTGGAATGTATTGCAACCTGGGCATCAAGGATTTTTTTAAGCTTCTGGTGTCTCTAATATGTACTCCCCGCAAATTATCAGAAAATCAGTAATCTTTCCCTGAAGTAATTTATTTTGACTATATTTCTGCTTGTAGCCATATTAATTTAATTTGGGACATTTCCATTTCTTAAAGTTGTAGAACTAAGGCCTTCTTGGTTGTGAGCAGTGAAAGCTGACTGGCTGGTTTAAGCAGAAGTGAAGTTTACTGCTGTCATCAGAAAGAATTCTGTCTTGTTTCTGCTTTTCTTTGCCATTAGCCTCCATATTCAAAATCCCTGGTAGGTGTGTCTGTTTGGATTAGAAGAAGCTGCCAGGCCATGTGGGAAAGCCAGGTATCTGGCATTTTCAATTTTTAATAGTGGGAGATAAGTTCCACTTGCTTACTCATCTTGCTAAACTCATGAAGTTGGGAAATCTCTAGACACAGGCAAGGGCTTCACATGCTTGGAAGCCAACAAAGTGACGAAGGTCTGCTATACATAGGATAACCTACAATGTGTTATTTATTTTAATCCACTGGTACTCAAGCTAAGAACCCACAGGACACTGCTGTTATTCCATTAATATTTTTAAACCTTTAGAACCTGCTACCACTTGTCCCTTAGTAAGCAATAAGAGATAACAAAATAAATGAACAAGTAGCAAGCAAATTAATAGGACAACTTAGATATATAGCTTATGAATATTGATATATTATTTTTGGAGACCAGTATAAGTATAAAATAGGCATGGTTCTTGCTAGTAAAAATGTTCTGAGTTTCTATGATGGAAGTTATATATCAATGTTATATGTCAGCACTGTCCAGTAGAAATAAAATGTGGACCACAGATGTAATCCATATGTGTAATTTTAAATTGCATTAAAAAAGTAAAAAGAAACAGGGGCATTTAATTTTAATAATATGTAATTTAACCCAATATGTTCAAAATATTATTTCAACATTTAATCAGTGCAAATATTTAAGGGATAGTTTGCATTTCTTTTCCATATTAAGTCTTCAAAATCTGTGTATTTTATACTTAGAATACAGCTGAGTTCAGACTAACCTCACATAAAGTGCTTAATGGCTACTGTATTGGACAGCACAATTCTGTGGCATTTTGTAAAATGCTATATAACTTCCAAATACTGCCCACTAAACATACTTCTCGTGAAGCGTTTTAGGTACCTTATAAAAATCTAATGGTTGTTTAAAAAATGTAAACTAAAAGTAATAATAAAGTTCTTGGTTATTCAGTGTCTTTGAATCCAAAAAGGTTTTACTGGATTTTGCGGTATTTGGCTTTTTTTTTTTTTTTTTTTTAATGGTCGGAGGAGGTATGAAATGGGGAAGAGAAACCTAATTTTTTATTAGGCTTTGTTTCTGTTTATTATTTTTATATTTTATGAACACTTCAATTCATGAGGGATTAGATGTGCCTTAGGCAGAGAAGGGCGACGTGCTGTAGTGCCGAGCTTGCGTGTGAACAATCAAATGAATCATATTTTACGACCTATAATGTATATGGCACTACTAGGCTTTAGTATTTGAAGTTTTGTAAATAAAAGTAACAGTGATCATATATATTTCTTTCCCTAGCTAATCCATGTTGATAGTAAGTTTTATGTTCTAATTATTTTTATTCTTACAGGCTGCTGAATCAGGAATAATAAAAGTTAAAACAATAGCTGCACGAAACACCGAAATTTTGGCAGGTAATTTTTTGCATTAAAAATTCAACAATTAATGAAAATTTCACTAATAGTAAAAGTGCACACTTTAAAACAACAAAAAACAGCCAACAGTTTTCTGTAGCCTCTCCTCTGTGCCCTGGCATGCTATTTATGATAAAGAATATGTAAAAGTCCCTAACTTATGAACTAATTGGGTTTGCCAAGGATGAATGTTATAAAATTCTCTGAAATTAGAAAGCTTTAAACTACTAACTCCTTACAGGCAAGGATTTGCATTCTCCTCCACTTCTCAGTCACCTAAAACACACCTTACCCATAAAAGGCATTCAATTAATATTTGTTGTATTGAATTGAATAAAAGGTTGGTTCTCAGTCCACCTTCCAAGATCTATTTTATCTTTAGTATAATATAAACAGGTGATAGCGTAGCATTATAAATTTAGTAGTACTATATGAGTTTTGAATCGTAGGACTAAGACAGTATGGTCATGAAGAAAGAGTGGGAGTAGGGTGGAAGAAAGAAGAAAATGTTTTCTTACATTCTCGTGATTGAACCTGGTTTTCAAGGAGGAATTTTAAGAGTTGTCTTTGGCACTCTTTTGATAGTCTACTCGTTACTTTTTTTTGGTGCCTTCTTGTTCTTGCCTCTGTAATGAACATGGAAAAGAAGGAAACTGGATTTTCTGAGAATCTGTTACATGTGAGACATTCGTGCCACTTTGTCTTATAAAAGACAACCTTGTGGGGAAATGTTTTTATGTTATAGTAGAGCAAATCGATATGCAAAGAGATTAAGTTACTTGACTAAGGTCATATGATAAATGGTGGAACTAGACTGAGGCCCCTGGCTGTTGAGAATCCAGGGCATGTTCTTCCTGCTACAGTATGCTGCCGTGATAATGTGAGGTTTCCACACTAGCCCCTCCCTCCCAGGTGTTTATACTTAATCATTGCTTACTTCACTGATTCTTCGTTCTGCATTTCCAGCTCCAGCGGTGCTATTAGTCTCAGCTGGTTACAGGAGAAAAATAGTCCTATTAAGTTAATTTACCCAAAATCCAAATAGTGACGAATCTCTCTAACTCTCATAAATCTCTTTACATTTTTAAAAAAGGATACCAGAAAAGCTCTAATTGGTGGAATTTCAAAGACTATTACAAAATGAAATGAAGACTTTTGGGGGGCAGTTTAAGGGTGGAAGGCGGATTTCACTTAGGCTTGCAGCTTTGCTGGACATGTGCCCATAGGGTGAGCTCTCCTGTGTTGCATCTGTTTCTCACAGCTTCTTCTCTGATTTTGAACATTGTGTCAAAACACCATATAGTTTCATAACATTATTCACAGCATTGAATAATGCTCTGTGTGCATTTTGAGAAGGGGTATAGTGAAAGTGGTGGGTAAAGGCAAAGGTAGGTGTGGTTGGATTGGGAGGGTGGGCTAGTGGGTTTGGGAGATGCATGTTGGGTGGATTTAGCAACTGTGAGGACATTAATGTTTAAAGATAAATTATGATCTGGATATTTTTAAGTTGGCCAGGCGTATTAGAATATCCTTACAGATAATAACTTTTGCTACCATAGTTGCTAATATCATGGTTAGTCTTTAATCATTTCTCCAACAGTGGAAGTTTTCATTGGGTCTGTAGTTGATGGAAAATTTTAAAAAGAGACTGATTTCTTCAGAGGATTGCTGTCTGGTGCAGAGTTCTATACTAAAGTAAGGTGTCTAATTGGTTAATCTTAAGGAGGAGTAAGAAAAATTTTGTCTCAGTATGCATTTAATATATAGGGGGCTATTAATTGCATTTTAATTCAATTAGCTGTATTCAAATCAAACTAAAACAAATCTTTATGCGCATACAATTAATAGTTCATGCTTTAATGTCCATAGTTTCCAGGGCCATGTACTTGAGGACTGTATTAGCATTTACACTATTTCCTAGCATTTTTTACCAAGTATAACAACTGATACTTTAAAATGTATACATTTTTAGACCACTAGCATCTTGAAAATCAAGGGCTCTTAAGAACAAGGAAAGAGTTTAGTCAATATATAGTTTCTAAACTGCTTAATTAGAGTATAGTTAACACTAAAAACAATTTTTAGTTGACTTTTTAAAAAATTTCATTTCCTGAGAAGTGTTTACTTCTCTATGGTGGTAGGGACTGTAAATTACTACTTTTGTGCTCTCATGGATGTTAAAGATATCAAACAATGGAGGAATCTCAAATGAAATTGGATATTGAATTCTCAGATATCTCTACATATTCCAAAAATACAAAGGGTTGCTATAAAAATCAGAATCCTTAATTAGGATCAACTAGTCTGATCAGTGATACTTAGCACAGATTTCTAGCCAATTTTAGTTTTCTGAGATTTATTTTCCAAGGGAAGGTTATTTACATTGCAGAATAAATCTTTGCTTTACATCTCCCCGTCTCTTAAGCATCCTCCTTTAATGTTTATTTTTCTTTGTTTTCACTGCTGTCATGAATGCTGACATAAGTGGGAATGCTATGCCAGGTAATGTCAGCATTGATTCAAATATACAGATCATTATCTCCACATTTCCTTTTCCTTTCAAGATAAAACTCTGCAAATGAGAGATAGCAACATCCAGTTCTTCACTTACGAGGCCAAATGCCTTAACCTGACACTTGACTACCATATATTACAAATGTTTTTATTAAGCCAGTTTACGGTATACTTGAAATTGACTGAGAAGGCTTGTGTTATACAAAAATTACATAAACAGAGAATCTGTTTTTGAATATTTGAAACAACGAAACCAACGAGGTTGTGATATCTTAAAATTGTGTTTAACCCATATTCAGAACCGTAGTGGTTACATCTACCTATGGCTGCTTTCAGCCACAGTCAGTATACAAATAGAATTTTTACGTAGATGATCACTGTGTATGATTTGTGTTCTTTTCTCACACAGTTTCCCTCATCTTTTTCATATCTCCATGGTCTTGTTACTAAAACATCTTTAAGTAGCAATGAACAATATACTTTGGAATTTTTTTCTGATGTTAAAAGGTAATTTATCTGCTGATTTTATTTAGTATTTTCTATTTTAGCAATACATATGCTTGTGATATTTTACAAATATCTAGAGAATATATCATAATATATTCTTAATAAGGAAAGAATTATGTAAGAATCACTGGAAGAAATACAAAGATGAGTAGTGTAACTCACCTGTAGTCTATATGGAAATATAAGAAATATACTTGAAAAGTGTGTTTGTGCCTGCCTTTCATTCCATTTGCCTTTTGAAGTCCTTTGCCAGAAATTTTTTCTTCTAGAGGACATACTTCCTGAGGTCAGGATCAATATCTTATTCTCCTTATATTGCTAGAAGTTAGCACATTACATAGGAAATAGTAAGCCCTCATTTAGCGCAGGCCAATAGTGAGTGAGTCATTCCAAAATGCGAGTAAGTCTGTCAGTGCTACCTCTAGTGTGTTTTTCTACTTTTCAGTCTTTGCCATAATTTTACATGTTATGATGATTCAAGTAGATGAATTTTGTCATACTTCATTCATATCAGCCAGATAACAGAAGAATGAAGGAGACAGACTTTAAATGGAGAATTTTCATAGTGTGGTGGTAAATGCCAAGATGGAAGTATAGACAGGCTTATTTATTATGAGAACATAGAGAAGGCAGGCACCCAACCCAGTCTGGGAATCTTAAGCTGAGTCTCAAAGCTTAAAAAGGAGTTAGCCCAACAAATAAGGTATAGAAGTGGAAAGTAAAGCAGATTACTTAAATATATGAGGTATAAAACAGTGTGGTCTATGTGGATACACTATTCAGGTATTGCCATTGTGTGACTTTCTGAGCTGCTGGATGGAAGGAGTTTGAATCAAGGAAGTGACACATTCATTTTAACATTTTTATGTAAACTCGCCCAGCAGTGTGCAAGGTGTATTTCAATGTACCATCAGTAAAGTAGAGGTCTGTTGGTAGGTGGTGTCTATAATCCAGGCTAGAAGACCGAGGGGGCTGTAACTAATGCCTTGTGTGCAGGTTAACCTAGTGGGTGAGAGAGATTACATAGTTTCTCTATGGTATAATGTGTTCTTATTTATTCTTTTTTCCTTGGATTTTTTTTAAACTTTTAAAAACTTTAATTTGTATTCTGCCTTTTATTATATCATAAATACTTTTTTTGATGGTATCTTTTGTATTTTTTTAATTGCTTCATAATATTTTTTAGCCAGTGATTGTAGCTTATTAACCATTCCTTTATGTGAGGCATGTTTCAGTATTTAGAATTATTTTTTTAAGGTAAATTTCTAGCAATTAAATTATTAAATCACAGGGTATGAACAGGTTCTTGGAATTTGTTACCACAGTGCTTTCTGATAAAAGTTTATGCCTTTAGCAGTAATAGGTGAGTGTATTTTTATAACATCCTTGCCTGGTTATTGTTTTAAAAAATGTTTTTGGGAATTGAACAGGTAAATGACTTCTTATTTTAATTGATACTTCTTTTTAATATTGAACATTTTCCTTTGAGGTTATTAAACTTCCTTTTTTCATTTTACATTTATTTCTTTCAGTTTTTGTGTTTTTCTTATATTATTTGAACTGTTTTATAGCAAAGGTATTAACTTCCCATCATGTTTGTATTTCCTGCAGGTCATTTACCTTTTAATTTTTAATTGAGATGTTTTTCATTTTTACATAACATAATTTTTCTGATTTGTTGCTCTCCACTTAGGAAGTCCTCCTTCCACATAGTGATAGTCATTTTTATTTTCTTTTAGTTTTTTTGTTTGATTTTTTCTTAATAATATATGGAGTGATGTGAGGACCTAGATTCTTTTTTCATTTGTAAAATTACTAACCAATTGTAATAGCTAGCATCATTTTTTAAATAATCCTTCCTTTTCATATAATGTGCTTTTAATGTGAAACTGCCCATACTTTTATTTGTCCTTCGATTCTTGACTCATTTAAAGTATTTTCAGACTATTTGAACCATTAAATTTTTTTAAATTTTGTTAGAAATATCAGTCTTTCCCATAACTAAATTTTAAGGGATTTTGAGGGTAGCAATCATATCTACATCATATTTTATTTCTTTCACAAGAATTATAATTTGTTATTTAATGACCATTAAAATTTATCATGATGAAACTTTTATTAACCCCTATTAATGTGATTCATAGTGGGGTATCCTAGTTTAATTCTTTCTTTCCAGGATAAAAACTACAATTATGCAGTGAAACTGTTCAGAGCAAGGAAACCCCTAGGATATGGGGACCTGCTGGACCTCTTTCAGGTGTGTGAAAGTGTATCATTTGATCTCACAGTTATAAAATTTGGAAATAAAATACATTTATCCAACAGTGTTATTCTATTAAAGGAGTCATATTTATTAAGGGACTTAGGTTAAAAAAAATAAATTTTTCTTCCTTACCCCCTAAAAAGCCTGTCTTTATATTTTGAAGGAATTTGAAATAGAGAGTTTTCATTAAAAAGAGTTGAGCCTTTTCTTCTTAATTTCCTGGAATGAGTTTAAAAAATAGTTAAAGCAAGATGTCTTTATATCATTATATAGCTTTTTCCTCATGATTTCTAAAGTCTCAGCCCGTAGGAAGGTTTTTATATAAAGCTGTATTTAAAATAACATGTCATTAAAATTATTGTATATAAAGAGCATCTATCTCTCAATTAGAAGAGCAGGCTAATTTCTGTTTCCTAAGACTACTATCACTTTTACAAGAAGAAAAAAAAAACTAACTTTTTTTTGTTGTGATTTCTGTCTTACTGCATTGTGATCTGGATATGGTAGATACATTTTTTTCACACTGTGTTTCAAAAGACAAAACACATCAATACGTTGTATTTTTTTTGTTATTGATTTATTCTGATAACATTGAAACATCCTTTTTTATTATTTTATTCTCATATAAACTGGGAGAAAGAATGGGAAGGAGGCAAGAGATGGATGTTGGATTTCTTTGTTACATTAAAATAAAATTCATAAAAAATATTTTTAATACTATTTTAATTTATCCTAACTTGAGACACCTGGGTAACTGTGACTGCCCCCATATACAACGTTTTGCTGAAACTCACTTTATGTTATTCTTTCTAAGAGGCACTGTTTTTTCACATTTTAATATTGCCCAAATTGATATACATCTTACAGTTGATGGCATCTTACAATCATTGTGGGCCAGGTAGTATGTAGCTGTCATTTACGGTGCAAATGTGAACTTGTTTATAGGTTCATATTACTATTAATGTCATTTGAGTTATGTGCATTGTTGATAACTTGTAAGTTTAATTGCTATTTAAACTGTCACCCTAGTTGTTGTACAGAAATTTTCTGTTGACATCTTAATGGTAAGGTCACAAAAGCACCAGCATCAAAATGTGCAGAATGGGTGACACTGGCTTAGAAGATGATCTCAGAGACAATAGGGAAGTACTCTTTCAAGAAGTGAGGCATCCCAAACAATCTGATTATAAAATGGGCAGAAGATCTATATAGACATTTTTCCAAAGAAGACCTACAGATGACCAACAAGTATATGCAAAGACGCTCAACATCATTAATCATCAGGGAAATGTACATCAAAACCACAGTGAGATATCACCTTACACCTGTCAGAGTGACTGTTACCAGAAACGAGGGAATACAATGGCCTTGATAGATGACATTGTGAGGAACAATTCTAAGTGATGATAAAGCATTGTATCAGTTTAATTGACAGAATTAATATTGGCACTGATTTTTCTGTGTGACAGTTGAATGTGTCTTGAAGTCACTTCCATCAGAGACTCTATGAAAGTACATTTTTTTTTTCCTTCTATGAGGACAGTTTCTTTTCCTTCATTTACCTGAAGACTTCAGGCAGACAGCATGAAAGTGGAGATCATTGGTTCCTCTGAGATACTTGTAACTGTTTGAACTTTGATTTGCTTTAAGTGCTGTTTACCTTAAAGAGTGGCAGCATAATGTTGTGGGAAGAATAGTGAACCAGGAGTTAGAAGACCTGTTTTCAAAATGTGGCTTTACCACTTACTATGCACTTGAGCCAAATCATGCTCTAAAAACTCTCTATGATTATTATGATACTCAGATGAGAAACATGTTAACATCATAAAAATGATAAATGCAACTTGTTACTGTTGAAAACTTTTATTTGCTAAATGGCATTTAATAACTAGGCATGTTCAGCAGAGTTGGGGTAGCCTCACACTTCAGCAATTCCAGCAGGATTGAATATGGTAGGATATTTACTGCTTCAGAATAGTATTTTTTGAGCTTTATTGTCCTCTGTTAATCATTCATAGAAATGTTTTGAGACATTGTTACGGTACCTTGTGTCTTGATTTGAATCAAAACGTTTATGCCTAGGAAATCAAGGAAATAAGGCAAGGGGAGCCCTTTTGGAAACACTGTTCTTTGCCAGTCATATTTGCCATCTCTTAGCTGTCTTAAGTCAGTAATTTATGCTGGCATACCGAAGGACTTTGCAGAGTATGCTGTAGGAAATTGTGGTCTTTATTTAGCATACTATAATGGGAGCTTTGGGAGAAAAAGGTGGGGATTTAAATGATGAAATTAATGTTAACACTGCTTTTACGTTTTTAATGTGATCGTGGATGACTTTCTAACAATTTCTTTTGAAAAACATGTTAAAACTCAGATTTGTATGTCTTCATTACAGTTCTTAACCTCAAAAAATAATTGATGGGTGTTGTACCTTTGAGAACCGTATGCCAAACACATAAGTTTAATGTTCTCTTTCCTTAGAATCCCATGTTGTCTTTTTAAATTCTCTGAGGGTGGCAGACCTGTCTCATTCATCTCTGTATAGCCGTTAAGTGTGTATTGACTTAATTTCACTTTGTAAATTTAATTTTTGGTTTTGTGCATTTTCTAACTTCTTAGATTTTTGTTACCACTTTAAAACTTCTGAAAGAATTGGCTTGGTAGAAGGGGTTAAATTAAGATTTGGCATTATAGCATGTGCATCCAATTAATTTAAAGTGATGCTTTAGTAACAAGAGGAGTAATGTTACTGTTTTTAATGAGTTTGTTTCTTGAAGAAGAAATTAGGGCTCTATAAATTCAAAGCATGTAATAAGATTGTGTGGAGATTCTGAACATTCAGAAGGGTAATGAGGATGATGTATATACTATTTTTAATTACTTTTTCTGCTCTAGAATATTTTTATTCATATTTCTCCCTCTGCACTGTTGAAGAAATAGAGGGCTTCTCTGAGGCAGGATAGAACTTCTGAGAAGTTGTCCTTAAAAAGTTTGCAGCAGGAGATGAAGGAAAATCAAAAAACAGTGCTAGGAGAAGGCCATGGGAAAGCTGAGGCTAAGGGGTAGTTAAGATACAGAGTCTGTAATATCTGTCTGAAGTATTTTAACTCTTATTATTTGATTTCTGTTTTGGCATTTATTTTACATAAAGTGGTTTTTATTAAGATTGTTATTACTGGTTGTAAATACATAAAAGTATTTCTACTTATGAATTAGATTTAATAATTTATTTTATATGTGTTCTAAATAAAGCTTTGAAAGAGAACAGCTCAGAGGTTGTTCAGCCGTTCCTAATGGGTTGTGGAACCAAGGAGCCGAAGATTACTCAGCTGTGTTTGGCCGCCATTCAGAGACTCATGTCCCATGAAGTCGTGTCTGAGGTAATGTGAAGATCTTAATTTAAACTGTGTACTTAAGAATCAAATCGGGAGTTTTCATTAGGGGAAAATGAAGTATACCTGATAATTTAATGTAAAACAATTTATGTGCTTGAAGGACATGGCTTAATTTTAAAAGATCACCAGATTTTCTCACTATTAAGCACTCATGAATAATGAATAAAGATGAAGTGCATTTTGTCATGTCATGACTAAGAAGACACCATTGAGTACTATAGATCAGTATCACTGAAGAGAATATATTTATTTATTTATTTTTTCAATATATGAAATTTATTGTCAAATTGGTTTCCATACAACACCCAGTGCTCATCCCAAAAGGTGCCCTCCTCAGTAGCCATCACCCACCCTCCCCTCCCTCCCTCCCACCCCCCATCAACCCTCAGTTTGTTCTCAGTTTTTAAGAGTCTCTTATGCTTTGGCTCTCTCCCACTCTAACCTCTTTTTTTTTTTTTTCCTTCCCCTCCCCCATGGGTTTCTGTTAAGTTTCTCAGGATCCACATAAGAGAAAATATTTATTTTTAAAAAGGAAAAATGATGACTTTGCTATATTATCTGAAGTGATAATTTGTTGTTCATTAATTTCAGTGGTTTCTAATTACCTTATGATAGTACAACACTGAAAAACATTTCAGCGGTCTATCTGCATCCTGCTTTCGAGTGCAATGGTCTTTAACTTTGTGGTACTCCATAAGGTACTTTAATAGAAGCGATACATTCTTTTGCCTTTAATACAGCATTCTAAATGATGTCCAATTTAATTGAGTTTATAAATGTTTTGTTAATTTGAGTTGCATTTTGTTTTTTTATGACATTGTAAAGGGAATAATATATGAAACAGTAGTACTCAGTCTCAATTAACTTGCATGACTATATTTATAAATGTCCACATGAAATATACCCATATTGTAGAAATGAGCTTTGATTTTTTTGACTAGACATCTCAGAACTGCATGCTGCTGTTTGCATATATTCAAATGGTACATTTTAAAGAAATTTATTTTTTGAGAAAAAATTAGTTTAAATCTCAGATTAGTTGAAAGATGTGTTTTGACCTATAGATCCAGAAACATAGGTTTTGTTATTATGACCAAGAACTTCTCTCCAAGTGAGGTAATATTTGTACATCTTTTCTTATTTAGGGACCTAAAACCTTATATTTTATTTGCTGACAGTAATTCAAATAATTATTTTACAGACTGCAGCTGGAAATATAATTAATATGCTTTGGCAGCTAATGGAAAACAGTCTTGAAGAACTTAAGCTACTTCAAACAGTTCTTGTTCTTTTAACAACCAATACGGTAGTTCATGATGAGGCACTTTCTAAGGTAGGAAACCTGTGGTCAAAGTTCATAATTGCTTTGGAGACAGTATTTGAATAAGCTCCCTGAAAGAGGAAAGCCTAGTACCGTTTGTACTGAAAGCAACTTCCCTGTAGTTCTTGTGATAATGGACATTGCATGTTAAAAAAACCACTAATGCTTTATTTTCCTCAGGTTAGAGTTAAAATCAGGTTAAGGTGATTGAACAGAGTCCTTTGGGAATAGCTGACAGGCTTAGTCATGAATAGGAAAAGAGAAAAGTAGCAGAAAAATATAGAAGAATAGGAAACTGAGAGAAAAAAATGTGTTTGGGGTTATCAGTATTCTCCCGAATTGCTTTGAGTTTTCCCTGTAAGAACTCTTCCTTCTCACCTTTTAAAAATAATTTCACTTGTAGGAGTGCTTAGGTGGCTCAGTCGGTTGAGCATCTGACTTCAGCTTAGGTCATGATCTCATGGCTCATGAGCTCCAGCCCTGCATCGGGCTTGCTGCTGTCAGCACCGATCCCGTTTTGGATCCTCTGTCCGCCCCCCTCTCTGCTTCTCTCTCTCTCAAAAATAAACATTAAAAAATGTCTAAAATTGTAAAATTTTGTAAGGTGTGTAAAATCACTTTGGGAAACTAGCATTTTCTTTAAAAGTTTAACCTTATATTTACCGTATGATCTAGCCTTTTTACTTCTAGTTACTTATCCAAGGTAAATGAAAACACGTCTCTACGGAGACTTGTATTTGATGTTCACAGCAGCTTTATTCACAGTGGCTAAAAAGTGCAAACATCTCAAATGTCTATCAGCAGATGAATGGATAAACACAATATTGGTATACCTATACTGTGAAATACTACTCAGGTATAAAAAAGTACAAACTACTGATACAGAGAACAACATGGATGAATTTTACAAACATTACAAGTAAAAGAAACCAGATACAAAAAACAGTGCATACTGAATGATGACTGTGTTTGTAGAAAATGCCAGCTTACCGTAATGAAAAAGGCAACCAGGAGGTTGACTGGGGCCAAGCGCGGAGGAGTATGTGGAGGGCAAAGGAGCATCAGCAGAGTTTTAGGGTGATGGAACTGTCTTGTGTCTTGATTGTGGCAGTAGTTTCATGGGGGAATATAACTAAAAGAACTCATCATATTAAATACTTTAAAGGATTAGAATTTATTGTATATAAATTATAACTTAACCTGAAGTTGATTTTTAAAAATAAAGAATGACTTCTTTTAAAAAATTATCATTTTATTCATTTATGTGTTTAGCCTATTTATATTTCTCCAAGTGACTTAGTGATGTAACAAATTTTGAGTACTTGTTCTTTGCAAAACAAGTCATTCTGGGGAAATAAAAGCATAACACATTTTTATACATATATTAAAAGAACCAAGTTGTGGGGTGCCAGGGTGGCTCAGTCTTAGGTTAAGCGGCCAACTCTTGATTTTGGCCCAGGTCATGATCTCATAGTTTCATGAGTTTGAGCCCTGTGTCAGGCTCTGTGCTGACAGCATGGAGCCTGGTTGGGATTCTTTCTCTCCCTCCCTCTCTGACCCTCCCCTGGTCTTTCTCTCTCTCTCAAAATAAATAAATAAACTTAAAAAAAAAAAAAAGAACCAAGTTGTGAAATGTGTGTTTCACATTATCTAACCAAATCTTATGTGGCTGTATATTTACACAGTTTGAATTATTTCAGAATCCAAGGATTTTTGTGGCTTTATTGTATAAGAGAAGAGGGTGGGACTTCTGGTATCTGTGATTGGAACGGCCAAACATAAATTATTTAGTTTTGGGTTATGTCTAATGAAACAAATAGTTATTATGTTCTTCAATCTTATTTCACACTAAATGAAAATTGTTCTTTTAGGCAATTGTTCTTTGTTTTCGACTACACTTCACAAAAGATAATATTACAAATAATACAGCTGCTGCTACAGTGCGACAAGTTGTTACTGTTGTTTTTGAGAGGATGGTTGCTGAAGACGAACGGCACCGAGGTAGAGTGATAAAAGTGGTTTCCTTTTCACAGTGGGTGGTTTTGCTTGCCTGATTCCTCTTTTTATTTTCCATCTTTGCCCTGTGAACTTAGGCATCCAAAAACTAGAATACTTTAAAAAACAGATTTATTTTAACAATATTATTACGTTGACAGTGGGAGTTTAGATAAATCCCTTACAGTGCTATCATCCCAAGAAGAGGCTCTTTATTTTCCATGTTTATTTCTAATTATGTATAATTTCACATTTTTTTATATCAGCTGTTGCATTGTATGTATTTTTAGCCAAACATTATGTTCTATGAATTTTTCATGTCATTCTTTTATTTTTGTAATTTAAATTTTAATGGTTGCACTGTATTTTGTAGCTGTTCTACAATTTAATGAACGAGTTTCCTGCTGGACAGTTATATTGTGTTCAGTATTTTAATACTGTTTTGAGTGTCTTCTTACATATTTTTTCCATTTGATTTACTTCTTTAAGGTAAATTTTCAGGAGTGAATTTCCCTCATGTGAATTTTTGTCTGTGCCTTTTAACATGTGTTAATGAATATTTATATAATGTAAAGATTAACCTTTTCATATCTTCATCAAGTATCTTTATTGTAACTTTAAACATGTTTTTCTTTGTGATTTTAAAAAACTGTCTAAAAACTTAGAAACATGTCAGTCAGCTAAAGATGCTCTGTTTCTGTTACAGTTTTTACAGTTTGATAACTTTTAGCTATAGAAATTCTGCTTTTTTCATTTATTTTCCTTATTGGATGAAAAGTAAATTTTTTCCCATAATTAGTTTAAAGGATCATACGGTACTACCATCATGAACAACCTATCTGCTTTATTTACTCAAGAAACTAAAGATTAAACTGGTTTTCCCTTTTACATAGCTTCCCCTACCCCACTCTTAAAATGCAGTTTGTCATTTCATTTGAGGTTCTTTTGGTAATACTGATAAAAAAAAATGGCAGTCTTAGTAGGTGATGGTAATGCTTGCTGCCTACTCTAATTATTCCTTCACTTTTCCTGAAGTTCACCATTGATCAGCTTTTTCACGTTTGGTTTTAGGCATTCTTGATCTGTTGTTTATCGTAGTATTTCCACTTTGGTATATTGGTTTTTCTGCATGTTTCCCTGGGGAATTCTAGAATTTGAAATATTAAGGAGTAAATTTACAGGGTAAAATGGCAGTTCTCCAGTTTGGGTGTGTTATACATTCATAAACTGAGTATGATTCCTGCATTGGTGGTTTTAGTTTTGTGCCTGTAAAGACCAGTATCTTATTTAATACTTTCTAACAAGGTAGAAACACTTAGAACCTCGTTTTTTTTCAAGTTTTCATTAAGTCAACATTTATTCAAAGCAGGCTGTCATAATTAACAGAAAATGATATCTTATTAGTATTCAAAGAAGTGCTGAGTTGGGAAACACCTTTTTAGCTGACTCTTAGCTAGTCAATACGTATTAACTGACATAGTAATTATGGCAGATCAAGTGGTTAATTCTCTTTTATATGCTGAGATGGTATAGAAATTACCCATGTGGTAAACTTTTATATGTTTGATATTTAAAGGCACATGGAAAGATCATGTGAATTTCAAATTCATAAAATAAAGGGGTTCGGGAATGGGAGACTGGGAAAATCAAATGTATGGATAAAGATGCTAAGCTTAAAAATGTCATAAGATAGTAAAGAGTGATTATGATGGTATTTTGTATAAAAAGAGTTTTTTTTTTTCAAAGTTATGACCTTTATTCATCATATGTTTTTCATCTTTTTTTTTCCCCTTTGGTTGTTAAATTTTATTTATTTTTCCCACATAAGGCATAGGGAACTGGAATAATTCCCAAGACCCTGAGACAGTTTCTCTATTTAGTTTTTTTTTGTTTTTGTTTTTTACATTTTTTTTCAATATATGAAATTTATTGTCAAATTGGTTTCCATACAACACCCAGTGCTCATCCCAAAAGGTGCCCTCGTCAATACTCATCACCCACCCTCCTCTCCCTCCCACCCCCCATCAACCCTCAGTTTGTTCTCAGTTGTTCTCAGTTTTTAAGAGTCTCTTATGCTTTGGCTCTCTCCCACTCTAACCTCTTTATTTATTTTTTTTCCTTCCCTTTCCCCATGGGTTTCTGTTAAGTTTCTTAGGATCCACATGAGAGTGAAAACATATGATATCTGTCTTTCTCTGTATGACTTATTTCACTTAGCATCACACTCTCCAGTTCCATCCATGTTGCTACAAAGGGCCATATTTCATTCTTTCTCATTGCCACGTAGTACTCCATTGTGTATATAAACCACAATTTCTTTATCCATTCATCAGTTGATGGACATTTAGGCTCTTTCCACAATGTGGCTATTGTTGAGAGTGCTGCTGTAAACATTGGGGTACAAGTGTCCCTATGCATCAGTACTCCTGTATCCCTTGGGTAAATTCCTAGCAGTGCTATTGCTGGGTCATAGGGTAGGTCTATTTTTAATTTTTTGAGGAATCTCCACACTGTTTTCCAGAGTGGCTGCACCAATTTGCATTCCCACCAACAGTGCAAGAGGGTTCCCGTTTCTCCACATCCTCTCCAGCATCTATAGTCTCCTGATTTGTTCATTTTGGCCACTCTGACTGGCATGAGGTGATATCTGAGTGTGGTTTTGATTTGCATTTCTCTGATGAGGAGCGACATTGAGCATCTTTTCATGTGCCTGTTGGCCATCCGGATGTCTTCTTTAGAGAAGTGTCTATTCATGTTTTCTGCCCATTTCTTCACTGGGTTATTTGTTTTTCGGGTGTGGAGTTTGGTGAGCTCTTTATAGATTTTGGATACTAGCCCTTTGTCCGATAGTCATTTGCAAATATCTTTTCCCATTCCGTTGGTTGCTTTTTAGTTTTGTTGGTTGTTTCCTTTGCTGTGCAGAAGCTTTTTATCTTCATAAAGTCCCAGTAGTTCATTTTTGCTTTTAATTCCCTTGCCTTTGGGGATGTGTCGAGTAAGAAATTGCTACAGCTGAGGTCAGAGAGGTCTTTTCCTGCTTTCTCCTCTAGGGTTTTGATGGTTTCCTGTCTCACATTCAGGTCCTTTATCCATTTTGAGTTTATTTTTGTGAATGGTGTGAGACAGTGGTCTAGTTTCAACCTTCTGCATGTTGCTGTCCAGTTCTCCCAGCACCATTTGTTAAAGAGACTGTCTTTTTTCTATTGGATGTTCTTTCCTGCTTTGTCAGAGATGAGTTCGCCCTACGTTTGTGGGTCTAGTTCTGGGGTTTCTATTCTATTCCATTGGTCTATGTGTCTGTTTTTGTGCCAATACCATGCTGTCTTGAGGATGACAGCTTTGTAGTAGAGGCTAAAGTCTGGGATTGTGATGCCTCCTGCTTTGGTCTTCTTCTTCAAAATTACTTTGGCTATTCGGGGCCTTTTGTGGTTCCATATGAATTTTAGGATTGCTTGTTCTAGCTTCGAGAAGAATGCTGGTGCAATTTTGATGGGGATTATATCGAATGTGTAGATAGCTTTGGGTAGTTTTGACATTTTGACAATATTTATTCTTCCAATCCATGAGCACGGAATGTTTTTCCATTTCTTTGTATCTTCTTCAATTTCCTTCATAAGCTTTCTATAGTTTTCAGCATACAGATCTTTTATATCTTTGGTTAGATTTATCCCTAGGTATTTTATGTTTCTTGGTGCAATTGTGAATGGGATCAGTTTCTTTGTTTTTCTGTTGCTTCATTATTAGTGTATAAGAATGCAACTGATTTCTGTACATTGATTTTGTATCCTGCAACTTTGCTGAATTCATGTATCAGTTCTAGCAGACTTTTGGTGGAGTCTGTCGGATTTTCCATGTATAATATCATGTCATCTGCAAAAAGTGAAAGCTTAACTTCATCTTTGCCAATTTTGATGCCTTTGATTTCCTTTTGTTGTCTGATTGCTGATGCTAGAACTTCCAACACTATGTTAAACAACAGCAGTGAGAGTGGACATCCCTGTCATGTTCCTGATCTCAGGGAAAAAGCTCTCAGTTTTTCCCCGTTGAGGATGAAGTTAGCTGTGGGCTTTTCATAAATGGCTTTTATGATCTTTAAGTATGTTCCTTCTATCCCGACTTTCTCGAGGGTTTTTATTAAGAAAGGTTGCTGAATTTTGTCAAAGGACTTTCCTGTGTCGATTGACAGGCTCTTGTGGTTCTTATCTTTTCTTTTATTAATGTGATGTATCACATTAATTGATTTGCGAATGTTGAACCAGCCCTGCATCCCAGGAATGAATCCCACTTGATCATGGTGAATAATTCTTTTTATATGCTGTTGAATTCAATTTGCTAGTATCTTATTGAGAATTTTTGTGTCCATATTCATCAGGGATATTGGCCTGTAGTTCTCTTTTTTCACTGGGTCTCTGTCTGGTTTAGGAATCAAAGTAATACTGGCTTCATAGAATGAGTCTGGAAGTTTTCCTTCCCTTTCTATTTTTTGGAATAGCTTGAGAAGGATAGGTATTTTCTCTGCTTTAAACGTCTGGTAGAACTCCCCTGGGAAGCCATCTGGTCCTGGACTCTTATTTGTTGGGAGATTTTTGATAACTGATTCAATTTCTTCGCTGGTTATGGGTCTGTTCAAGCTTTCTATTTCCTCCTGATTGAGTTTTGGAAGCGTGTGGGTGTTTAGGAATTTGTCCATTTCTTCCAGGTTGTCCAGTGTGTTGGCATATAATATTTCATAGTATTCCCTGATAATTGCTTGTATCTCTGAGGGATTGGTTGTAATAATTCCATTTTCATTCATGATTTTATCTGTTTGGGTCATCTCCCTTTTCTTTTTGAGAAGCCTGGCTAGAGGTTTATCAATTTTGTTTATTTTTTCAAAAATCCAACGCTTGGTTTTGTTGATCTGCTCTACAGTTTTTTTAGATTCTATATTGTTTATTTCTGCTCTGATCTTTATTATTTCTCTTCTTCTGCTGGGTTTGGCTGTCTTTGCTGTTCTGCTTCTATTTCCTTTAGGTGTGCTGTTAGATTTTGTATTTGGGATTTTTCTTGTTTCTTGAGATAGGCCTGGATTGCAATGTATTTTCCTCTCAGGACTGCCTTTGCTGCATCCCAAAGCGTTTGGATTGTTGTATTTTCACATTTGTTTGTTTCCATATATTTTTTAATTTCTTCTCTAATTGCCTGGTTGGCCCACTCATTCTTTAGTAGGGTGTTCTTTAACCTCCATGCTTTTGGAGGTTTTCCAGACTTTTTCCTGTGGTTGATTTCAAGCTTCATAGCCCAGCGTCCTCCTAAGCCGCCATCTTCCTAATGACGAATCATCATATGTTTTTCATCTTACTGATACATTCTCTTTTTTGTTTTTCCTAAATATAATTTATTTTCACTTTAGCTAATGTACAGTGTATACAGTGTGCTCTTGGTTTCGGGAGTAGATTCCCTTGATCCATCGCTTACATACTGCACCCAGTGCTCATCCCAACAAGTGCCCTCCTCAGTGCCCATCACCCATTTTCCCCTAGCTCCCCTCTTCAACCCTTAGTTTGTTCTCTGTATTTAAGGGTCTTCTGTGGTTTGCTCCCTGTTTGAAACTATTTTTTTCCCCTTCCTTTCCCCCATGGTCTTCTGTTAAGTTTCTCAAGTTCCACATATGAGTGAAAACATATATGTCTTTCTCTGACTGACTTATTTCACTTAGCATAATACCCTCCAGTTCCATCCATGTTGTTGCAAATGGCAAGATTTCATTCTTTCTCATTGCTAAGTAGTATTTTCCCCCCCAGTTTCAAAGCATAGTTCTGAGCCTATAAAATTTGTAATTTCGTAAACATGTATTTATTTTAAGTAGTGCATATGATTTTTTAAAGGTCCTTATAAACTCCTAAAACTCATCTGATTTTGACTACAGATATTATAGAACAACCAGTACTGGTCCAAGGAAACAGTAACAGAAGATGTGTCAGCACCCTCAAACCTTGTGCTAAAGATGCATATATGCTTTTCCAGGTATTTCAATTGATAAAAAATAATTTTTATTACAGAATATAGTTTTGTGTAAATTTTTGATTTTTGCATTTTATGTTTGGTTTAATTTTTAAAGTGTCAATTTTTAAAAAGTGTCCCAATTTTGAAGTGTCAAAAGTAGTATTCCAAAAAACTTCTTTAATGTTAAAGACTATCCACAGTTAACTAACATGATAAAATGTAACATTTCACTTTAAGGAAATAGAATGAATTACACTATACTAGAAAATACCATATTATATTATACTAGAAAAATAACTAATAATAAAAAATAATTTTCAACTTAAAATTTAACTAATAAACCTTTGGCCTATTTAATATAATTTGATATACAAATACCTAATTTTTACATTATTTGTCGTGAATAAATCTTTTAAGTAAAATGAGATTTATCAGCACTGAAATTTTATTAATTATTTATTAAAGGATTATTATAAGTGTTTTTTCATTAAAAGACTATTAACCATTTATCTGTTTATATTATGTCTTGTCAAAAGTTACACGATTCTTTAAAAGTTTACTTATTTAATCAAGTATATAGTTTGTCAGAATTTGCATTACCAGTGTTTAGTTTCTGAGGAGTAAATATACCATATAAGAAGAGATAATTTTTTTACTTTTATGAATTCTGAACAGCACATTTCATTCTAGCATGTAAATGTTTTATTTTTTATTTATTGTTTGAATTATTTTCCCAGGATCTTTGTCAGTTGGTTAATGCTGATGCCCCTTACTGGCTAGTAGGCATGACAGAAATGACTCGAACATTTGGCCTTGAATTACTTGAGTCAGTCCTGAATGATTTTCCACAGGTCTTTTTACAAGTAAGCCATTTGTAGTATCTTGCAACAAAATTAATCTATAATTTTTTCACAGATATTTTTCAGGAAAGTAACATGTATTCTTTCTCCCATGTTAAAGGACTGAAAGAATTATAGCTTTAGACTTTAGAACTGTGATAATTTAGTGTGTCTTACATTATTGTAGTGCCCTCGCATTTTGAAATTTTAACCTTAGAATCCCTAGAAACTATCTAGTGAGACATTTCTCAGTCTGTGAATCCACGAAGGAATGTAGTATGTGGGCTATTTTTTAAAATATGTGAAAACTGAAAAATTGTTACTGATCTTTACTTGTTTATATGTACCTATGTGCTTTTTGATAATTTATTTGGGAAAAAGTAGTAGTCAATGGCTGATAAGTTTAACTTGCAGTACAGAATATTTCAAAATAGAGAGTTATAGAGGAAAAAGTAAGAATCCAAACTTTTCATTTAACTTGCAAGAAGCTAAAGTCTAATATTGATTCAGTGATTTACATAGGATTCCTTAGTCATTAGCAAATCTTGAACTAAAATTTAGATCTTTTTACCACTAACCTAGTTCCTTTCCTTACCATACTGCCTTCCTAAGTGGCACTTCCAAAATGTGTGACCCAAGTGCTACAATAGTAGAAGATCCTTTAGCCCAGGATTTGGAACTGAAACTTATTATACAGATGATAATTTGGGGACATAGAGATCATGATGACTGTAGTGAGAATAATTTGAGTGGAGTTGGGGTGGTTCCTAGTGGTTATGAAGGAAGCCCAATTGTATTAAGTTGAGTAGTGAGTGGAAAAAGTGTGAATAGATAAAACTTTAAAGAGTTGTCTATAATATTTATCAATTAACCAGTATATAAATTTAGTTAGTGAAGTATGAAAATGTACTTTGGTATGCTTTTCATTTTGGCAGTCAAAGAAACTAATTATCCTTAGGACAGTAGAATTTCAAATCACTTAACTCTAAAGATCCCATTTTGGGGGACAAAGAATTAAAAAGTACATTAAAATGTGTATAAAAGTCTAGAAGAATATGCATTCAGAAGTTAGCAGTGATCAGTAGCGTTTCTCCAGGAAGTTAATATTAGGCAAGGCTTTTATTTTTATCTTTTCACTTACCGGTATTTTTTCATTTTTTTTTTTCCTCTGATGAATCGGATTCTAATAAGGAGACATTTAAAAAATCTTAATTCTGAACAAATAAACTGCTCTGTACCTTATTTGTTCCCTTTTCTGTAAGATTAAAAGATTAGATTGGATGATTTCTATTATTGTGCCTTGTTCTCAGCCTCAGTGGTATTTGGATGAATAAAAAAAACAAAATAATGTATATTTGAGGTTAGGCATTAGTTGTGCACTGGACTTTATATTATCAGTAAAATTGGACTATTTTGGGCTAATATAGGCAGGAAATGAATAGGTTAAGGAAGGTTTTTTGCATGACATGATATGACTATAAGTAAATTTTAAGAATCCTTTGCAAGATTTCCCAGACTAAAATAATTGTGGGGGGTGTCTGGGTAGCTCAGTCAGAGGATCATGAGACTCTTGATCTTGGGGTCATTAGTTCAAGTTCTAGGCTGAGTGTAGAGATTACTTAAATAAATAAAACTTTAAGGAATAAAATAAAATAATTATGCTTGTTTGTCATTGCATTTTTAAAAATCAGCTTATTGTGTTCTGTTCAAGCAGTCTAAGAAGAACAAAATATTAAGTTAATTCTTAAATCTTCCATACATGAATGGAATTGTTATCTTGGCAAAATAAAATTAGTGAATTATATAACATATTTTGTTAAACTGGTGTTCTTTCAGCTGCCTATTTTAAATGCCTTAGCTATTTGTGTAATCTGTTTTTTTCTGTTCTTTATGTTTTTAATTGATAGAGTTCCAGCAAAATTAAAATTCCTAATAATAAACCACTTAATTCCAATTCGTTAGATTCCTTTTTAAATTAGATTCTTTTTAAACTTTGAAATAACGATGAACAGTTTGATCTTACACTCTCAAAGAGCAGCACTAATTTCATACTTGTGTGTCAACTAGAGTAATAAACTAAACATATAATAAAGCTAAATTATTCATACTGGTTATTAAGTTTTATTTGCTAGTACATATGTTTGAAAAGTAGTAAGTAAAAAGTAAAAATAATAAGTACCAATTAAGTTAATTTTTTTTTTTTTGTCTTTGCAAATAGCACCAAGAGTTTAGTTTCCTTCTCAAAGAAAGGGTATGTCCTCTTGTGATAAAACTCTTTTCTCCAAATATAAAGTTCAGACAAGGTTCCAGCTCTTCATCTTCTCCAGCACCAGTTGAAAAACCGTATTTTCCTATCTGCATGCGTTTGCTGAGAGTAGTATCTGTTCTGATTAAGCAATTTTACAGTCTTTTGGTAAGTGCTAATTTTCATCCATGTTTGTATGTGTAATTGCACGCAGTGCTCTTTTTAAATGATAATTTATTACAGTGCATTCAGCCTTTTCACTTCAGAATTTTTTAGGTATTGATAGGTATTCTCCTAGTTACTCTAATAAGGGTTTATGCTGTCCTTTCTTAAATCTTGCTTATTTTTAATGTATGTCAAGTAGAGTCATGGACTATTATCTGAAGGCAGCATAGAATTTGTGGCTGGGGAATTTAGCTTCTTAGCTAATTATCAATACCTCATTTGAAGGATAATTAAAATTATAGTATCTTCAATTAATGCTACTTGCATTTATACTATTTTATGTATCAACAGATTAAAGCAAAGAAGTTAAAAATTTGGTGAACTCTAGGATGAATAATCAACTATATTGGCTTCTAGTCCAGTATTATATTTATTTTGCATAAATTTATGAATTTGTGATATTCCTGATCACAATACATCAATGTATCAATATTTCTCAGAGAAAATGATGTATTATATTTCTTTTTAATTTTATATTAAGTCAAATCCAGCATTGTACTTTTTTTAAGCTTGTATACTTAATTTTAATTAACAGGAATAATTGGTTATTGATCATTGTGGAATAGTAAACTGTATAAAATTATAATACTTCTAATACTGTGAGTATTTGATGTACTAAATATTAGAGATAGCCAACAACTTCACAAACTAGTAGATAATAGTTTATACTAAATTCTGTGGAGAGCTTTTTAAAATAAAGGGCTTTTTTAAAAATTATTTAGGATAAACATGTTATACATTTTCTTTTCATATTCCAAATCCATTTATGCAAAGTGCATTCAGAAATAATCTTCATAAGCACTGTAGTTATAATTATTTCTGGCCACAAAAGGTATATGTATAATATACATTGATGTATTTAATGCATTGTATAGAGATAACTGTAGGAAATCAAATCACTTCAAAAGTGTTGCTATTTATTAGGGAAACTGTTAAGTTATCAGAGTTGGGTGCCAAAGGTTTAAGAGTCTTTTGGTACACCCATTATTATTGGCTTGGATTTTTTCTCTTCTACCCATGTTAATAACATATAATTGAACATTTAGGTATGTGAGTTTATGAACTTACTTTAGTTCATAGCTCCATCTTTCTCTGTAGGGTTTAATTTTTTAAAAATTACAGTCAGTGTTCCTCCCAACATGCATGGTATTTGATATAATTTCCAATAATTATTTTTAATTGAAAAAATAAGACTTTTTTGTCTAATTATATACAGTTGAAATGGAGGGAAATTCTGTGAATCTTTACATTGATTAACTTTTGGAGGTTTTGAAAGGTCTCCTGTCACTTGTTGAAAATAAATGAAAAGTTGCTTAATTTCTCCAAAGATGGAGAGCTTTTATCTGGCAGTTGTCATATTTTCTTAATTGTATTTATTTATAGTCCGTTTCAATCTACAAAGAAACTTTTTTATTGCGTGTTTTTTTATTTTGAGAGAGAGAGAAAACATGAGCGGGAGAGGGTCAGAGACAGAGGAAGAGAAAGAATTCCAAGCAGGCTCTGTGCTGTCAGCATAGAGCTTGACACATGGCTCAGTCTCATGAAATGAATTTCTCACGATTTCTCATGAAATCAAGACTTGGACACTTACCTGACTGAGCCACCCAGGCACCCTAGTCCACAAAGAAACTTAAAAAAAATTTTTTTTATTAACATTTATTCATTTTGAGAGACAGAACAGAGCCTGAGTGGGGGAGGGGCAGAGAGAGAAGGAGACACAGAATCTGAAGCAGGCTCCAGGCTCTGAGCTGTCAGCACAGAGCCTGACGTGGGGCTCAAACTCACTACAAGATCATGACCTGAGCCGAAGTTAGACACTCAACTGACTAAGCCACCCAGGAGTCCCTGCAAAGAAAGTTTTTAAAATTGTAAACCAGAGTGACACCAGCAAAATGTTGGAAGATGAGGGTTCAAGCCCTCTGTCCCTCAGAGAGACACCAACTTAACAGTACATAATTACCTCTGTGACAACTTTGGAAACCAGTTGAGAGGTTATAGCACCATAGGCAAATGGAAGGCCAAACAGTGAGGTTCATTACAGTGGGTAGGAAAGCTCATGGCCCTTAACTGCATACCTCACTCCACTCCTTACACATCTCAGCATGGTGTGATCAGGAGAAAACTGCCAACCTATGTCTTCTCCTTTAGATGGGCAAAAGATAAAATGCGCATCTAACATTCTGACTTTTTTGGGGTACTGTCCACCTAGTTTCTGTCTCACCTGATTCTTGGAACACTGACAGGCAGCACATTTGGGCCTGCTAGGCACCAAGGCAAACCTGTTGCTTGCCCAGAGAGGCGTAGTACTGCAGACATACACCAGGGGGAGCTTCTCAATAGAAACAAGTAAGTGTCGGGGCGCCTGGGTGGCGCAGTCGGTTAAGCGTCCGACTTAGCCAGGTCACGATCTCACGGTCCGTGAGTTCGAGCCCCGCGTCAGGCTCTAGGCTGATGGCTCAGAGCCTGGAGCCTGTTTCCAATTCTGTGTCTTCCTCTCTCTCTGCCCCTCCCCCGTTCATGCTCTGTCTCTCTCTGTCCCAAAAATAAATAAACGTTGAAAAAAAAAAATTAAAAAAAAAAAAAAAAAAAGAAACAAGTAAGTGTCTTCTGCTGGGAAATTATACACACAAGCCCAGAGGAAACACATTGACAGAAGAGGTTTGAGAGGTTTCCAGGCTGATTGGTGAAGTTCTTTCCTTGTACAAAGCCAGTCCATAAAGACTAAAAGAGTTGACTTTTTCAACAACAACAACAACAAAATAAGGCATACAGAGAAACAGGGAAATATGGCTCGGTTAAAAGAACAAAATTAATCTCCAGATACTAACCATAAAGAAATGGAACTCACTATAACCATCGTAAAGATCTGAATGAGCTAAAAGAGAATACAGACAACTAAATGAAATCAAGAAAATGGTATATGAATAAAATGAGAATATCAATAAAGAGGTAGAAACTATAAAGGAGAACAAAAAAATTCTAAAGAAGTATATGGTAATTCTGAATTGAAAAATTCATAGAAGGGGTCAACAGTAGACTAGATCAAGCAGAAGAAAGAATCCACAAACTTGAAGACAATTTATTGGCAATTACCAGGTCAGAGGAGCAAAAACATAAAAAGCAAGAAGAGCTTCTAGCAGACTTCTGGCATATCATACAGCAGACCAAGATATGCATGACTAGGAAAAGCACACTGGGTTATGCTCCTACACTCACAACACCTTGGATATCAGATGTATGGATTTTTTCCCACATCAGCCAGTTCTCTGACAGCCAGATACTGTACGTTGAGTTCAACTCTGACACTAGACAGAGTTAGTACAGATCCTGTAGTTAAGGGCTCAGTTCCACAAGACTCCCCTGTTGCAGATGCCAGTTGCAAGTAGTACATTGCCTGGTTATCCACAGATTCTAAGTTGGCTGTAAATGGGAAGTTCCCACAACCTCCTCTTTGGGTTTGATCATTTGTCAAAGTGGTTCACAGAACCTAGGAAAACAGTTTACGTACTATTGCTTATTTATTACAAAGGATATTTTATTTTTTTCATTTTTTTTTTCAACGTTTTTATTTATTTTTGGGACAGAGAGAGACAGAGCATGAACGGGGGAGGGGCAGAGAGAGAGGGAGACACAGAATCGGAAACAGGCTCCAGGCTCCGAGCCCTCAGCCCAGAGCCTGACGCGGGGCTCGAACTCACGGACCGCGAGATCGTGACATGGCTGAAGCCGGACGCTTAACCGACTGCGCCACCCAGGCGCCCCACAAAGGATATTTTAAAGGATAGCAATGAACAGATTCATGAAAAGAATAGGCACATGAAAAGATTCATAGGGTGAGGTCTGGAAAGGTCCCAAGAGCAGGAGCTTCTGTCCCCATGCAGTTGGGGAATGTCACCCTCTTGGCACATAGATGTATTCACCAACCTGGAAGCTTCCTAAACTCCATACTTTTAGGATTTTTATGGAGGTTTCATCATGTCAGCATGATTGATTATTAACTCAATTTCTACCACTCTTCCCTCTCCAGAGTATGAGAGGTGAGGCTGAAAGTCTCAGGCTTCTAATTATGATTATTTTTTCTGGTATCCAGCCCCTATCCTGCAATCCATTGAGGGTTGCCTCATTTGAATGAAAGA
This sequence comes from Puma concolor, assembly GCF_028749965.1. Taxonomy (NCBI): domain Eukaryota; kingdom Metazoa; phylum Chordata; class Mammalia; order Carnivora; family Felidae; genus Puma; species Puma concolor. The sequence continues at coordinate 54,363,111 of NC_141673.1, read as the reverse complement.
ATCACATGGGAAATTTCAGGAGACTTAAAACTCTGTGTCAGATGCTCCTATCACTCAGGAAATTATGAGAATTGTAGGAGCTCTGTGTCAGGAACCAGGAGCAGGGACCAATATATATATTTCTTATTAGTTCACAATACATTATTGGAGTCACAGATGAGGAAAGCAAGGGGCAGAGAGCCAGTTTGAAGAAGTAATGGCCCAAACCTTCCCAAATTTGAAGAAGGAAAGGGACATACAAATTCATGAAGCTCAGAGAATTACAACTAGGATTTATCTAAAGAGAACTATACCAAGACATGTTATAATTAAGCTGTTAAAAGTTTCAGAGAATCTTTAAAGTAGCAAAACAAAAGCAACTCATCATGTTCAAGGGAGTGCTCATAAGACTCAGTAGATTTCTCAGCAGAAATCTTGCAGGCCAGAAGGGAGTGGGATGATGTATTCAAAGTATTGAAAGAAAAAAAAACCTGCCAGCCACAAATACTATACCCAGCAAAACTTTCCTTTAATAATGAAAGAGAAATTAAGACTTTCTCAGGTAAACAAAAGCTGGTAGAGTTCACCTATGACAAGGCCAAATATCTATCACTCCCCTACTTATTTTCCTAAGTATTATCAGAGTTATCTTAGGAAGACTTCTCTAAAATGCTGGTTTAACTACATTAAATTAAGATAAAAGTATAGGAAGCAGAGATATTCTTCCTTTTCCTTTTCATATCCACTCATCAGTCATAGAACACCAAATCTTCTACTCTCATAATAATGCATAATGCTATAAAAAAACTTTTATATTCTTATAAAAAAAAGTCACCTTGGTGCTTACTTGTACCCCCTCAAAACTAGTATTTTGAAGCCCTAACCCCTAATGTGATAGTGTTTGGAGATGGAATCTTTGGGAGATAATTAAGTTTAGATGAGGTCATGCTGTAGGGCCATGATGATGGAGTTAATGACCTTATAAGAAGACACACTAGAAAGCTTTCTTGCTCTTTCTCTCTCTTTCTGCCATGGGAGAACACAGTGATAAAGTAGCTGCTTGTGAGTTAGGAAGAGCAGTCTGATGCAAATCTCACCTTGCTGGCACCCTGATCTTAGACTTCTCGCATCCAGAACTGTGATAAATAGATTTCTGTTCTTTAAGCCACCCAGTCTGTGGTATTTTGGTATGGTATCTCAGCAGACTAAGAACTTAGTTTCTGTCCACCACTTTTAGTATATAGCAGTTCATCCAGTGACTTCTTAAGAGATACAGATACCTCATTCCTCAGTAATTTTGGTTTGGGATGAAATTGCTGTTTTTGAGTGCATATATTTCAGACACTATACAAAGTGCTTTACATATATTCACTTAGACTTTACTACAGCTGAAAAAATAAGGCTCAGGATATTTATGTAAAATGCCTGAGATTATACTTTATAAGCACAGAGTTGGGATGTTAACTCATTCTTTTAGACCCCAAAATCCTCGCTTTTAATCCCAGTGCTTTTTACTACTTCTCTGTTTTCTTAGTTCTTATTTCTTTTCTCTCCAAGGCTGTTTAGTGTCACATTTTTCATACTGTTACCATACCATTCTCCATATTTTGACCTTAATCTCCTTGACTTGGGTGGGGGATAAAAGGGGAAGATAAGTAACAGTGTCACCAGCTCCTGGAAAGATTGAATATTACTACCTAAAGGTGGTAGAGAAAGGCCTACTTCCGTGTACTTCACTCCTTGGGGGTAATGACCAACTGGTAAAACTTACCTTACTGTGTTTGTAAAGGCAAATTCATCTTCAGATGATTTAAAATATTAATTCCACACTGTTAGATTTTGTAATATTGGCACTTTTCATCATGAGCAAGTTCAGACATTCTACAGCTTCTCCAAGGGCAAAAGTTAAAGGTATGATACTTGTGGAGTAAGATATGTAATTTATGTGCAATGCTTCTCTCTCATTTCTTTGTGTTTTCCTTATTTAAACATGGAAATTATACATCTAGGAGACATACTGGAGTAGTAATTCTTACACTTTTTAGTCTTTGGATCTCTTTATGCTTGTAGGAAAATATTGACCTTTTGTTTATGTGGATTTTTTCTATCATTTATTGTACTAAAAATTAAGTCAGATCATACTGAACCCACTCATGTTAACATAAAACTCATTATTTTTCCAAGAGGAAAACAAAGATATTTTTTGCAAATCTCCTTAATGTCTAGCTTAATAGAAGATAACTGGATTTTCTTATCTTTTTTCATTCTATTGTGACGTGTTGTTTTGGTTGAAGCATATGAAGAAAATCTGTCTTGTCAAAGACATGTAGTTGGAAAAGGCAGAATTGTCTTCATGGATATTAAATCTATCTTAATAGTGGATATTCCTCTTTGCTACTACACCAGACTGGACCAAGTGACAGTTTCTTAAAGGTGTAGTATTGAAACCATAGTAATGACATTTTCATACTCGGTTACATTAAAATTCATTGATTCATCTTGTGCTCTGATTGTATCTTTTATCCATACATGATTTTGTAATATCATGTATTTTAATTATGCAGATAATCCAAATGTCAACATTTTATACATTACCAGAAATCACTTTTGTTAATCACCAACCATTTATCAGATAAATCTGTTATCAAGAAGTTGTCAAGGTCACAGTGGTAGATATAAATTTTCTAAAATACTTACTTTTGCTTGAAAGCTTAAATCTTCTTGTTGGCAACAAATACTGTTATTTGTTTCCCTTACAGCTACAAGCTTACTTTGTTCATTTTTTTATTAAGTGTCTGCAATGTACACAAGTCTAAAAAGTCGTAATTTACCATTTGCTTTTTCAGTTAAAATGGTGTTCCTTAGGGGGAAAAAAGTGACTAGATCAGTTCTTAACTATGTTTTTCCCCAGACAACCGTTGTACTTTGATACGTAGAAAAACTGCTTCATATATATTCTCATTTTGTCACGCAGAAAATTAAAAAGACAGACACTTACAGGTCAAATTTAATAAAATTAATAATTTGTATTTTATTTTTTATTTATGCTTATTTTTATTTACTTATTTTCATTGTGGTTGTTTAGTGAAACAGACCTTTTTAAAACAAAATTGTGTGTGGGAATGAAAAATACAATGATACTAGTGCAGTTTGGTGCTACTGCCTTGATTCGTGCTAAAGCGCCAGCTGTTATACCCACCATTGCTTTCGTATCATCACTGCAAATGTCAATACACTAAAAATGGCAAGTAATATCTTAGTATTACTATAAAAATAATTGTGACCTCATTTTGACCCCACTTTGGGGAATCACTTAACTAGGGAATCTGTTCTCCTTCAGTATTCACCAGTTTATTTTGTTGTATCCAGTAGCTCAGGGGTGGAAATACCTAACATTCAAAGGTTAGTTCTGTTAATATATCTAGAGTGATAGAGTGACTGGAGGAAATTGGAATGCCCTGGTCATTCAGGAAGAGATATAATATAGCAGGTATACTATATTCTTTCTCTTTTGTATCATCTGAGCTAGATGCTTCTCTGTCCTCTGAATCATTTATGCTTTCTGTCCAGATATCTTTTTTAGGAAGATAGTTTAAGGGATTTGTGAAACTTAGCTTATAAGTTGGTAGCATATCTCTTTTCTACCTTTGACTCACTGCTTTTAAAAAGGAGTTAATGGGGCTATTTTGACTAACCCAACCTAATTTTCTACTGCTTCACATACATGTCTCCAACAAAGGATCTTAGCACTACAAATTCATTAGCCAAAAGGTTGTTTACTCTTATCAGCCTTTGAGAAATAGACTCCTGCATTTATAGTCTATCAGATTGTCTTTGTTGTGTCCTAAGTCAACAGTTACTTTATTATGTACATAGTTCCTTATCAGAAATCCATGTGCTACTGTGATTAAAATTTCTACCAGAATGAATGATTAATCTTAAGCATCAGTTGTCTCTTGACTACTATCCAGTACAAAGGACTGTAGGAATTCAGAAACATTCATCACTCTTCATGCTAGTATAATGGAGTTTATGAGGTATCTTCATGTCATATTAGGCCAATTAGACTTAGGCCATAGAAACCATTCTTTTAAATATTCTTTTTTAAAAAATTTTTTAATGTTTGTCTTGGAGAGGTAAAGTATGGGCAAGGGAGGGGAGAGAGAGAGGGAGTCACAGAATCCGAAGCAGGCTTCAGGCTCTGAGCTATCAGCACAGAGCCCGACGTGAGGCTCGAACCCAAGAACCGTAAGATCATGACCTGAGCTGAAGTTGGATGCTCAACTGACTGAGCCACCCAGGCGCCCCCCATAGATGCCATTCTTAATACACGTTTCCCTGTGAGTGCAGCTTCTTGGGAAAAAGGCTTAATAAATTCACAGCAGGAGCTCTCCATTGATGTCCTTGAGAACAATGCAGTGACCTCAACACTAGTTCTCTGATCAGACTTTCACACTTGGCAAGGAGGAAGGAAAGGAGACCAAAGTTCCAGACCTCAGGAGAGAGGCTCTCATTTACCCAAATTACAAGGTTGTAGTGGCTGTAGTATAAGTTGTTTGATTTGCTTTTTTTTTTTTTAAGATTACAAATTAAAGCCTTTGAATTTTTGTATCTTTTGTATGTTACAATATATTCATTAAAGCCTTTGAATTTTTGTATGTTATGATATATTCAGATAGTAATTTTTATGAAATAAGTACTAAAATAATACAGGTCTCTAGGTATTGTTATGTACATAGTACTATTCATACATGATTTTTCAGCCGACAGAATGTGCTGTAGTCCTTCTCTTACAGGAGAGGAACTGATATACTCTTCAAGGCAAGTTTTATAATAATATTTCTTTTGGCTGTGATATAATGTTTTTGAGAGCCTTTGTTTTCTGGCCTCAAAACCTGGCTTATGAGCCTTCAATTGTACTACCGCATTTATATTTCACTTTTATTCTAAAAGAGGTAGTGCGCGTTTGGAGGACCCACTAATGTTAAAACTCTGTTGTAGATAACAACTTGCATAGTGAGTCACCAGCATGATTCTTTATCAGTTCTTTACTAAAAGGGATCATTTGTTTAGGAAAAAATGTGCTCCGTATTTGCATGGCACTTTATCATATTTACGAGACGTTTTTATTTTTACAATTTTCTCATTTGACTTCTCCGGAAGATGAGATGCTTTTATCCTTTATTTATAAGGTTATGTAACTTGTCATCCACTCTGTTGGATAAAGCTGAGCCCATCTGATTTCTGATCTAATGCTTTTTAACAGTATCATGTTTAGGACAGTGATAAGCCTCTGTTTTAGGACTTCCCCAATCATAGCAATCCAAGAATCAAGTTTTTAATTATCCCTCCTGCTTTATCTTCATGATTATGTCCTAGTTTTAAGCATCCAGTTAACAGTACTGTAAGACATTAGAAGATACCAGCTGCTAAGACTTTGGGCTAACATCCTGATGACTGCTATATTTCTGAAATTTCTTGCCCCATATGATGCTTACTCATTTCAGGGTACCCCCAGCTAACTCATCCAATAATGTGCTGCACTTGGTATAAAGGGAGATTTCAGTTTGGCCTACTAACCACAATGTCAGGTTCTTACCTCACAAGGATCCTGCTGTGCCCTCAGTTAATGTGTAACATTAAGAAGTAATCTATTAACTTTTGAAAAAACTGGTTACTTTTTTTTGTTCATTTATTCATCTACCACACATTTAGTGTGTAATGTTGAGAATGTGCTCTAAACATTTTTATTTACAAAGAGCTTGCAGAAGAGATGATTTATATTAACAGTAATGATAACGGATATTTACAAAGAAAGGGAAACTATGTACCAGGCCTCATTCTAAGTACTTTATATCTTATACTTGCTAACTGCTATGGATTCCTTTTTGTTTTTCCCTAGAAAATGTACACTAAACATGCTTACGTTTATCGCCTCTTTGTTTAAGCAGCACAAGAACGTATGGAAAAACTTGTGGTATTATTAAAGAGTAGAATATACATCCTACCAGCAGTTTACATGATATGTGTGCTACCTGGCAGCAGTGAGGATGGTGTGATGGTGCATAGTGCTTTCTAAAGAATGAGGATAAAAGATTGACCATGTGAGCAGATGACTAGTGTGTGTTTTCAGAGATGTATTTAGAGAGAGACTGATTATTTTTACTGTTAGCTTTTCCCTTATATAACTGCTCTTCCCTTCCTTTTCTCTACTCCCCATTAAGAATTGTAATTTATTTAAAGTTAGAAGATTTTATTGATTTTTCCATAAACTAAGAACAAGAGTGTATTTTATAAATTCTTATCTTAGATTTAAAGAAATATTATTAAAAAATCTTATACTTTTTAGGTAACTGAATGTGAGATATTTCTGTCACTTCTGGTGAAATTTCTGGATGCAGATAAACCACAGTGGCTACGAGCTGTTGCAGTAGAATCTATACACAGACTCTGTGTGCAGCCTCAGCTATTAAGGTAGAACCTCAGCAGTATTTAGTTAAATAGGTTAATGTTTGTGCTAGTAAGAAGACTTTTAAGTATTCCCAAACGTTAGTGATTTCTAAACAAAGAAAATTGTGTATTGTATGTATATAGAGGGGTAGGGGTGTGAGTGTGGAAAACAACTGAGAAGTGGGCAAAAAACATGGGTAGTAATTGCCATCCGTCCAAATTACTGGTTAATACAGCCAAGAAAAATTTTTTTGGAACATTGACCTCAGTCTCAACCTTTGTACTAACTTAGTAGAATAACTCAGGTGTGATGAAGTTTTAAGTATAGCATTCAGACTGACAAATCAAAATTACTTGCTATTAAAAAATGTTAATATATTCAAATATTTTCCCTAGAAACATTTTATTAAACATTTTATTTTATTTAAAAATTATTTTACAGGTCATTTTGTCAGTCCTATGATATGAAACAGCATTCTACCAAGGTTTTTCGTGATATTGTAAATGCCCTGGGATCTTTTATCCAGTCATTGTTTCTTGTCCCTCCTACTGGAAATCCTGCTACAACAAACCAAGCTGGTAAAGGCTAATTCATATTTTGTTTTTTATATTCTGCCACGATTTACAATATGCACTATTCTGAGAGGGTATTTCATAGAAATTTTGTGAATAGAGAAATTTGAATTACCTAAATGTGTTGATAGTAAAGACTTTCACTTAAAGAATATTCAATCTCAGGGCACCTGGGTGGCTCAGTTGGTTAAGTGCCCAACTTTGGCTCAGGTCATGATCTCATGGTTTGTGGGTTTGAGCCCTGCATTGGGCTGTGTGCTGACAGTTGAGAGCCTGGAACCTGCTTGGGATTCTGTGTCTCTCTCTAACCCTCTCCCACTCATGCTCTGTCTCTCTCAAAAATAAAATAAACATTAAAAAAAGTTTAAAAAAAAAAGGAATATTCAGTCTTATTGAGGCAATTGTGTTTCTTTCTTTCTTTTTTCTTTTTTTTTAAGCTTATTCATTTATTTTGGGGGGTGGGGGATAGAAGAGTCAGAATCAGGCTGTGCCTCATCAGCACAGAACCCAGCATGGGGCTTAAAGTCATGAACCAGAGATCATACCCGGAGCCAAAACCAAGAGTCGATGCTTAACCGACTGAGCCACCCATGCACCCGTATTTCTTTCTTTCTTTCTTTCTTTCTTTCTTTCTTTCTTTCTTTCTTTCTTTCTTTCTTTCTTTCTTTCTTTTTGTTTAATGTTTATTTATTTATTATGAGAGAGAGAGAGAGAGAGAGAGAGAGAGAGAGAGAGAGAGAACGAGCATGTGCATCAACAGGGGAGGGGCAGAGAGGGAGAGAGAGAATCCCAGGCACACTCCATGCTGTCAACCCAGAGCCCAACTTGGGGTTTGATTCCACAAACCGTGAGATCATTACTTAAGCTGAAATCAAGAGTTGGACACTTAACTGGCTGAGCCATTCAGGAGCCCTGTGTTTATTTCTTTCCAGAATATGTTTCTTTCTCTGGTATACTTTCAGTTTCTCTAATCACATAAGAATAAGACTTTAGATGTTTATCTTCATTTTAAAAGAGTCTTCATTTTGTGCCTCTCTTTAAAAAGAGTCTGGGCGCGCCTGGGTGGCTCAGTCTTAAGTGGCCGACTTCGGCTCAGGTCATGATCTCGCGGTCCGTGAGTTTGAGCCCCGCGTCGGGCTCTGTGCTGACAGCTCAGCCTGGAGCCTGTTTCAGATTCTGTGTCTCCCTCTCTCTGACCCTCCCTGTTCATGCTCTGTCTCTCCCTGTCTCAAAAGTAAATAAACCGAGGGGCACCTGGGTGGCTCAGTCAGTTGAGCGACTGACTTCGGCTCAGGTCATGATCTTGCGGTCCGTGAGTTCGAGCCCCGTGTCGGGCTCTGTGCTGACAGCTCAGAGCCTGGAGTCTGTTTCGGATTCTGTGTCTCCCTCTCTCTCTGACCCTTCCCTGTTCATGCTCTGTCTCTCTCTGTCTCAAAAATAAATAAACGTTAAAAAATTTTAAATAAATAAATAAAACGTTAAAAAATTAAAATAATTAATAAATAAATAAATAAATAAATAAATAAATAAATAAAGAGTCTGGTTCACCATCTTAGGAGGTCTGTTAGTCTTTCTTTTAACGAAATGGGTGAACTTGATTTAAGCTTGTTTGGAAATCAGTGTACAACTTCTAGTTTCTCTTTGCCTTCTTTATCTCCTACTTTTTACTCTCTGATAAATGGTTTTTTTAATTCATTATTTTCACCTGTGGTGAAAAGTGGTCTAACAGAAAGTATATTGTAAAGTTTGTCAATAGTTTTACTAATTAGTACTTTTTTTTTTTTTTTTATAAAAAGGGAAATGGTGGGGTATCTATCTGGTTGCTCAGGCAGTTAAGTGTCTGACTCTTGATTTCAGCTCAGGTCATGAGAGCCTGTGTTGAGCTCCGTGCTGGGTGTGGAGCCAGCTTAAGATTCTCTCTCTTTCTCCCTCTGCCCCTCTTCCCTGCTCGTGCTCTCTCTCTCTAAAAAATAAAAAAGGAAATGGTGTTCTGGGAAGACAGAGAGACTCTCTAATAGCCATAACAGGATTGATAAACTTCATTTATTTGTGCAGTATCCATTCCTGTAGAACAAATTAAAAAAAAATTTTTTTTAGAACAGGAGTTGGGGAGAGTGGCGCAGAGAGAGAGAGAGAGAGAGAGAGAGAGACTGAATCTTAAGTAGGAGAGAGAGAGAGAGAGACTGAATCTTAAGTAGGCTCCAGACTCAGCATGGAGCCTGATTCCAGGTTTGATCCCATGACCCTGGGATCATGACTGAACCAAAATCAAGAGTTGGATGCTCAATTAACTGAGCCACCCAGGTGCCCCTAGAACAAATTTTTTTTTTTAATTGAACAGATATTTTAATATCATTGATTTGTAATTAAGTAGTAAATTGGTATCTCTGTTTTCTTCTCCTTATCTAATAGGAAATAATAACTCAGGGGGCCCAGTCTCAACACCAGCTAACTCAGGAATGTTGGGGATTGGTGGAGGTGTTACTTTGCTACCAGCATTTGAATATAGAGGAACTTGGATACCTATTCTGACTATAACAGTACAAGGGAGTGCAAAAGCCACCTAGTAAGTAGTAGTAGCCTTATTTTATGATTGATGTTGTTGGGGATATTTTATCATAAAATGTTTCTCTCTGCATTATATTTTGAATTTAAGCCTACTAATTTTTTTTTTTTTATGTTTCTTTTTTTTTTTTATTTTATTATTTTTTTTTATTTATATATGAAATTTATTGTCAAATTGGTTTCCATACAACACCCAGTGCTCATCCCAACAGGTGCCCTCCTCAATACCCATCACCCACCCTCTCCTCCCTCCCACCCCCCGTCAACCCTTAGTTTGTTCTCAGTTCTCAGCAGTCTCTTATGCTTTGTAAGCCTACTAATTCTAATACAGTTTAGAACTAATTTTTTTGGCCATATTTTGAGATTTTTACTAAGGATTGGATTTTGTTTGTTATCTTTTGTCTATTTGTAGACCTGTTAATAGCATTATGAAACAAAATGTGGTTTTTCTACCTGAGGACCTAGTCAGCTGTTTTATATGGCTTTTTGATTTAAGTATGTGACTTGATTTCAGACCCTTTGGACTTAGGTCTTCTAATACTGACTTTACCAGCAGCAAATTCTTTAATTTTAAAAATCTCAGTTTCTTCACCTATAAAATGGGAGTAGTGATATATTTACCTTTCAGGATTCTCTAGGTAATAAAAGTTATTTTAACTGTTTAGCTAATTCCATTGTTAGGGTTTAACATACAGTACTTTTAGTTTAATTAATTTGAAGTGTTTAATGGATACCATATATGTTATTTGTATTATCATTAGTTATTTCAGTTTAACAAATATATAGTCGGCAGTGTATTGTTGATTTTTCTTAGGTTGAAGTGAACTACAGTGCTCCAGAGATAAAGCAGTTAATACCACATAGGTTTAATGCTGCAGCTGTTGTGAAGCAGTTATTTCATACATTTTGGATGCTTAGTATGTATAATTAAAATACTATTCCGATGACAGTAAATCAAAACTTAAGATTTGAAGCAGAGTCTCTGACTAGTTTGTTGGTTTGTTTGGTTATTTATTTATTCATTCATTAAAATTTGAGCATGGGGCACCTGGGTGGCTCAGCCAGTTAAACGTCCGACTTTAGCTCAGTTCATGATCTCATGGTTTGTGAGTTCAAACCCTGTGTCAGGCTCTGTGCTGACAGCTCGGAGCCTGGAGCTTGCTTTAGCTTTTGTCTCCCTCTCTCTCTCTCCCTCCCCTGCTCACACTGTCTCTTTCTCTCTCTCTCTCTCTCTCTCTCTCTCAAGAATAAATAAACATTTTTTAAAAATGTGAGTATAGTACACATGTTACATTAGTTTCAGGTGTACAATATAATACAGTGATTTGACAAGTTTATGCATTATGTTGTGTTCATCACAAGTGTAGCTGCCATCTGACTCCTTACATCACTGTGACAATATCATTGACTCTATCCTTTATGCTGTGCCTTTTATTCTTGTAACTTATTCATTCTGTGACTAGAAGAACTGGAAGTCTGTGTCTCCCACACCCCTTTACTCATTTGCCCAACCTCCTTTTCTCTGACTAGTTTAAATGATAAATTTATATGGTGTGTCAGTCTACATTGTATGATCATGATATTTTGCTGTACAGCTTTATTTTGGCTAAAAGTGTAAAAGCATGGAGTCATAGAGGACTGAAATATTTAACTAAAATTCATTGTTATTCTTAGTCATTTAAAAGATAATGTTACCTAGTCTCATATAAGCTTTTGCTTGCTATAAAGGCTAGTGGTGCAAGTATACTAGAGAATCAAATTTAAAAGAATCATATTTCTAGCACTGAAGGAGACCGTAATCTGATTCATTCACTTCCCCACCTCATTTTATAAGTTGAAAAAACCCCAACATGGAACTGCTGTTGGGTTCCATAAATTGCTGCCCGTATGGAACTTATGTATTAGTGAGTGAGATAGTCAATAAAGGCTCAAATAAACATGTAATATCACCTTGCTAGTGTTTAATTCTTTGAAGAAAAGACAAGTTAAGGGGATAGAGAGTGACCAAGGTGAAGATGGGGACAGAAATGATCTCTGAGGATAGAAGATTGAACAGATACATAACTAAAGGGAGAGAGTGAGTGCTTGAGGAAGAAAAATCAAAACAAATGACAAAAGAGTAATTACTTGGCAAAGTTGTAATAATTGCTTTTTTATTAATAAAATGGAAGTCAGAAACCAATGGTCTAATTTTCCTTTCTTTCTTTCTTTCTTTCTTTCTTTCTTTCTTTCTTTTTTTCTTTCTTTCTTTCTTTTGAGAGAGACAGCATAAGTAGGGGAGAGGGAGAGAAAAAGGGGAGAGAGAGAATCCCAAGCAGGCTCTATGGTGCCAGTGCAGAGCCTGATGCCAGGCTTGAGCCCACAAAGCCGTGAGATCATGATCTGAGCTGAAACCAAGAGTTGGCCGCTTATCCAACCAAGCCACCCAGGGGCCCCTGAAACCAATTGTTTAATTTATTCTTTTTGTTTTAAAAGAACAGCAAATAGTTTTTTTAAGTTTATTTATTGAGAGAGAGAGAGAAAAAATCCCAAGCAGGCTCTGCACTGTCAGAGTGGAGGCTGACGCAGGGCTCAAACCCATGAACCATGAGATCATGACCTGACCTCAGATGCTCCACCAGCTGAACCACCAAGGAGCCCAGGGCCAATTGTTTGTTGATAATTTAGTCCTTGTCAACTAAGAGAGTTGATTTTAACTAGTTCTGCTACTAAATACTGTGACTTCGAGTATAAAGTTATTTTTACTATTTTCTTTGAAGGTAAAAATGGAAATCTTGATTGTGTATTCTGTTCATGTATTGACTTTTTTAAGTATGTAATCGTTTGAAAACTTAAGTGATGTACAGAAGTAGTTTTTTTAAACTTTTTTAATGTTTATTTATTTTTGAGAGAGAGAGAGAGAGACAGAGCATGAGCGGGGGGGGGGGGGGGGGGGGGGCAGAGAGAGAGGGGGACACAGAATCTGAAGCAGGCTCCAGGCTCTGAGCTATCAGCACAGAGTCTGATGCAGGGCTCGAACTCACGAGACATGAGATTGTGACCTGAGCTGAAGTCGGACGCTTAACTGACTGAGCCACCCAGGTGCCCTCAGAAGTAGTTTTTACCTAAGTATTGTTGACATATTCTTTCAGATTAATTATACTGTGGTTTCTTTCAAAGTTGGGCTTGTGACAGTTTTGCAAGTTTACCTAAATTTAAAAATATTTAAATAAATGAGTTACATTTTATCTAAAACTGGAATTTATGTAGTGATTCTAATAAAATAGCCCTGAAATATTGAGGTAAGAAAGTGTAGGCCATGTTATAGGCTGTGGTATAAATAAACATAAATCACCTTTTTTCTCCTAACTATTCTGGCACTTAAAGTCTTTACCATAGAATTTGGGGATTGGAGTTTTGGATATTTAAGATTATATTATCTGTTTTAGATGCATTTTCACAGTAGATCATTTGTTCTTTGAAAGTAGAGATTTGTCTGAAAAAAACAATTAGTGCTGATAGGCTTAATGTGTGGCTTTATACAGTTGAATCCAGAAAATTTACCCTTGCTGTTTGAGCTTAGATCTCTTGATCAAGAATGTATTTATATTTTTATTGAATACCTAAATTTTAAAATATTCAGAGCCAGGACATGCTAGGGGCTAAATTGATAGACTTTAGAATCAGACTTGGGTTAAGAACTGCTGATTGGTAGCGGTGTCACCATAGTCCTTGGTTTCATCATCTGTGTCTTTTAGGGGTTTTGTGTGGAGTTTAAACAAGACAAAATGCACCAAAAAAATACCTTAAAGTCCCGGGCCAAGAGTAATTGCACAACAAATGATAGCTATTTACTTTGAGTTTTGCATATATTTATAAATTACCTACCTCCAGTCTTGATTATGATTCAGGGACTTTTAGGATTTGAAGTAGGAAATCTCTTTTATTAACTTTAATTTTTTTAAATAATTTTTTCAAATTTATTTATTTATTTTGAGAGAAACAGAGAGAGCACAAGCCAGGGAGGGGCGGGGGGAGGGGAGGGAGGGAGAGAGAGGGACAGGGAGAGGGAGAGAATATGAAAATCCCAAGCAGGCTCTGTAAAGTCAGCGCAGAGCTCGCAGAGCTCGATGTGGGGCTTGAACTCATCAAACCATGAGATCATGACCTGAGCCAAAATCAGGAGTCAGATGCTTAACTAACTGAGCCACCCAGGCACCCCTTTTATTAACTTTTTTTATTGTAATCTTTAGTGATTTCAATTGTATGTATAGATGTAATTCACAAACCATAAAATTTAGTCTTAGTGTATAATTTATGGTTTCATTGTATTCAAAAGCTATATACAACAGTAACTACCATTTAATTCCAGAACTTTTTCATCACCCCAGAAAGAAACCCTTACCCATTATCAGTCATTCCTCAGTCTCCCTTTCCCCACCCCCTAGCAACCATGAATCTACCTTGCATTTCTACTGATTTGCCTATTCTGGATATTTCATATAAAAGTAATCGTACAATAAATATTCTTTTGTTCAGGCTTTCACTTAGCATGTTTTGAAGGTTCATCCATGTTGTAGGATATATCACTGTTTCACTTCTTTTTATGGGTAAATAATTCTGATTTATGGATGTACTGCATTTTGTTTATCCATCATTTGATGGGCATTTGGGTTGTTTCCACTTTTTGGCTTTTAGAGATAATGCTGCTGTAAGCATTTGTGTGTAACTTTTTTGCTTAGACATATGTTTTCATTTTTCTTGGATATATACCTAGGAGTAGAATTGCTGGGTCATGTAGTTGTGGATGTTTAACTTTTGAAGAACTGCCAAACTATTTTCCCAAGAGACTGTACCATTTTACATTCCCACCAACAGTATATGAGGGTTCAGATTTCTCTACATCCTGAGCAATGCTTATTACTATCTTTTGATTATTGTCATAGTCTTTTGATCATATCCATCCTAGTGGATATTAAATGTTATCTTACCATATTTCAACTTGCATTTCTCTAAAAACTGATGACTTTGAGTTTCTTATTCATGTGTTTATTGGCCATTTATATATCATCTTGGGAGAAATGTCTTTTCAGATCCTTTGCTCCTTTTTATTTATTTTTTATTATTATTTAGCTATTAGTGTTATATATTCTTTAGTCCCCTATTAGATATATGATTTGCTATTCTGTGGATTGCCTTTCATTTTCTTAACAGTATCCTTTGAAGGACAATATTTTTTAATTTTGATGAATTCAATTTATTTTTTCTTCTGTTGCTTGTGCTTTTGGCATCATATCTAACAAATCAGTACTTAATGTGAGGTTGTGGAGATTTTTTCCCAGGTTCTCAACTAAGAGTTTTTAGTTTTAGCCCTTACATTTAGGTCGTTCATACATTTTGAGTGAATTTTTGTATATGGTGCAAGGTAGATCCACCATCATTCATTTACATATGAATATCCAGTTGTTCCAGTACCACCAGTTCTTTTTCCATTGATTTATCTTGACAGATTTCAGTTTTAAGGAACTTAAAACCATAACTCTTTATTTGCCATGATTTAAGACAAAAGATTTATCTTCCCTTTTGAAAGCTTTGTTTTAACTATGGGGTAGAAACTGCTCTAAAATGTGACTTTGACATACTGAAGCTCTGAGTATTATTCTTACTCTGTTGACATATTGTATCTGAGATGATAGCTAAGCTGGATATCTCACAGTAATACTTTCTCAGTGTGAAAGTATCTTCCCATTTAAAGGATTGATTTGATAGCACCTTATTTTGAAAGCACCTTAGTCAGATTTGAGTGGTTTTATAATCCATTTAGTCTTACACTATTTTGCATGTCTTTATTTTTCTAGTGCCAACATTTAATGAAAATATTGGCACATCTTGTGGGGAGAGGCAAAAAAGTAAGTTATTAAACTAATTAGTTATGGAAGTGGTCAGACCTTAATTTTTCTAATCAGTTTCTTAGAATACTGAGAAGGGAGCCCTCCTCCGAACAACACAAACTCAGTAATGTCCATTCACTTTTGCAGTTTGTTGCTCTTAATTTCTGTAGACTACAAATTATGGAAGTCCTTTCATGTATTTTCATTATTGTGGCTTTTAACTAGTGTTCTGATTTTCTCATAATTTCAGCCTGGAGATGTTGGACAAAGTTGAGCCCCCAACTATACCAGAAGGTTATGCTATGTCTGTGGCATTCCACTGTTTGCTAGACCTTGTACGTGGAATCACTAGTATGATTGAAGGAGAGTTAGGAGAGGTTGAAACAGAATGTCAGACTACCACTGAAGCAGCTTCTTCACCAACACAGTCATCAGAACGGCAAGAATCACAGTCAACGTCAGACCAAATGGATAAGGAAATAGGTATATGTGATGTATTTTTAACTTTTATTTTGAAATAATTTGAAATTTACAGAAAAGTTGCACAGATACTAGAGTTCCCATATATCCTTCACCCTGATTTCCCAATTGTTAACAGTACCATATTTGTGTAATTGTATTTATATATGTCACTATACTTTTTACCTTTTTAACTATTAGAGAATAAGTTGCAGACATAATGCCCAATTTCCCCTTAATACTTCAGTGTTTTCTAAAAAATAAGGACAGTTTCCTATATAACTATAGTACAGTCCTATCATAAATTTAGCATTAGCCCAGTATTATCTAATTTGAGACCTCATTCAAATTTTGCCAGTTGCCCCAATGATGTCTTTTTTTCTATTCCTTTTCCTTTTCCTTTTTGTTTTTGTTTTTGTTTTCTTTTTTTAGAGAGAGAGAGACAGACAGTGTGAGCCAGAGTGAGGCAGATAGAGGGAGAGAAAGAGATAATCCCAAGCAGGCTCTGCACTGTCAGCGTAGAGCCTCATGCGGGACTTGAACTCATGAACCATGAGATTATGACCCGAGCCAAAACCAGGAGTCGGAGGCTTAACCAGTTGAGCCCCCCAGGCGCCCCCCAATGAGGTCTTCTTATGTTCTGGGATTACCTGTTGAATTTAGTTTCATGTTGCTATACTGTCCTTTAATCTAGAACATGTCCTTAGTTTTTTCTTGTTTTATATGACCTTGACCCTTTTGAAAGGTAGCTCAGTCAGTTTGGGTTTGTCTTTTGTTTCCTCATAATTAGATTCAATTTATTCGTTTTTACTATAGAAACGTTGCTGCATTATACTTAGTGTATCAACATGTCAGGAGCATACAGTGTCAACATGTCTCATTATTGGTAATGTTACCATTTGGTTAATATGTCTGGCTGGTTTCTTCAATGTAAGAATAATTATGAACTTTTTGTGGAGAAATATTTTGAGACTAATCTAAAATATTAAAGAGAGCTTTTCCTTCTCTCCCATTTATTTTTTTAAGATTTATTCATTTATATTATTTTTTATATATTGGACATTATTCTTTTTCTGCCACCTCCCCCCTTCCTGCTATTCTTGCCCTGATGTTTTAATGGCAAATACAGTCCTAAAATTACAGAATGTTTTTTTCACTTCAAGCCTTACTACTACTTTTACAGTGATGATGATTATCAGTTGCTTTGATTTTTTTTTTCCCCCCCAGAATGGCAGAATGGAATTTTATTTTATTGAAGGGTTGCAATCTGTGATTATCATTATTTGGTTTAACACTCAGATTGTTCCTGACATTGCCAGCGGGACCCCTTTCAAACTGGTCACTATGTTCTTTTGTCATTTTCTGACCTCTACCTTACTATCTGACTCAACAAAATGTTCTAAACTCATCTTTGATTTTTCTTGCCAAGCCCAGGATTCAGTTATTTATCTAAGGAGCCCTAGCTTCTTTTAGTTTAGAATAGTATTTGGAAACTAACACATGGGCACTAGTGTGCTTTTTACTACTTGAAAAAGAAATGCACGCATACACATGCACACACAAGCATACATCTCTCTACATTTTAAAAATGCCTGTCTAAAAATGTCTGTGTAAATGAGGTTTCTCCAGTTCTGGTTTAATACCACAAGGTTTATTTTCAACTTTCCATGTTTGTAATTACCTTCTCCAACAGTGAAAACTTGGTCCCAGTTTATTCAGTGGATTCGCTTTATTTACTTGATTCCCAATGTGTGTGTGTGTGTGTGTGTGTGTGTGTGTGTGTGTGTGTGTGTGTGTGTGTATCACCAGTCTCCTGGCTGAACCAGCTGATCACTCTTAGCTGATCACAGAGGCTGAAAGATTGGCCCAATGAAGGGGAAGGGAAAAGGAGCTGACATTACACACACACACACACATACACACACACACACACACACACACACACACACACACACCCAGTAAGTTAACTTTTTGAATTCTGAAACTCTGGTGTGGTTTTTAAGTTTTCATTGGTTCAAATATATAAATATTATAGATTTTAGTATTATAATTGAGTTGTTGATGGAATATATAATGTATCATCATATGACTAGGGAGGTTTTAGAATAGCATTTTGTCAAATACTATGTTATCATGAGGTATTGTGTGTTTTTGTCATTTAAGTCAGTAGAGCTGTTTGGGAAGAAATGGTGAATGCCTGCTGGTGTGGTTTACTTGCTGCTCTCTCACTCCTTCTTGATGCCAGGTATTAAGTCTTTATAATTTTTATATTGCATGTGACAGTTAATAAGAAACAAACATTAAAATTGTTACTTCAATTTGTCTTAAGATTTATTTCTTAATATTAGTTTTTGGACATTATTCTTTTTCTGCCACCTCCCCCCTTCCTCCTATTCTTGCCCTGCTCCCCACCAGAGTAGTTGTCATAATGTTTTAATGGAAAATCCAATCCTAAAATTACAGAATTTTTTTTTTCACTTCAAGCCTTACTACTACTTTTACAGTGATGATGATTATCAGTAACTTTGATTTGTTTTCCAGAATGGCAGAATTTACTGATTTTAAAATGCTTGATATTTTAAGTTAAATCTTTGAGTGCTTAACCATTTTCTTCAATAATGAAATATGTATTATATATTGCTTTCACCCAATTCAGATTTTCAGATATTATGTTGATTAGTTAAAATTCCTTAAGTATATTTTGCTGTTATTTGTCTATAGATTTTCTTAAAACTCCACTGAATACCTAATTGCACATCATGTTCGCAGTATAATTAAACATAAATTAATCATATTAAATACAATACTTCATCTTTTCAGCACAGATGAAGCTGCCACTGAGAATATTTTAAAAGCTGAACTGACTATGGCTGCTCTTTGTGGAAGACTGGGCCTTGTAACTTCAAGAGACGCCTTTATAACTGCAATATGCAAAGGTTCCCTGCCCCCCCATTATGCTCTTACTGTGCTGAATACCACCACCGCAGCCACGCTTTCCAACAAATGTAAGACTTCAGCTTACTCGGAGTTTTTTTTCATCTAGTGATGTGACATTATGTAGAGAAAATATTATAGAAATTCCTAGTTCAAGCCTACCTGTTTTACTCTCTGACTATGACCTCTGCGAGAAGTCTGCAGACTTCTCTGGGTCTGCGACCCAGAGCTTAAATTTTTTCCATCTCTTTAAAACAATGGGAGTGCAGGGAGAATAATACCAATTTTCAACAATGATAGTGAGGATAAAAGAAAATAAATCTCCAGGGTGCCTGGGTGGCTCAGATGGTTAAACATCAAATTTCGGCTCATGTTGTGATCTCATGGCTTGTGAGTTCGAGCTCAGCATCGGGATCTGAGCTGACAGCTCAGAGCCTGGGGCCAGTTTTGGATTCAGTGTCTCCATCTCTCTCTGCCCCTTCCCCACTCATGCTTTGACTGTCTGTCTCTCTCAAAAATAAACAAACATTAAAAAAAATTTTAAAAAGAAAATAAATCTAGAAGTCTGTTGTAAACTATATCATACTATTGAAATGGTGGTTTGGGGTGCCTAGCTGGCTCAGTCAGTGAAATGTGCAACTCTTGATCTCGAGGTCATGAGTTTGAGCCCCACATTGGGTCTAGAGATTACTTAAAATAAATAAATAAACTTAAAAAAATTTTTAAAAAGTAGTGGTGTTTTTTTGTTTGTTTTTGTTTTTATTTTTTTCAACGAACTAGTAGAACAATAATGCTGCTTTTAACGTTCAGATGGTTTTTTTCTTGTTGAATACTTTGAAAACACTCAGGTTTGTTACATGTAATAGAAATATATTTCAAGATGGTATTTAGTTTTCAGACTGAAAATGTGAGATTGGACATCTAACTTTAACTATAAAAGTTTACTGGGAATATATGTTAAAATACTCCATGTGTCCTAATTCTATTTTGCTTGTGAAAAAGTATACCTAAGTTTTATAATTTTAAAAAGTTATATAGAAAATTACTTAAAATTTGCTTAAATTATATTGGTTTTTATACCTCCTGAATTTCAAAAATGTTTGCATGTAGATAATAGGTAACTGCATAAGTGTCATAGTTGAACTTAGTTTAATCAAATTAATGTTTTAAAATACAACATTACTTTGAATAATGTGAAAAGTATATCTTAATTATTTAAGCTTTCCTTTGTGTTCTAGCATATTCCATTCAGGGCCAGAATGTTATGATGATAAGTCCATCAAGTGAATCTCACCAGCAAGTTGTGGCAGTTGGTCAACCTCTGGCAGTCCAGCCTCAAGGAACAGTAATGGTGAAGGACTTTTCTTACCTTAGTTACCAATTAACTATCCAGCAAAATTATTATACCTTTCTTTTTTTATTTTTTAAATCCAAGTGAGTTAACATGTAGTGTAATAATGGTTTCAAGAATAGAATTTAGTGATTCATCACTTACATATAACACCTAGTGCTCATCCCAACAAGAGCCCTCCTTAATGCCCATCACCCATTTAGTCCATTCCCCCCATCCAACACCTCTCCAGCAACCCTCAGTTTGTTCTATACTTCAGAGTCTCTTATCGTTTTCCTTCATCTCTATTTTTATCTTATTTTTCCTTCCCTACCCCTATATTTTTCTTTTTTGTTTCATAAATTCTACATGAGTGAAATCATATGGTATTTGTCTTTCTCTGTCTGACTTATTTCACTTAGTACAATATACTCTCGTTCTATCCATGTTGTTGCAAATGGCAAGATTTCATTCTTTTTTGATTGCTGGGTAATATTCATTGTATGTATATACCACATCTTTAAAAAAAATTTTTTTTTTTTTTCAACGTTTATTTATTTTGGGGACAGAGAGAGACAGAGCATGAACGGGGGAGGGTCAGAGAGAGAGGGAGACACAGAATCGGAAACAGGCTCCAGGCTCTGAGCCATCAGCCCAGAGCCTGACGCGGGGCTCGAACTCACGGACCGCGAGATCGGGGCTCGAACTCACGGACCGCGAGATCGTGACCTGGCTGAAGTCGGACGCTTAACCGACTGCGCCACCCAGGCGCCCCCAAAAAAATTTTTTTTTTATTGTTTGTTTATTTTTGAGAGAGATAGACCGAGTGCAAGCAGGGGAGGGGCAGAGAGAGAGGGAGACACAGAATCCGAAGCAGGCTCCAGGCTCTGAGCTGTTGAGAGAGGCTCGAACTCACAGAGAGATCATTACCTGAGCTGAAATCAGATGCTTAACCGACTGAGCCACTCAGGTGCCCCTATATAAACCACGTCTTCTTTATCCATTCATCAGTTAATGGACATTTGAGCCCTTTCCATACTTTGTTGTTGATAGTGTTGTAAACATTGGGGTGCATGTGCCCCTTCAAATCAGCATTTTTGTATCCTTTGGATAAATAGCTAGTATGCAATTGCTGGATTGTAGAGTAGCTCTATTTTTAATTTTTTGAGAAATCTCCGTACTGTTTTCCAGAGTGGCTGCACCAGTTTGCATTCCCACCAGAAATGCAAAGGTGTTCCCTTTTCTCCTCAACCTTGCCAACACCTGTTGTTCATTTTAGCCATTCTGACAGGTGTGAGGTGGTATCTTGTTATGGTTTTGATTTGTATTTCTCTGATGATGAGTGATGTTGAACATCGTTTCATGTGTCTGTAAGCCATCTGGATGTCTTCCTTGGAAAAGTGTCTGTTCATGTCTTCTGCCCATTTCTTCACCGGATTATTGGTGTTTTGGATTTTTAGTTTGATAAGTTCTTTATAGATTTTGGATACTAACCCTTTATCTGATATGTCATTTGGAAATATCTTCTCCCATTCCATCGGTTGCCTTTTAGATTTGTTGACTGTTTCCTTCCCTGTGCAGACTTTTTATCTTGATGAGGTCCCAACAGTTCTTTTTTGATTTTGTTTCCCTTGCTTCCAGTGACATGTCTAGTAAGGAATTGCTGTGGCCGAGGTCAAAGAGGTTGTTGCCTGTTTTCTCCTCTAGGATTTTTATGGTTTCCTGTCTTAAATTCAGGTCTTTCATCCGTTTGAGTTTATTTTTGTGTATGGTGTAAGAAAGCAGTCCAGATTCATTCTTCTGGATGTCAGTGACCAGTTTTCCCTATACCATTTGCTGAGGAGACTGTCTTTTTTTTCCATTGCATTTTCTTTCTTGCTTTGTCAAAGATTACGTGGCCATACATTTGTGGGTCCATTTCTGGATTCTCTATTCTGTTCCAATGATATATGTGTCTGTGTTTGTGTACCATACTCTCTTGATGACTACAGCTTTTTAATACATCTTGAAGTTCGGGATTGTGATGCCTCCAGCTTTGGTTTTCTTTTTCAAGATTGCTTTGGCTATTTGGGGTCTTTTTTGGTTCCATACAAATTTTAGGATTGTTTGTTCTAGCTCTGTGAAGAATGCTGGTGTTATTTTGGTAGGGATTGCATTAAATGTGTAGATTGCTATGGGTAGTATTAACATTTTAACAGTATTTGTTCTTCTGACCCATGAGCATGATGTTTTCCATTTCTTTGTCTCTTCTAAGTTTCTTTCATAAGCTTTCTATAGTTTTCAGCATACAGATCTTTTACCTCTTTGGTTAGGGTTATTCTTAGGTATTTTATGATTTTTGGTACAGTTGTAAATGAGATCGATACCTTGATACTCTGTTTCATTATTGGTGTATAGAAATGCAGCCAATTTCTGTACGTAGATTTTATATCCTGTGACTTTACTGAATTCATGTATCAGTTCTAGCATTTTTTTGGTGGAGTCTTTCAGGTTTTCCACATAGAGTATCATGTTGTCTGTGAAGAGTGATAGTTTGACTTCTTCCTTGCCGATTTGTATGCCTTTGTTTCTTTTTGTTGTCTGATTGCTGAGGCTAGGATTTTTAGTACTATGTTGAATAGTGGTGAGAATGGACATCCCTATTATATGTCTGACCTTTGGGGGGAGGCTCTCAGATTTTCCACATTGAGGATGATATTAGCTGTGGGTCTTTTGCATATGGCCTTTATGATGTTGAGGTGTGTTCCTTCTATCTCTACTTTCTTGAGGGTTTTTATCACGAAAGAATGCAGTATTTTGTCAAATGTTTTTCCTGCATCTATTGAGAGGATCATGTGGTTCTTATCCTTTCTTTTATTAATGTGATGTGTCACGTTGAATGATTTGTGGATATTGAACCACCGCTGCATCCCAGGAATAAATCCCACTTGATTATGGTGAATAATTCTTTTAATGTATTGTTGGATTCAGTTTGCTAGTATCTTGTTGAGAGTTTTTGCATCCATGTTCATCAGGGAAATTGTTCTATAATTCTCCTTTTTAGTAGGGTCTTTGTCTGGTTTTGGAATCAGGTAATGTTGGCCTCATAGAATGAGTTTGGAAACTTTCTGTCCATCGTATTTTTGGGAACAGCTTGAAACGAATAGGTATTAACTCTTTTTTGAATGTTTGGTAAAATTCCCGTGGACATCCATCCAGCCCTGGACTCTTGTTTGTTGGCAGATTTTTGATGACTGATTGAATTTCTTTACTGGTTATGGGTCAGTTCAAATTTAGTATTTCTTCCTATTCCAGTTTCGGTAGTTTATATGTTTCTAGGACTTTATACATTTCCTCCAGATTGCCCAATTTGTTGGCATTCAATTGCTCAAAATATTCTCTAATCATTGTTTGTATTTCTGCAGTATTGGTTGTGATCTCTCTGTTTTCATTAGTGATTTTATTT
Source organism: Puma concolor (assembly GCF_028749965.1). Taxonomy (NCBI): domain Eukaryota; kingdom Metazoa; phylum Chordata; class Mammalia; order Carnivora; family Felidae; genus Puma; species Puma concolor. The sequence continues at coordinate 54,339,506 of NC_141673.1, read as the reverse complement.
ATTTGGGTACTTTCCTTTTTCTTTTTAGTAAGTCTGATTATTTTTATTAATTCTTTCAAAGAACCAGCTTCTGGTTTTGTTGATCTGTTCCCTTTTTTTTTGTTTTTTGTTTGTTTTAATTTCAGTATTGATTTCTGTTCTGATTTTCATTATTTCCCTTCTCCTGGTTTTGGGCTTTATTTTCTCTTCTTTTTCCAGCTCCTTTAGATGTAAGGTTAAGTTGTATATTTGAGACATTTCTTCCTTATTTAAGAAGGGCTGGATTGCTATATACTACCCTCTTATGACGGCCTTTGCTACTTCCCAAAGGCTTTGGACTGTCGTGTTTTCATTTTCATTGGCTTCCATGTACTTTTTTTAATTTCCTCTTTAATTTCTTGGTTAACCCATTCTTTCTTTAGTAGAATGTTCTTTAATCTCCAAGTATTTGTGATCTTCCCAAATATTTTCTTGTGGTTGACTTCAAGTTTCATAGCTTTGTGATCTGAAAATCTGCATGGGATGATATAGGTTTTTTTGTATTTGTCGAGGGCTGATTTGTGTCCCATTATGTGATCTACTCTGGAGAATGTTCCATGTGCACTTGAGAAGAATGTGTACTCTGCTGCTTTAGGATGAAATGTTCTGAATATATCTGTTAAGTCTATCTGGTCCAGCATGTCATTGTTTCCTTGTTGATTCTCTGCTTAGATGATGTGTCCATTGCTAGAGTGGGGTGTTAAATTCCCCTACTATTACTGTATTATTATTAATGACTTTCTGTATGTTTGTGATGAATTGATTCATGTGTTTGGGTGCTTTCAAGTTGGCATAAATATTTACAATTGTTCGATCTTCTTGGTGAATAGACTCCTTAATTATGATATAATGCCCTTCTTCATCTTTTGTTACAGTTTTTGTTTTAAAATCTAGTTTGTCTGATATTAGAATGGCTCCTCTGGCCTTCTTTTGATGTCCATTAGCATGATAAATAGTTCTCCATCCCCTTACTTTCAATCTGCAGGTGCCTTTAGGTATAAAATGAGTCTCTTGTAGTAAGCATATAGATCAGGTCTTGTTTTTTTATCCATTATGATACCTATGTCTTTTGATTGGAATATTTAGTCTACTTACATTTAGAGTGGTTATTGAAAGATATGAATTTTGTGCCTCTGTGTTACCTGTAGAGAGTGGTGTTTCTGGTGACATTTTCCAGTCCTTTCTAGTCTTTGTTACTTTTGGTCTCTTTTGTTTTGTTTCATTTTTTTTCTCCAAAGAGTCCCCCTTAAAATTTCTTGCAGGGCTAGTTTAGTGGTCATGAACTCCTTTAGTTTTTGTTTGTCTGGGAAACTCTGTCTCTCTTTCTATTCTGAATTACAGCCTTGCTGGATAATTCTTGGCTGCATATTTTTCCAATTCAGCACGTTGCATATTTCCTGCCACTCCTTTCTGGCCTGCCAAGTTTCTTTGGACAGATTTGCCATGCACGTAATCTGTCTTTCCTTGTAGGTTAAAGACTTTTTTTTCACTTTCTGCTTTCATGATCATCTCCTTGTCTGTGTATTTTGTGAATTTGACTACAGTATGCCTTGGTGATGGTTAGTTTTTGTTCAGTCCAGTGGGAGTTCTCTGTGCTTCTTGTATTTTGATGTCTGTGTTCTTCCCCAGATTAGGAAAGTTTTTAGTTATAATTTGCTCACATAAACCTTCTGCTCCTCTTCTCTCTCTTCATCTTCTGGGATTCCTATGATATGAATATTATTCCTCCTTAATAAATCTTTCAGTTCTCTTAAGTCTTGTATGGTGATCTTTTGCCTTTGTTTCCCTCTTTTTTTTGCTTCATTATTTTCCATAATTTTATCTTCTGAATTACGGATTCACTGCTCTGCTTCATCCATCTTTGCCGTCATATCATCCATTTGAGATTGCATCTCGGTGATAGCATTTTTAATTTCATCCTAACAGGATTTTAGCTCTTTTATTTCTGCAGAAAGAGATTTGCTGGTGTCTTCTATTCTGTTTTCAACCCCAGCTAGTATTCTTATAATCATGGTTTTAAATTCTAGTTCAGACTGTCTTACTTATATCTGTGTTGATTAAATCCTGGCCATCATTTCTTCCTCTTCTTTCTTTTGGGGTGAATTTCTCATCATGTCATTTTGAAGGAAGAAAAAAGTTAATAAGAAAGTAATATTAAAACAAAACAAAATCAAATAAAGGAAGCCAGATCTTAGGTGTATTTCAGTCTTCTTGTGGAGAGAGGTTTGATAGAAAAAAGAGGGGAAAAAAAGTAAAATTTTTTAAATTAAATTAAATTAAAATTTTAAATTAATTAAAAAATGTTTAATAATAGAATAAAATAAAATAGGATAAAAATTGCTCTTTATGTATCCAAGAAAGAGAAAGAAAAGAAAGAAAAAGAAAACAGCATAAGCAAAAATAGAAGCAAAGAAAACAAACCAACAAACAAGCAAACAGAACGAAACCTGAATAAAGTTAAATCCAGTTTCCCCTAGAACTGAAACTTTTTTTTTTTTAATTTTTTTAATGTTTATTTATTTTTGAGACAGAGACAGAGCATGAACGGGGGAGGGTCAGAGAGAGAGGGAGACACAGAATCTGAAGCAGGCTCCAGGCTCTGACTGTCAGCACAGAGCCCGACACGGGGCTCGAACTCACGGACCGCGAGATCATGACCTGAGCCAAAGTCGGGCGCCCAACTGACTGAGCCACCCAGGCGCCCCTAGAACTGAAACTTTGACACACTCTATGGTCAGTAGACTAAGCACGTGGAGAGGATTTGTGCTGGTCTTCTGGAGGACGCAGGTGGGCAGGGCTTGGTGTATCAGCTGTATTCTTCACTTGGTGGTGCTGCTTAGCTCAGTGGGGTCAATCCTGGTCTGTGAATGCATGGGCGAGGGGTGAAAATAGCTTAACCCAGCTCTCTAGTCTCTGGATTAGGAATTTCGTGCCCTCACAGATGTGTGATCAAGTACCCCTCCTTTGTATCAGGCTTCTGTCTTCTTGCCTTTACCCTGTCTGTGTCCAAGCTGTCTGCCTGCCAGGTAATGCCTCCCTCCACAGTTTTATCTCAGATGGGGCTGTGTTTCAAAACCCCATACTTCACAGACACCTTCATCTTTGACCTGCACTGATTCTCTGGTGGGGGGGGGGGGGGAGTTTCGCTGAGCAATCACCAGATGCTGGCTTTCCCTAGAAAATATTTGTGCGATCATGCAGTGGCAGTGGCTCAGAGTTTTTGGTAAATCATACCCCAGCCAGTTTTGCTGCACTCTGGTGCCTTTGTTCTACTATCAGTAAATGTGACAGCTCTCCAGGGTCCGCTGGGAGTTTTGCCAATGGGGAGGACAGATAGCCTCTATCAAATGCACTCCAGACAGGAGAACCGCTTCTCTCCGTGTTACACATGGATCCCTCAGTCCACATTGCCTATTCCTGGGGATTTGCCCTACTTCCTCACTGGAGCATCGTCAGGCACTGATCTCTGAACCTTCAGACATTGCGCTCCATTGTTTATAGAACCCTGGTGGTATTGAAACCCTCTCCCCTCTCTCCATTAATGGTTTTGGAGAACAGATGTTTTGTCCAGTTCCCTCTGAGTGTTCTCACTCTTTCCTTCTCTTTCTCTCCAGCTTCTGTTGGGGTGGGGAGTGCTTTTCTTGAGCAATCCTGATGCTCTGCACTCTCCCCCTTTCTCTGCCCTCTCTCTGTGAAAATGGCACCCTACTCTGCAGCTCCACGGTTTTTCTCTCCCCTATTTCACCCCTCTGCATGACATTCCTGCCAAGTTCTCTGGCTCATATTATGCAAATTGTTGCATTTATCATGAGATCAATTTCTTAGGTGTTCAAAATGTCTTGATGCTGATCTAGCTGTGTTTCAGGGACAAGACAAGCTCAGGGTCCCTATACTACTCTGCCATGTTAACTCTGTCGCCTGTACCTTTCTTTTTGTTTGCCAGATTTTGTTGTTAGAGTTATTTATTTTACTTGGATGATTGATACCTTTAGAAGACAACTGACATTATCATTAACAATGATGGTAACACAATTTTTAAGCAAATTAATTTGTTCTATACAAACCATCCACACCTATTTTCTTAATATATTTGGTTTTTTATTTAAAAAATATTTGAATATGATAATCCTACTTTACGAGAATGCATAACAATTCTTACAAATATATATTTATTTAAATATAGCTCACTTCCAAAAATATCCAGTGTATGAGGACTTTACTTAACTTGGCACACTGCCATGGAGCTGTTCTTGGAACATCATGGCAACTTGTCTTGGCGACCCTACAGGTATGTTGTAGGCTCTGAGTCAAAGATCAGTGTTCTTTTTATATCTAGGTGCAACCAATTAAATTAAGCAATGCCTGTTGGTAGTTTGGGGAAGCCTAAAGAATAGACAGTAAGTTTGAAGAAGGAAAAGTTGGAAAAGAAAAAAGATGTGGCTTCTCTTAATGGCCTAAGTTCTGCCTATGCTTGGTGTTTTAAGTATTTTATATGAATAGCAGTTACCGATTTAAATTTAATTATTGGAAACCTATTTCTGATTTTAATTTTAGTTATTAAGAGTTACTAATGACTTTTAATTTTAGTTATTAGGGTTTTTACAGTTTTACAGATTTAGTTATTTTTTTTTGTTTAATTTTACAGCATCTTGTATGGATTCTGGGATTAAAGCCTAGTAGTGGTGGTGCCTTGAAACCTGGGAGAGCTGTAGAAGGACCCAGTACAGTAAGCTGTAGTTAGTCTTACTGAATTTGTGCTTCTCAATATGTTCATATGTTACATTTAATTGTACTCTTCTCTTAGGTTCTCACAACAGCAGTGATGACAGATTTACCAGTGATTTCCAATATACTTTCAAGATTGTTTGAAAGCTCACAGTAAGAATCAGTTTTTGACTCTTAAATACAGAGAACAAACAGAGAGTTGCTAGAGGGGCTGTGGGGTGGGGGGGATGGTCTAAATGGGTAAGGGGCATTAAGGAATCTACTCCTGAAATCATTGTTGCACCATATGCTAACTAACTTGGATATAAATTAAACAATAAATAAATTTAAAAAAAAAAGAATCAGTTTTTGAAATTGAAAGAAATATTATTAGCTGTATATTTTAGATCAGAATGTCATACTTCTTCATTTTCATTATAGGTATCTTGATGATGTATCATTGCATCATTTAATAAATGCACTTTGCTCCTTATCCCTAGAAGCAATGGATATGGCCTATGGAAATAATAAGGTGTGATATTCTTTCTGTTTTAAATATGGTACATTATTGAGTTAAATAAGATGTACACTCATAGTGATCTTAGTATTTTAGTAGTGGGACTAGTACTTTCTTCCAGTCTGTGTTGAGCTTTGCCATTTAGGGTTATTGGTTGAAGAGGGAGTGAAGAGGACATGACGTGGTTTGTGATATGTCTAATGTATTGTAAATTTAAATTGTGTCCATTTCTGTTGTGTACTGAATATTTTAAGAAACATTTTTTAAAAGAATATATGTAATACCACATTTATAAATGAATTCCATAGAATGTCACAATAATATTTGTAATTTCAATTTATGATTGGGACAATACAAGGTTTAAGTCAAGCAATATATATATGTCTCAGTTTCTCTTGCCTTCATTGGGATGGAAATGAGGAGCTAATCATTTCTTAGTAAAGGTAATGATTCTCCCTACCTTGAAAATTAAATTTTTCCTTTACTCATTGGCTGAATGAATAGAATATAGTACTTTTGAATATTGGCATTCAAGAGCATTTCTTTCTGTAATCAAAATATCATTTTCTATTATACTTGGACAGCACAAGAATATATGGATTTGTTTATATTTTAGAAATTATGTAAAATAAAATGCCTTCTGTGTTTTAAAATAAATATGATGTAACCATTTACAAATAAGTGAAGATACCTAGAACATGATTAAAAAGCAGAGAATGCAGCTTTGTAACTTGTTTAACATGTATCTGTAAGATCCAAAATTATGTTGTCTGCTTAGTCTTCAATTATAATTCTTTGTATTGTGGCTTGTCATCTGTAGGACTCATTTAAAGATTAACCAATGAGGTCTTATTAAGGAGAAGTTTCATATATTATAGCATATAGTTAGAGTATTACATAAACATGTAGGTGTTTGAAAATATGTTTTATACTTTACTCCAAATTAAGGCATGGGTAATATAAAATACAGTAAAGTAGTAAATTTCTTGATATCCTTAATAATCCTGAATCTTTAAGATTAACTCAACGCACAAATATATTTTTAATAGAGTACTTTAATGAAATCTGAGCAAGTTTCTGTGGTAATGTCTTGAGAATTTACGTATTAACTCAGTAACCATGGTATGTGTACTGTATACATGATAGTGCTAAGAAATATAAAGGATATTTAAGATTTTTACTTTCTAACAGCATGTGAACTACTGGCTCATGGTTAAGTGGCAGTTTAAATGGTATAAGAGTCTAAATAAATAGTTATAGATACTAAGTGATGTGAGACATATTCTATGAATCTTTAGTGTCCTTTTATAGAAGATGTTTCTAAATGCATATTTCTACTAAAAGAATTAAGATTAATTAACATGAATTGGTTTGTGATTGGAGGTGGATATTGAAGGAATGGTATAATTTACATAAGAAAGAGCAAGTTCATGGAAATCAAAAGAAAAATGTTACAAGAAGTCAAGATCAATGAGAATTGAGAAAAAATAGGGATTTGATGTTTATAATTATGCTGGAAGAATACAATTTCAAGAGAGTGGTTGGAGCAGATATATTTCAGGGAGGCTTAGAAGGAACAAATGTTGAAAAAATGGATGCGTTGGAATGGAGATTATGTACCTGAGAATGGATTCTCGTTTCTCTCTTTTAGGATTTAATATTGTAAAGCGAAGTGACAAATGTGGAATGGAAATAAAAATTTATAAAAATATAAACTATAAAAATTTTAGACAAATACGGCCAGGCTGACCTTTGCTGCATGTATTAATGTTGTAATGTTATAAAAATATTAAAAAATGTTTAAATGGAGGCAAAGAACAATTTATTATTCAGTTGTGCTGTTTATAAAAATTATTATAAATATGCAGATGTTAAAATTAGAAACTTTTATATTTTTCTTCATTATTAAAAAAAACTTTGACAATGTCAGCTCTTCTGAGTGAGTTAAACATTCTAGGGATTAAAGATACATATATTGGGGTACCTGGGTGGCTCAGTCAGTTGAGCATCTGACTTTGGCTCAGGTCATGATCACACAGTTCGTGAGTTCTAACCCTGCATTGGGCACTGCGCTGACAGCTCAGAGCCTGGTGCCTGCTTCAGATTCTGGGTCTCCCTCTGTCTCTCTGCTTCTCCCCTGCTCATGATCGCGCGCTCTCTCTCTCTCTCTCTCTCTCTCTCTCTGTCTCTCTGTCTCTCTCTCTCAAAAATAAATAAACATTAAAAAATTTTTAAAAAATTAAAGTGAAAGATATATATATCAGTGTTCTTTAGTGTGGATTTAAAGTCATCTCATTTTTGGTCCTCATTTCAGGAATTTTTGCTAATGTGTTGAGAAGTAGCTTATGATGAAGCTTGCAAATTCTTCCCTGAAAGAAGGTGTGGTGGATGATACTTGTGCAGACATATTACCAAACTCAGTATAACAATGACAAAAATATTCTTCATAGTTTACTGTATGCCAGGCACTTAAATGTTTAATTTAATAATTTAAAACAACTCTGTGAGGTTTGGCGGTAGTTTCCCTTTTTTACAGATGAAATATGAAAATAGTCGGGGCGCCTGGGTGGCGCAGTCGGTTAAGCGTCCGACTTCAGCCAGGTCACGATCTCGCGGTCCATGAGTTCGAGCCCCGCGTCAGGCTCTGGGCTGATGGCTCAGAGCCTGGAGCCTGTTTCCGATTCTCTGTCTCCCTCTCTCTCTGCCCCTCCCCCGTTCATGCTCTGTCTCTCTCTGTCCCAAAAATAAATAAACGTTGAAAAAAAAATTAAAAAAAAAAAAAAAAAAGAAATATGAAAATAGAGAGTTTAAGTAATCTGCCTTGGATCACATATTTAGTAATTGTTAGAACTTGGATTTGAACCCACATAGGTCTCATTCTAGAGCTTTATTCTTAACCACTTCACTAGTGGCTGTAACTTTTGTGTGCATCAAAGTCTGCTGTGGAGTTTTTTAAAAATGCAAATGCCGGGAATACATTCTAGGCTTTCTGAATAAGAATCTGGTTATGAGGTGTGGGCATTTGTACATTTAAAAACAAAAATTTTTTTTGATGTTTATTTATTTTTGAGAGGGAGAAAGAGAGACAGAGTGTGAGCAGGGGAGGGGCAGAGAGAGAGGGAGACAGAATCCGAAGCAGGCTCCAAACTCTGAGCTTGTACATTTTTTTAAATGCCACACGATTCCTGTGTTCATCCTGGTTAGAATTAGCAGAAGAATGGGGTGGCTGGCTGGCTTGGTTGGTAGAGCATCTGACTCTTGATCCCAGGGTTGTGAGTTCAAGCCCCATGTTGGGGCTAAGAAAGAGGAGGAGGAGGAGAAAATCATACTAGGCAACATTTATGAGGACTTATTATCTGCCAGATACTTTCTAACGTGTGGTTGTCTCTGTATATTATTACCCCATCGTATAGATTTAAAAAATTTTAGTGAGGGGCGCTTGGGTGGCCCAGTCGGTTGGGCGTCTGACTTCGGCTCAGGTCACGATCTCATGTTCTGTGAGTTCGAGCCCTGCTTCCGGCTCTGTGCTGACAACTCGGAGCTTGGAGCCTGCTTTGAATTCTGCGTCTCCCTCTCTGCCCCTCCCCTGCCCATGCTCTGTCTCTCTTGCTTTTAAATAAACATTAAAAAAATTTAAAAAATTTTAGTGAAAGTAGTAACTTATTCAAGTTACGTACCTATTAAGTGGTAGAGTTGAAATGAGGTCCTAGTCAATTAAAACTTCACAAATGTCAGTCTTAACCACTGTATCATACTGTTTCTACAATGGTACATTCTTCTACCACACAAATTTTTAGGGTGCCTGTAACATTAGTGCATGCAGCAAAGGTCAGCCTGGCCAAATTTGTCTTAAAACAATACTGATTCCTTTTCTGGTTGGTGAAATGCTAGCAACTGAGGAGAGGGGTTTGTCACCTGTCTCTGGTATTTTTTCTGTTATTTCCTAAACTCACAGTTCCAATATCTGCCTCATTCCTGACTCTATACTTCTTTCCCCTGGTCTCTGTTGTTTCTTTTTGGATTTTTTCATACTTCCTGACATTCACACATAAAACGTGGACATTTGAAGACTGCCCTAGTAAGAATATATATCAATCAGCCTAGGCTGTAAGTCTGAGATCAAGATGCCAGCATGGTGGTCCTCAAGTGAGGACTCTTTTCCTGCTTTGAAAGATAGCAGTCTTCTCACTGGGTCTTCACATGGTGGGAAGGAGTGCTCAAGAGCATGCCAGGAAGCTCTCTGGTGTCTCTTCTTTTAAGACACTAATCCTATCTTACCAGAGTTTCACCTTATTACCTCACTTAACCTTGATTACCCCCGTATAGGCCCTATCTCCAGAGACCATCACCTTGGCGGTAGGGTTCAACATAGATATTTTTTAAGGGGACACAGTTTAGTCTATAACAGAATGTATCTTTCCTTCTGGTCAGAAGAGTAGCCACTCTGTGTCTGGAATAATTTTGAATTTTTCACTTTTTTCTCATGAAAGCATTCTCTTCCTAACCAAATTTTATAATTAGAATCTATCCTGGATACTTGAGGGTGGGTTTCAGAAAGTCTTGTCTCATGATAACTAAGGTTCTGTTATGATTATTGCTAATTTATACTAATTATATATTAATTATAGTCATGCTTTTCAGAGTATCGTCAGTTTTATTTATAGTTGAGGTACTAAAAATTTCTTACAATATCAAAATGCAATATGTTTTCTCTCTAGGAACCATCTCTTTTTGCTGTTGCCAAATTGTTAGAAACTGGTCTAGTTAACATGCACCGAATAGAAATTCTTTGGAGACCTCTAACTGGCCATCTACTTGAGGTAACTTCTTTTTTCTTAAATGCTGTATTTACTTTTGTTAAGAATAAAGATAGACACATTGAACTACGGATTCTGGATGACCATGTGAACAATCAACATTAACTTTTTTCCCCCTTGTCTTTATGTCTGTGTATTTCATTAGGGACTAAAGTTTTGCAATGATTGCCTTGGGGAAGGAATAGGTTGGTGTTTTGCACTGATAATGGGTGACACATCAGTGAAATCTCTGAAGTCTCCTCTAGCTGTTAGCTTGGGTCCTCTTTCTTTTGTTACAGAGTCTCTTGATCCACCTCAGTTTCAGCTAGTTCTGAAACTTTAAGGCATTTGGGGCTGAGAGGTCATTATAAACACTGTTCCTCTATAACCTTTCCTGTGATTCTGAGATAGCTCTTCTCTAAAGGGAAAAAGCCTGTGTGGTATCACTAATTGTAGATAGTGCCAGGGAATTTCATCTGGATTTGTATACTCTTGTGTTCAAGTTGGAGTGACTGGTAATAATTAGCTGATTCTCAGTAATGGTTGCTTCTGTTAGTATGCGTGTGTATGTGAACTTTAGGTTTAGTTTCCACGATCATTTTGTATTATTTTAGTAAGCTAGGAAAGGTATTACTCTTAATAAGAGAAACAAATGAGCTTGAACTTTTCTTTATTTTTTTTTCCCCATTTTGTTGGGATTACTTTTATGAATTACTATAGAGGAAAAATGCAGATTTTCTTGTCCTAGACATTCTCATCAAATGGCACAAAAATAAGTTTTTAAAATCTTAGCATAATATTTGATTATGAGGGTTGGCCTGATTAGGAACCTTAGTATCAGCTTGCCGCTTTTGTTTACTCTGATGATATAATTTACTTTTTTGAAATCCTTTTTTTTCTGTGACTTGTTTAGTTTCATCTTTTATTTTCTGTCTCTCTATTGCTTCCTTTGCCCCTTATACAGAAGGTAAGCTTACTTCCATTTTAGATACAATTTTTTATTCAGCCCTTATTGGTGAACATTTCATATAATTTTTAAAATGTGAAAGAATACAAAATGTTATATTTAAATTTTTCTTTTCTCAGTTGATGTGTGATATGTAGCTTAAGTGTACAAGTTAAATATTTAATTTTTGTTCAATGTTTTGTCTTCAGGTGTGCCAGCATCCAAACTCTCGAATGAGAGAATGGGGAGCAGAAGCTTTAACTTCACTTATTAAAGCAGGATTAACATTTAGTCATGATCCTCCACTTTCACAAAACCAGGTAAAAAAAAAAAAAGTTACCTTGTTTTAAAAAAATTTTTAATGCAAAATCATCCTCTCCTATGTGTAGTCTTTTTCTTAATTTATCAAATCGATGATATTCTGAGAATGGGTGTTGTTTAACATTTTATATGTAGGCCATGGATATCATACAGAAGACTGGTATGTCTGGATTTTTAGGATTATCTTTATTAAAAGTCATGAAAACCTTCTTGTGAATGACACAGAATTAAAGCTGCTAAATTACTTAGAATTGGGCTCCCATTGTGGAAGTTTTCCCTGTTCATGCATTGCTAAGACTTTATTTTGAGGCCCTACTTTATTAGCCTCCTTGCTTTGGTCCCTAACTATTCCTAATTTTTTTCTCTAATTATCCTTACATGGGGAGAAAAGCAAGTGGTAGAAGAGACAAGTACAATAAAATAGGTTTTTATTTTTAAATAATTTAAAAAGTTCCTTAGTACTTCCCCAATTTATTTTTGTCTTGAGTCCTTTGTCCTGACTCATAGAATCATTTATAGATCTCTTATACGGTTTTTTAAAAGTCCACTGAAGTTCTTTTGTTTGAAGATTGAGTAGGAATGAAGATGGTGATTGTATTCTATAAATTTACTCAATACATAGTTACTGAGTACATACAAGATGCTACCCAGTGATTTAGCTCTTGGAATAGAATGATGAGCAAGACAGAAAAGATATATGTTCTTATACAGCTTAAATTTTAGTGACTTCATATTTTTTTCCTGTTACAGTTTAAGTTTTTTGAAAAGAAAACCCTTATCCAAATCCTATTCACTGTAATACCTGACACATAGGTGAGAGCTTAAATGTTTTTTCAATCAGTGAACCAAATAAATGAATCCTTGAAGAGAAAACAGGTAAAAATGATGCAAGTGCTTTCAGGTCTTGAAAGGACTAGAAAAGAATGCTGTCTTTACTCCAGTGGATTCTAATCGTTTGACGCTGTCTTTGTTAATGGGTACCATACTTACTCACTTTTTAGTAGTATTAAGAATTTTAAATTTAAATGTATGTGATATAGGGGCATTCACTTTTGAGTGTCCCCTCTCTGTAAAGAGAGCTTTCCTACTATTCTTCCTTTCTAATTGTATATTCTAATAAACTTTTGCCTGCTGCTCAAAATATTTTGCCTGCTGCTCAAAATAAACAAACAAAACGTGATGTATATTAACAGAGTAAATTATGAAAGATAGTTTTAGAAATTGGGGATTATTTCCTCTCTCCAGATATAGCTAGATGTATATAGACACATTTCCTTTATTGAGATTAATTTCTATACGGGTCTTTAATTAGTGTCCTTTAACGCATAGTCACTCCATTTAATCTGAAATTTAACATGTTAAAGATAGGTTTTTATTTCTCTTATTTTAAAAAAAGGTGACGTATAAATCTCTTAATTACTTCAGAGAAATCAGTGTTTGTTTTAGTAGAAAAGTTTTTATTTACTCTTACAGTCTGAGTGGAGGTGAATTTAAATTTAAAAAGTAACAATAAAGCTTTTCTTTCTAATTAGTTTCCTGCCCTCTTTTCAGAGACTACAGTTGCTTTTATTGAACCCATTGAAAGAAATGTCCAGTATTAACCATCCAGATATCCGACTTAAGCAATTAGAATGTGTGTTACAGATTCTTCAGAGTCAGGGAGACAGTCTTGGGCCTGGATGGCCATTAGTGCTTGGAGTCATGGGAGCAATCAGAAATGATCAAGGGTAAGTTTTTAAAACTAACATCCAGAAAGTAATAGAGGTAAAGAATGAATTCATCCTAAAATGTTGCAGAAGTGGTAATTTTTTATGTATACCCTTCCTGTTTAAGTCTAAGATCTAGAATCATTTTTTCTTAATCCTACCTCCAGTTGGCTGGAGTGAATTATTAGGGCTCACCTTTGTTTTGGAAGGATGGAAAAATTGCTGTTTATTTGACATTTGTACAAGAATACAAAGTTCATAATTAATATAAATGCACCAACCTAAAAAATTTTGTAACACATCCAAAGATTGGGGTTTATATTATTAAAATAAATATTTGATAAGATATAAATTAACACTTAGGACTTCTCTGCATATATTGGGAAATCTAAGAATTTGCTTTTAAGTGACTTTTAAAATTTTATTGTTCATTTATTCTGTGCCTAGTATATTCTAAATACTATGCTTGCTAGTTTCTATGATTACACAGTTGGGTAGCTCTTGCTCTAAAACTAGAATCTTATGGAAAAGGAACAAGGTCTATGTTAGGATCCTAATAAGAATAGTCTGTTATGCTCCAAAGAATAGGATTCCAGTGGGAAGAGCCTGTGTCCCTGGAGTGGGGCTGAGCCAAAATTATGAGGGACCTTACATGCTTTTATAATCTATGTATTTGGATTTGTCCTCAGTCCATTTGAGAGACATTTAGGAGTTTTAAGCAAAGGAACATTGTGATGTGCATTTGAGCTCTATCACTTTAACAGTACCCTGGAGGGGTGGGGGGAAATGAGAGAGCCTGTAGTGCTCTCTAGAGATAGAAAGGAGGAGATGATGGGGCGCCTGGGTGGCTCAGTCAGTTAAGCATCTAACTTCGGCTCAGGTCATGATCTCCCAGTTTGTGAGTTCTAGCCCCGCGTTGAGCTCTGTGCTGACAGCTCAGAGCCTGGAGCCTGCTTTGGATTCTGTGTCTCCCAGTCTCTCTGCCTCTCCCATGCTCATGCTCTGTCTCTCTCTGTCTCTCAATAATAAATAAATGTTAAAAAAAAAAAAAAAAAAAGGAGGAGATGGATTTGAGCTACTTAGCAGATTGACTATAGAGGTGAAGGGTGAAATAGGAAATAGAATAAGGAATGACTCCCACATTTCTGACTTAGGCAGCTTAATGAATGGTGGTGGTATTAACTAAGTAGTAAATACTGAAGGAAGAGCAAAATGGACTTGTTTAGTTTAAAGTGAAACATTGCAGTGGAAAGGTCTATTAGATGTGTGGATATATTTGTCTCATTCTGCAGCAGAACTCATGCCATCTTACATGATGACTAGTTGAGGAGTTTTGTATGGTTGAAATGCTTGAGACTATCTATTATGGAAAATTGATCTTTCTTACTTATTTGTAGTAGTAAATTTCCTTAAATTCTACAAAATACTGAGATGATTCAAGTGGAAGGAAGCCAGCGATAGCTTAAATCAAGCTAAAATTTCTTCTCCTAATTTACAGTGCAGTTATAAAATAGGATGTTGTTGTAAGATATTATTTAGTACATGTAAAACAGGAAGTACATGACATAGCAAACAGTAAGTGTTAGCTATTATAATTCACTTTTGTTATTATTTTTCCCCACTGCCATTTCTCTCTAAAGTCAAATGCTTCTTTAAAAAAAAAAAGTTTATTTATTTTTGAGAGAGAGAGAAAGAGAGACCACAAGCAGGGAAGGGGCAGAGAGAGAGGGCCAGAGGATCTGAAGTGGGCTCTGCACTGATAGCATCAAGTCCAATGAGGGACTTGAACTCAATGAACCATGAAATCGTGACCTGAGCCAAAGTCAGTCACTCAAGGAACAAGCCACCCAGGTGCCTCTAAAGTCAAATACTTCTTATTCTCTTCATTTGAAATTCAAAGTATACTATTTTCTTATGCAGACTAGATGGATTATTTTAAATGAGATATACATAAAAAAGAATGGGGAACTCATTTTCATTAAGTGTCTATTTGCATATGCTGGGCACCATGCTAGATTTGTGGGATATAGTGGTGAGAAAGTAGCTATAGTCAATTTCCTTTTTTTGTTAATGTCTAACTTTTGTTTGGCTGGTTGATACAACATCCTTTCTTCAGTTTTGTTTGTTAATTTATTTAAGTATAAGTATCTCTTTTACATTATGTAGATGTTAAAATACTGTATGACCTATATTAGGGGAGATTTTTTGGTCCAAATTTTAAAGTTTATTTTTATTTATTTTGAGAGAGAGAGAGCATGAACAAGGGAGGGGCAGAGAAAGACAATCCCACTGTCAACGAGGAACCTGACATGGGGCTCGAACTCAGGAACCTTGAGATCATGGCCTGAACTGAAATCAAGAATCTGATGCTTAACCTACTGAACCACCCACGCACCCCTCTTGTTCAAATTTTAGAATAGAATTTAACTTGGTTCAAATTATTGTAAGGTGTATATTTTTACTTACATTTAAGTGCATAAATATATATTTATTTTTCTTTTTTTTTAGAGAATCTTTGATACGAACTGCATTCCAGTGTCTTCAGTTGGTTGTGACAGATTTTCTACCAACAATGCCTTGCACATGCCTGCAGATTGTTGTAGATGTAGCAGGTAGCTTTGGACTTCATAACCAAGAACTTAATATTAGTTTAACTTCAATAGGTTTATTGGTAAGTATTACTGCCTTTCTTGTGATCATATAATTTAGAAATCGTTGTTAGGCAATTAAGAATGAATGCTAAGCAAATAGGCTTTTTGTTTTATGGGGGTTGTTTGAATGACATTTAAGTGCTAAACTTTGATTTTGCATGAAGGATTAAATGACATAATTTAAGAAATAATTCATTGATAGAATATTTGGAATAATCTTTATCTATTGAGCTGAAATTTCGCTTTAAAAGGTTTGTCATGAGAGGATTTAGTAAACAAGTAATAGTACATAAAAGAGAAATATTTATGTGACTCTCGTGTAAGGATTAATTGATTTTCAATATTGTTTTAGTAGCAACATTTTCATGTACTACTTATTTAGTAAATAAAGCTCCAATAAAAGTCTTTACATGGTCCTGTAGTTCATCCACTCTGCTTTGTTAGCTACTAGAAGGCATATGTTAATGGAAGAGCCTTGACTGTGGGAACAGATATACTTGTATTTTAATTCTCTGTGCCTGTTGTTAATTGTTTAATGACTGACCTTTTGAGCCTCATTTTACTCACTTTGAATGTAGAAGTAAAATCTAAGTTAGGATGTTATTAATATTACATTAATAAACAAAGGTGTTTCCAATATAAATGCATTTAAAGGCAATTATTTACACTTTTAAAAGTTTATTATAAGCCAAAAGTTTTTATTTATTTACTTTTATTTTTTTAAAGTTTATGTATTTTTGAGTGGGGGAGCATGAGCAAGAGAGGGGCAGAGAGAGAGGGAGAGAGAATCCCAAACAGATTCAGCACTGTTAGCGAGGTGCCCAACGTGGGGCTTGAACTCCTGAACCATGAGATCAGGACCTGAGCTGAAATGAAAGAGTCCGACACTTTTAACCTTCTGAGCCACCCAGACGCCTCTATAAGCCAGAAAATTTTAAAGTCAGATATCCCTCATAAGCTAGATAAGTTACTATTAAAATGTAATCATAGGAAAGAAAATAAGCACACATATAGAATCCCTCCCAAAGAGTATTTAATTCAGTGTTGACTATATTACTGCCTGGTGTCACTCTTATATTTATGTTTATAGGATTCTCTACATTTTTATCATTGGTGTAATTCTCATTAATTCATACACTGTACTGTGGTTGAGAATGAGGTCATAAGCTACGTTGGGATATAGTAATTGTTCTATGAAATTATAAAATGCCATTAAATGATATTAAAGAACTGTTAATAATTTTTTTGGTGTCATAATAGTATCATGGTTAATTTTTTATAAAATATAGGCACGAAATAAATATGCCAAAATGTTAATAATAGGTTTTGGGTACATTGATATGTTGATACATTTTCCCTGTTTTTTGTTTTGTTTTATTTTGTATGTTCTTGAAATGTTTCATAACAAAAATATTTAAAAATATTAATGTCAGCACAAGATTGTTTCCCCATATTCTCCGGAAATCAGATGGAGACATATGACAGAGATGTTTTCAAATCTATTCTGCTAGAAAAGAAATTTCTGAAGTGACTTTTTAAGGTTTTGTTTCTGAAAGTTAAAGCAACCAATCATGTATTGAATATTTATTTATGTGTTTAAAATAAAACCTGTGAGTGAAATGGTATTTTTCTACTTTGCTCTTTAGTGGAATATTTCAGATTATTTTTTCCAAAGAGGGGAAACTATTGAAAAAGAATTAAATAAAGAAGAGGCAGCACAGCAAAAACAGGCAGAAGAAAAAGGAGTGGTTTTAAATCGGCCCTTCCACCCTGCACCACCGTTTGATTGCTTGTGGCTGTGTCTTTATGCAAAATTGGGTGAACTATGTGTGGACCCCCGTCCTGCTGTGAGGAAAAGTGCAGGGCAAACTCTGTTTTCAACAATTGGTGCACATGGAACTTTGTTACAGCATTCAACATGGCATACTGTTATTTGGAAGGTATTGTGTATTAGCCTGAGTTATTAGCATTTGAGACAGATTTAAAAATTTTTCAATTAAATTTGTTCTTATTAATTTTTAAAGAAGAATTTCCCTGCATTTGTGCTTTTGGCCATACAAAATGTTAGTTTTGTCCTGCTATAAGTTACACCATGGAGCAAATTACATATTGAAAGCGTATTCTCTCTTTTTCTATCTTCATCTCTTAATATCTGTCTCTGATTTCTGCCTTTGTCCCTTTTTTCTCCCTGTTTTTCCAAGTGGCAAAACCACATAATTGAAATGTAATCAACTACAAATTTTATAAATGAAAGAATATCAACAATAGTGAAATTTACTTGCAGACTAAGCAAACAGAAGTAACCTCTAAGTGGTAAATTCTGTATGTTTGTTCATTAAATATACAGTTTCATTTTTTCTTTTTTATCCTCTAAGACTTTTTTACAAAACTAACAGCTTATTAGTGAGCATCTCCTCTTTGCTTTCCTTTTTGGTTCTGTCTGTTCCAGGGCACCTGGGTGCCTTAGTCAGGTAAGCATCTGACTCTTGATTTTGGCTCAGGTCATGATCTCACAGTTCATGGGATCAAGCCCCGTGTTGGGCTATGTGTTGACAGCAGAAACCTGCTTATAACCCTTACTTTCCCACTCTGTCCTTTCCCTCCTCACATGTGTGTTCTCTCTTTCTTTCTCTCTCTCAAACTAAATAAACTTAAAAATAAACCTGAAAAATAAAATAAAATAAATAAAATTCTGCTCATCGTCTTTACACTGCTTTTGTGAATTTCTGAGATCAGTTAAGTTTGGTAATAGGCAACATAGTAAATCCTAATTGTATTTAACAATTTTTCTTCAATTTAATAAAAAAGACTCCAGAATGTCTTCTTAAAAAATTAATGTAGCCATGCTTTGGGCTCTGGGCAGATGATGTGGAGCTGCTTAGGATTCTCTCTCCTTCTATCTCTGCCTTTCCCCCTGCTCACATTCTCTTTTGCTGTGTCTCTCTCTCCAAATCAGTAAATAAACATTTAAAAAATTAATGTTCATTTACTAATAAAAATAATTAAAATCTCTTCTCCTTCCCCTGTGTTCTGTTTCAGCTCTATTGGCTCTTATTCAGATCATAAACATGCTTTAGTCTCCCTTACTATTATTTTAAAAAACAAACTGATATTTTCTCTGATTCCTATTTTCATTTTAAACAGCTTTATTGTTAATCTTGCTGCCTAATTCTCAGTGATTTTTTTTCCTTCCTCACCTCCCCTGCATTCTCTTGACCTTTTAATATGATTTCTAGATTATTCTAATTCAAAGCCTCTTAAACCTTAGTAACAGAGTCCCCTTGAAGTCTTACCAACCCCAGACCCCCGGAGTTTGTGATTTTTTTTGATCCCCCTGGCACAGAGCCTGAGAATTTGCATGTCTGTGAATTTCTTGGGTGATGCTATGCTGTTGGTTCTGAGACCATATTTTGAGAACCACAGAAATTGTTCATAGGCCACAGGTAGTCTTCTAATTGCCAAAATGTTCTCCCTAAGTTTAGTTCTTATCCTACTCATTTTTTTTTTTTTTTTTTGGTAGCATTTAATACTGTTGGCTATTTTCTCCTTGAAATTTCTCTTCCCTTGGCTTCTGTTTCACAGAATGCTTTTGCTTGTCTTTTTCATTTTTATTTTTTTTCTTCAACTCCTTCCCCTGAATCTACGCTTTAAATGTAAACATTCTCCAAGTCCCAGACACTTCCTGCTTGATATTTTCAAGCACCCTCATCTAGTCCTGAAACTTGAGTTATAACCTCTATTTAGATGTCTTCTATAATTCTGTTTTTTGCCTGGACTGAATTCCTTAGCTTCAGTCCCTTCTTACACATTACCCCATAGATGCTCTGTTGATATGTCAACAAGTCTTAGAAAATATCCAATCAAATTAAAACATTTTTCATATTCTATAACTTCAAGTATAAACTTAATATAATACTTCTATTTTTTCTAATATATTGGATTGATCTGTCTGATATAATTTCTTGTGACTTTTGTTGTGACAATTCTTAATTGCTATGCTTTTATTTAAGCTATGTTATTTTTATATGCATTTTTATAAATATTCAGGTTCTCTTTCATCTATTGGACCGAGTTCGGGAATCTTCTACCACTGCAGACAAAGAAAAGATTGAGTCTGGAGGTGGGAATATTCTCATTCATCATTCAAGGGACACAGCAGAGAAGCAGTGGGCAGAGACCTGGGTTTTAACATTGGCCGGAGTAGCAAGAATCTTTAACACTAGAAGATATTTACTGCAACCTTTAGGTATATATGCATTTTTCCTTCTAGTTAAACAAGTAACTCATTTTAAAGGCAATTTGAAAAATGTAGGAGATTTTTAAAAAATTTGTATATAATGCTACTTCCCAAGAATAATCAGTCTTAATGTCAGTTTTTGTTTATGTGTGGTGTGTGCATAAGCGTACACATTTTCATTCATTTCGTTGAGAAAATGTGTAATTTACCTCATATGGGCTAGCCTCTAGGGGATACAATGATGAATAAAATACACAACATCTTTGTTGTCATGGGCATAAGGGAATAACTGAAATTACATAAATAAATGCAAAATTGCTACAGTGATAAATGCTACAAAGGAGTGGTGCTTTGTCAGCTTATAATAGTTATTTGATCAGGCCTATGAGTTCCAGGTAAGCTTCCCTAAGGAAGCAGTATTTTACCTGAGGTCTGAATGGTCAGTAGTATTTCCATCAGGCAAGGGTAAGATGAAATGTGAAGAATTTTATAGGCAGAGAGAATGTGTAAATGTCAATAATACTGAGATTGAGAAGCCCCAGTGTAGATTATACCTTCAGTTCTGATGATAGTGGTGAGGGGGGTAGAGAAAAGTGAATGGAACAGAAATACTGGTTTATAAAATTATGAGCATGCTGTACATATTATTGCATTTTTACAAATTATTATTTTACATTTGGCTTTTTTGTTCCTGTTTATGTTAAAGCATAAGCATATTTATTCTTTCCATCAGCAGTTTTGTGTGTTCTTCATGTTCATTTTTTCCTTTTTTTACCAAAAGTGGTCTCTAATGTTTGATCCTTTTTGCTCTCCTAGAGCTTAATGTTAAATGTATATAAAAATCTTAGTTTTTTATTTCCATATAAAATTTACATAAAATGAGATGTACCAGTCTTAACTATATATTTGCTGAGTTTTAACCAAATAAGCATCATTTTTAATACGTCTGTGATAGGGCACCTAGATGGCTCAGTTGGTTAAACGTCGGATTCTTGATTTTGGCTCAGGTCATGATCTCACACTTTATGAATATGAGCCCTGAGTGTGAAGCCTGCTTGGGATTCTCTCTCATTTCCTCTCTCTTTACCCCTCCCCTATTCATGTTCTCTCTCTCAAAATAAACTTAAAAAAACAAAAACAAAAAAACTTCCATGATAGTTACTTTGTTTTAAAAGCTAAAACCTCGGGCACCTGAGTGGCATAGTTGGTTAAGTGTCAGACTTTGGCTCAGGTCATGATCTCATGGTTCATGAGTTTGAGCCCCACATCAGTCTCTGGGCTGACAGCTTGGAGCTTGGAGCTGGCTTCGGATTCTGTGTTTCCCTCTCTCTCTCTCTCTCTGCCCCTCCCCCCCCACTTTCTCTCTCTCTCTCTCTGTCTCTCTCTCTCTCTCAAAAATAAACATTAAAAAATTTTAAAAGTATGGGGCACCTGAGTGGCTTAGTCAGTTAAGTACCCAACTTCGGCTCAAGTCATGATCTCACAGTCAGTGGGTTCAAGCCCCAAATCAAGCTCTGTGCTGAAAGCTCAGAGCCTGGAGCCAGCTTCGGATTCTGTGTCTCCTTCTCTCTCTCTGCCCTCCCCTGCTCACACTCTGTCAAAAATAAACATCAATCAATCAATCAATCAATCAATAAATAAATAAATGTAAAACCTAATAAATAAAGATCTAGTTTTTTAAAAATGAAGGCTGTTTGTGTAGCTTTAGTAGTTTTTTATAATTTGAATATTGGAAAATGGTCTATATTATTTTAGAATAAGGTTCATATTTTCAACATAACCATGAACAATATATACTTACATCTAGTCTTTAAGAATGTGTACTTTTTCCTAGATATAGAATATTTTAAAAGAGGAATTATAGGGTTTTCCTTCCTGTGGTACGGAATATTCTAAATATGAGATTGAGTCCCCACTCTGATGTCAGCTCAAGTCATGGTCTCATGGTTCCTATTGAGCCCCATGAGCAGAGCCTATTTGTTTGGGATTCTCTCTCTCCCTCTTTCTCTGCCCCTTCTCCACTTGCACACACGTGCTCTCACTTTCAAAATAAACTTTTTAAAAATCTGTTTTTTATTGTATGTAAGTTATACCTCAATTTTTAATAAAAAAAAAAAAAAAACGTGGAAAGGAAGAGGCATATAACTGGCCAGGTGTTATTTTTTGTCCTGTATAGGCAGAGTAGTACCTATTGTTTCATCCCAGAACTACTTCCAGCTTTTCTGTTAACTGATTGCTTCCTCAGAAATATGAGGAAAAATTTAAAAATTTACTCATTTATAGCCTTTGTGAAATGACTTTAAACCTTAATTATTTATGTATTTCACAGCCTACTTATGTCACCCTGCTTTGGAAAATGTCAGTTCTTCTGATTTTTGTGTTAAATGCATGTATGTGGGTAATAAGCCATTCTGTTAACAAAGCCATTGGGGTAAATTGCTCTAGGAACAAGGTCATTTTTGCTGGGTTTCATAGAAACAGACTACATGTTGCTGTAAAGAACTTCAACATAAATGTGCTTACCTGGTCATAGGAGTAGAACAAGAGATTGGATTGATCAGTGGAAGCCAACAACTGCCACTCAGCCCATACTCTGCTGTGGGTGGGTCAGCACACTCCATTTCACATGAGAGGAGCAGATTTAGACTCAAAGTTGTAAAAAGACAGTCTCTTCTTTATGGTGCACTTTCTTCTGGTGACTCACTGTAATTGGGAAGAAATGTTTAAGAAAATTCTACAACAAAATAAAAAAAGAATTCTGCAGCTCTAGGTTATTAAAATATGAAAAGGCGTGAAGTTGAGATTTCATGAGTAGAGCATAGTGTATTTTAAAAACTTAGGCCAATAAAAAAATACATATTATTCTGTTATAATTTGTAACTTTTCCAATATGTTTAAGAGTGAGAACATCTTATCTTAATCATTAAATAAAGGTAGATGAGTAAATCAAAGTTGTTACTGAAAAGCTTTTGTTTTTACCCTCTTACATTTTTATTCTGTTTTCCGTAGGCAGAAATAACTAGGAAATAGTGTGAACATGTGTATATACATTTATAGAGTTTTGTTTTTAATATTTTTTATTTAATTTTTTTTTTTTTTTTTTTTAATTTTAGAGAGCATAAGTGAGGGAAGGAGGCAGAGAGAGAGAAAGAATCAAGTAGGCTCCACACTCAGTGCAGAGTCCCTGATGCAGGGCTCAATCCCACGACCTGGGGCTTGATCCCACCACCCTGGGGTCACGACCTGAACCTAAATCAAGAATTGGTCTCAACCAACTGAGCTACACAGGTGCCCCTATACAGTTTTGTTCTTAAGACCAAAACATTGATATACTCATCCTCTTCTTGGTGCCGTTTGTCCCTAGATCTGAAAAAAAATTTTGACTTGATTTTTGGGTTTCATTGATTTTCTTTTTTTTTTAATTAAAAAAATTTTTTTATTTATTTTTGAGAGAGACAGAGTAAGAACACAGGAGGGACCGACAGAGAGGGAGACACAGAATCCGAAGCATGATCCAGGCTCTGAGCTGTCAGCACAGAGCCTGACATGGGGCTTGAACTCACAAGCCATGAAATCATGACCCAAGCTGAAGTCAGACGGCTGAAGTCAGAGGCCTGACTGAGCCACCCAGGCGCTCCAAGGTTTCATTGATTTTAATTCACACTGTTAGTACCTTAGTACTTGATCATATTTCTTCAGTTTTATAAGAATTTAAGCAGAAAAATAAATTGTAAAGTTTGCAATAGTCTGAGAAATCTTGACCATTTTGATAGATTTTGTTTTTCTCTTCCCGATACAGGAGATTTTTCAAGAGCATGGGATGTTCTTCTTGACCATATACAATCAGCTGCACTCAGCAAAAACAATGAAGTATCTCTGGCTGCCCTGAAAAGCTTCCAGGAAATTTTACAGATTGTGTCCCCCGTCAGAGACTCAGATAAGCCCGAGACACCACCTGCAGTTAATGTACCTGTGCCTGTCCTGCTAGGGTCCCTATCAGGCCCTGGCCTGAGCAGACCGTTTGTAAGAACAGATTCCATTGGAGAGAAACTTGGACGATACAACAGCTCTGAGCCACCCATAGTTACTGACGAGCTTGAAGATTTGAATCTCTGGTGGGCTGCGTGGAATACCTGGTATAGAATTGGATCGGAAAGCACTAAGCCTCCTGTTACTTTTGACAAATTGACTTTCATCCCCAGCCAGCCTTTCCTTACAGCTTTAACTCAGATATTCCCAGCTCTCTACCAGCACATAAAGGCTGGTTTCAGCATGGGCGACTTGCAGAAGCTGGGAGTCACACTGCATAGTGCTGTGTCAGTCCCCATAAGTTCAGACGCGTCCCCTTTTATTCTTCCATCTTATACTGAAGCAGTTTTGACAAGTTTACAAGAAGCTGTGCTTACAGCTTTAGATGTTCTCCAGAAGGTAATAGAGTTTCAGTGGCTGTCTAAACAATAACGTGTGTGGTTCTCTGGAAGTTTTTTAGTTTGCCACATATTTTTTAAGATAAATTCTGGATCAGCAAGATTGTTGTATATGCATACTTTCAGATAAACCCAAGGTTCTAAACATCCAGTTACTTTAAAAACTTAGGGCTTTCTGATGTATTTGAAAAGGTAATTCAGGTTTATTTTGAGAGAGTTTCAGAAACTGCCTGTATCCTCTTTTTTCTATTCACCAACATTTTTGGTTTGATTATGCAGCTCTTCACAAGAGGGTATATACTTCTCTGAATAACAGCTTTAGTGAAGTACTTCTATAATTAGGAAATCAATAAGTTATGGGATTATATATATCTGTATTTTTTCATTGTACTTAAATTTAGCTCTGGAATTGTTGGAAGCTTATATTTTAAAACAAGAAGTAAGAATAAATTTAAAAGTATGTTTCTCACAGAAATTGCAAAAAGATAGATTTTACCTATGTGTGTTTTGTTACTGTGAAAAAGTTACTAAAACAAACAGACCTAAAAATCATTGAGCAAATTCCAACTAGCAGGCAAAACCAGATCAGAATCAAAGAGTTCTCTAAACCAGCAAGGTAATTGTTGGCACAATTCACAACAAACAAACTGCTAAACAGAAAAACGCCAACCGAGGAGCCAGCAATTCCAGCAAAGTCGCTGTGACATTCTAGCAAAATTAGAATGGAACTAGATTCTGATTACTCATGTGTTACCAGATTTGTGTATGGCAGATCGTTTTCTAATTAGCTGATTGCATTATATCCAGCTGGAATGATGAAAACTTTCACAGTGAAAGTAGTGGTTTCTGCTACACCAGAATACCTCTTCACTGGCTCTGGAAGAAATCTAGCTGTGCAGTAACCTTGATCTCTTTAACCCTAGTTGTCTGTGCAGAGAAACAAATTGTGTAGAAACTTAAATTTTAAGAGAATCTGACGTTTAAAAAAATTTATTGTAGGGTTATCAGTTTTCCACAATCGAAATCAAAATAGCTGTTTTATTTTCAGTGAAGAGAAAAAGTAGCCTGTTAGTACCTACTTTTCCCCCCTTGATTGACCATGCACATGTTACTTATGCAGTGCCCTGGAGGGAATTGAAAAGTTATTCTGTCAGCAAAACAAAGCACAGACCTTAAGTGATGTCTATAATCTACAACACGCATTTAGATGTTAGATTCAGGTTTTTATAAACAGAGAAATAACAACAAACCTCCAAAATTCTTTTCAAGGAAAAAAAATTATTAATTTTATTTATTTATTTATTTATTTATTTATTTATTTATTTATGTTTAATGCTTTTTATTTTGGGGGGAGAGAGAGAGACAGAGAGTGCAAGCAGGGAATGGGCAGAGAGGGAGGGAGTCACAGAATCCAAAGCAGGCTCCAGGTTCTGAAC
This sequence comes from Puma concolor, assembly GCF_028749965.1. Lineage (NCBI taxonomy): Eukaryota > Metazoa > Chordata > Mammalia > Carnivora > Felidae > Puma > Puma concolor. The sequence continues at coordinate 54,313,747 of NC_141673.1, read as the reverse complement.
TGTCAGCACAGAGCCTGATGGGGGCTCAAACTCCCTAACCGCGAGATCATGTGAGCCAAAGTCGGACGCTTGACTGACTGAGCCACTCAGGCTGTATAATTTTATTTTTAAAAGCTCTGCTTTAGCAGTGTGAGAACAAGTAGAATCATTTACTTCAACTACTAGGAACTTTTTCTGAGCTTTTACTAGTTTTGAAAACAACATATACCTTCATTCTGAAACTTAGGAAGCCTTATTTGTTGTTCATTTGTATCAACTGATGCAATTTTGCATTACTAATTCTCACTCTAGCTGTTGTTTATTACTTCTATAATTATCTAAATGGTATTTTATAACACTTGAATATGATTCAGACATAAGGTGTCTTTAATATTTCCTAATGGAAAAAGTAAGATATTTCACTATCAGTAAAAGTGTTTCTGTATTTTTTTCCCACGTGTGTCAGAAAATTTTTTCATAAGCAAAATTTACTTGCTTTGGGACTTTATAATTAAATTAGTTTTCCAACGAAACTTTTTATTGGTTAAAGATAATTTCCTTTGTAAAAAACTCATTTTTTATTTCACGTTTACCCTTACATAGTTCAAAGCTACAGAGTGACAGTCTTCTCTTGGTTTTTAAATCACTGGATCCCACTAAATTTAGTTATGTATGCTAATTAATTTTTCTTGGCCAAGATATTTTGACATGCGTGGGACCTGAGAATTTGATTCTGTTTTCCCTGAGTTCTGAGGTCAGGAGACTGCATCTGTCTTATTTATTACTAAACTTCCAGTCAGATGGCTGGACGCTGTATCTGCCTCCATCATCAAGACTGTTGGAGGGGTACTCCAGGAGACACCGGCACATTGTGTGTGAATGGTGCCCGGGGAGTTGTGCAGTGAAGCCCTGCCTGCTGCTTAATGGGGCAAGTTTCTGACTCTCTTTATTCATGAGCTTCCTAATCTATAAAATGAAAATGATAAATCTACAACTTTTTTTCTTATTAAATGGGATTTGCAAGGCATTTACTGCTTGGCACAGTTAAACATTGAGTGAATGTTAGCTGTTACTGTCTGTATCATCAAGTTCCCTGGCATGGATCTTAGTATCTGAGTTGAGGAGGCAAAAAAAAGTCTTTGTATAAGTAGGCACTGAATGAATTATTGTTTAAGGACTTAATAAGAGAAACCTTGAACCACAGGAGAGGTTGGATGTCCATTTTCTGTTCTTGTTTTCACATACAGTTTTCAAACTGGACTAATAGGAAATGTGCAGCTTGCTGACTGATTCGTAGCTTTTGAACTGAAATCTGTTATCAGGTTCATACTATAGTTTTTTCTGATATACAAATTTAAGAACACTGAAAGAAAACCAATAACTTTTTCTTAGATGGAGTTTTTTTTTTTTTTTTTGAAAAATGTCAATTCAATAGTATGCATTTTAAGATCCTGGAATTGCTTATTAAGTCAGCTATAACAATACAGTATGTTTTCTTTTTATAAACAGCCACTGAAAATTGAAATGTGTAGTCAAAGTCATTGTTTGGTGCTAAGATATTTCCAGAGAAACTGTTAATACTTAGTTTTGTAAGGTAATCATATGGGCTTTACTTTTTTTTAGTCCTTGAAACTTAAGAATCCACTTAGGATAATTTTTTCTTTTTCACAGTAATTACTGCTTATTTACTTCTGAGAATTAAGACTCAGCAAGAGCTTAATAAAAAAGAAAGTGAAATTTAACAGAAGCAGTCAGTAGAGTGATTTTTTTAGGCTGTATACCATTCAGATTCCTCTAATTCACTATTACAGAGAAAAATAACCAAATATTGAGAGATAGTATTAGATGTCTTCTTCTTTTTTTTTTTTTTTTTTTTTTTTTTTACATTGTATTTATAGGATGATCTAACTTAGGTATGGGCAGCACTTTGCTTATCTACTTTATATTTCAAGACACTTTTCTCTAAAACTTCAGTTAAAACTAAATGGCTCTGTCTTCTCTGAGGGAAGATAAAATTAATCTATTACCTGACAGATCAAAAAGCCATGGGTTCTGGAAAACCATAAATGTTGTGTGCATCTTTTTAAAGGAATTCCCTAAAAATTTTAAATGCTTTGAATTTTGATCTACTATTTTGAGAGTATTCAAGTGCAGAATGATTATGTTTTTTGTTTTGTAAATAAAGCACAAGTATATTTTAGATACTACATAAATACTATCATTGAATATTTTTCACACAGAAAAGAAACATTAAAACAGGAATGTGTGAAAGGATGGGAGGAGAAAACACATTTGTTGCTAGAAAAAATGAAAATATAAGACTCATTTTAAGTACTTTCAGGCTATCTGAAGTAATTAAAATCTGTAGTGTCAGGATACGTATTTTATTCTGTTTTATCAAATTATTTATAGCAATAAGTTTAATTTCTATTAAAAATTTTAAATTCTTTTGTTTTAAATCAAGTCTGTATATTCAGATACATTAGACATTAAATATACACTGCCAGGTCAAAAAATTCACATATACATTTCTTTTAGAAACAAATTTTCACACATTTTCCCAATAATGGTATACATGATTATTTGTTAAAGTTAGGAGACTAAGCATAGTGCAGAAATCAGCTGTCATTTCAGTGAACTGATGCCATTACTTAAATAGAAGTCAGTATCAGTCAATATCCTCTTGGTCAATGAAGCATTCTTGATGACCTAATGGCTGTATTACTGAACAAATGATCGGATTGTGGAACCTCAGGACTGCCTGGGACTCCTCTTCAAGTGCTTGCTCTTTTTCTAGTCTGTTAAGTAATAAATCACACTTTTTATTAAAAGGCATGTTTTAGCTGATCAACACAGTTAGCTTATACTGTATTCAATAATAGCTTAAAATAGCTTGTAATAGCTCTGTCCTTCAGGGCTTATAAAAGATTGTATAATACTTATATAAAATAGGACAGTCTTTCAGATTCTTTGGTTAAGTGCATATACAGTGAAGAACTTATTGGAATTTAGATTATGCATTCTGTTGTTCATATTTTGCTTTTATAGGCCATCTGTGTAGGGCCAGAAAACATGCAGATAATGTATCCAGCTATATTTGACCAGTTACTGGCATTTGTGGAATTTTCCTGTAAACCTCCACAGTATGGACAGCTGGAAACAAAGCACATTGCAAATGCAAAATATAATCAGGTAATTTACTCTAAATTATATTTTCTCTGTAAGATTTCATGCCTTATTAACAGTTCCACTTAAGATGAACTTTTGAGTATCTCAGAAATTTGTCATTTACAAATAAACTTTCATATGTCTGTTAACAGTTTAAACTGAAAAGAAACACTTTTTGGAAAACCTTTTCCGTGTTCCATTTTTTTCTTGTTTTTGACTTTCCTTTCCCAAGTAGTTCTCTAGAAAGTTTGGCCTTTCATGTTACATTTTTCTTCAGAGGTCCTTTCTTGGCTGCCCCACCCTATTACAAAATGGCTTCTAAATCCCTAAGCCTAATCTTGTTTAAATATCTGTAATACAAAATGAAGAAATCTGTGTGTGCTAAATAAATTGTCTACTGCTGGTGTGAAATGTAGTTGGATTTTATGTCAAAGATAGCCATAGTTGGCAAATTTTGGCTTAGAGGAAAAGTAAGTTTCTGAATGTATGCACAGGCTGATTTTGTTCCCTCAACATAAAATAATTTTACATCATCCGAAAAGTAGTTTTAATGTGTATTAACTTTTCTCATTCTATTTGTCTTGCAACACAATGGAATCACAATAGATCCAACTATTTGCACCGGTGAGTTAAATTTCCTAAAATTGTCCTAACCTATTGGCAACAAGTAAAACACATCCTTCCCAGTACTTGATAGAATGCTCTCTGCTTTTTCTGATAGTTTTAATTTTTGCCTGGCTGAAAATTACTCTTTCATGAAGTACGTATCTCTTTGAAAACTTTGCATGTGATATAATCTTGACCTAAAACCAAGGACTGAACTTTAAGACAAAGAAGGTTTCTCTTTGAAAACATAATTTAATCTCATTTATTTTTAACTCCATGTGAAAATATTACTTTTTAGGCGGAATGGGTAGCCTTGAATTATGTACCGTTTGCTGAAAGGTCTTTAGAAGTAGTTGTGGATTTATACCAAAAAACAGCCTGTCACAAAGCAGTGGTGAATGAGAAAGTACTCCAGAATATTATTAAGGTATCTTGTTTTTAATTTCTATACTTTCACTTGATGATGATACTATTATTGAAATTACAGTAAATTATTGAAATTATAGGTAGTGATATATTATCATATATTGAGATAATGGGAAATATTTATATAATTATTTGTAGAGACTTTTCTCCAACATTCATGGATCATATTTAGGAAGCCATTTTTCTACAGTATGAAAAATTCTTTTTTTTTTTTTTTTTTAATTCACATCCAAGTTAGCTAGCCAAAGTATGGGAAGAAAAGTTCTTTTTTTAATGAAAAATATTTTAAAGTAAGTATGCATTGGATTTTTTTCACTTCTTAAATTTTGCCACAGGATAACAAAGTATCCTGTTTCTTATACTTCAAGGTTGATGAGTATTCAGAGGAGAAGTTTATAGCCCATTGACTTAACTGATCATGCATGCCTTTTCTGTTTTTAAAGCCAGTTCCCTAGTGTATGGACAACCATTTGCAAAAACTCATCTCTAGTGGATTATGTCTGATTCTTCCAAAGTCTGTTTCTTGTTTTTTTTCCCTGTGTTTTGAAGAACACACCTAAACCTTGCCTTCTATAGGCCAATATGAACTGTCTTCCCTCATGGAGAAGGCCTTTCTCTGTTTCAAAGCTCATCCTTCTCTCTGTGTCCCTCCTTTCCTCTTTCCCTCTTTTTTTGTTGGTGATGCTTTGTTTCATTTTCCTTTTAGTCTCATAAACTGTACCTTGGAAAGATGATTAAGCCCTTTATAGAAGAACTTTCTCTCACTTTACTTCCTACTCAAATGGCCCATCCCCTTTCAGCTTTTCTTTCCTTCCAAATTCCTTTAAACAGCTTGTGGCCTTCATCTAAGCTGCCACTCGCTCTCACCCCGCTGCATGCTGGCTTACTTTCATATGGTGCTCCAGAAATGACTTAAAAGTTTAGAAGATCAAATCTTCAAATCCTGTGTGCTTTTCTAATTATCCTCCTTGTCCTATGATACTGCCCTTAACCTTCTTTAAACTCCTTCCCGTGATTTTTGTCATACTCTTCCTTCCCCTCCCTACTCATCCCATCACAGCTGTTCTCTCCTCATTCATTGAGAATAGTTTGTAAGCACCTCTGTTGCCAGGTACTAACTAGTAGAAATTTAAAAATGAGCAAGATAATTCTTACATTTAATAATTCAGTGAAGGGAATATAGAAAAGGCAGACAAAGTATGTTAAGTCCTAAGTGAAGAGTACACAGTGGATTCAGATAGACCTGCCTGAGTGTATTGCTGTTTACTTGCTGCTGTATAATTTTGGGTAAATGGACCTGTCAGAGCGTTTCTCATCTATAAAAGAAGGTTGATACCAATACCACTTATATGTCTTAACTATTGAGAGACTCATTCGAGATACAGCTTATAATGATACTTGCCAAGTAGTCAGTGCTGAGTAAAAAGTTAGGTTCCCACCTCCCATCCCCCATAGACAAGGAAATAACTGAACTGTCCAGAGGATTTTGGCAAGGATCAACAGAAGTGACACTTGAAGGAGTAATAGATTTGCTAGGGAGAAGGCGAGGGATTAAGCAATGTAAAAGATTGTGGTATTTTTTTAAGAAATTTTGAGAAATTCCATTTAGGGAGATGTCAGGACCTAGAATAAGTCTTAAAAAATAGCTATGGTTCTTATAAGCCATTGTAAGGAATCATACTATTCTTTAGCCATTGAAGAGTGACATGAATCAGTTTGTATGTTTAAAAGAATTAAATAATCTTTTTTCTGTACTCCTTCCCCCTACCCCTTTTAAAAAAATGTTTGTTTATTTTAAGAGAGAGCTTGTGTGAGCAGGCAGAGAGAGGGAGAGAGAAAATCCCAAACAGGCTATGCACTCACAGTGTGGTGCTTGAACTCAGAGAACTGTGACAGCATGACCTGAGCTGAAATCAAGAGTTGGATGCTTTGGAGCACCTGGGTGGCTCAGTCAGTTGAGTGCCCAACTTTGGCTTAGGTCACAGTCTCACGGGTCATGGGTTCGAGCCCCGCATTGGGCTCTGTGCTGATGGCTCAGTGCCTGGAGCCTGCTTCGGATTCTGTGTCTTCCTCTCTCTTTGCCCCTCTCCCACTCGCACTCTGCCTATCTCTCTCTCAAAGATAATAAATAAACATTAAAAATAAATAATAAATAAGTAAACATTAAAAAAAACAAGAGTTGGACACTTAGCTGACTGAGCCACCCATGCGCTCCTATGCTTCCCTTTCTTGATGCCACTCACTACACTGTATTGTGATTAATTGGACAAGACTCTTTCTTTCTCAAAAATTGTGAGCTTTGTGGCAGCAAGAGCAGATTTCTCAGTTCCACACAGATTTACTGAGTATATGCTTTAAACCAATCTCCATCTTAGTTGCTTACATGTTTTTAAACAAAAAATGTACAAATCACATAAATCTACTGTGTGTAACATTCCCTTAATTTCAGTAAAATATTAATTGTAGTAGTTAATTATATTTTTCTTTTATCTAACCTTGAGTTATAAAATGTTAACTTAGACTGGCCCTTGTATAATTTAGCACTGTTTTCTTTGCAAATGGCAAACACTCAGGCTCTGATTAGCCTTAACAATAAAAGGGATTTATTGCCATGCTTAGTTGGAAAATTCAGAGATGGAGGGTTTTAGGATTGGTTTATCCAGTGGTTCTGCAGTGTCAACAAAAATCAAGTTTTTTTTTCTCTCCATTCTGCTTTTCCAAAGATTGATTACACCCCATGTTTCTCCTCATAGTTACAGGCTAATAAGGGGTTTGATGTCCAGTAAGAGGTGTGTGTATATACGTGGTTCTTATCATATTATTCTTCTTAAGTTTCTAAAATTAACCTTAATTGGACCAGCTTTAGTCCTATGCCCAGTCTTGAACCAGTGATTATGGTCAGGGAAATGGAGTAGATTGATTTGCTTAATGAGCTAATCATCTCTTTACCCTAAATCCCAAGTGGAATTGAAGTCAGGTTCCCCCAAAGCACCTGGGGAAAGGAAAGGAATAGATCTGGCTAGGCTAATTATCTCTTAGTGGAGGCCCATTTCATGCTAACATGTAATGGTTCATGAAGTGAGTAAGTAATAATTTGTATGGACGATGATGAAATTAAGTTTTATATTCACTCCATAACCTTGAAATATGAAAATTTATCTCTGCTACTCTTTATCTTTCTGAGACTAGGATTTTTATATAAAAGTAGGATTTTTACTCTAATGTACATTATCTGCTGATATGCTGAAACTGGGAGTTTGATCAGTCTAGCCTTGTAGTTGCTGGATAGAACTATAGCCAGAGGACTTCATTCTGAACCACCAAATTAGTTCTTTAATGGTTTATAGCGACCTACCTCAAAAGTTGACCAGTTAAAAAGTAAATCTCAACATCACAGTCACATCACTATACGTAACTCAGATGCTTTACTCCTGTATCTGCAAGGGTTAAGGAATAAACAGTCTTTCTGAATTATCAAACTTACTGAAATAACTTGGAAAATGAAAAAGTACATTAAAATGTTAGAGTAGAACATTAAGTTCAAAGAATTTTAGAGATAAAACATAAGACTTCAAAGTATTGATGCTTTAGGTTATATTTACCTAACCAATAGTGAAAAAATACAAGGTGTTGATCTTTCTTAAATGGGAGAACCTCATCAGTCAAATTATTTTCTGCTAGGAAAAATATGGCAGAACGTTCTAATTCTGTAACAGTAAGTTGAGAGAAACTGCGAAATTTTAAGTTTACTATTCCTATCTTTTTGGATAACATCCCTATATTTTATGATGAGAAACTGAAGTTCAAAAGGTTGTTACTCATTCAAGGTCATTGTTTATAAAATGGAAACAGAATATCTTTTTAGGCAGTAGGATTTGAGGACCATGTCTGAAATACTGATTTTTCTAGAAAATAATATCCTTTTTTTAAGTGAAAATACCTGTGCTCTTATTTTTTTCTCTTTGCTATAGTTTTTTTAAGTAATTAAAGCTGTATTTATATATTTTAATTAATACATATCTTAAATTGTCTTTATTTTCACAGACCCTTAGGGTTCCTCTCAGTTTGAAATATTCCTGCCCTTCTGAAAGCACATGGAAACTAGCAGTATCTTCTCTCCTCAAAGTTCTTTCTATTGGGCTACCTGTTGCCCGGCAGCATGCTTCTTCTGGAAAATTTGACAGTATGTGGCCAGAACTAGCCAATACTTTTGAAGACTTTCTCTTTACTAAAAGGTCAGCTCATTCAATTTTACAATTAAGACAATCTCTCAAAAAGTACCTGTGATCTAAAAACAATCTTTCTCATTACTCATTAACAAAGTAATTATTAAGATTGCCATGTTGTATACGAAGCAAGACTGAGTAGACCTTTATCCACTAGGTACATTATCATGAGCAATGGAGATTTTTGCTTTTTACACTGTTTTTGTTTTTTTAAGCTTATTTATTTATTTTGAGAGAGAAAGAGGGGGAGAGAGAGAGCCCATGTGCAGGAGAGGGGCAGAAAGAGAGGGAGAATCCCAAGCAGGCTCTGCGTTGTCAGTGCAGAGCTTGTTGCACAACTCAATCCCACAAACGGTGAGATTATGACCTCACCTGAAATGAAGAGTCAGAAGCTTACCCCACTGAGCCACCCAGGTGCCCCTACAGTGGTTTTTTTGTTTTTTTGTCTTTTTAAATGTTTATTCTTGAGAGAGAGAGACAGAGACAGAGCAAGAGCTGGGGAGGGGCAGAGCGGGGAGGGACACAGAATCCGAAGCAGGCTCCAGGCTCTGAGCTGTCAGCACAGTGCCTCACTCGTGGTTCGAACTCAGAAACCGTGAAATCATGACCTGAGCCGAAGTCAGACACTTAACCAACTGAGCCACCCAGGTGCCCTGTGTTTTTAAGACAGAAGTCTGTAAGACAATATGGATGCATCATAATTAAGGTTTTAACTTGAGGAAGCTAAGAAGATCTGTTTTTTAAATCTGCTGCCCATTTGACATCGTAAGAGGAAAACAATTGCAATAAATTAGTGTTGCACCAGAATAAATACAATTAGTGATGATCATGATTAACTCTTTAAGATGTTAGTTTTGGTGGGGGCACCTGGGTGGCTCAGTCGGTTAAGCGTCCACCTTCGGCTCAGGTCATGATCTCACGGTTCGTGGATTCGAGCCCCTCATCAGGCTCTGTGCTGACAGCTCAGAGCCTGGAGCCTGCTTCGGTTTCTGTGTCTCCCTCTCTCTCTGCTCCTCCCCCACTCATGCTCTGTCTCTCTCTCAAAAATAAATAAATATTAAAAAAAATTTTTTTTAATAAAAAAATATGTTAGTTTTGGTGAAGAAGAGTGGAATTTTCATTGTGTGACATCCATCTGAAGGCTTATGTTCATGGATCATCTTTTGACCCCTCACTGAGTGAGAGTAGGATAATTAGAAGACATACTAAATTTTATGAATGAGGAATCTGTGGGCTAACTTAAATTTTGTATAAAAGCTTATCTGGTATTTCAAAATTGAAAGTAGTAACATCCTAATTTCTGTTTCCACAAATGGTCAGATTTTGTTTTACTTTCTTTTCTTTTTTTTTTTAAGTTTATTTATTTGAGAGAGAGAGAGAGAGAACACAAGCAGAGGAGGGGCAGAGAGAGAGGGAGAGAGAGAATCCTCAGCATGCTCCACACTCAGCGTGGAGCCAAGGTAGGGCTCAATTATAGGACCACGAGATCACGACCTGAGCCCATATCAAGAGTCAGACGCCTAACTGACTGAGCCACCCAAGTACCCCTTGTTTACTTTCTTATGTATCTCATCTCTAGACATCTTGTAAATACCAATGTAAGCATACTCTGTATTTGCAGGAAAATTATAAGGACTCAAAGCACATTGAAACAAATTATCTTTTTATCTGTAACTCTGAAAATTTGAATTTCTTTGTGGATTCCATTGCCCAAAATCACTATATTAATTTGTATGAATCAAATAGGTTTAGAGATTTAAACTTTTCTTTTTCCTTCTCAGTTGTCTGTATATTCATGTTGCTTTATTTTATTTTTATTTATTTTTATTTATTTTTTATTTTTATTTTTTTTAAATTTTTATTTATTTTTCTTTTTATTTATTTTTTAAAGATTTTACTTTTACATAATCTCTACACCTAGCATGGGGCTTGAACCCACAACCCCAAGACCAAGAGGTGCACGCTACACCAACTGAGCCAGCCAGGTGTCCCATAATAATATAACCTTTTAGAGCAGGTTTTTTGGCAATGAGTAAAACTTCTTTGTTTTCTTTTGGCTGGGTCTTTCTACCATCTTACTTAATTCTCAGGTTTCTTATTGAACATTTTTCATTTTCCAAACTTTATTCTTATTTTATTAAGTTCAGTTTTCTGAAATTAATTTTTATGTGTTTGTGTACAATAAAGTAGGCAATGAAACAAAAGGCCTAATAATAGAAACTGCACATCTTATGTCATTTTGTATTAATGCAGTCGTACTATAATTCATTATAGTTTTTAGCCCAACCACAGCCCTGCTTACATTAAAGTTTTGGGTGTATTGAGTATGTTGAAAATCATATTACTTAAGAAAGCAGACAGCATAGTGGGTAAGAGCACTGACTTAGGAGTGGGGCCATCTGGATTCAAACCTTGACTGTATTACTTTATAACTGAGATGTTTTGGACAAGTTACTTAACCTCTCAGGAACTCATTACCTTATCTGTTAATGGGAATTATACTTAACTCATAGGGTCATTATGAGGGTTAAGTCACTTAAAATAAATGACTCCTTAGAGTAGTACCTGGCATGTAAGTGCTTTTAAAATGCTTGCTACCATTATTATTATCCTCATTATTTCCTTTCCTTAAGAGAAAGTGATGCTATCCGTATCCTTTCCCATCAAAAAGCCATATTTTAAGCTAGAATTTTAAAGACCAAAACTGTAAATAACTAGGAGTAGGAAATTTACTTCTAAATTTGGAATTGTGTATAATGGCTAGAAAATAATAAAGATACTGACTTCAGCTGTCAGTAACACAGAATCAGTGTTCTCAGTTGTAGTTATTCTACTTATAGATTTAAGCCTTCTACTACATGGAGTAGTAGAGACATACCCTACATTGAAAGTCATGACCTACTTTGGACTCTATCACCTACTTCCTGTTGACCTTGGACTGGTCATTTTTATTTCATAGTCCAAAAAATATTTTAAAGCTCAAATTGAAAACTTGCATTAGTTAGCTGAAGCTAAAAATGGCAGTGCTCACTAGGAGAACTTAAAACAATGCACATTTTCAGTTTCATGAGGTTTTGTTTTTTGTTTTTCAAATAATTGATTACTTTGGAAATCACAAAATATTATTTTATGTCATATATGTACTTGTTCTATAACTGAAGTTCATCAGTAATATTGAACAGTAGGGTGTTTCAGAATGTTGCTTGGAATAATAAGGCCTTAGTTTTTATATAATACTAATATTTGAGCATATTTCATCTTGGAACATTTATAAGTCCTTTAACTTAATATACACTCTAAGACTTTGAATAACCATGCCTTTATAATGCTTAGCTTTCTTTTGTTCTTTAAGCTGTTTTGGCAAGGCAGTATAATAACAAAGAAATACAAATAAAATCAAAATTAGCTAGAAGAAAACGAAGGCTTTGGAGATCATTGAAGACTATCATAAATAAATAGTTGAAAGGAGAAAAAGAAAAAACATGATTAAAGATGAAAAACATAAAGACTGTAATCTGGTAGACACTTGAAGTTTATTAGGAGTTCATTCAGTCATCCTTGGAGTACTGAAACATGGTGCTTGTCCTCTAGAATACACTTGGGCTGGGGGGGAATTCATACAAATGGTCTGTGGACCTTAAGTTAAAAATCACTAAGTACTACCCAAAAGAATTCAGATGAAACATGTTCACACAAAAACTTGTTCACTAATATTCATAGTGGTATTTGTCATAATAGCCCCCAAATGAAGACAATCCAAATGTTTATCACCTGATGAGTGGATAAAGTAAATGTGGTATGTCCACAGATTGGAATATCAGCCATAAGAAAGGATAAAATACTGATGTATGCATGCTACAGTATAGATGAATCTTGAAGATGTTATGCTATGTGAAAGAAACCAGACACAAAAGTCCATATATTGTATGATGTCACTTATGGGGTATATCCAGAATAGGCAAATGTGTAAAGACAGAAAGTAGATTAATGGTTGCTACAGGTGGGAGAGGAGAGGATGAGGAGTGACTGGTCAAAGTACAGAATGTGTTTCAGGAGTGATGAAAATATCCTAGAATTAGAAGTGGCACAACTTTGTGCAGATGCTAAAAAGCACTGAATTATATAATTTAAAAGGTGAATTTTATAGTATATGAAATTGTATCTCATTACACTTTTTGAATGTACCATGCAGAGAGAACTGACAAAAAATACAAATCATACTTTATCAGTTATTTTATTTCAACTAAATATTTGTGAAGATAATTTTTAAAATTACCTCCATCTTAGAGAACTAAGGATCTTATATGGCCCATTTCTACCTGCAATATTCACCATCTCTACTTATAATTTATAGGTAAACTGTGTTAATCATCAGTTTTTTAGAAGCTCAACCAATTTTTTTGATATGCTCAAAGTGTTTAGTAAGGATACTAACTATAAGTTAAAAAAAATAACCATTAGTTTGAGTTTTGAGACCAGAATACTTAACCTATGCATCATCAAATAATTTCCTGATTTTTTTGATCGCTGGAATTAGGAGTGAACTTTTGAGTTTCTGACTTTGTATGCTTTCTTTCCTCATAACATATTTTAAGATCCACTTCAGTGTTTGATACATGATCCCTGTCACATTTATATTATTACTGTCTGTTCCTAATAAGCTTTTTTTTTTAATTCATAGCCTATCCTCAGTTACCTCCACCATTATCACCATTTTTTTTGTATCACTGAACACTTATATTACTTGATTATAAATTAGAATTAAACACAGCTTTTATCTCCAGAGATACAGATAGGATCTGTGAAGCTACATTAGTTGTAGCAGTTATGAAATTCCCAGCATTGGTTCCAGTTTGGGTACATGTCATTAAAATTTTTCCCGTAGTTTCCTACTAGCAGATTATAGAATTAGTCTAGGACTTGCACACCAGAATGCAAGTTTCATGCAACAGAGACTAAGTGCATCTTGTTCACAGCAGGATCTTGAACACCATCTTGCTCAAACTCAATGCTGTATATATGCTGTATATGGTACAAAGCATCTGATACTCAATAAATATTTGTTGAATGAAAAACATCTAAATCAAGTAAAGATCTGGTACCCATAACAGAGTACATGTGCACGAGTGCTTGTGTGTATTCTAATACTTATAAATAGAAAAACCAAATAATGCTAGAGCAAAAATAGCCCTAGATACAAAACTGTATATTATAACTCTAAATCTAAGATAACACTGCTTTTACATTTACAACATGAAAGAGAAGAATTTAGGCTCAAATACCAGAGAAGTTTAGGGTCAAATTGCGGCCTTGTCATTTGCTTACAGTACATTCTTGGTCATTTTACCAGCATTCAAAGCCTCAGTTTCCTCTTCTGTCAATTACATGAGGATAATACTTGCTACATGTGGTTACTCTGGGAACTTATGAAATAATACAAATTAAAGCTCTTAGTACAGTGGCTGGCTCTGTAATTTTTCGCTGTCATTACTGTAACAATCATTAACATCTTATTCTCAGCTGTTTTTAAGTAAATATTTCACTGCTTTGTAAGTTTAATACCATTTTACCACTCATTCTAATTAGGAGCCACATGGTTTAGAATTCACCTTGGTTCTCTCAGAATAACTGATTTCCATTGATCTTGCTGGAATAATTTTCTGCTTTAGAAAGTCTGAATCAGCCCTGTTTTGTTTTAGATGTTCTCTATCTTTAATGTAAAGATCTTTAATACATTATGTTTATTACAAATTAGTGATTAATGGCCAGTCTCTGAGTGAATGGGTTCAGCAGATAACCAAGACTCTTTTAAGTCACTGGCAGTGTAAGTGAATTCAGGTATCCTCACAGTAGTAATTTTTGTTGTAGCTGCAGATGATAGTAATACCCTCACTTTTTATTGTTTTTTTCATTCATAATACTGAAAGGAGTTTAATTTTACAGATTTTATTTAATTCAGGATTGGACCAAGCATTTTTTGTAGTTAAGAAATTCATGTTTGTAATTGGTATAGTCCTTATTATACTAATAACTTTAATTAAAAATACTGTTCTTTTAAATAAATGGTAATGTCTAACCTGGGTGAGAAAATAAATCCTTTTTGTCATTTGAATACTGCTCATTTCTAGGGAACATGTTACTTTTAAAAATCAAGTGTTTTATTTATTTTTTAGCATACCTCCAGATAATCTCTCTATTCAAGAATTTCAGAGAAATGAAAGTATTGACGTTGAGGTGAGGAAGCTGTTTAAAACATTTTCCTGTAACCATTTGTGCAAACCAAATAGTAGAAATGTTGAAATTACGAAATTGCTAAAAGAACAAGTAGGGTTAGTAAGTTAAGATTGAACCTAAAAGCTTTAAAACTCTCACAGAGATTAAAGGTTGGTTCTTAAAGCACTGACATGATTTCCTTTTATTTGTTAGCTTTGTGCTGTGTGTATGTTGTCTAGATCCATAGTTGTGTCCATTTAATAATTTTAAAAAGTAGTTGATTCAGTAAAATCTCAGTCATTGAGCACGCATTTGAGAGTTTGTGCTACAGTTTGGCAAACCAGGTGTTTGTCGTTCAAACTAATCAATAAGTTGTTTAGATTTTTGTTTTTAACCAGCTGTAGATAGAGCCTCTCAAACTCTTGAAGCACATAATGAGAGCTTGTTAAAGAATATATTTTGTTGATTATAAATTGACTTTAAAGAAGTAGTTTTTTTGGTTATAGATTTTTTTTGTTGGGGGTGGTGGTTTGATGATTTTCCTTTAAGCAGGATAAAAGAACTTTTAAGTAAATGAAGTAAATTACTTTAAAGTATATCAAAAAAGTATACGTATAAAATACTGCTTTTTGTCCATTTCTGTATTAAAACTCTTGTAAACTTTTCTTCTTTTTCATCAAAGGGCAAAATAACACATTATATATTAGAAATGAGCTATTTAACAAAAATGAATGTAATTTTCCTTTCTCTTTTGTCTCATTTATGGTTATAAAAAGTGATTTCAATCTTATTCTTAATTCTGTTTTGGATAGTTTATTCTAGCATGGATACATTTCATATAACATCAACATTTACTAAAATGGTTGCATAGTAAACAGTCTATAGTATTGACTATTTTGTAATAAATTTATTATTATTACTAAGACAAATGAGGGAAATGGACTACTCATCCTGTATGTTAACATTAAAATGTTTGTGTACTTCAAGGAAGATTCTTTAGCTGATTTTCTTTTAAAATAAAATTTAGGTTTTACTCTAGATACTGTCATTTGAGTTGGTCTCTTTCAAGAAAAACAAAATGCATTTGAGTTTGCCTCTTTTGTTCTAGGTAGTTCAGCTTATCAGCACTGAGATACTACCTTATGCCAATTTTATTCCTAAGGAATTTGTTGGTCAGATAATGACTATGCTTAATAAGGGCTCAATACATTCTCAGTCATCTTCATTTACAGGTATGTTATTTTAATGATTTATTAAAAATGTTAGTATTGAAGTACTTTGGAAGAAGCTGACTATATAAATGTTTACTCCTGTGATTATGGTAAAATGTAAACTGGAGAATGGTTAAGGTAATTTCTAAGAACATGATAGAACATTAAGCTTTCTGAGGGGAAAATGTGAATATTCTGTTAAACTGTGCTAAGAACTTTGAAGAACATTTAAATGTGTGTAGTCTGGCCACTAGATGTCTCTCATACTGCTTACTTCACAAACTACAGCACTTCTTTTTCCCAGCCCAAACAAGTTTTAAAAGTGATGTGGTTAAGTGCAGATTTAACAAAAATAATAGTCTCAGAAAAAATAATTAAATACTACTTATATTAATACAGTCAACTTTTTATTATTAAAGAGTATATAAAAATTTCTAGATACATTTTTATAAAATGTGTGTTACAAACAATATAATCAGATGTAAATACTTTAAGCTTAATAAGGATTACTGAGTTGCCATGTATACTTTTTCTAGCAGTTTCTGATGATACCTCTTGCCATTTATAGTATTAAATATACCAAGGTAAGGAAGGTATTTGGACATTTCTTCCAATGACTTTGCCATTGGACACAAACTTCTCAACTTTAACTTGGAGGGTTTTTTTTTTTTTTAACATATACATAGAAACATATACATAGAAACAGGACCAGGCTTTTATAAAGACCTAGGTTCCAGGGATCAGTTTTGGTCCCCACCATTCTTAAGTATGACCTGATAGCCAAAGCTTTCAGAGAAAATCTTTCAACATGTAAGAGAAAAAAACAAATAAAGAGGGAGTAAAAGAAACTGAGAGGAAACAGATAAAATTCAGAGCCATAAAAACATTACTCCAAAAAAGCACAATTATAATTAGGATGTTCAAAGAGATAAAAGATTTATATTCATGAAAAAAAATACTGTTAACAAGGAGGAATCAGAATAAGAAGGAGCTCATAGAAACTAAAAATGTGACAGCTGAAATAACAAGTCCAGTGAAGGGTTACAAGAAAATATAAGGAGGTAAACCAGGAAGTAGAGAAAGACAAAAAGTAGACAACATAAGAAGAAAGAAATAAAATGAATCCAAGGGGTCTAACATCTGACAATAGGTCTTCCAGAAAGAGAAAATAGAGCAAAGCTAACAGAGGAAATTATTAAATACATAAACTGAAGAAATCAGTCTCCAAATTAAAAATGGCCACTCAGTGACCAGAACAGTGAAAGAAAAAAGATCCACAAGAAGGCATGTTGTTAGGAAATTTCAAAATACCTGGGATAAAGAGAAGATTCTACAAGATTTCAGAAAGAAAAGAAAAAAGTCCAACACAGAAGAATTGTATCAAGAGGACATTGGACTTTTCAGTAGCAGCACCGTATGCTAAAAGACGTTGATGAAGTAGTTTGAGAGTTAGAAATGGAAAGGATTTTTAAGAAGGAGTTTTAAATGTGGGCCCATTGTTGGCAGAGTATAAGTGTAGAATGGTAATTTTCAAATGTCAGCATGTATTATAATCAGCTGCAAGGGCAAGTTATTGCTGAACTGTACTCTCAGAGCTTCTGATTCAGTACGTATGGGGTGGGATATGAGAATTTGCATTTCTAACGAGTTTTCTGGTGATGTTGATGCTGCTAAGGAACAACTCTTTGAGTACCACAGTAAAGTAATGATATTTTCAGAAATGCAAGTTCTCAAAAATGTTACTTCCTATTCAGAATAGTCTTTCTGAGACATTCTAGAATGAGCTCCATGAAAACAAAGGAGTAAGCCAAGGAAATGGAAGGCATGGATCTAGGAAGTGGGGTATACAATAAGAGAATAAAAACAATTCCCAGGCTATGACAAAGACTAATTCTAGGAGATAGCGGGACAGCAGGTCTAGAGAGCAGCTAGTCCAGAATAGAGCTCAGGTCTGGCTCTAGAAAGATGTTGCTAAGAGGAAAGTAGGAAGGGAGGGAGGAAGAAGAAAGAAAGAAAAATCACAAGCTTGACCTTGTGGCAAACCATTGAAAAGTATTTTATAGTGCTGTCAAAGAGTATGAAAAAAAACAAGACAAGAAAAATACTAAGTAGAAATGATGAGAGTTGACAGTCTTGCCTTGTTTTTGATCTTGAAAGGGGGAAAATTGTTATATACATGCTGTTAGCTGGAAGGTTTTCATAGATGCTCTTCATCAGTTGAAGAATTTCCTTCTGTTCCTAGTTTGCTAAATTGTTATCATTAAGGTTATTAATTTAACTTCCTATTAACCATCAAAAGTTGTTAATTTTACAGAAGCAGAGATTGATATTCGTTTGAGAGAGGAATTTTCGAAAATGTGTTTTGAAACATTGCTCCAGTTTTCCTTCAGTAACAAAGTCACAACACCTCAAGAAGGCTATATCTCACGAATGGCACTCTCAGTACTTTTAAAGAGGTCTCAAGATGTACTTCATCGCTATATAGAGGATGAAAGATTAAGTGGTAAATGCCCTCTTCCAAGGTATAGATTTTATTTTATAGATGAAGGGAATATGCTGTCATAGTTATTAATTAAAAAAAAAAAAAGCTTTGAGCACCAAGTTGTTTTTATAAGTGATGTGAATGTAACCTGAAGCTGTTTATACTTTTATTTATTTTATATGGTGTAAATATTTATAAGTTTTGCTGCAGATGTATTAATGCATTTTATTTTGGGATGCTTTTTCAGACTCGTCATGAAGGTTAAGTAATATATGATATGTGTACCAAGTTTCCTTTTTGGATTTAAAAGAAAATTTTGAATTCTAAAATATGTTTTCTCAAGGATTTCTGGATAAGGACTTGTGGATCTGTATGAGCACATAGGTGTGGATCTCTCTAGAGAGAAAATAATTGATAAATCATACTCTGGGAACTTCCTAGTTAGTTTTACAATTTTTTTTAGTTTTCTCTACAAGACAGCTAGCATTTTAGATCTTCTTTTTATCTAGTTTGCTTAATTTAGCCCTTGTTCCTAAACTAATTCGCTTTCCACTTAGCCAAGCTGTGTCAGTGGAAGGGGCTCTAGGTCTTTCTGCTAAGCCAAAGCTAATCAAAGTTGGGATAGAAATCAGAATTCATCAAAAAATGTAATCATAAATTTGAGTTATGTCACCAATCTATTTTTTTTTATGTGGGAATTAGAGTTTAAAGCAAAACAAATGAAACAAAATAATATTGGAAGATAGAGTTATCAAAGTCAGGATAGAGTTTCAAAAATCATTATGGGTCCATCTCTTGAGGTACTATTGGAGAGGTAAATCATCAGCCCCAAATCTTTGTGCACATTCTTATTTACTTATAATAAATTTTTGGAGTTAGAATTACTTGTCAAAAGATAAAAACATTTTTGGGACGCCTGTGTGGCTCAGTCGGTTGAGCGGCCGACTTCGGCTCAGGTCATGATCTCGCGGCCCATGAGTTCGAGCCCTGCGTCAGGCTCTGTGCTGACAGCTCAGAGCCTGGAGCCTGTTTCAGATTCTCTGTCTCCCTCTCTCTGACCCTCCCCCATTCATGCTCTGTCTCTCTCTGCCTCAAAAATAAATAAACGTTAAAAAAAAAATTTTTTTTTTAAAAGATAAAAACATTTTTAAAATTTCTTTTAATGTTTATTTATTTTTGAGAGACAAACTGTGAGCAGGGGGAGGGGCAGAGAGAGAGGGAGACACAGAATCTGAAGCAGGCTCCAGACTCTGAGCTGACTGCACAGAGCCAGATGCAGGACTTGAACTCGTAAACCGTGAGATCATGACCTGAGCTGAAGTCAGAGGCTTAACTGACTGAGCACTCAGGTGCCCTAAGATAAAAACATTTTTAAAGCTTTTGATATGTATTCCAAATTGCCTACCAGAAATTTCTACCAATTTACATTCTCCCAGAAGTATATAAATGTCCTTTTCTCAGTTTTTAGCATTTTAAAATTATTTGCCATTTTATGATTTATTTTATCTTTTTTAAATTTGATGAATGAAAAATAGTTACATGGTAGTTTGTTTTATTTTTAATTACCAATGCTTAATAGTCATTTGTATTTCTATTTTTAAGATCCACTATATTTTGAATTTCTAAAATATAAATTATACCTCCTCGTATTCAGATTTATATATAAAAACATTCCAAAGACAGGTGTTAGTAATTTGGTTATGGGCATGATTGAAAATTGATTTATCATAATCTCTGAAGTATACTTGGAAAAGCAGTAATAAAGTTGCTTTGCTTGGAATATTTTTATTTACTAGATTATAACATATTATTTGACTTCAGAAAGCAGCTTTTCCTTCATTTTTCATGTTTTTAGTGTTTATTGCTTTTAAATTGAGTCTTACTTATAGTTGTCCTATAAAGTATTGTATTGTATCATCCTGTGTTTGATGCAGCATCATTACATTATTTTCTAAACTACATTGCAACACAGTAACTTCTTCTATGCTTACAAAGGGAGGCTTGAAATAGTACTCTGTCATAGTATTAGAAAAATTTTTTCTGCAGAATGAAAACACAGATTGGTGTCAGCAATGAGGGGAAAGGGAGGAAACTATGTAGGGATAAAGAAGGGAATGAAGCTACTCTTGTTCATCCTTTACTCCCAAGTTCATTCTTCATTACTGATGTCTCCAAATAGGAGACACCTTAGGATTAGTTTTGAGCATGTTTCTTTTTGTTGTATTAGAAAATCAAACAAGTACTATTATAATTTTAAATGTTCTTTTAACAGCATGATAAAATATGTGCCAGGAGGTAATAGTGGATTTTATTTCCATTTAAGCTTTGGCAAATCCCTTTTGGTGCTAAGTAGTTAAAAAGAAAAAAAAAAACATTTTTGTAGAGAAGCCTTAAAAGCATATATTATAAAATGTCTTAATGTTAAATAATTATATGAAATATTTTACAATTATCTTACAAATTTAGATTTGCCTGAATAGTTTGCCTCCCCCTCCCTTTGAAATTGATAACTTATGGTAAAAATAACTATAAGTCTTATTTGTACGCTGAAGTATATGTTAATAAAATATTTTAATAAGAATTTAAAACTAAAATTAACTTTGTATTGTGTTCAGTATTTTTCCAAAATATATCTATTTGTATAAACCTAGTGGCATGGCATATCTTAAAATCATGATGGAAATAATTTCCCATCTGTTTTTTAGGCAACAAGTAACAGAAATTATATTTGTTTTAAAAGCAGTCAGTACTCTCATTGATTCACTTAAGAAAACTCAGCCTGAGAATGGTAAGTGCTTAGAAACTCAGTTATTCTAAACTCATAACATTTATGTTCTATTTCTGATGTACTTTTCTATTATTAAGTTAACTGAATTTTAGGAACATAACAACTATTAGACTTCCTTTTTCCCAGTCCTTATGACAGCAAAGCATCAAGTCCATTAGGATGTCAATTAAGTAAATGTTTTAGCTTCTTAATATTAAACAACAGTTTGGCTTTTTTTTTTTTTTTTTTATTTAACTAAGTTGGTCTGAAGTTAGGGTGTTGCATGGATAATTAGTATTTCGTATAAGTTTAATGTGGAGCATCACTGAGTTTTGGGTGGGAGTAGCCTTCATCCTGCATGTGTACTGAATTATGGTATAAGTATAAACTGTTCAACTTTGAATCATTTTATAGCCTTATCTCATTTGTTTCCCCTTTCTGTTACTCATCTCTCTTCTCTCCGTTCTTTACATTGTTGCTAGAAATGATTTTTCCAAAAGTGCAGCTTTGATCATTCATTTTCCCATCCTTGTAA
The DNA here is from genome assembly GCF_028749965.1 of Puma concolor. Taxonomy (NCBI): domain Eukaryota; kingdom Metazoa; phylum Chordata; class Mammalia; order Carnivora; family Felidae; genus Puma; species Puma concolor. Next base: position 54,292,134 of record NC_141673.1, on the reverse strand, counting down.
AACAAAACAAAAAATTTTCACGTACCATTACCTACCAAATGCAGAGAGTACTATTGTCAGCCTCTATTAGGTTTATGCTTTATTTCCACTAGATTTCACGTATCCTGTTTCCCACCAAACTAAAATTTTCAGTCTACCCAAGTTTTTCTAACCTTTTGCTTATTTCATTCTCCTACCTATGTCTACCTAGTTCAAATACCACTCCACTTTTTAACCTTGTTTTTTAATCTTTAGTGGTGAATGATTTCTCTTTTCATTGAACTCGTAGCTAGTTTATGTGTATCTTTGTCCGAAGGTACTCTATATGTATTACTGTTACACATATAGATGAATCAGTCACTTCCCTTAACTTGTAAACTTCTTGAGAGGCTTTTTGGGCCATATTTTGTTCTATTTGAATCCTCTACAGCATTGCTACTCAGAGTGGTTTGTTTGAGGATAGGATAAAGAGCTGGCATATTTGTGTCACTAAACACAGTGGTTTAGTTGACGTTTTTTATACAACAAGAGTTTGTTAAAGAAGGAAGTGTGTTGATTTACATTCTGGCCCAAGCACATTAGCAGACTGGTACTTTACGCAGCATTACTTTTAATACCCAAGAAGAAGGTTCCTAATAAATGCCTAATAAATGAATCATAGGATATTTGTTCCTGGCAATTATTATGTAATAAAAGTAAAGACATATTTTTTCATTTTCAAAATTTACCCACTAGTACTTTGGCCTAGAAAGTGAGTATTTTACTAAACCTTAAGGAGTAATAGATTTGTACTTATTCAGTACAAAGTGAGGGGGGTGGAATTTGGTGGGTTTTTTTTTTTTTAATCTTTCTTTATTTTTGAGAGAAAGACAGAGTGTGAGCAGGGGAGGGGCAGAGAGAGAGAGGGAGACACAGAATCTGAAGCAGGCTTCAAGCCCTGAGCTGTCAGCACAGAGCCCAACGCGGGGCTCAAACTCACAAACTGAGATCATGACCTGAGCCGAAGTTGGCCGATCAACCGACAGAGCCACCCAGGCGCCCCGGGAAGGGTGGAATTTGTAAGAAAATTTTTGGAGCAATATCTTGACTTCATCCCATCAAATTCAAATTTGAGTTCTCATCAAAAATGTTCTGGTTGATATTTTAGAGAGAGAAGTCATGCATTAACTTCCTAGTGACCAGTAAAATCTTTATTAGATCATAGGATAGAATTGGATTCTTAATTCAAGTCTAAAATATATTTTAGACTTAAACAGGAAATTCTCCAATTCCCATGTTATTGCTATAGTATATTAAATATAACCAGTATATTTCAGTGCATAGTGCTTGCATTATTTTGTAGAATTTTTAGACAGCTGTCAAGAATTTAACCAAAATTTGTATAAAGGAAGAAGGGAAGAAAAACTCAGTAACTTTTTTTTTTTTTTCATAGCTAGTGGGCCAAGAATAGGGCAGTGTAGTAATGGTAAATGATTTAACTTACTGTTAAAAATTGTCTAAGAGAGTTTGAATTGTGGCTCTGGATATATGAAGTAAAATTTTAAATTAAATGTAACCATAAATGAAGATGATATTGTAACATATTAGAAAGCTATGATAAGCTTCATTAAGAAACAGGAAAAAAGAAGATAACTAAGAAAAAGCCAAGCCTTTCCAGTGGAAATATGTTGGATTGCTCGTTGCCAGTCCAAAATTGTTTAAAACATTAGTCATTTGTGTTAGGGTTTTCTAGTGAGAGAGGAGGCATTTTTTGGACTTATTTTTAATTTGGGGGAATTTTGTTTTTATCATTTTACTTGATCTTTACTTTAAAATTTGTATAGGTAACCCTCCTACAAAGGCATGTCTGTAGTTCCCTGTCTTTGGACACGTAAGAATTGGAGGAAAAGAAATGTAGACTTGGAGAAGTCTGGGGCCAGCTTGCTCCATTGCAGGCTCCAGATCAACCATCCAACAGAGAGAGAGAGAGAGAGAGAGAGAGAGAGAGAGAGAGAGAGAGAAAATAGAATTTGAATAGCTAGTAACCACATACACATGTTTCAAAAATTCAAAAATATACAGGGAAAAGTTTTGAGATAGCTTTATCCTATTTTATATCTGCCTAGTTCTTACCTCGCCATAGGTAACCATTTAACCATTTTTATTAGTTTGTGGATCTTTCCATGAGTTTATTATATAAATACAATATATATATACTCCAGTATTCGCCCAGTTTTAAACATAAATGAATATGCATAGTAGCCCCATATTATACCTACTGTCCTGAATACTCTTTATTTTTCTCCGCTTCATAAAATTTGGAGATACTTCCATATCAATACATACAGCTTTTTCATTCCTTTTGATAGGTAAGCCCAAGATCTGTAGTGGGATTTTTTTTTTTTAATTCATTTCTTTACTTTGGGAGAAAACACAGGTGGGGGAGGGGCAGAGAGCAAAAGAGAGAGAGACAGAGAATCCTATGCCAGCACAGAGCTCGATGCATAGCTCCAACCCACGAACCATGAGATCATGACCTGAGCTGAAGTTGGATGCTCAACTGACTGAGCCACCCAGGCACCCCATATGTATGGTAGATTTTAAAAACTATATTTTAAGAAATTTGAAGAGCCTTCCCTGAGTTTAGGATGTGATCTTAAACAGTGTATTTTTAATATATATATTTTTTTACATTTATTTATTTTTGAGACAGAATGTGAGCAGGGGAGGGGCAGAGAGAGAGAGAGAGAGGGAGACACAGAATCCGAAACAGGCTTCAGGCTCCGAGCTGTCAGCACAGAGCCTGATGTAGGGCTTGAACCCACAAACCATGAGATCATGACCGGAGCCGAAGTTGGATGCCCAGTCGGCTGAGCCACCCAGGGGCCCCCTTAAACAGCATATTTTTTTATTTTCCAGAAGTAAACCAAGAATTAATTTTGTCAGTTGACTCTCCACCTGGGGCAATCTAAATAGGTTTCAATCTGTGCAACCTTTTTTTTCCCCCAGTTTTTCTGTTGTTGCAAAATACACATAAAATATTTATCTTCAGCCATTTTTAAGTGTATAGTTCAGTGGTATTAATTAATTTCATAATAGTGTGCAACCATCACCATGATCTATCTCCATAACTCTTTTCATCTTGTAACTGAAACTCGACACTCATTAAACAATAACTCCTTATTCCCCGCTCCTCCTAGCTTCTGACACCACCATTCTATTTTCTATTACTATGACTTTGCTCTCGGTATCTCATATAAGTTGAGTCATAAAATACTTGTCTTTTTGTGACTGGCTTTATTGCTTAGTATAATGTCATTGAGTTTCATTCATATTGTAGCATATTGGAGAATTTCCTTTTTAAGGCTGAATAATATTCCATTGTGGTGTGTGTGTGTGTGTGTCTCATATTTTCCTTATCCATTCATCCATTGGTAGACACTTGGGTTAATTCCACATTTTAGCTATTGCGAATAATGCTGCTATGAATGTGTGTACAGGAATCTCTTCAAGACCCTGCTTTGTTCTTTTGAGTATATACCCAGAAGTAGAATTGCTGGATCATATGGTAGTTCTATTTTTTGTTTTTTGAGGAACCACTGTATTATTTTCCACAGTGGCTATTACCATTTTACATTACAACCATCAGTGAACAAAGGTTCTAATTTCTCCACATCTGCACAAATACTTGTGTTTTTTTTAATTTTTTGTTTTGATAGTAGCCATTTTAATCAGTATGAGTTGGTATCTCATTGTAGTTTTGATTTGCATTTCCCTTTGTTGGCGATGTTGAGCATCTTTTCGTGTACATTATTGGCCATTTGTATACATTATTGGCCATTTGTATATCTCCTTTGGAGAAATGTCTATTCAAGTCCTTTGCCATTTTTTGAATTGAGTTGTTTTTTGTTGTTGAAGTCCCTTTGTTTATACCTCTATGATCAGAAGCAGCGATCAGAGCACAGATACCCAATATTTGGAGGATATGGTCTTTTTGCCCACTGTGGCCTGCTGCAGGCAAGCTGCTCCAGGAACACGTGCACAGCTGCCTACCACATGGCTAGGGGTGAGGGATGGGTAGCTGCTACTGTGCTAAGAGCTGAAATTGACCAAAATTAACCACAATATACTATCCAAGTCTACCTCTAGAAGTTGCAAGCCTTCAGTAGACTCCAGAGTTCCAAAATAGTTGTATCAAGCCGATTATGCCAATACAATTGTTGTCTAGGTGGGTAGACAGATTCCAGGTACTTCCTCTCTGCCATTCTTCCAGAATCCTCTCTGTGCAATCTTTTGTTAAATGATTAGTGGAAAGTTTCATAGAAGACTGCTGGAGCAGACTGTTTAAAACTTCTCTTTAAACTGTTTGTTTTCTGTTAAGCAAGGAAAATTCTTTTTTTTTTTTTTTACTTTTTTTTTTTCAATGTTTTTATTTATGGGACAGACAGAGACAGAGCATGAACGGGGGAGGGGCAGAGAGAGAGGGAGACACAGAATCGGAAACAGGCTCCAGGCTCCGAGCCATCAGCCCAGAGCCTGACACGGGGCTCGAACTCACGGACCGTGAGATCGTGACCTGGCTGAAGTCGGACGCTTAACCGACTGCGCCACCCAGGCGCCCCAGGAAAATTCTTTTTACAAATGAGATCTCTTATGGATTCCCAAGATATAAAGCAGATAAAAACAGCACTGGCCTGAGTCCCTCCTTCACCATTACCCATCCACTCCCCTCCCTTTTTCTTTTTCCCATTTCCAGTCTGAGGAAGCCTCTGTTTGGGTGAAGAAGGGATTGCATGAACAGTTCAGCATTTCCCAAGATTTGTACTCAGGAATGAATATTAATGATGATGAGTGATGTCAGTAGATATTGAATGTAAAAAAATCCCATAATCAAATTAATTTTGGAAATCCTGGATTAGATAAAGTTAAGCCTCTTTTTTACTGCAAGTTTTTAATAAATTCGTGTGAATTATGAATCCCCCAAAAGGAAGATAATATATACAACATGTGCCAAACTTCCCTGGTCATTGTTTTTATAAGAAGTATTTTGAAGAATACTAGTGTAAGAAATGCATTCCTTTATTCTCCAACAGAAGCTGAGATAAAGAGAATTGGAGTAAAAAATAGAATCAAAGTTCCTTGTGTATAATATAGTATTTTTCTTTTATGCTAGACTGCCTCCTAGATTTGAGACTTGTTTCATAGTGTCGTATACATATACTGTGTAACAAAATCTGTCAGCTGGTTTTGTTGCATATTGCACGCTCAGCAATATGCACAGCATTTACAGAAAAATAGACATGTAATATGTGATCTCAGAGTATAAGGAAATTATAAACTAAATGGGATGTAACACTTTTTCCCATTCACCAAATAGTGTTCAACTGTACTACTTGTTGGTGATAGTGGAGAGGAACACGGACGTGTCTCTTCACACTGAAGTTTAAATCTAGTGATATCTGTTAAAGATTAGGAAGCAGTACAAGAGAAGAGTGGATCTTTGGTCACTTGAAACTAAAATCAGTATCAAGGACATTACTGGGGAAACCATTTAAATATTTATATTTTTAGCATACAACTGTATAAGAAATTGAGTTGTTTTCTAATTCTAATTCTTCTTGAAATATGCACTACATTGTCTGGCACTTACACTGAAAATGACAGAAGTTTGAATTCCAAGTTACTTTGTTAGCTTCCAAGGCCTTCACAAATTGAAGTATCATTTAGAATGGACTTTAGCACATTCCTTGGTATGGATGACTCTGTACTCTGACCATATGTTTCCCCCTCATATCTTATTCGATCTATCGGGAAGTCTTCCAAAGATTAAAAAAGAAAAGGGTATAAGCTTGTGGAATCTCCATATTGGGGGATTTTTTTCTTTGCCTTGTATTTAAAGGATTGTGTTATTTTAATTGGATAATCTCTGCTATTTAAATACACGTTTTTGAGATTTTATACTTTTTAATTGCAGTTGATGGAAATACCTGGGCACAAGTGATTGCTTTATACCCAACTCTAGTCGAATGCATCACCTGCTCGTCTGCAGAAGTCTGCTCTGCACTTAAAGAGGCACTCGTTCCTTTTAAGGATTTCATGCAGCCACCAGCATCCAAAGTTCAAAATGGAGAATCTTGACCAGCTATAATAATTTTAAAGAAGAAAGATTATCTAAAAACTGTTTGATCTTCAGTGAGTCTTCTATGAGAAGGACATTTCTTACTACCAATAATTCTTGGCAGCTGTTGTTCGCCTCCTTTAAATTGTACTTACCTGAGTTCAGTAATTCATATTACAAGCTTACATGTCAACAAAGGCTCCTGAGTGAGCAGCGGTGGAAGCCTTTAGTAGGTTAAACTGATGGAGAGTTAGTTAATACTGCAACATACCTGCTACTGTATCTTCAGTTGGTGATTTAAAAGTGAGCTTATGTACAGTTTGTGGTGTATGTGTTAATGATGTACTTTTTAAAAAGAAAGAAAAGATATTTCATTCAGTCAGATTTATTAGGCTGGTGTTTTTGCACCCTTTTTCAAGTACAAATTGTACTAAAATTTTATGCAAGATGGTACTGTAACATTCCATATTATCTATAACCAGCCTTTGTAAACAAAGGGAACTGATAAACGTGTGTATAATAAATGGTACAGTTCTGTATAAAATAGTTGCATTTATTATTTAAATTTTTAAAATATTGATAATGTTAAATGCTTGAAGCTGTATTTATTATTAATACAAAATTGTTTGCTTTCATTTTTACTTATAATTTGCCTTCTTAAGCGGCAGGTATGCTTACCATATGATCATGCAGTTATCTTTAGTGCTTATTTTAAATGTATTTACTAGTGACTATTAAACATCTGACCAGAAAGGTCATGTGAACACAGCAGCAAATAGTTTATGATTTGCTGATTTTGCAACTTTGAAGTATAGTTATTAGCTTAATACATTGGGATATATTGTAGCATTCTGACTCCGTCATACCTCATTTCTTTAAATATCTTTCCCAGCTTTCATGTAAGTCTGTTTTTATATTTGGTGTTTGGATTTTAAAGACTTTTCATATTATATTTCTACTGATTTTCTTTTTCTCACTGACTAAGCATTTATCACTGTCTTTGAATTATGATCCAGGCAAGATGATTCCAGATTTCCTAAATTTTGCCTGTGAAGTTTTGTTCATTTCAGTGCTTCATTTTGTAATGTCTTCTCAAGAAAAAAAATAACTATGCCAACCCATAAATATAAAATGTGTGTGTGTTCTAAAACAATGAGAAGTGTATTTTTGGAGACAGTGAAGCATTTAGAAGTACAGTAAACTTTCTGTCATGGAGTGAATTGCTAATTTTGTTTCACTTTTCTATCTTAGTGAAGAAGAAAAATGCTCTTGAGTACATTACTTGTTTCTTAAAAAACTAACCTAGCTTACTGTATTTTTTATTTAATGGATTGTGGTATTATCATATTAGTTACATTTGCATAAACATTTATGTGAAGACACAAAGATGTTTAAAACAATGATTAAGAAATCATAATGGTTTCAGTATTATGTTAGTGTGCTGGAAGTCCTTTGATTTTAATAGAATTTATACATTGCAGCCTCTCCAGAATAATTATAAAACTAGGAGAAGATATTAGAATTGAGTAATGAATGAGATACAATTTTGAGGCTGTTGTAATTGTGAAATTATTTAATTTGCACTATTATCTGTAAACATGGTAAGCTTTTATCGAGGAGATATTATTTTTATTTACATGAATTAATGAATTTCTATTTTATAATTTCACCTAAAATTAGGGTAAATTAATATGGCATTTCATAGATTCTGTCTTCAGCATTTTCCTTAAAGTTGTAAAAAAGAAAATACCAAGCTGTGTATTCAGTTTATTTCCTATTTTTGGATATGTTACATTGGGAGTTAGAAAGATCTGCGTATCATTGATAAAGTACTGAAATAGACTAACAAGGGTAGTGTGCCAGTTAAGTAACATGTTAAAAATATTGCCATGAATTTACATGAAGTGAAAATGTTTATTCCTGAGAAATAATCAATTGATTGCAATCATAAAAGTTATTCTCCAGTGAAAGTTAAATACAAATCAAAGGTATACAGCATACATTTATATAAGTTGAGTAGTTTTAGTTAATATCGTATTAGCCTTCAATACCAGGACCATTCCCTATAGAGCAAAGCATTGAATGTGTTGATACCATAGAATATGGTAATCGGTGCCAGTCTTAGTGACAAGCAAAGTGGGCTGCCCGCTTGGTGGTATAATTTGACAGGTTTTTTTCCTCCCAGAATATCTCCTGCCACCCCAGGGGTCACTATCAGCAGTTCATCCCTTGAGTCACACATTCCTCTTAGTCTGTGCATTTTCTAAGATATCCTGGTCCCTGGGGAGGTTAACACCGTGAGTGCCCTTGTCTTGTTGGTCACCGTTGGTGCCCTTGTAAGACTGGGTTCTGTAGTGACCAGAAGAACTGGGCTGTGTGAGATTACTAGATAGTATGACATTAAAAAAGGAAGTTCTCAAGGCTAATATCACTTTACAGCATAGCTGATACTATGACTAGTCCTTGAAGCATTAGTAATAATGTTCTTTGGAACACATATTATAAATACCATGAGTTTTAAGCCTAATATCATTTTTTTTTTCACTGACCATGCCTTTCTTAATATAGATTGTCAGAGGGCAGGTATAATCCAACATCAGATTATAGTCCTTCCATAGCTTTTTTCCATTATAAAAGAAACAAACAAATTTTCAACTTGAATAGCTTACTTTTTATTTTCCTACAATCCTACCACTGCCAAAAAGGAAAAGAAAATAGGTAATTTTGTAGTGTCTCATTTAGTATTTCTGTATAACTGGTGTTAAAATTTTGTTAGTTTTACTGAATAAGTAACACTTATTAGGAGCCTGTAGGGGCTAAAAGAAAAAGAAAACGCATGAAAGTCTGGCCAAGAGAAAACCACTTTCACTTGCTTTCATTTTTTTCAATTCTTTTTAATGTTTTTATTTATTTTTGAGAGAGAGAGAAAGAGAGAGACAGAGCACAAGAAGGGGAGGGGCAGAGAGAGAGGGAGACACATAATCTGAAGCAAACTCCAGGCTCCAACTGTCAGCACAGAGCTGGAAGCGGGGCCCAAGATCATGATCCTGAAGCGGGGCCCCAAATCATGAAGATCGTGACCTGAGCTGAAATTGGACGCTTAACCAACTGAGCCACCCAGGCGCCCCATCACTTGCTTTCGTTTTTAATTTTATTGTATTGATAGCTATGTTGTTTCTTTCCTGTTTCCCCCCTATTCTTCCTATAATCCTTAAGTTATATTTAGCACCAGAAGGAAGAGATGAACAATTTACACATGTATTTTATTCCAAAGAGTAATACTCATTTAAATTAATTCTATAACAAGCCAGTAACAACTAGGTTGTCTTTTCTCACTGTAACCTTAGAGTAAGTATTTTGCTTATTGTCACAGTTTGGTAGCACTAGTCCCAGGTGACCCTAAGGCCAAAGGATCAGTTGTGAAACTGAGGGTGTGGGGCGCCTAGCTGGCTCAGTAGGAAGAGCATGGAATTCTCAGTCTCAGGGTTGTGAGTTCAAGCCCCACATTGGGTGTAGAGGTTACTTAAAGTGAGGATGAAACAGCATAGTGTGGAAAACAACACAAAAGTATTAATGAGGTTGTCATTTTTATACTCGTGTTACTGAAAAACAGTTTATTATACAGTGACCTAATATAACATAGTCTTCCCAAATGTACAATAATTCAGATAGGCAGCCAAATCCTCAAGAGACTACCATAGGTGATAGTATAAGTACTATCTTATAAGTATCTACTATACTATAAGTAGAATGCTCTCAGGAACCCACCTGCCTGTGATTGCTGTACAATTTAATGTTGGTGATTTAGAAGCCATAGATATAATGTCCAGGCCAGGACATTTTATTTTTATTTTATTTTATTTTATTTTATTTTATTTATTTTATTTTATTTTTTTAATTAAAACTACCATGGATGTGGACAAAAATAGTCTTATGAAAGTATTGCTAGCAGCCTAGTGTGTCCTTTAGATGTCTACAGATTAGGTTTGACATTATGGCAGATATGCTGACCTTGTATAAACTACCACATTTCACTGTGCTTCATGTTGCTGAGTTGTATATCAGAGTGCATTTTACTTTTTTTTTTTAATTATTGTTGATGCTAACAGGTGTTCATACTACAGTGTGTTAGTGATTTTTGTATTATGGGAAAACAGTTTTTAATACTTCAAAATCACTTAAATTGTATTTTTTGTATCTGATAAGTAGAGTAGTGCTTTCAATTTGAAATTTTTTATGGATTGGGAAAGAAAGTCTTTGTATCTTGATTTATGTAAAAACTATTTCATAGAAGTTAGGTAAATACCAATTTCTTACAAATCTAGTTAATTCATTTTGAGTGCACTAACAGTGTTGGCTCTCTTTAAAGGAGCTCCCAGTGAGTCCTCTTGTGAATATAAACACTCTTAGTAATCTTGACTTAGTTACCTTTAGGCATGTGTAAAGGGGCGCCTGGCTGGCTCAGTTTATAGAGCACACGACTCTTGATCTCAGAGTCCTGAGTTTGTGCCCCATGTTGGGCATAGAGTTTACTTAAAAATAAAAAACAACAATAACAAAACAATCCAGTAAATCATAACTTGAGGCACGTGAACTTTTCAAGGCTTCTATTATCATCTGTAAAGCACAGATGATAATGAGTTACTAATTCTTTGGAGAAAAATAGTACATGGTTTGAACTTAGATTTGATTTCATAATGATATTGTTAGGTTAACTATTAAAATTGTTTGATAAATTTATTACTCTATAATAAATTTGACTATATATTTTTCTCTCGTTTTCTCCTGCATCACTTTCTTTCCTTCTCTTTCCCTTTCTTTAAAAAATTCTGTTTACCTTATCTTCTTTTTTAATACATTCTCCCCAGTTTTTCTATTTTTCATTCCTCTTTTATTTTCTGCCTCTTCTGTTCCAGCTCTTCCTTTAATTTCACCTATACTTTGTTCAAAAGAAGCAGAGCTATTAGTGGTAGCACCACTGCCAACTGCCTTTTTATTAAACGATATTCTGGAAATACCTTCTGCTTTGGCCACTGTTGCATTTTTGCAAAGGTGAAGTCTCCCTGCTATTTCAAAATAGCTGAACAAGTTCTAGTAATGACTGTAGCTTCTACTATCTTTCTGAAACCACAGGGTTCAGCAGCCAGGATGCTCACAAATGGGATTGCTATGAATACGATGAATTCAGCTAAACCTGGAACAATCATGTCTTTTCTGTTACATGGAGAGAGATTATACCACTTTTCTGAAAGAGAGTTTTTAAAATCTGTTTAAATGAGGTTTTAAAAAATTATTTGGTTTCTTTTGGAGAGGGCTTTTTCTTTGTTTTTGGAGGCAAATGCTTTGAACTATTTTAGATTTATGTTATCTAAATATTATTTATTTACTTTCAAAAAAACTTGAGGCCACATGTTGCCCATATATTTCAGCTGTTTCTAATTTTCTGTGGCAAAACAGTATTCTTCAAAGAGCCACAGCATTACAGTACTCCTCTCCAAGTCTTTATAGAGTATATTTGGTATCCCTGTGCTTAGTGCTTACAGTGACACAGAGGTCAGTTGAAACATTCTTAATTACATTTTAGGATTGATTCTAATCCCTCAGGTAAGAAAAAAAAATTTATTTTACCTTTGAATTCCGAGATCATTTCCAGTTGCTGCAAATGTAGTTATATCGAGTTTTATTTTAAACTAACATTCAATAGTGTGCAACCAGGGGAAGATCTGCTAAACCATGGCATTATTAGGAAACTATTGCAATATAGTAACTCATTTCTGCGAAGTCTTACTAGATGGGAGAAAAATGCCAAGATTGTAATATTGCAATCTTATTCTTTTTATCTAGAAAAATCAAATAAAATATTAGGCTTCAGACCCAACTGTGCAAATTGCATTTGCTTTCCAGCTTTTACTACCTCTGTGTCATAATTTTAACACATAACATACAACTCCTGTCTCTTAAGGCAGTTACCATATGGTGTTTATGTCAGACTGGATATATTTATCTAATTTTGTGAGATTCTTTTTTAGCTCCCAACACAGTTCTTGAAAGTAATACCGCTGTTGTTACACTTTCTCCTTACAATTTTTATGTTGTTGAGACGTATCAGTTATGTATTATAATCATGAAGTCTCTTGGCCTCAAACCCAAGTTTTCTTTGTGGCCTAGGATATATTTTTCACAAAAACTGCATAGTTATAGCTGTGATTACATAGATTTTTAATTTGCTTTACAGTTACCACTCAGCACGATTCTAGGTTTTTTAATTATGTTCCAGCACTACTAGTTTTCTCAGGGTAACTTAAAATCATAACTACTTTCAGAATTTACTTTCAGATCTTGCAAATGTTTCATTTTTTTCGTTAATGTACTTTGTGTTTGCTTTCTCATCCCCAATAGGTTCAACACTTTAGAGACACCCCATGTAATTGACTCTGGTTAAAGACTTCATAAGTAATGATTCAGTATGTTTAGGATGGCTTACATATATGGTCATTTTGGAAAAACTTTCATAGAATAATGGAGATGTGTTTTGAGAGCTTTGTTGAAACTATTAATATGTAAAACAAAAATTAAAAGAATATCTAGTCAGAAGAACATTATGAAGTATCTCTCAGCAGTTTGGAAAGAAAACAGATGTAGAACTTTGTGTAAAAATTCTAGGTCAAGTGAAAAACAACCCTTATGTAGTTTAGACTCTTTTAATCTTTTGTTTTGTATATTTATGTTTAATTTAGTGAGGCTAATTTTGAAATGGCCTATCTATAGCAATGTCAGACTATTCCTCTACTTCTCAAAAAAAAATAGTTTCTTTTAAAGTTTCTTTTTTGAGAACCTGAGTTGTGTGATAAGTGTATGATACTGAAAAATGCCTACATAGTACTTACAGCAATTAGGTATAATACATTTTCTAATTTCTCTTAATCATCATTTCTGGAGTACCTCGTATATGTCAGCCAGGGCTTTACCTATAATTCCTTTTAATCCTCACAGCACTCCTACAAGGAAGGTTTTATATATTACACTCCTTTTACAGAGGAGGAAGTCAGGGTTTAAAGGCTGAAGTGACTTGCCTAAAGACATAGTCTGTGCATTAGCATGTCCTGCTTCAAACGCAGTTTTTTTCCACTACAACATGCTAGTTGCACAGCTTACAAAAAATATTCTCCATTAAAATTTAAGCCTTACTAAAATAAATCTAAAATACTTTTTAGGCAATTACTGTTTCTGTGGATAGGAATTGGGATGTAACAAAGAACTTGAAATAGTGTGAAAAAAGATTTGCCTAATGGCTATGACCTCCAGAGCTGCGTTGGACTTTTATTATTGTACGGGACAGTTTAGAACATCTTACTGATTTGTAGTTTGTTATAAGAGGGTTCATTATAGTGATGAAGAGCCCAGAGTGTGGGGTCAGACTCTAGTTCAAATCCCTGCTCTGTTGTTTACTAGTGTGTGATGTTGGGCAAGTTAATTAATGTTTTGTTTTTCTCATCTGTAAAATGGATTTAACAGTGGTGTTTAACTCGTAGGAGTTGCTTATTAGGACTTAAAAAGGAGTGTTGTAGGGGCGCCAGGGTGGCTCAATGATTGAGTGTCTGACTCTTGGTTTCGGCTCAGGTCATGATTTCACGGTTTGTGGGTTCGAGCCATGGGTCAGGTTCTAGCTGACAGTGTGGAGCCTGCTTGGGATTCTCTCTCCCCCACTCTCTCTATCCCTCCCCCACTATCTTTCTCTCAAAAATAAATAAACTTTGTGTTTTAAAAGAGTACTGTAAAGCACTGTCCCTGGCACCTAGGTCAATGTTATATAAATTAAATATGCTTTTGATACACAACATTCCAAGAAATGAGTAGAAAACCCATGCCTTCTCACAAGACCCCTTTTTTTGCCTTTTATTGGACAACCACTGTGTATTAAGAACTACTGTATGCTCATATCTGTGTCCTTGCTATATGCACAAAGTCATTGGAAGCTCTCAGGTGCTTATAGCTACTCGAGGAAAGCACATACATAAAATAATACAAGACCATATATGAAGTACTTGTGTCCATGATATTTTAGTTCCTTTTATTTGTTAGGCATTAGGTTAGTCTCTGCCCTCATGGAATTCAGTTCTGCAGGAGATACAGGTCTTTAACAAGTGTGCAAAATACTGTGAAAGACAAGTACAGATTAATACGCAGTCATAAAGTAGGGAAACTTAGCCTAGTCTTGTATGGCTTAGGGTATTATCGCTGTTAGTATTCAGAAGGAAAATCAATTAAAAAGAAAGAAAAGGCTTGATGGTAGAAATAGAATTTTCAATGGGCCTTGAGGGTAGGTAGATTTTTTTTTTTTTTTTTTTTTTGCATGGGTCCAAAGAATATTTGAGGGTATTTCAGGTAAAAACAAATAATGTGAGCAAGGCATATCTGTGAAATATGAGAAAACTGATAGTACATTTCGGTGTGTTGTGTGAACCAGGATTGACTGTGAGGGATTGAGGCCCATTGATGGACATTCTTTGAAAGCCAAACAGACTAGATTTCAGATGGCAGAAGCTTGGAGTGATTATTTTTAAAAGTAAATTATAAAACTAAGGAAGATAAACTTGCAGTAATAAGCAGGATTGAGTTGAGGGAATACAGAGCAGGGAAAGCTAAGGTAGAAGCTGTTGCACTTTTCCTGCTGTGCGGTCATGATGAAGGATTGATAAGCTGAGAGCAGTCACACTGGGAAAGGATGGTAAAATTCTGAGTATTATGGCTGGAGCAAAGAAAGCTGATAACAATACATTGTGTCTGGATGATGAGTACATTGGTGTCAGCACTGTCAAAAATGGGTTAATTGTGGAAAGGAATCAGGTGCAATTGAAGTAGTGTAATGACTAAATTTAGTCGGAAACTTGATTGCTCTAATGTATTTGTATACTGTAAGCCAAACAATCGACCATTTGAATTTGAAATCCTGTACTATTAGGACATATGCCATTTGCTATGATGCAGAATAATGTGGTTGACTGTGCACTGAATGAAAAGTGGATTGGGCCATGGCAGCCCAATCATTGCTTATCAGGACAGGGTGGTACCAATCATAATGAAACTATTAGTCAAGTTTCTGCAGACTTTCTGGTAACCATCACTGTGATGCATAGTCGAATTTCTGCTCTTGTCAGGTAAAGCATTTAACTGCAAGTGGTTCTACATCTATACAAAACCAAATACATAAAAATACATAAACACATACACAAAATACGTAAGTACATAAATGTTATTAATTGGAACTATTTCACAGTGACAACAGGCAAACTACCTTTAGCGGTTGCTTTAAAAACACCTATAACGGGGCGCCTGGTTGGTTTAGTCGGTTAAGCGTCCAACTTCAGCTCAGGTCATGATCTCACAGTCAGTGAGTTCGAGCCCCATGTCAGGTTCTGAGCTGTCAGCGCAGAGCCTGGAGCCTGCTTTGGATTCTGTGTCTCCCACTCTGCACCCCCCCCCAACATTCTGTCTCCCCATTAAAAATATGTTTTTAAATTGCTTATACTAAGTCTAACATTGAGATCTGTTAGTGGACACAGTCAAGTGTATTTTATTTTCTGAATTTGCATATTACAAATGTTATTTTGAATCATGTCAGACAGGACTTGTTATAATTTGAAGACTTGTTCTTCATGAACTTGTGCTCCATCACCGATTAAGTGTAGAGAGCAGAAACGAAAAGGCCATGCTATGTAATCTTTACTTTGCAATGAGCCTCTTGACCGAGAGGATCTTTTATTCAAAATAATAATGTAGTTTTAAGGCGGGGGGGGGGGGCGGGGGGAGCTTACTCTTTCAAAAAGGAATTATACATGAATGTCCCTTGCACATTGTTACCATATTTTAGTTTGTGTGGCAGTCCAAAGTTTGAACAGTTTAATTCCTCCATTCCTTACTTGTTATGTGTAGTCAGTATTTGCAGAAGCGTGATTATTAACAGGGTACCCAGATTTAACAGATAAAAATATAGGATGCCCAATTAATCTGAATTTCAAACAATTGTTTTTAAGTACAAACATTAAAAAAACTATTCGTTTACCCGAAATTCGAATTTAACTGGACGTTCTGTATTGCATTGGACAAATTCTGCTTCATTGTTCTTTCAAATGATTTAACTTCCTACAAAAATCTCTGTATGTGAGGCAAAAAGTAACTTGCCTGGGCCAACAGCACATGAGGCTCACGGCAGGCGGCCTTCTCCCAAACTTGGCCTTTAAAAAAACAACAAAAAAAACCACCCAGAAGTCCCAGGAGCGTGCGCATTAAAGCGAGCCGTGAGCCGCTTTCCCGCCGGTTTTCTGCGAAATGCAGCACAGTGGCCACCCGCGGGGTGGAGCGCAAATGGCCGTGTCCTTGCGGGATAGGAAAGGAGGTGCCGGAAACTTTGAACCCCTGCCAGAGTACAACGTGTCCACTTAGACGGCGGTAAGTGCCGCCATTTTCTTTGCGGGCAAAGACCGGGAGAAGTTTCGGGCGCCACCTTGCCCCGTTAAGCGGATTGGGGCGGGGGGGGGGGGCAAGGCTTGCGGCCTCAGCACTATGGTGACGTGGGATTCGGGTCCCCCCTTTTGGGGCTGATTTCTGTGACACGTCGAAACTTGCCAAGGCGGGGAAAGGGGACGCCGCCTCTGTCCCGGATGTAAGATGGCGGCGCGGGGGTCGGCCTGGCGGGGCAGTCACGTGGTGGGGAGTAGCGCGCGAGCCTCCTTAAGTGATCTCTATGGTTCGTCCGGACGCACAGGAGCAGCGGAGCGCGAGACGGGCCGTGTGTCCGCGCGCGCAGAGCCACCGCCGCTGCCACCCAACACGTCGCCCGGCTCGGTTTCAGTTTTACGGGGCTTTTGTTTTATTTTCGCCTCTGCAGAGGTGTACGGGATATCCCCGAAGGGTGCCGGGGAACGGGTGGCCTCGGGACTTCCGGGCTATGACTTGGTTGCTGTCGCGGCGCCGGAGCCGGCGTCCTCCGCGGGAAGCGCCCCGGGCGCTCGCCCGAGCGGAGAGCCGGCCGGGCGCCGGGTGTGGGGAGCGTGGCGGCGGCGGGGGCCCAGGCGCTTGGCCCGGCCTCCGCCCAGCCCCCACCGCGGGCTCGGAGCGGGGAGGGCCGCGGGCGGTGCAGCGGAGACGTGGCGGGAGCTTGGCGGGGACTGTCCGGAGCTCCTGGCGGGCGTCGGGCAGAAAGCGGGAGCGCGGCTTGCTGCCTCAGGGACCGTCCGGATCGTGCTGGCCTCTGGCTGCTCTTTTGCCGCCCATTTCCTGCTTTCGAGCGGCCCAGGGGACTCGCTCTTCTCGGGCGGCGGAGGAAGCGGCTGCCTCCGTCAGGACCCCTCCGCACCTTTTCTCTTAGCAGATCGGTCGGCCACGCAGAGGACGCGCCGCCCCGGCGCCACCTCTGCCTCTGGTCGCCGGCGCTCTCGGGGCGCGCCCGCGGCGGCCGAGCGGCGCGGCGCTGGGCGGGGTCTCCGGGCGCGGCGGGGAAGGGCCGGGACGCCGGCCCGACGTCGCGGCGAAAGACTGAGGAGCGCCGCGGCCGCTTCGCTCGCCCTCGGCGTGGTCCGCTGCGTCCCCGACACCATGGCCCTGGCTGAGGTAGTAGTTTGTGCTGTTGGTCGGGTTGTGACACTGCCCGCTGTGGAGATAACTGCGCAAGCTACTGCCTTGCTAGTGCTGGTGATGCTCAGCGCCGCGGAGGACAATGGCTGGGAATCCCCTTTGTTTTCCGGGGCGCGGGGATGGCCCGCGGAGCCCCGGCGCGGAAACCGTTAGTTCTGCGTGTTCCCCGAGGGAGGAAGGAATTGCGGGGAGAGGGGCGGGCGTTCGGGCGCGTTTTTGTAGAGGTGGGAAAGAGCTCAGCCTTGGACTCGTTCTTTACTCCGGAAGGAAGGAAATCGTGCAAGACGTTAACAGATAACTTTTCCACCCTAAATCTCTTTAATGCTTCTTTTAGCAGTCGGTGCAGGAGCGTTTACCTATTTGACTTCATTCTGTAGGTGGGAGTGGAGTGGGCTGCCCTTTCGGGTAGAAGTGGTATTGGGGGCAGAATAGTAGACCCGTTAATCATAAAGTTTATGTCTTAACCTTTAGAATGTGGTTTTTTGATATGTTCCCTCAGTAAATTTAAGAGTGTTTAAAATGTAAACCTAAAGCTATTAAAAGTTTCTCTTTAAACTTTGTTTGCAACTCTTTGAATGAGAAGATTGAATTTATAGTTCAGTGTATTATGGAGATTTTTTTTAAATGTGTGAGACAAATAAATTTTTTCTACAGTGTGCTGTGGCTTTTTTCCCCCCCATTTTCTTTTTAGTTTAACTGCGGGGGGGGGGGGTACAATTCTGCTGGTGTTTTGTGTTTCTTGGGTAAGTTTTTAGTGAGTGGTTTGTTTTTTTCTTTTTGGTTTTTTGATCCTCATACTTTTTAGTTTATGTCGTTGCATTTTTACTATGGGAGGAAAGGATCTCGGTAGGAATTAAAAGGATGGTTTCTGGATACCTTGGGCTTAAAATTTAATAATGCCCATTTCTTGTGAAGTACTACTACTACAAATAGGAAACACAGGATATGTGGAAAGAAAATGTAGTTCGGATAACTAGGGAAATTCCTTGATATTTTAAATGCCCTGAAGTTAGATAATTGTATTTAAAGTTTTTTAATTTACTGAGATAAATCAGTGGTAAATTTTAGCACTTAATACTGGTTTTGACTTTTCAGAATCAGCTTTGACTATAACGTAATCACAAAATGCAGTTTTCTCTGGTTTAATATTTGATGCTTCATTCGGGAAAAAAGGCAGTCCTTCACAAGAAAAAAAGGTTACATATGGAGAAAAAAATCTAAACCAACTAAATACTTCTTGTTCACTTCAATAGGATTGTGATGCTTTTGTATTTCAAAAGTGATCTAATAAGTGTGCCTTGATTTGGTTTGGTTTAGTTTTAAGAGAGAACCTTAATCTGATCTCATCTGGATGGAGCTGCCTCATTGTGGGAAGGACAGTAAAGAACTTTATGTTGAATCTTAACATGCAGAAAATACTTGAATGTTGGTTCTTTGAGCTTGTTTTTCTTGATATGAAAGACCAGTTTAAATTCAGGACTTTATTAAGTGCCAGGGTGGTAGGTCAAATCTTGATTTATGGAGAAACTAATAATAAAATTCTAATTGCACTGTGATACTTTTCATTTTCCAAACCCTTCATTCAGCCAGCCAAGCTCATCCTTATCCAGCAGTGGTCATCCTCTTGCCCACTACACCGGGTAACCTTTTACAGAGGACCAACAGTTGTTAATCTGTCCACCAAAGTATTACAGATTCTGCTGGCAATTTGTTGAACTTTAAAGTGGGTCAGCAGATAGCAAACTACTATACAGATACAATGTTCATAGTTTATCCTCTGCGTTTTTAAAAAAAAAATTTTTTTCGACTTTTATTTATTTTTGAGACAGAGAGAGACAGAGCATGAACAGGGGACGGTTAGAGAGAGGGAGACACAGAATCTGAAGCAGGCTCCAGGCTCTGAGCTGTCAGCACAGAGCCCAACGCGGGGCTCGAACTCACGGACCATGAGATCATGACCTGAGCCCAAGTGGGACGCTTAACCGACTGAGCCACCCAGGCGCCCCTATCCTCTGCTTTAAAAGTAAATTCATCCAAAACTATGTATTGCCCACATAATAGGAACATTTTTTAGGTACTTCCTGCCATGTTATTCTTGTTTGCTAAATTATAAGAGAATATACTGCTCCCAGCTGACTTACTTTTGGTACCATGGTTCTATTTATGCTATAATCTCCAATTGAAAAAGCAATATCAGCCTTTCACTTGCATATTCCTCTGTACACCAGAGAAAATTACCTATTGAACATTTTTTGACCGTTGACAGTGTCCTACAAGATGAATTTGCCTTATCAAAAGTACAACTTACAGTTTTGGGTTTTTTTTTTTTAATGTTTACTTATTTTTAAGAGACAGAGGGAGACACAGAATCCGAAGCAGGCTCCAGGCTCCGATCTGTCAGCACAGAGCCCGACGCGGGGCTTGAACTCACAAACCGTGAGATCGTGACCTGAGCCGAAGTCGGGCACTTAACTGAGGGAGCTGTCCAGGTGCCACCAACTTTGGTATTTTTGACATTTGGCACAATTAACTTTTTTGTTAAAGACCTGTTTTCAAGCATTTAAGTAATTTGCATTAGCAAAAACCACTGATGGGAGAGAATAAGGCAGTATTTTGGGTGCCTTTCTCAAGTTTTCTAGCAAAGGAAAGCTGGGGTATGGTAATGCCATTTTAATGTCATCCTCAATTATTGGAAACATAGATGTTACTGTATATGGGACATCTGGGGAAGATTCTTTGGAAACAGTTTTGCTTTAAATGCCCCAACGTTAAAAGTTTCTGATTTAGTCTATATAAAAACTGTTAATAAGCTGTTTAAAAATATAATTGCCTTGGGGCTCAGTTGGTTAGGTGTCAGACTTGATTTTGGCTCAGGTCATGATCTCGCAGTTTCATGAATTTGAGTCCCTCGTGGGGCTCTGCACTGACAGCACAAAGCCTGCTTGGTATTCTTCCTCTCTTTGTGCCCATCCCCCACTTGCACAGTCTCTCTCAAAATAAATAAACTTAAAAAAATTTTTAAAAATATAATTGCCTTCTGTCAGGTAGGCAAGACTGCTCAGCATGGGTGCGCTCAAGATATAGTGTGTCTTGTGCAGTAACCCCAAAAGAGTTGTTGGCAAAGGAACCTGACAGCAAAGATTAGCTCTTCACTGTATAGGAACAAGGTGCCAAGAAAGCGGTGAGATTTCATTGTAACTACACATTCTCTCTCCATATTGTCTGTTACACTCCACTGTCTTAGTGGTAAAGAAACCTGACCAGAGAGTTGCTTTACTTACCTCACTGAATACTCCTCTGTAATTTCTGCAACAAAAGCAAAATCATCGTCAAAAGTTAGGCCAGATTAGTTGTGTCCAAGAGGAGAATTATCACTACTTTTGTAAAATCTAAAAAGCCATTGGAATCATTAAGACCCAGATAATCAAGGCAAAAATATTAAAATCACCTGAATGGTTTGTCTAATGCAATTCATTAAGTTTTTTGTTAGATCATTATGGTTGGGCACCATGGGGAAAGCAGAAAAATTATATGGCTAGGTCACTGCCCCAAAGGATCATGCAGTTAGAAAAGATAGAACATGAAGTGCTTAATGAAAATGTGGGCAGGTGGGAAAAACATTCGTGACCTAGTTCACTTTTGAGACCTGCAGAAAAGTGGGTGAAAGCTGAGGGGAGAGACCTGTCGAGCACTTAGAATAAATAGATGTTGTCACTTAGGTCTCTTGATTAAGTGTATTGTCATCAGTAGATGGGTGGAATTGGGATGTTGGAGGTGAGTGATAGAGTTGTAGTTGGTATTGAGTGGTAGTCTAGGTGGCTGACCCTTGAGTTGTCTGCTAATATGCTGGGGCTGTTAGTTGAATTAGTCTAAGAGAAATACTAGTTTGACAGTGAATAACAGTGTGCTTTCTCATGTCAAGTTGAGAGTTCTGTATTTTTGTTTAAGTTTTCATTTTACAGTTACCTTTTTAAAAAGCGCTGTTTGGTTGGGATGTCATGGAATTGTGCCTCCCAGACTTCTGGGTACTAAATTTGAATAGGATCCTTTTAAGCTGCGGTGTTGACACCCAGCAGTACGAAGTTGCCCTTTTAATTATATCAGATATGAACAAACCTAAGACAGAAGTTTTGTGTTAGTTTTAAAGGATAAAATCTTAGTTCTTTCTTCTTAATCAACTTCAGACATCACTTTCTGAAAACACACCATTTGTCTCCAGTTGGTCTCAAATTCTTTTGCTTCTGTCATAATTGAGTGTTTTATCACAAAGATCCAGTTTTGTCAGAAGGCCAAATGGTGTCAAATGTCAGAATAGTCAAGTAAATTAGAGACTAAAAAGTGTCCATAGACATTGGCAATTTAGATCATTCATGTAGTTGTAATGCTCTGTTTTATAAGTGAGCGATCCCTAACTGCTCTCTGGTTGAATAACAAGCTACAATTAATATGTGTTTCATACCCTTTGAACATAACAGAAAAGTATTGATTCGGAGGTTGCTGTTTCAATATTCTGCACATGGGCGTGCCTGGATGGCTTAATTGGTTAGGCGTCTGACTTCGGCTCAGGTCACGATCTCACGGTTTGTGGGTTTGAGCCCCGCATCGGGCTCTGCAGACAGCCTGGAGCCTGCTTCAGATTCTGTGTCTCCCTCCCTCTCTCTCTCTGCCCTCCCCCACTGGTGCTCTGACTCTGTCTCAAAAATAAACAAACATTAGGAGCACCTGGGCTCAGTTGGATAATTGTCCCACTTCAGCTCAGGTCATGATCTCACAGCTCATGAGTTTGAGCCCTGCGTCGGACTCTGCTGTCAGAGCCTGGAGCCGGCTTCGGATTCAGTGTCTCCCTCTCTCTCTGCCCCTCCCCTGCTTGCACTGTGTCTCTCTCTCTCTCTCAAAAATAAACATTTAAAAATAAATTAAAAAATATTTCTTAAACATATTCTGCACATGATATATTCAAAAGCACTTAAAAAAATTTTTTTAACATGTATTCATTTTTGAAAGGCAGAGCACAAATGGGGGAGCGGCAGAGAGAGAGGGAGACACAGAATCCAAAGCAGGCTCTAGGCTCTGAGCTGTCAGCCCAGAGCCCGATGTGGGGCTCGAACTCACGGACTGCGAGATCATGACCTGAGCAGAAGTCAGCCACTTAACCGACTGAGCCACCCAGGTGCCCCTAAAAGCACTTTTTAACCAAAAAGCATTATATAGATACAAGCAATGGGCTAACTGTATTAGTGGTAACACTGACTTAATGTTACCCGAATAGATGGCAGAAAGAGCTGACTAAACTCTAAAAAACAGGGGCATCTGGGTGGTTCAGTGGGTTGAGCATCTATCTGACTCTTGACTTTGGCCCAGGTCATAATCCCAGGGCTGTGGGATGGAGCCCCAATTTGGGCTCTGCGCTGAGCATGAAGCCTGCTTAAGACTCTCTACGTCTGCTGCTCTCAGACCCCACTGGCAAATGTTCTCTCTCAAATAAATTAAAAAATAATTACCCCCCCCCCCCAAATCTGAAAAAGAAGTAAGCTAATAGAAATATATTTTCCCACTTAAAAAATGTTTATAATACTCTTTAATAAGACTTTAGGTGAATTGTGAGAATACGAATCCTATCTCCCTTTTAGTTCTTTAGTGAATGCAACTCATACAAAATAACTATTCTAGGTAAATCCATTCATTCATTTTATTTAACAAGTATGTTGAGTGCTTACTATGTAGCAGGCACTAGGGCTGCACAGAAGACTAAAGTGAACAAATCTTTGCCTTTAACGGGATGTGTATTCTAATAGGAATAGATCTGAATAATAATAACAAACACATAGGGAACCCTATCTATGGGCCACTTGGGTTGTTTGCAAACTTGAGTCCCCCTCAGGTACCTACTCTAGAGCCCTTGCTCCAGAAACACTAGTGATATTGTGGTTGTGTTTAAAAAAAAAAAAAAAATTCCCGGGGGGCTCAGTTGGTTAAGCATTTGACTCTTGATATCAGCTCGGGTCATGATCTCACAGTTTCCTGGGATTGAGTTCCAGGGTTGAGCTCCGCATCAGGCTTCACTGCTGAGAGCTTGAGATTCCCTCTGTCCCTCTCCTACTCATGCGCGCTCTCCCTCTTTCTCTTTCTCTCTCCGTCTCTCAAAACAAAAAAAGTTCAGTCCCACCAGAGGAATGCAGACTGTGATATCTGGCTTTGCCATCTTTTTTTTTATATGTCTCCACAAGACAGTCAGGTATCACATATTAGGGTGTACATTCTAAATGTTGTAAAGAAGCAGGAATGCACTGTGAGTAGGATGTGGGTCTGGCCTCAGAGAATGCACATCTCTGGAATAGATGCGTTGTGACCATACAAGTAATGGACAGCGGATTATGAGCCTTCCAGGGACTGAGTACAGGAGAGAAAGGATCGAGTATTTATTCTGCCTTAAACAAACCACACCGCAGGGTAACTAAATAGTTGTGAGGGACATTTTATCATTATAGCATAATTCCGGCTTAAAGGTAAGGATAGTATGATAGTAGTAGGACGTTAACATTTACAAGAGCTAATGAACCCAGCTAGGATTCTTCAATGGCTGTTAAAACTATTAAGTGAGATGCTGATGGGGAGCTATTTAGTGCATGGATCAGGCTGACAGCACCTGAACCTGCTGACCAGTCTTAACATTGCAAAAACAGACATCTAGACATTCTGTGTCCCCTGAAGTGTTGCAGTAGAGGTACAGAACCATATCCGTGAAATTCAGGTAATTGAACTTGACTCTGCTCAGGCTGGTAGATCTGACTACCGGTTTACTGGAAATTTAAGATAGACGAACATGTTAAATCACCACAGGGTGCAATTAGCAAAATACACACTGGTAAATTCTACATGACAAATGACCTGATCTTTGAGGAAAAAAATTGCAAGAAAAAAGGGAGAAGAAACCTATAGGTTAAATATGACTTTTTTTGTTGTTGAAATTACAACTTTTGTAGCAACTCACTATGGCTAATATACATACAACGTAGGAAATAACATGATTATTAATATCATGTCACATCAAAACCAAGAAGAACTTAACAGTCAAGATGTGGAGGATAAACAAGCTTCTATGTACTTTTTGTTTTTCTCTGGTGCATCTCTTCTGGCCCCTCTGTATCCACACAGACGTTTTTCTTTTTAGTTTTAAGAACCTTTTTGAATTTGGGGCACCTGGGTGGCTCAGTCAGTTAAGCTGCTGACTCTTCATCTCCGTTCAGGTCATGATCTCACGTTTGTGAGTTAGAGCACAGAGCCTGCTTGGATTTCTCTCTCCCTTTCTCTGCCCGTCTCCAGATATGCTCCCTCTCTCTCTCTCAAAATAAATAAACTTAAAAAAAAATATTTGTGAATTAAGGGGCATATCTTCAAACATTCCATGTAAAGCGATGACTGGTGTCAACATCTGATTCCTTCATACCCATAACTGACATCTCCTTGGAGAGTACATAAGATAGAACTTCTGGGCTGAAGTCATCGTCTGGTGGACCGACCAGAGACGTCCAGCCTCACTCCTATATAATTTTTCTTAATTATGACTCCCATTTTTCTCACGTAGTAGGACTTTCATTTCTCTCTGTCCTTCATTTTACTAGCTCATGTATTACCTTAGACATTCAGTGCAGTTTGTGTGCTTTTTTAAAAAATTGAGGTATAATTGGCATATAACATTAGCTTCAGTTGTATAGCATTACAATTCCATGTCTGTATATATGACGAACACCAGGGTAAGCCTAGTTAACATCCCTCACCATACATAGTTACATACAAAATTTTTTTTCAGACTTAACCAACTGAGCCACGTAGGTGCTCTGACAAGAACTTTTAAGATTTCTCTTTCAGCAACTTCAAGAATACAGTACAGTATAATTAACTGTAGTCACTATGCTGTACATTAGATTCCCAGGACTTATTTATTTTATAACTGGGTGTTTGTACAGTTTGTCCCCTTCACCCATTTTTGTCCATGCCCTTCTTCTGTCACCCACTAATCTGTTCTCTGGATCTATGAGCTGTTTTGTGTGTGTGTGCGTGTGTATTTTAAGATTCCATATATAAGTGAGATCATACTGTATAGGTCTTTCTCTGACTTATTTCACTCCGTATAATGCCTTTAAGGTTGATCTTGTTGCAAATGGCAAGATTTCCTTCCTTTTTATGATGGAATAACAGTCCATCACACACACACACACACACGCACACACCCCATGGTTTCTTTAACTGTTCATGTAGCATCCAACACTTAGGTTATTCCGTATCTTGGCTATTGTGAGTAATGCTTCAGTGAACGTGGGGGTGCAGAGATATTTCTTGAGCTCATGTTTTCATTTTTGTTAAAATGGACTTAACGAGATTTAGGAGTCATTTGCAATGTGCAGAACTCATTTGGATTCTAATTTGATCAAAGCCAACTATAAAAAATATAAGACTAGTACAGTAATTAAAATACTGACCGAATATCTGGCGTTAAAGAATTGTTAATGTTTGATGACATTATTCCAGTTCTGTTTTTGAAAAATACTTCTCTTTTAGGATATGCATATGAAGAATTTACCAGTAAAAGGGTATGATGTACAGAATTTGCTTTATACTTGAGAGTAACCCATGGTCTTGGATGGGAGCAGAGGGCATGCACATGGATGGGAGGATACGTGAAAGATTGCCCTTGTGTTGGCATTTGTTGAGTCTGGGTGACATGGAGGTTTATTTACTTACTTAATTTTAAACTGAAGTGTAGTTGACATTAGTTTCAGGTGTACAACATAATGATTTGGCAATTGTATACATTATGAAATACCATAATAAGTGTAGTCACCGTCTGTCACCACACAAAGTTATTATGGTATTATTGACTATATTCCCCATGCTGTACTTTTCATCCCTGTGATTTATTTATTTTACAACTGGAAGTTTGTATTTCCTAACCCCCTTCACCTATTTCACCCTTTTCCCGAGTCCCCTCCCCTCTTGTGATCACTTGTTCCCAGTATTTATGAGTCTGTTTCTTTTTGTTTGTTCAGTTGTCTAGATCCCACACATAAGTGAAACCATATTTTGTCTTTCTCTGTGTAATTTATTTCACGTAGCATTATACCTTCTGGGTCTATCCATGTTGTCCTGAATGGCAAGATTTATGGCTGAGAGTACTCCATTGTGTCTATATACACCATATCTTTGTTCTCCATTCACCTATTGATGGGCAGTTATGCTGCTTCTGTATCTTGGTTATTGTGAATAATGCTCCAGTGGACATAATGGTGCATATATCTTTTGAATCAGTGTTTTTATTTTCCTTGGGTAAATAACCATAAATGGAACTAGTGATCATTTGGTGTTTCTGTTTTTAATTTTTTGAGGAGCTTCCATACCCTTCCATGGTGGCTATACCAGTTTGTATTCCCACCAACAATGCTTGAAGGCTCCTTTTTCTCTACATCCTCACCAACACTTCTTGCCTGTTTGATACTAGCTCTTCTAACAGGTTTGAGCTGTTACCTCATTGTGGTTTTGATTTGCATTTCCCTGATGATTACTGATGTGGAGCATCTTTTCATGTGTCTGTTTGCAATCTTTATGTCATCTTTGGAAAAATGTCTCTTCAGATCCTCTGCCTATTTTTAATTGGATTTTTTGGTTTTTTTTTGTGTGTTGAGTTGTATGATTTCTTTATATATTTTGGATATTCACCCCTTATCAGGTATATCATTTGCAAATATCTTCTCCCATTTAGTAGTTTGCCTTTTTTGTTTGTTTGTTTGTTTGTTTGTTTTTGTTAATGGTTTCCTTTACTGTGCAAAAGCTTTTTAGTTTGATGTAGTCCCAAGAGTTTATTTTTGCTCTGGTTTCCCTTGCCTGAGAAGACAGATCCATAACAATACTGCTAAGGCTGATGTCCAAAAGCTTACCGCAGCATGGAAGTTCTTTATGCTATTCAGTTTTGTGTGTGTTTGGAATGTTCCATACCAAAAACTAAAAACAACAAGAATATAAAACAAGGGAAAGAAAGAATTTTGTAGCTGAGAGAGCACCAAAGGGAAGAAAAGAACCCTACCAAACCACACAAAGATTAATAGGATTGAATTAAGTGTGCTGAGGGTGTCCTCCCTGACTACTTTGAAATATCACCTTGAACACTATCACAGGATTAGTCCATTCTCCTTATAATGCAGATTAAAATTGTTGACTTGTACAATGGAAGTTCACACGTCTACAACAAGAATACTATTGTTTATCTATTATAATGAAAACTATTTAAGAATAGAATTAATAAGGGATGTGTTTAAAACCTGCAATATTAAGTATTTTGTATGTGCAAAATAGTTGCTCTAATGTTACCCTATTAATCTCAAAAACTGTCCATTTTAAATATTAGTATTTTGCTGGTTCCATAGTCTTTTTGTAGAAGTATGCTTTGTTTTTAGGATCCTTTTTTTTTTTTTTTTTTTAATCTAAAACAGGTATTCTAAGCTAAAACAATTTACTGAAAATACTTATTTTTTGGCTTGAACTATTTTCATGAAGCTTAGTTTTTTTCATCTTAAATGATCAGCTGTCATAATTGTTTTAGCAATTTATTAGATTTTTGTGTTTCTACTTTAAAAATTCCTTTTTTCTTAGTTTTTACTATCTGTATGTTTTATCAATATATAGTATACAGCATTCCCACTAATACATGTTAACTCTTAGTAATTATAGTTGACCTTTGAACACCACAGGTGTTAGGGGTGCCGACCCCCCCCCCCCCATGCAGTTGAAAGCCTTGTATAACTTTTGACTTGCCAAAACTGAACTACTAATAGCCTACATGGAAGAGCATGCATGGAAGCTGGTAACAGACTGTCAGTTAACGCCTATTTGTATGTTATAGGTAGTATATATTGCATTCGTACGATAAAGTAAGTTAGGGATAAGAAAATGTTAAGAAAATCGTAAAGAAGAGAAAATGTATTTACAGTATTATGCTGTATTTATATAAAGAAAAATCCATGTATTAGTGGACCCCTGAAGTTCACACCTGTGTTCAGGGGTCAGCTGTAGTTCAATGCACTTCTCCTTATACCAGTATTATTAAGCTAATACTCTGAATATTAATTGAGTGCTGTTCTTTGGATATATTAGTACACTGTAGAGGTTAAAAAGTACGACTGACAATTTTGCTTTAGGTAGAAAAGAAACAATCTGTTTTACTACCACAGAAATCATCCTGTTACTTAACACTGACCATGTGCCAGAGATAAACATATATAAACAGTATAATAAAATTGAAGGAAAAGAGTTCTAATATTAAAGCATTATTTACAGATATAAGAAAATTCCTTAGATTTATAAATACTGTCAATATTAAATAGTTTTTATGTCCAAGTATGCATTCTAATGACTTGTTATAACTTAGTACCTCTCTCTCTGTGTATACTTAGTAAACCATTATCTGGACTCATTGGTTTTAGATTTTGAAATAAGCCATGACCTTATCTACTACATACATGGGCATTTTCTATTTTAACACTGGAACTTCAGTTGTCTTACAGTAATATTAATAATTATTATTTGTACAGATGTTGCAACTACTAACACCTTTAGTATCTGTCGATGACTGTTAAGTCCTCCATAGTTCATTATGCTTGAAATGACTATTCCTTACACTCTGCCTGACTCTGCATTATGACCCCTTCTTGTTACCATTTTATTTTGGGGAATTAAAGCCACCATTTCCACAGTTAGGCATTCTCTAATAGTCAAGTCATACCATAAACGGAGATTCAAGAAGCAGAAAGGTCCACCACTCCCAGGAAATTACAGACATTATCCCAAAAGTTAGTGTGCAAGTTTCAGAATGACCTCTGGGCATTTTGGTCCAATGTTCATCGTTTTTCTTTTATCATGCCCCTTCCCCCACATTTTTTCTAATGTCTGTGTGATTGTGGCAGAAATAATATTCCCCTTCTCCAAAATAAAAGCCATGATCAGTTGGAGGTGTAAAGGTGGTTGTGATGTCAGGTCTTATGTACATTTCTAATGTAAGAAAAGGTAAGCAAGAAAACTAAGGTGGTGGTCTTACAGGTGGATATGTGGTTTGTGCACCGTGAAACCATTGGGAGCAGTTATGATGAAATGCATGCATTTGAGCTGGGCTAAGTGGAAAGTCATGTTGCGGGACAGATGGAGTTTTGAAGTGCTAAGAAAATGATTTAATGAAACTGGGACCATAAAATTGCTAAAAAGAATGTCGGCTGATTTCTTCCAGAATTTAGGAGCTCTGGAAATAGAAAAGCCATAAGAGCAAAACAGGAAAAGGTCAATTAAGCACCAGAACTGTACCCCTAGATGAACTTTGGGAAAAGGGTGGGTTTTCAGGAAAAATGCAAAAGGATCTGGGATCCTTCACTTATTTTTTAAAATAATTGTTTATTTGTATATTTATTACATATGAAGATGAGTAAGAAATATCCCCTGGCCTCAAGGAACCTTTCTATTTGAGGAAATAGACATGGGTGTAAATAACTGAGAGCAGAATAAACCAAGTGATACAGATCTCCATACAGCAACATGCCACGGAGATGCAGAATACTGAGCAGTTCCGATCAGGATCACGATCAGGGGTCAATATCTGAAGATATTGAGACAAGAGACAAGAATAAGGATGTTCTCAATATGGTAAGAATGAAGGAATGGGCATTTCTGGATACAAGAGCAGCATGAGAAAAGTTACACAAAAGGCATCGACTTTCAAGGACCCTATAGCCTAACATAGATGTTACATAGGAATCTGGGGCCAGGGACATGGACGGTGGTACAAAGAGGCTGGGAATATGGTATGGGCTCCGACATGAGTGATCTGCAAGAGTGAGGAGTTTCAGCTATTCTCTCTCTCTTTTTTTCTTTTGAAATATAACTGACATACAACATTATATTAGTGTCAAGTGTGTAACACAGTGATCTATATTTGTTATTGCAAAATCATCATCACAATGTGCCAGACTTAACATTTGTCACCCTACATAGTTACATTTTTTTCTCTGTTATTTACTCTCTAGCAAACTTTCACATATGCAATATAGCATTATTAACTATATTCATCATGCTGTACATTACATTCCCAGGACTTATTTTTGTGTTACAACTGGAAGTCTGTTCCTTTTGACTCCCTTCACCCATTTTACCCATTACCACCCTCTGCCCCTAGCAACCACCAATCTGTCCTTTGTAAGTTCATCTCAAAATAACGAATTTATAGATTCCACATGGAAATGAGATCATATGGTATTTGTCTTCCACTTATTTTACTTACATTGCATTCAAGGTCTATCCATGTTGTCACAAATGGCAAGATTTCATTATTTTTTATGGCTGAATAATATTCCACTGCAAATATGTATACACTCACACATACCTCCCCCCACATCTTTCTCCATTCATCTATCCATGGATATTTAGATTGTTTCCATGTCTCGGCTATTGTAAGTGATGCTACAGTGAAAATGGGATGCATATGTCTTTTTAAGTTACTGTTTTGTTTCCTTCAGTTAAATACCCAGAAGTGGGCGGCGCCTGGGTGGCTCAGTCAGTTGAGCATCCGACTTCGGCTCAGGTCATGATCTCACAGTTTGTGGGTTCAAGCCCTGAGTCGGGCTCTGTGCTGACTGCTTGCTCAGCCTGGAGCCTGCTTCAGATTCTGTGTCTCCTCTCTCTGCCCCTCCCCCACTCACGCTTGGTCTCACTCTGTTTCTCAAAAATAAAATGTAAAAAAAATAAATAAATAAAAAAAAAATAAAAAAAAAATACCCAGAAGTGGAATTCCTGGATCATATGGTAGTTTCCATATTTAATTTTTTTGAGGAACCTCCATACTGTTTCCACATTGGTTGCACCAATTTACATTCTTACCAACAGTGTACAACGATTCCCCTTTCTCCACATTCTCGCCAACGCTTGTTATTTCTTGTCTTTTTGATACTGGCCATTCTGGCAGGTGTGAGGTGATAGCTCACTGTGATTTTGACTTGCATTCCCCTGATCATTGTAATGTTGAGTAACTTTTCATGTACCTGTTGATCATCTGTGTGTCTTATTTGGTAAATTGTCTATTTGGATCCTTTGCCCATTTATTTTTTTATTTTTAATGTTCTTTTTTAAAGTTTTTAAATTATTTTGAGAGAGAGAGAGAGAGAAGTTGGGGTGGGGAGAATCCCAAGCAGGGTCCGTGCTGTCAGCATGGGGCCCAACGTGGGGCTTGAACTTACGAACCGTGAGATCATGACCTGAGCTGAACTCAATAGTCAGACACTTAACCAACTGAGCCACCCAGGCGCCTTGGATCCTTTGCCATTTTTTTTAATAGTTTTTTTTTTTTTTAATATTTATTTATTTTTGAGAGGCAGAGACACAGACTGCAAGCGGGGGAGGGGGCAGAGAGAGGAGGAGACATAGAATCTGAAGCAGGCTCCAGGCTCTGAGCTGTCAGCACAGAGCCGGACGCGGAGCTTAATTCACAAATAGTGAGATCATGAACTGAGCTGAAGTTGGACGCGTAACCAGCTGAGCCACCCAGGCACCCTCCTTTGCCCATTTTTTAATTGGCTGGGGTTTTTTTGTTGTTGTTGGTTGTTTGTTTCGCTATTAAGTTGTATGCGTTCTTTATGTATTTTGGATATTAATATCCTATCAAATATATGACTTGTAAATATTTTCTCCCACCCAGTAGGTTGCCTTTTTGACTATTATTAGGAATAAGAAACACATAACAGCTCTTGAAGAGGCAAATTACACAAGGGGAAAAGAAAAATTGCACACACAAAACTTGAGGTGGGGTGGTAGTGAAAGGATTGTTTATTAAGAGATGAGAATGTTGGTAGGTGGATAGAGGACAAATTAGAAAAAAATCTGGAGATTCTAGATTGAACATACACTAGAAACGGATAATTGATAGGATAAGGTCCTGTGTTATAGTATCTGCTCTCTTTTGTGGGGAAAATCTACATAATATCAAAAGTATCCTATAGATGCTCTTCTGCCTGTGGAAATCATCTGAAAACATATTTGAAAGTGCTTCAGTGAACAGGGATCAACAGATGTTACTGTAAAAGGCCAGATAGTAAATATTTTAGGTTTTGCTGGTCACATATGGTGTCTATTTGCTTATGCTGCTGCTTCTCCCTCTCCTCCTCTTTTCTGCTCTTTAAAAATGTAAAATCATTCTTTGCTTGTGGGGCTCGCAAGAAGAGGCCATGGGCCAGATGCCTGCAGGCCATAGTTTGCTGACTCCAGCTTTGGAACATTTGCTGTTCTCCACCACCACCAACCACCCCCCCCCCCCCCCCCCCCCCGTAAGTGAAGAAAGAAATGTCTTTTTTGGAGAATAAGAAGTTGGACTAATTTAATACATTTGAATGTATGTGCCCCCTGACCCGTTTTTGACCATCGTCTCTCATACTCGTTATTGTAACTGCTAACTATTTGGGACCATAGAATATAGCATGGTTTCAACAACAGTTCGTAAGCCTGCCTTCTTTTCTGTCCTTTTTTCTCTCCCTTTTCCAACTGTGGTAGTTTAAAAACATATCTTCAAACTATTTGACACTTGTCATAAAAAAATAGTCTATATTCAACTATAGAGAACAAACAGATGGTTACCGGAGGGGAAGTGGGTAGGGGGATGGGTGAAATAGATGATGGGGATTTAGAGTGCCCTCATCTTGATGAGCACAGGGTGATGCACGGAAGTGTTGAATCACTATACTGTACAGCTGAAACTAATATAACACTATATGTTAACTATACTGCAATTAAAATAAAAAAGTATAGGGGCGCCTGGGTGGCTCAGTCAGTTAAGCATCCAACTTCGGCTCAGGTCATGATCTCATGGTCTATGAGTTTGAGCCCCACGTTGGGCTCTGTGCTGACAGCTCAGAACCTGGAGCCTGCTTCAGATTCTGTGTCTCCCTCTCTCTGACCCTCCCCCGTTCAGCTTTGTCTCTCTCTGTCTCAAAAATAAACGTTAAAAAAGATTTTTTTTTTTTAAAATAAAGTGTAAGTATACCACCATACTCTATATTTGGGTTAAAAAAAAAAAAAAAAAGTCTGGGTTCTATTCCCGTGAGCCCAGGTGGCTCTTGTGGCTGCCTCAACAAATAGGATGTGACAGAAATGACACTTTGTGATTTCTGAGATAGGATCATAAAAGATGTACAAATTCTGCCTTCCTTTCTCTCTCTCTCTCTCACATGACACATACATTTTGAAGTTATAAGCTGCCAAGTAAGAACAGCTATCTGAAAGCTTCCATGCTGCAGAGACCATGGGAGAGCACATGGAGATAGGGAGAGATGTCTGGGACCCCCAACTGTTCCTGCCCCCAGCTATACAAGTCTTTCGAGGTCAGGTGCCATGCACATGAATGAGCAAACTTTCAGATGTTTCCAGCACCAGCCACCATCGGGCTGCAAGCTCATGAGACACCCTAAGCAAGAACCATCTAGCTAAGCTCAGTCAAGCCCCAGAACCCTAAGAGATAATAAAATGTGTGTTGTTGTTCTAAGCCAGAATTTTGCAGTGATTTGTTACATAGCATTGGGTAACTAGAAATGATTTTGGGATCTGGAAATGGAGTATTACTGTAACACAATCTAAAACATATGGCAGTATCTTTGGAGCTGAGCTGCAGGCATAAGTTGGAAGGGTCTTGAAGAGATTAGCAGCAGAAGTTGATGGCTCTTGAGGTTGTCACTAGAACTTAAAGGAAAACAAAGGAAAAATTACTAAATCTGAAGGAAAAGACATTGTTAATAAAACTGTTGCCTGTGATAGTGTAGAAATAGAAGATATGCCTAATGAACTGATGGATTGGCTCAAAGAGTTTTCAGGCTGGAGGTTGAAAGTTTCACCTGGTTTCTTTTAGCTGTCTGTCTGCAAATACAGACTATCATGTGCCATAGAACAAATGACTGTTTTCATGCAAACATTTGAGGAAATACAAAGGAGGCTTGACTTGCTGGGTCAGAAAATAAAACCTGTTTCTTTCTGATGACCAGTCTCTTCCCACAGAATATACACAAAGTAAAAAAAGGCCTCATGGGAAAAAAGTCAAATTCATTGCCATGTCACAAAAACTTCCCAGGGTAAAGATGAGGCTAAGGATTTGACTGTCAAATCTTCTGTTAAGACCCTAGAAAGGTTTAAGTGGTGCCTTCTAAATACTTGCAAAAAGACAAAAGCTTAAGGATCCTTTCCATTAAACAGTCAGAATTTGAAAGAATATTAAGGACATGGATGTCCAGGAGCTTTACAAGGAGCCCAGGGTAGACAAGATTTGTTGATGTGGCTTTTGTCTAATGAAGCCAACTCCAATAAAATCGATAAGATTCATAGGAAACTTGCAAAGCTTTTAAGAAAATTATACTTGTAGAAATACTACCAGCCTGGACTAGGAAGAAAAATGGCTTCAAGATGAAAGAAGCTTTTAGACCCAGGAATTTTTACAGGCAGGAAGCAGGCTCATGAAACTACTAAACTTAAAATATGGTCTCTATTTCTTGGAATAGGAAGGATAACTCAGGGCAGAGCAAAGAACCCAGAGGATGATGCCAAGAGCTGAGGAGAATCATTGCAGGCAGCAGAAGAGAACCTTACTCAAGGGACTGGCAAAATGTGCCCATGTTGGATTTGCTATGGACCAAAGACCTCCACATGCCTTTCATTTTCTCCCTTGGTCATCCTGTGCCTGCTCCGCCATAGTTATTGAATGTGTGGAGCAGTTAATTGGTTTCTCTAGCTCACAGGTTTTCTGACAAAGAGGAAAAGTAGTAAAAGGTAATTTTCTCATTGGTTTTCTTTTTTCTTTTTCTTTTTGTAACTTAAACCACATAATAAAACAACAAGAATATTTTAGAATGTAGCTAGAATGGCTGTAAAGTAAGCACAAAAATTCTCCTTCTTCTAGAGTCTCACGTTAGTATATTCTAGGTACCTAATACAGGACTTATTTAGTATGTAATAATTTTTTTTGTAAATGTTAGTTTCCTTTATCATTCTTTTTGCCTGTCAAGGAAGTTACTTTATTCATGGTATCCAGCTCCCTTATGCTGACTTCTAGTTCACTAGGGCTTTCCACCCCTACAACTCCCCCACCAGCCCCTTCACCTCCCCATATGCTCTAAACAGTTTCTGGCCTTTTACTATAATCCAGACTCTGAACTTGCCTGTCTTAATTTTTCAAAAACTCAGAGTGACTAGTTAATATGATGAATGCTAAAATATTAACAAAAATTTTACTTATGTGATTTTAATTGCAACCTTCAATGTTTACCCTATGGAAGAAGCAGAAGATTTCAGATGCTTTTGTAGGCCCTCTGACTCTATTTTGGGTGAGGATCCTTAAGTTGATACTCAAGTCATGACATTGATGTTCCTTTCTAGTGGAGAGTTGTTTTTAGGGATGTAATACAGCATAGAAACTGTGCTAAAATCTGTCCTGGCTCCTTTTCATGTTATGGGCCATCTGTTAAGTTTTTTTTGTTGTTGTTGTTGTTTTTTTTTCAACGTTTTTGTTTATTTTTGGGACAGAGAGAGACAGAGCATGAACGGGGGAGGGGCAGAGAGAGAGGGAGACACAGAATCGGAAACAGGCTCCAGGCTCCGAGCCATCAGCCCAGAGCCTGACGCGGGGCTCGAACTCACGGACTGCGAGATCGTGACCTGGCTGAAGTCGGACGCTTAACCGACTGCGCCACCCAGGCGCCCCTGAAGTTTTTGAGTGTAGGTCCGATGTAGCTCTCATCTCCTTTCCCCCAGTATTTTGTACAGGATTCTAATTTAATTAAAATTAATGTCAGTAGCATTATTGTAGCATTATGTTGAAGAGGAAAATCTAAAGGAGGAGGAATTTTGAAGGAAGGAGGGATGGAAAAGAGGAACGCAGTTTTACCTGGGTTGTTTTGCCTTGGAAAATAATGTGCTTATGTAGTCTTGCGAGTCAGTGAATATACATATACACATTAAAGAATATACATTTCTTTATTTAACCAGTTTTATTGAGTATCACTATGGGGCTTCTTTGGAGATAAAATAAATCAGAGATCCTTACTCTGAAGGACTGGTTCCTGCAAGGATTTGGTGCTGCGCCCTGCATGGGGCCTGGGTGATGTGTGGATTTGCCATACCTTAGGGAAGGTTTCTGCCTAATGTTAGACCATGTCTCTTACTGCAGTCCATAGGCATTCTTAGATTTAAAGATAATACTGAGTTCTCAGGAAAGCTGAGTTCCATCAACAATAACCTCTTTCTGTAAATTATAAAAAAGAAATTATCTGACCTTAAGAATGAATTTATTACTGAGTGAGTTTAATTCACCAAAGGAATTTTCTCTAATATTTAGGCTATTGTTGGTTTTGGCTTTTAATTA
Source organism: Puma concolor (assembly GCF_028749965.1). Taxonomy (NCBI): domain Eukaryota; kingdom Metazoa; phylum Chordata; class Mammalia; order Carnivora; family Felidae; genus Puma; species Puma concolor. Next base: position 54,255,001 of record NC_141673.1, on the reverse strand, counting down.
ATTGTTTGGTCAAATATTAAATTTGAGTCCAAAGATCCATCTCCTCTGAGGATGTGGTCTAAATAAAGAGGACTTGGTAAATACTGGAAAATCAGATTTTCCAAGTTTTTTGGAGCAATTCTCTCTAGTCTTTCCATGGTAAACAGTGTGTGTGGCTTTTTCAGTGTTTCTACAAAATGGAGCTACTCCCTTCCTATGCACATAACACGTGCTCTCATTTTTGTCTTGTTTTCTTCTTTGCTCAGTTTTTTCATTTCTTCTTGTTTGCCTCATTTCTTCATTTCTTCTTGAGTAAGGTACAGCCATCTTTGGGGAGAAGTGGTGTGGCACCAGAAACCAGAGGGACACTCAGGATAGATACCCTGCTGACTCATCATGGGAATTTGGGCAAGTCACTAAGCAGGAAATTGGAGGAGTCAGTGCTGGTTAGGAAGTTAGTTCATGATGGAGGCATGGACAAAATCTGGTGACCTCATGGCCTTGGCAGTGGCATTTCTACATGTTTCTATTGCCACCACCTACCTTATAGGTATTAGATGATCCAGCAGTGAGTTATTCTGTGCAAGATGGAGCAAAGGCTTTGGGGTCAGGGAGCCTAGGGGTTATTTCCTGTCTCTGTTGTTTAATAGCTGTGTGACCTCAGGTGAATTTATTAATCTCATTTACCCTCAGTTTCCTTGTTTGTAATACCTGCCATGAAAGGTCCTTCTGAGGATCACAGATAATACACCTAAAGTGCTCAGCAAAGTCCTAACACAAGGAGGGTGTTCATAAATGGTCGCTATTCGAGGGAGTCTAAAAAGTCTCTTTCAAAAACTTAATACACCCATATAATCCCAATTTTAACCTCTTTCTGACACACACACACACACACACACACACACACACACACACACACACAGCATTTACCATTTTAAGCTCTTGAAACTGGATATCCACCCTACTATTTTAAAAGTGGGCTTTTGTCATCACAAAAGTGATCCTGTTGCCAGTTCAAAGGAACACTCATGAGGGGTGCCTGGGTGGCTCAGTCGGTTTAGTGTCCAACTCTTGGTTTCAGATCAGGTCATGATCTCACAATTTGTGAGTTCGAGCCCCTCATCAGGCTCTGTGCTGAAAGTGCAGAGCCTGCTTAGAATTTCTCTCGCCTCTCTCTCTCTCTCTGCTCCTCCCTGGCTTGCTCTCTCTCAAAAAATTAAAATCAACATTAAAAAAAATAAAAGTAAATAAATAAAATCTGCTTAAAAATAAAACAAAGGAACACTCATAGCTAAGAAAAAAATTAAAAGGCAGAGATGTATTATTTTCTTAAATTATTCTCTGGTAATTCCAACTCATTCTCTCCCATGCCTAATAATGATGTCAAAAACAACAGCCAATCCACATCCTTTCTTGTTGACTGAAGCCCGGCTGGTCTGGAGCCAAATCACCCGTTGGGCTTGCTAGCAACTGCACCAAGCAGCTGTATTACATTGCTTGGATAGATAAATAAGTGGTCAGGAGTCATTTTACACGACAGCCTTCTAGTTCTACAGAAACTAAAAAAGATGATCCATACAAATGGCCAGGTTCCCCAGGACCGTGTACCTGTATGTTGCCCCTACATTAGAGCACCTTGCAACCGCCTTCTGGGGCAAGGATGCAAGGATGCAGGGCCACCAGGAATTGTGTGACACTGGTATGAGGAAGCTGGGGCCGGTGCAGGGACCCCTGCAAGCAGTGTGCTGCCTGCTGAAGGATATAGCATTGCTCTTGTGAAAAGTGCCTTTTTAGTCAAAGCAATAAATCTTCCCTTGTTTAAATGACAGATGGTTAGGATTGTCACTTCTGTTTCCAGCAAAACCCGTAAGAGGGAAAACAAATAACGGGCATTCAGAGTTCTTGGTTTTCAAGAATACCACTTGGAAAAATTTGAAACCGTGTAGCTTTATAGGGTGTTTTGGTCGACACCAAATGCCCCACCCCAGTGATGTACCCATCCTAATCCCTGGAATCTGTGACTATGTTATGTTCCATGGTGAAAGGGAATTAAAATTGCAGATGGAGGCAAGGTTGCTAGTCAGACAGCTTTAAAACAGGTGATTATCTCCGATTGTCCAATGGTCCCAGGGCAATCACAGGGGAAGGAGGAGGCCAGAAAGTCAGGAGTCAGAAGCAAGGTTTTAGTGATGTGAGTGAGGACTTGACCCGCCTCCACTGGCTTTGAAGAAGAAAGGGGCCATGAGCCAAGGGAAGCGGTGGCCTTTAGGAGCTGGGAAAGGCAAAGGATATCATTCTGCCCTCGAACTTTCAGAAAGCCTTGCAGACACCTTGATTTTGGTCCAGTGAGACTCCCTTCAGACTTCTAACCTGCAGAACTGTGAGATCAGAATTTTGTGTTGTTTTAAGCGATTACACCCATGGTGATTTGGTACAGCAGCAATACAAAATTGACATAGCATTTCGCCCTGAACAACGAAAGATCTAAAATTGATGAGCCCAAATTTCATCTCTTCCCTTTTTCTAAGAGAGTGGGATGACAGAGCCAAAGCAAGGCAGAGGACCGTGACACCAAAGGGCCCAGCTGGCTGGCAGGGTCACGGCTGATCGAGACCTCTACAATCAGTTCCCTGGCTATTTCCCCCTCCCTGCCTTACACCATGGGGTTCTTCTCCACTGGCCCAGGCCTCATATCGCCTCCATTTGCTTTCACTCCTCTTTGCTTGCTCTCATCCCCTTTTTCATGATTTTTCTCTCCTGTTTCCCTAGCGGTCTCCTCTCCACTTCTCCTCTTCCACTCTGATAGGGTCTGGCAGTGGCCCAAGCTGGTAAGGGGAAAGTGGACATTCCTACATTTCCCTCCCTCTCCCCTCAAAGTCTGTAGTCCCTGGGGATAGAATCTTGAATGAAAGTGCAAAGAGTAAAAGGAGCAGATAGGAAAAGAGGCACCTGAAACCAGTAAGGATCCAAACAAATGGGAAGGACGACAGACAGATGCCACCTCGTTGTGTTGACTTAAGTGTCACCGTTTCTCTTACAAAGTCATTCCAGTTTACACCAGGGATGACAGCAGATACCATTCCTGTGCTCTTGTTCCCTAAATAGTTCACTGCACACTCCCAGCAGAGTTTAGGATGCAGAGCTAAGTGCTCTCAGCGTACCCAGCCCCATCACCGTTTGTGGCCTGTGCAGAATTTGATGGATGCTTCAAGCTAGTCAGATATTCACTGAGCGCCCACTGCGTCCTGGGCAGTGCACCAGGCACAGGCCGTGCCCGGGCTGTGGGGCCTGCTGTCTGGTGGGGGGTGGGCTGTCTGGGACTTGAAGCAGTTGCCATTTTCCCAGCGCAGCATCCAAGCAGTTTACCGCGGGTGCTGTCCTAAAGACACAAGCTTATCTAATTTAGACAAGAACAACACACTAGAAAATTTCCGCTAAAGGTTAGTCAGTGACTCTGTGTGCCTCCCAAGAACACGGTAAGTTCTTCCTTTGGAGTCAGGGGGCTGCCTCCAGGGCCCAAGGAAAGAACATTCCACCCCGCTGCCTGCGACGTGATGTCCCAAGTACGCTAAGTAATGCCTGTATCATCTCAACCATCTTTGGTAATTTGACAAGCTTTATCAGATGACTTCATATATCGGGTGGAACTGAATCTTTAACAGGGACGATGCTGCCACCCTAACACCCCACCACGCCCTAGGCAGACTCTGCCTCAGGACTGCATTTTCATACATCAGAGATGGAGGAGGAGATGGAAACTGTCTGCTTCTAGTTCCCTGAATTGCTACAGCCTCCAACTGCTCTCCTTGGCTTCTGTCTTTCCCTCCTGCAGTTTTGCCCAAAAGCTTCTTAGAGGGATCTTTTAAAAATAACACTGAGCCACCCCTTTCTGTCCCTCCTGCCTCTGTACCTGAGTTGGACACTTTCATAACACCCACATTTCGCCCTTTGTTTCAGTCATCATACCAACTGTCATTGCCTGTGCACCCAGTGCATCTCCCACTAATCTCTGATCCTCTGGCTGGCCTGTGCCTGTCTTAGGTTTGTATGTAGACCGCTCAGCCCTGAGGCCAGGAGCCAAACACTCCATGGGTCTTGAGGGAGAGCCACTCTGCTACCTGAGAACTGAGTGATCCCCCACTGTTCCAACAGTCAGGCCCAGACTCTTCATTTCAGTTTTCAGCTACTCTGATTTTCCTTATGTACAAGCTTTCAGATCTCCTGTTGGCCCTCATCTGGTTCTTGCATCTTCAATCTGTCAGTGGTTTCCTCTGCCTACCTATCTGTGGTAACTTGTCTTCCAGAGAGAGCCGCCATCATTGTCTTCTCTTCTGTGTACACATACCACTCCCCCACTGAGAGATGGGGCTCTGTTCCTTGAATCTAGGCTGGCCTCTGACTAATTTCACCAATAGAATATGGTAGAAGGGAAGGGCCAGTGCTGGACCTACTCTTTAAGAGGACTGGCAGTTCCCACTGCCTGTCTCTTGCAGCCCGGAACTGCTATCAGTAAGGCCAGGAAACTGCTGTGAGAGAGAAGCCACATGGAGTGGGGCCAACGCACCAGACACGTGGTCTGAAGAAGCATCTTAGACAACCAGCCCCATCAAGCCATGAAGGGAATCCAGTCTGAGTGTAACAAGAGGAGAGATCCCAAGCTGAGTATAGTCAGCCTACAGAGATAACTGCGGTTTTAAGCCACTAAGTTTTGGGGTGGTTTGTTATACAGCAATAAATATCCTAAATACTATCCTTCAAAGTGCCAAAGCCAAAGCTTTGCCTTGGTGGTTGCTAGTCTAGGTGCCCTTGATCTCTAACTTCTTTAATTCTCATTGATGCCACATATTTTGTTATCCAACTATATATATTATTATTTTCTTCATGACCAAACTCTCTGGTCTTTAAGGTGCTGAACAGCGGAAATGTCTTTTGTAATCCCTTCAAGTCCTAGTACTGAACACAAATGTAAGCAGTAAGCTGTTGAATTGAATTCTTGGTCATTGCATTCTTGGTCATTTTAGCTCTCTGCCAACTGTTTACATTTTTTTAATGTTTATTTTTGAGAGGGAGAGGGGGTTTGAGCAGGGGAGGGGTAGAGAGGGAGACAAAGAATCCGAAGCAGGCTCCAGGCTCTGAGCTGTCAGCATGGAGCCCAGTGCAGGGCTCAAACCCACAAATCACAAGATCATGACCTGAGCTGAAGTCGGACGCTCAACTGACAGAGCCACCCAGGCGCCCCATCTGCCAACTATTTTAGCTTTGACTCTCCTTCACGGGCTCTTTCGGGGCATTCTTTCAAGGCATAGTTATGAGACGTGTGTGTGGCAGCAGGCAGCCCTCAGGGCCCTTCTGCCGGGAGATTGTGTGTTACAGTGCAGTGGTTCTCAAAGTGTGGCTCCACATGAGCAGATTCAGCATCATCTGGGGGCCTGTTAGGAATTCAGATTCTTGAGCCTACCCCAGACCTCTCAGATTAGAAGTTCTGTGCGGGTCGGGAAACCCAGCCTTCGGTGTTTTAACAAGCCTTCCGGGTAATTCTGACATATGCTAAAGTATGAGCATCACGGTTGTAGCAGAAAGAGGCTTGTGTTAAGGTCAGAAGGCCTAGGATTCTTTCATGAACCAGCATTTGTTAAATACGCACCTGCTTGTGCCAGGTTCTGTGCTGGGGGCAGGGGACCCTAAGATGGCGGTAGGTTTGTCTCTGCGCTTGTGGGCCGAGGGCGGGTGGCGGCAGCATGTGTGCACGAATAAACGAGACACGCCCCACGTTATCTCTGCTCACTAAATGAGAGAGTCCCAGTGTTTTGCCCTCACTTTTCTACCTGTGGATCAGATGCCATTATCATGAAACTTCACTTAGGAATGAAGGTTCACTAAGGTTGAGGAACCCTTTTATTAGAATGGGTTTGTATTAAAGATCGGTTAGTAGGGGGCGCCTGGGTGGCTCAGTTGGTTAGGCGTCCGACTTTTAATTTTAGCTCAGGTCACGATCTTGTGGTTCCTGAGTTCAAGCCCCGCATCAGACTCTGCACTGACAGTGTGGAGCCTGCTTGGGATTCTCTCTGTCCCTCCCTCACTTGTGCTTGATCTCTCTCTCAAAAATAAACATTAAATAAAAAACCACAAAAAAATCAGTAGCCCACTGAACAGTTTATACACAAGCTCAGCGTACAATAGAAAATTAAGAGTGAAAATCAGAGTCATTCGTAGCCCTACCAACTTACAGATCATAGATGACAGCTAATACCATTTCGGTGTATTTTCCTCCAAACTCTTCAACGTCTGCATCTCCTCTCCCCTTAGATATTCTCTTAGTGGCATGTGGTGACCACTGTAAGTCACTTGTTTCCTGGAACTTCAGTGTCTGTCGGGGCGATGGAGGCAGCAGGTCATGGTGTTTGTGGGCAGTGAGCGTGGCTGGCTGAGGCGTGGGTGCAGTGGTAGCAGAGACAGTTCCTAGCTCCTATTCCCCCTTGGGCCCGTCTTCCCCTTGCAGTTACTCCCTCTTTTCTGGTCAACCGCACAGACTCTTTCCTGCTTCTTCTGCGTGTCCTGTTTTTCCTCTTTTTACTTAAGCTTTGTTTCCCACCAGTGGTCAGCCCGACCTTCCACGCCCCTCTCCCCTCGACCAGTTCCTCTTAGTCCTTCAGGACCCAGTGCAGTGATCGGCATACGGGGGCAGTGTTCCCCGATCCTTGCAGACTCCTAATCCCTCTCTCCTCTGGTTTTCCGCTGCTCTCCTTCATGCCTGCATTTCGGTACTTGTCTCGTGTGAGTGTTACACAGGTAGGTGTCTGATGCCCTTGCCCTAGGACAGAGGCTTCTTATTCATCTCTCCGTCCCCTAAGATACATGAAAGCGTTTCTGTAACGTCTGCAAAATGAATAAATAAAACCCGCAGGCCTGTCAGAGTCCTCCAGAAGTGCTCTTCACGAGCACGGGACCCACTGGTGAGCCCCTGGGCTAGACAGGCTTCTGACCTTGATACACCGGCACTGTGCTTCCTTCAGGGAAGCCTCTCTGTGGTTTGGATTTGAGCTTTTTGAGAGATTTTTTTAACAATCCAGCCACAATGGAAGGAAGCACTTTCACGTAAGATGGGAAATGGGCAGAATAGGAGAATAGAGGTCTTGGAAATGCTGTCTGTGATGGCCTAGAATCTTGTAGCAGATTCAGACTCCCCAGACTAAGGGAATGTGTATTCTCTAAGATGAGATCAGTACTGTTACATCTTTATAGAAAAAACCAGAGCTGCCACGAGACACAGACAGTGAGGCTGACTCGAGACAAAAGAGGCATTTTTCTGTTTTCTTTAACAGAGGGTAGCAATCAGTTCTGTAGTCATCACTCTGATCCCTGACAACGAATGGGTCAGAGGGAGGAAGAGAGAGATTGGGGGGCTGAAGAAAGATGGAAGAGCGAGCAGTATCTACGGAGCGGCCTGGGAGGGAACTTCCCAGAGAGCAAATGAACGCAGACAGCTGATTTTGTTGTGATGACAGAGGAGGGTCCATGCGGTGTCCTGAGAGCAGCCTCGCGGGAAAGGCGGAGAGGCAGAGCCAGACCGTTGTGGTTGTGCAGACATAGGGGATGCTGTTGCTGGCGGCCACCCGGCTGGCCTGGGAGAACACCACCGGGGTTCAGTTGGAGAGCTAGGAAGATGGCTCTTAGTACTTGTGTGTCACATGTCATATTATTGGGGTAGCACTATTTGTAGCTAAAAACAACTCTACTAGGATTTCAGAGTTGAGTTCTCTGTGACTTTGGCCCACTCTGCCATCATTAGGGCTAGACGTGCTCACAGAGACACAGCTTTCTATTATGTTCTTGAGAAAATCAGAGGAGACACCTGTTAATCTGTATCAGGGAGTGAAATTTCTGGCAGCTCGCAAGCTCACAAAAGACGCAGGTTGAACTCGTTTAGGGTCCTCACTGGCACTAAATAGTGTTGTTCTTTGCCTTGTCTCCTGTATGCGCTGGGATCCACCCATGGCCAGCATGACCTGCACCCTCTCTCCTGGACCCCCTCATCCTTCATGACCCAGGGCAATGGTCAACGTGTGTGGCCAAGCTTCCCTTGTAGAGTCTCCACAGTGCTCCCGTCATACCCTGCTTATGGTTATTTCATGTGAACATTTCATATGTAGGGAGCTGGATCCAGGACCCTTGTGTCACATGCACGTGACATGGCTTTTGGCCTAAGCATGTCCTTGCTCCTGACCGCCAAATCATTTCTTCCTGTTCTGGGAGGTAACCCTTACTTTCCGCTGCATTTTGCTCTTGTAATAGCACTAAACGGGCCACCTTTGTTTCTACTCAAGCAGCATTTGATGAGACTAGGCAGCGATGACAGGAGGCCCTCATTCCCCCACTGAGCCAATTCTACCCTGCAGGATTGCACGTGCCCACCTTCATAGGTGGCGGGACAATTACTGGTCGCCTTCTAGACCTGCTTCAAAGCTTCCTGGAACCTGGCAGTGAATGAAATGCACAACCTTCCAACTCAATGACATTTAAGGCAACCACTCATCGGTTCAGGCAGCAAAATAAATTGGTACTCAGATGCTCCCAGTCTATTTTTCTGGTTAGAGCTATAAATAAAAGAAATGATTGCACCACTGCCGGTGTGACACCAACCTGCCCCCTCCCCAAGCAATCACATTTTCTTGCTAGCTCTCTGGCTTTGTTCTGGGCCCCCTGAGGAACACAGTGTTAAGGATTGTATTTCGAGGTTGCCTGGTGGTGTATCTACATTCGAGTCTCACACAAATAAATATAATGAATGAATGTGGATACATTTCAATTGCATATCCACCCGTACTGAATTTGTAATTCATTCATAGGAAAATATTTTCCATTAAATATTCTAACTCTTCCAATATTCTTACTTAGTCCCTTTTGTTCATGGGACTAAGTTGCATCACTCAGTGGTGACATTTAAATGACAGTTTCTACAGTCACACTGAGTGATGACCTTGTGAAGTGTGGTGCACTGTGTGCTTATCCAGTAATTTATATATCTCATAAATACTAGTTGTGATGTCTGAAGAGAACTCAAATGGCAAGAAGTATTTTCCCCCACACAAATGCAACATCTTTGGAAGCATGTTCTGATACTTATTTGCCCCATGATTCCCCAAATTCCTTCCCTTCAAGGCCATAAACATTCTAAACATTGCATTCCCCACCCCAATACCCCAGTACTTGAACGTTAAAAATAAAAGCAAAACAGGGTTCCCACTCTCCTTCCCACCCCCCAAGACACTGATGTCTGTGCAAACACAAAAGGCAGGGGGAGGAATCAATCAAATCAAATGATCTTCCCCTCTTTCAAACGAAATCTGCTTTAATCAGTATGCTAGCACATTCTGTCAAACTCCCCTGACCTTTGAAACAATACATTATTCCTTCAATTTCAGCCAAAGCTAAGCCTTGGCCAGCCCCAAACCGGCTCTACATAGGGGCTGTTGCCAAGCTGACTTCCCTGGCTCAGTCGAGAGGCTGCTCCCCGGCTCTGCTCGAAATTAATAAGGCCAATCAGAAATGCACAAAACCTGCATGACCAATCATTCTCCAGGCGTTTGCCATCTCCTCTGCGGTCAGATAAATCACGTTGAAGCTATTACACCAATGACCATAAATTAGGGGGCCTGGCGGTGCGTCCCTCCCGAGGACACAGCAGGCTGAGACTGGGGAGAGCTAGTGCAGGTTCCCGCAGCGGGGGAGGGAGGTGGGAGCGCCGGTCCGAGAACCCCCCACTCCCCCAACCGGAGCTGGACGTACGCCCCCAGCTGCTGACGCGGGCTGCTCAGGGCTGGCCTCGATCCCCCAGGTGCGGGGACTCCATCTGCGCCGCTCCGCCAGGCTATTTACAGCCGAGGTTAGGCCGGTGATTGCTGGCATGGAAAACTCATTTCTCAGCCTGGCTTTTATTTACACTCTTATTAAGGAGCCCTTCACTCACGGCGGAATGGCAGCGAGTGGCCGCGGCGCGCGCTTGGCCCCGGGCCAGGCAGCCGGAGGGGCTGCGGGTGAGCGACGGCCGCCCCAGAGAGCGCGGTGCGCGCGGGGACAAAGGCGCCCTGGAAGCCGGGCGCCGCGGCGGGCAAGAGCCTGGGCGTTAAGACCACCCTGCAAGAGTTCGAGCTCTTTGTGTCCAGATCGCCCCTCGCAGTCTCCGCCCCCTTGCTCGCCGAGCTCCTGGTAAACGTTAAACAAGAGAAAGCAAAAGAGATGTGCTTTGACCTCCATCCAAAACCCTAGGTAAAGATTCTGTCCTCCTGCAGCCCCTCTCCACCCGCCGAAGCCTCCCCTGCCGGGTGTAGTTCCCTCCCCCCTGCATCCAGCGGGGATGGACTCAGCAGTAACGACTCCGGAGGGGGAAACTTCCCGGCTGTTCTTTCCTTTCCGTTGGCAGCACGTAAAACCCGAGCAGGCCTGCGTGTGTGTGCCTGTGAGCCTGAATGTCCTGAAAACCCTCCAGCAGCCCCTGCACGTCTGGGGCTCCTCAGCATGCATATTCATGCTCAGAGCAGTAAAACCCAGGTCAGCTGCTTGGAGACTGTGATCCTGAAAGCTGACCAAGCTGGAGAATTCAATAAAATGAAGACTGAGCAGTCGGAGTCCCGTGCAAAGAGGACTTGGGGGCATTCAAGCAACTTTTTGTCCCCCCCCCCCCCAAAAGGGACAAAGGAAAGAGGAAGAAGTTTCCTGGGGGACGGTTTCCACAGCCCTTCCCTTTGCTGTGGACATCGTGATTTCTTTCTTGAATCCCGCCCACTCTCTTTCCTAATGTCCTCAACCCCTGTCATCTTAATGCTTTTTTCTGCACAGGGTCCCTCTTGGTTGAACACGTTCTTCCTTCCTCTATCCTCTCATCTGATGACACCACTCTTCCCCCTTCCTTTTCTTCCCAGAAAATAGTGGGTTCCTCTTCTGTCCTCCTGATCCTCATTTCCATCACTCCCTTCAGAAATGCCCCTTTCCTCTTTCCTGGTAGCTCAGGACACGGTCATTTTTTTGGTCTAGGGTGGTGCTGGGGAGAGTGAAGACACCAGAGCAATAATGTACTGCTCTCTAGGACTGCTGTGCAACGGGCAGCAATATTATGGCGCTGCACTGAGTCTCTGAAAATTTATTTGTTGAAGACCTAACTTGTAGTGCCTCAGAATGTGACTGTTTGGAAATAGGCCCTTTAAACAGGTAAAGGAGGTAAAATGAGGTCATATGGGTGGGGCCTAATCCAATATGACAGGTGTCCTTCCAAGAAATTTGGACACACAGGGTAGACACCAGGGATGCGTGAACACAGACAAAAGACTACGTGAGCACATAGCGAGAAGGCCAAGCCAGGCAAACAAAGCAGAAAGGCCTCGGGAGAAACCAAACCTGCCAACACCTCGATCTTGGACTTCTGGCCTCCAGAACTTTAGGAAGTAAAATTCTGTTGTTTAAACCCCCCAGGGCGTGGTGCTTTCTCATGGTGGCCCTAGCAAACTAACACAGGTACTAAGGAAGCCTGCCTGGAACACTCCTCTGGCCCTCCCTCCACCTCCATGATTTGGAAACTCTCCCTCAGGATGGCTTTACCCTGGTACAACTTTCCTTTTTGTTATGTTCCAGGTGATCTTGTTTAAGATAAGAACCTACCAACCAGTGAAATTTCTCTGCTGGAAGAGCTTGATTTTTATGCCTTCTAATCTGCATTTTTGTTCTGTGTAGGGTTTCCAGATAAAATACAGGATACCCATCGAAATTTGACTTTAAGATGAACAGCAAATAATTTAACTATGTCCCAAATACTGCATGGGACATACTGTTCTTAAATTTTTTTTAAATAATTAATGTTTATTATTTTGGAGAGACAGAGACACAGCGTGAGAGAGGGAGGGGGAGAGAGGGAGACACAGAATCCGAAGCAACTTCCAGGCTCTGAGCTGTCAACACAGAGCTTGACTTGGCTTGAACTTCCGCACTGGGAGATCATGACCTGAGCCGAAGCCGGACGCCTAACTGACTGAGCCACCCAGGCGCCCCTGTTTTTTAAAAATTCTTTATTTGAAATTCAGATTTAACTAGGTAGCCTGTAGTTTTTATTTGCTAAATCGGCACTAGTTCAGGGGTGTGTATCTTTAATATCTTTACACTGTGGTTCTCACAGTCTCCTGAAGAACATTTTGAAAATACTGATGGCTGGGTTCCTCCCTGGGGGATTCTGATTTAATTAGTCTGAGGTGGGGCCTTGTCAAAGGGACTTTTTTTTTTTTTTAAGCTCCCAGGTGATTTTAATGTGCAGCGAGGGCATAGACTCCCTGCAGGAGATAGGTATTAGCTAATTAAATGCTCAGGGTGACTGCATTGTTGGACTTAGGCTCCCTTAAGCTTGAATTCTTTGGGTTTTATTCTGTGAAAAAATGTCATCTTATCACTGTTCTTATGGCTGAGCCCAGAGGCAAAGGTCAAGCAGATCACCGAAAAATGCCCTGTTGGTATGTGAAATGGTCTTTTTACTTCAGGTCAACTGAGCCCATAAAGAAAGATGTCGAGAGCTGTAATATTGACACCACTGTAGCAAATGACTCTCCATCTCAACACTTCAGGTTTTGTAATAAATAGTGCAGCTGGGCCCCCTGGTAAAAGATTTACCTTTTACCATTACTTTTATTACAGGTCAGTGCTCAAGAACGCAGGATCTGTTTTTAAGTACACTTCTAGTTCAGGAGGAGTTTGGACATAATTTTGTTCTGTGCTTCCAGACCCTGGGTTTCTGTTCTTCAGCTGTTAATTGGCATGTATGGAGAAATTCATAGAAAGTTTAGGTATTGTGGCTACTACCTCTGGGGTAGCACACTTTTTCTTGTGCTTGGGGACAGGCCTTCTAGTTGAGCCTGGTACTCACTTTCATGCTGAAAATAACCGTTGCCGACAGAAACCTTTCCACTGAGTGCTTAGGAGATGGTGGCACAGAGCTCCAGCTGCGAAAGAGTCAGAACCAGAGTGAGAGGGAAATAAAATGCCTGCGACAACACATTTCATAGAAAATGACATGGGTGGGTCAGCAGATGATATTGCTTGATGGCTCTGTGCAAAGTTCAGGAATGGAGATTTGAAGTGAAAGAGCTTTGTGGGCCACCTGGGTGGCTCAGTCAGCTAAACATAGGACCCTTGGTTTTAGTTCAGGTCATGATCTCATAGTTTGTGAGCTCAAGCCCCATGTTGGGGCTTGGTATTCCTTCTGACCTTCTCCCACCTGTCACATGCTAGCACTCTCTCTCTCAAAATAAACATTTAAAAAAGAGCTGTGTTAAAAATGTCATCTAAGTAATCACAGACATGATGGAGGTTTTGCAACTACTGTTTACCTAATGAGAAGTTCTAGAAGCTGTTACAGTGAGAGGTAGCTGAGTGCAGAATATAAGTTTTGGATTTGAAATTCTGCTTCAGTGCTTCTTGCTTCTCGTATCCCTGGGCAACAACTTAACCTACCTGAACTTTTATTTCTTCATCTGCAGAAATGCTTCTGGAATAGTAGGATAAGGACTTTTGCCATACCATTCTCCCATACAATCAAAGAGAACACTGGTCAAAATTGTGAAAGTCAGCTTTTTCAAAACACTGGAAATTAACCAAAGGATTGCAACAATTCAAGGAGTGTTTATTCAAGAAAATCAGCTGAATCTCAGTAAGAACAGGCTCTCAGTAAGAACAGGGAGCTTTGTGGCATTTTAACTTAACCACTTTCCTTACCCTCACTCCAGATATGTCATAGCCTTGAGCAACAATAGCCTCACAACCAGAGTAGCTCTTTTTTTTTTTAATTTTTAATGTTTATTTATTTTTGAGAGAGAAATGCACAGAGTGTGAGCAGGGGAGGGGCAGAGAGAGAGGGAGACACAGAATCCGAAACAGGGTCCAGGCTCTGAGCTCTCAGCACAAAGCCTGATGCAGGGCTTGAACTCACGAACCACAAGATCATGACCTGAGCTGAAGTCAGACGCTTACCTGACTGAGCCACCCAGGTGCCCCCCAGAGTAGCTCTTAAACCCAAAAAACTAACAGCCAATGAAGGGGGAAGAATGGGTTCATAGCTCCCCCAGAAGCCACAGCCCCAGAGAATTGACACAACTTGACTGTCTTGAACCCTGGAAGCAGTTCCCTGGAAAGACCCCATTCCTAGGGCTTGTCTTAACTTGACCAGTTCTGTGTGAACAGTCCTATTCCCGATGCATTAGTCAAAAACAATTAGCAACAACTGTTTAACATCACAGCTGTCTAAGGAATTCATAGCACTTGAGGCTAACAAGAGACTGATCCAAAGTTTTAACTGAAAAAGCTAAAACTGGTCAATGAGGTGTCCACAGAGGGCACTGAAAGGCTCTAGCATATTCCTAGAGATCCCTGAGTCCTTGCACATCTGCAGGTCAGTGCACATACCCAGGAGATCTGACTAGGGCTACTCTCTATCTCTGGCTGACTTTAAGGCTCTTTAAAATAAGAAGTAAAGGCTAAGTTAGGGTCGTCAGCTACCTTCCAAAGCACTGAATGTACTCCGACTTTGATGAATAACATTAACCCACATATCCAAGGAGTTCAGTGAACTCCAAGTAGGATAAACCCAAAGAGATCACACATAGACACAACATAATCAACTTCTTGAAAGCAGTAAGAGAGAGGTAACTGACTCATCACAAAGGATGCTTAGTAAGTTTAATGTCCCAACAGAAACCATGCAGGCCAAAAGGTGGTGGAATCAGAACATATTCAAAGTGCCAAAAGAAAAGAAAACGAAACAAAAACCCCTATTAGCCAGGAACTTAAGAGCCAGCAAAACTATTCTTCAGAAAAGAAAAAGACATCCCCCAATAAACAACTGAGAGAATATGTCACAAACAGACCTGTTTTGCATGAAACACGGAAGGGAATCCTTTACTGAAATAAAAGGATACTAGATAGTAACTTGAATTCACATGAGAACACCAGTAAAAAAAAAAAAAAAAAAAAATGAGAATTATAAAAGAGTAGAAACTTGTATTTAAACCTCTTCTGTATTTTTTAAAAGCTGCATAAAATAATTATTAAACGTTTGATAGGTTTACATTGAATACAGATCTGTATGACAGAGTACAAAAAAGAGAAAAGGAATGTAAGTATATATTGGAAAAATGTTTTTGTTTACTAATGCAATTAATCTGGTATTAATCTAACTTAGATTGTTTTAAGATGCTAATTGTAACCTTTAGGAAAACCACTAAGAAAGTAACTTTAAAAAATATAGTAGTGACACAAGAAAATATGTGGAAAGATAACAAATACTTGCAGACTAAAGACCATCCTACTAAAGAATGAATGGGCAGGGGCACCTGGCTCAGTTAGTTAAGCATCTGACTTTGGCTCAGGTCATGATCTCACGGTTTGTGAGTTCTAGTCCTGCATCAAGCTCTGTGCTGACAGCTCAGAGCCTGGAGCCTGCTTCAGATTCTATGTCTCCCTTTCTCTTTGCCCCTCCCCTGCTCATGCTCTGTGTCTCTCTGTCTCAAAAATAAATAAATGTTAAAAAAAAAATTAAAGAATGAATGGGCTAACCAAGAAGTTAAAGAGGAAATTAAAAAGTACATGGAAGCCAATGAAAATGATAACACCACAGAACAAAACCTCTGGGGACGCAGCAAAGGTGGTCATAAGATGGAGGTATATAGCAATCCAGGCCTTCCTAAAGAAGGGAGAAAGGTCACAGATACACAATCTAACCTTACACCTTAAAGAGCTAGAAAAAGAACAGCAAATAAAACCCCAAATCTGCAGAAGACAGGAAATAATAAAGATTAGAGCAGAAATCAATGCTATCGAAACAAACAAACAAAAAACAGAACAGATCAATGAAACCAGGTGCTGGTTCTTGGAAAGAATTAACAAAATTGATAAACCACTTGCCAGTTTGATCAAAAAGAAAAAGGAAAGGACCCAGATAAATAAAATCACGAATGAAAGAGGAGAGATCACAACCAACACAGCCGAAATACAAACAATAATAAGAGAATATTATGAGCAATTATATGCCAATAAAATGGGCAATCTGTTAGAAATGGACAAATTCCTAGAAACATATACACTACCAAAACTGAAACAGGAAGAAATAGAAAATCTGAACTGACCCATAACCGTTAAGGAAATTGAATTAGTAATCAAAAATTAGAGTCCAGGGCTGGATGGCTTTCCAGGGGAATTCTACCAAACACTTAAAGAACAGTTAACACCTATTCTCTTGAAGGTGTTCCAAAAAATAGAAATGTAAGGAAAACTTCCTAACTCTTTCTATGAAGCCAGAATTACCTTGATTCCAAAACCAAAGACCCCACTACAAAGGAGAACTATAGGCCAATTTCCCTGATGAACATGGATGCAAAAATCCTCAACAAGATACTAGCAAACTAGATCCAACAATACATTAAAAAAATTATTCACCACTACCAGGTGGGATTTATACCTGGGATGCAGGACTGGTTCAATATCCACAAAACAATCAATGTGATACATCACATCAACAAAAGAAAGGACAAGAACCACATGATGCTCTCAACAGATACAGAGAAAGCATTTGACAAAATACAGCATCCTTTCTTGGTAAAAACCCTCAAGAAAGTAGGGACAGAAGGATCATACCTCAAGATCATAAAAGCCATAAATGAAACACCCACCACTAATATCATCCTCAATGGGGAAAAACTGAGAGCTTTCCCCCTAAGGTCAGGAAAAAGACAGGGATGTCCACTCTCACCACTGTTGTTCAACATAGTATTGGAAGTCTTAACCTCTGCAATCAGACAACACAAAGAAATAAAAGGCATCCAAATCGGCCAGGAGGAGGTCAAACTTTCACTCTTCGCAGATGACATGATACTCTATAAGGAAAACCCAGAAGATTCCACCAAAAAACTGCTAGAACTGATCCATGAATTCAGCAAAGTCACAGGATATAAAATCAATGCACAGAAATCGGTTGTGTTCCTATACACCAATAATGAAGCAACAGAAAGAGAAATCAAGGAATCAATCCCATTTACAACTGCACCAAAACCATAAAATACCTAGGAATAAATCTAACCAAAGAGGTGAAAAATCGATACACTGAAAACTACAGAAAACTTATGAAAAAAATTGAAGACATAAAAAGCTGAAAAAAATATTCCATGCTCCTGGATAGGAAGAACAAATATTGTTAAAATGTTAATACTACCCAAAGCAATCTACATATTCAATGCAATACCTATCAAAATAACACCAGCATTCTTCACAAACAATCCTAAAATTTGTATGGAACCAGAAAAGACCCTGAATAGCCAAAGCAATCTTGGAAAAGCAAAACCGAAGCTGGAGGCATCACAATCCCGAACTTTAAGATGTATTACAAAGCCGTAATCATCAAGACAGTATGGTACTGGCCCAAAAACAGACACTCAGATCAATGGAACAGAACAGAGAACCCAGAAATGGACCCAGAAACGTATGGCCAAGTGATCTTTGACAAAGCAGGAAAGAACATCCAATGGAATAAAGACAGTCTCTTGAGCAACATGGTGCTGGGAAAACTGGACAGCGACATGCAGAAAAATGAACCTGGACCACTTTCTTATACCACACACAAAAATAAACTCAAAATGGGTGAAAGACCTAAACGTTAAGACAGGAGGCCATCAAAATCCCAGAAGAGAAAGCAGGAAAATACCTCTTTGACCTTGGCCGCAGCAACTTCTTACTCAACACATTTCCAGAGGCAAGGGAAACAAAACCAAAAAGGAACTACTGGGACCTCATCAAAATAAAAAGCTTCTGTACAGCGAAGGAAACAGCAAAACTAAAAGGCAACTGACGGAATGGGAGAAGAGATTTGCAAACGGCATATCAGATAAAGGGTTAGTATCCAAAATCTGTAGAGAACTCATCAAAGTAAACACCCAAGAAACAAATAATCCAGTGAAGAAATGGGCAAAAGACATGAATAGACATTTCTCCAAAGAAGACACCCAGATGGCCAAGCGACACATGAAAAAATGCCCAACATCACTCATCATCAGGGAAATACAAATCAAAACCACAATGAGATACCACCTCACACCTGTCAAAATGGCTAACGTGAACAACTCAGGCAACAACAGATGTTGGCGAGGATGCAGAGAAAGAGGATCTCTTTTGCACTGCTGGTGGGAATGCAAACTGGTGCAGTCACTCTGGAAAAAAGTATGGAGGTTCCTCAAAAAATTAAAAATAGAACTACCCAAACAACCCAGCAATTGCACTACTAGGTATTTATCCAAAGGATACAGGTATGCTGTTTTGAAGGGACACCTGCACCCCAATGTTTATAGCAGCACTATCGACAATAGCCAAAGTATAGAAATAACCCAAATGTCCATCGATAGATGAATGGGTAAAGAAGATGTGGTGTGTGTGTGTATGTGTATATATACACATACACACACACACACACACACACACACACATATACTCAATCAAAAAGAATGAAATCTTGCCATTTGCAACTATGTGGATGGAACTGAGGGTATTATGCTAAGTGAACTTAGAGAAAGACAAATATCATATGACTTCACCCATATGAGGACTTTAAGATACAAAGCAGATGAACATAAGGGAAGGGAAACAAAAATAATATAAAAACAGGGAAGGGGATGAAAACATAATAGACTCTTAAATATAGAGAACAGGGGGTTGTGGGAGGGGTGATGGGCTAAATGGGTAGGAGGCTACTCCTGAAATCATTGTTGCACCATGTGCTAATTTGGGTGTGAATTATAAAAAAATATAGAAAAATAGTAGAGGTACAACAAAGGAACTAAAATGGTGTACTTGAATTTGTTTAATGCAAAAGAAGGCAATAATGAATGAACAGAGGAACAAAAAAGACGTAAGACACATAGAAAACAAATAATAAAATGGTAGACATAAATCCTACCTTCTCAACAATTACATTAAATGTATATGGATTAAACATTCTAATCAGGGGAGCCTGGGTATCTCAGTTGACTGGGCATCTGACTCTTGATTTCAGCTCAGGTCATGACTTTTTGGCTAGTGGGTTCTAGCCCCACGTGGAGCTCTGCACTGACAGTCTGGAGCCTGCTTGGGATTCTCTCTCCCCTTCTGACTTTCCCTGGCTCATGCTCTCTTCTTCTCAAAATAAACTTAAAAGATAAATAAACATTCCAATCAAAAGGCAGAGAGTGCCAGAATGAATTTATAAACCTGCTGTAATTATATTTTCTCTATAACAGACACTCTTTAGATTCAGAGATACAAATAGGCTCACAATAAAAGGATGGAAAAAGATGTCCTGTGCAAGAAGTAACCAGATAAGAGAACAGCTATACAAATATCCAACAAAGTAGACTATAAGATGAAATCATTACCAGAGATAAGGGAGGACATTTCATAATGATAAAAGGGTCAATCCAACAGGAAAATATTACACACACACACACACACACACACACACACACACACACACACACACACACATATATCTAACAAGAGTCCCAGAATACACAAAGCAACCATAAAATCAAAGAGGGAAGCAATTTAACAATCATAGCTGGAGACTTTTACACCCCACTTTTAATAATGGATAGAACTAGGCAGAAGATCAACAATGAAATAGAAAAGGTGAACAATAGATAAACTAACTATATCTAATAGACAACTAAAGAACACACCCAACAGCAGCCAAATATAAATATACACTCTTCTTGTGTGCATGTGGAACATTCTCCAGGAAAGACTACAGGCATCCCCTGCTTTTCAAAAGCTTGCTTTAAGACACTTTGCTTTTATGAAAGACCACCATTAGACCTCCATTACTAAAGACCTCCTGTTTTTGCTAACTGAATGAAATCCAAAGAGGATTTTCACGTTTACAAAGAAAAGGTAAAAATAGTGTTCAGCATTGGTTTTGTAGCAAGCCATTATAATAAATGCACACCCTGAACAACAGGAGTGGCACCACCAAACTCTTTCCCCAGGAACTACACTCAGCATTTCAGCATCAAGCTGCCAAAGCTTTGAACTGTGTCTGTGAGCATCTGCTCTTCAGCTTGATTTATTTTGTGCATCCATTAGCAAGATGTGTTATAAAATACGAAAAAGCCCAAAAGAGGTCTGGGAATGCTCAAAAATCTTTCTATATAAATTAATGATAATTGCTTCTTCACTTTATGCCATTTCAGCTCACAAAAGGTTTCATAGGAACACTCCCCTGTTGGGTGGGGAGAAACCTGTTTATGTTAGGTCATAAAACAAATCTCAGTAAATTTTAAAGGACTGAAATTGAACAGAGTACATTCTGTGATCACAGAAGATCGTTTGTAAAATGTGATAATATTTACCTGAGAAGGGGATAAAGGAAATCAGCTCTCAAGTACCTGGCACAGGGCCTAATAAATATTAAGAATATAAGACACAAACGGTGTTGTATTTTATCTCATGCTAGAGCGTGGTAAATGATAGGGTAACTTACTCCTTAAAAATTAAAAAAAAATATTTCACAGCTTTAAATTGGTGGTGGATTATATAACTGATGGTGTCTCAGTGTTGAAGAAATACAGTGTCACAACCCTGACGCTTCAACCACCACTATGGCTAGAAATTGAATATAAAACTATCTTAGCAGTAAACAACTGGCAAATTTCTAAATTATCCTGTTTGTAACTAAATAAGATAAAGGATTATTGATCTTACCTGTTTTTTTTTTAATGTGTTTACTTTATTTTTGAGAGAAAAAAATGACAGAGTGGGGGAGGGGCAGAGGAGGAGGGAGGCACAGAACCCAAAGCAGGCTCCAGGCTCTGAGCTGTCAGCACAGAGCCCAACACAGGGCTCGAACCCACAAACTGAGATCATGACTTGAGCTGAAGTTGGACACTTAACCGACTGAGCCACCCCCAGCGCTCCTACCTGGTTTTTCTTAATGATAGGCCATTATTGTTCATTCATAAGTTTGACTCTTTCATTTGCCACCAAAGATCAGGCCTTATTTTCAGGAGTTAATTCTTCTGATCAAGATCTAAAGTTTGAATTTTTACTTTGCAACAGAACCTAGTTCAGATGATCTGTGGCTACTTTCATGCAACAAAGCAGAGTTGAGTAGTTGTGAGAGAATCTAAATGACCCATAAAACTGAACTATTTATTAGCTGGCCCTTTACAGAAAAAGTTTGCTGAAGCCTAACCTAAGAACTAAATAATCCTTAGGTGGGCCTGGTAGATGATATTTCAGGAAAGACACTGAAAAGGCACACAGTCATCCTCTTATTTTCAAGTTTGTATAACTTTTTTCAACATGGCCAACTTGTCTCATTCTGAATGCCCATCACCGCCCCCCACTCAATGTTTAAAGCAACTTCCAGATATACATTGTAACATCATCTATAAATATGAGTCTATCTGAACTGTATTTTAAGACGCATAAAATGAATAACGATAGCACTTATCTTTTATGAAAGTATGAGCACAACCAAACTACAGTGTTAATTTTCAAATTCTGTGCATTTGGTAGATCGGCCAGGTGGCCCCTGATTTATATTTTGGGCTTCCATGATTTGGAATTTTCATTTTTTCACCTGGAACAATGAGAGTAGAGATTCTGTAGTTCTCTAGAATCTCCCCCCAACTTTTTGTCTCACTGACCAAACTCTGCAAGGAAGTGATCTTGGATTCAGAACTGCTAAAACTACTATTTTCAGGTTCCACAATTCCTTTGTTTTCACTAGAGATGCCTGGTCACTGACATACTAGTAGTACTTAAAGGGTTTGAAATGGCTTGGTTTGGGACATTTTGCTACCGTGACTTCACTTTTCCCTCATGTCAAACGTTCCCCCAGCCCCACTCCCACCTCATAGCAGTGCCTTCTGAATGCCTTTTTGGTGACTATATTTGGAAATTACAATTTAAAAAAATTTTTTTAATGTTTATTTATTTTTGAGAGAGAGAGAGAGACAGAGTGTGGGTGGGGAAGAGGCAGAGAGAGGGGGACACAGAATCTGAAGCAGGCTCCAGGCTCTAAGCTGTCAGTACAGAGTGGGATGTGGGGCTTAAACCCATAAACGGCAAAATCTTGAGCTGAAGTTGGATGCTCAACCAACTGAGCCACCCAGGTGCCCCTGAAATTATAATTTTTTTAAAAAGGGTAAAGGGGGTGCCTGGGTGGCTCAGTTGGCTGAACGTCCAACTCTTGATTACGGCTCAGGTCATGAGTTCGAACACCACACTTAGGCTCTCTGCTGACATCGCAGTGCCTGCTTTGGATTCTCTCTCTCTTCCCCTCCCCCAGCTCATGCTCTCTCAAAATAAATTAAAAAAAAAAAAGTAAAAAAAGGGTAAAAGAGAAAATGCTTTTAGAGAAATGCTATCCCCCAGGTTGGCATCCGACCTTCCAAAGCCCTGTCCGTGGTCTCCTCCGACCAGCACATGGTCAGATCTAGTGCCCGAGAGGAAATCGGTGAGCACCCTGCCCCCACCTTGTGCTCATTCACACTCTGAATCTCTTGCAGTCAGCCCAAGTGGAACCAATAAAGCAAAAGAGGTTAGCTGGCTGGAAAACGGCATCACAAGTGAAAGAGACTAAAAATGGAGAGTTGCACTGAGAGAGCAGTGGTCTCTTCAGGGCTCTAATGATAGAATAAGCAATTAAAAAGACAGACTAATGGCTAGGATGCATAGCTCACTTTTTGGCCTGACATTTAATTGAGGGAAAAGCTGGGATGGCAACAACTTTGAAGGGGGGGGATTTAAAAAAATACACATGTACATACAATTCAAATATGGTTTTGTTTTCTCTCAGATATAACTTGTCACTCTCAAGCAACAGTCCTGGGAGCGAAAGAAGCTGGTGACTCCCCCAAGGGTTACAAATGGTAGGGGCGCCTGGGTGGCACAGTCGGTTAAGCGTCCGACTTCAGCCAGGTCACGATCTCGCGGTCCGTGAGTTCGAGCCCCGCGTCAGGCTCTGGGCTGATGGCTCAGAGCCTGGAGCCTGTTTCCGATTCTGTGTCTCCCTCTCTCTCTGCCCCTCCCCCGTTCATGCTCTGTCTCTCTCTGTCCCAAAAATAAATAAACGTTGAAAAAAAAAATTTTTTAAAACAAATGGTACATCACGGGATGGTCCTAGCGTTAAGTGAGGGGTTAAAGACCTTCCTTTCCCCCTTGTAGTCATCATTCTCCCGGCTTAGTGATGATCACTGTAAGCTGCATAGTGACACAAAAACATAGGTGTGGAGGAGCGCTCTTGCTGGGACCCAGATCAGCCATCAGATTCTCCGCATTACTGCCCTAAGTTGGTTTCCCTCATTTCAGTAACTCCCAGGTTCCATATGGAGGATTCATTGCCCAGTTAACACATGTATTTTCCCAATGCCCTTCTCTTTTTAATTTACATTTTAAAACACTTTACCCCAGGTTCTCTATACCTTGTTTCAGTTGTGTATTAAGGTATCCAAATCTTAAGTGGCTTAAAGGAAAATCATTGTATTTGTTCATGTTTCTGTGGGTTAGGAATTCAGGCAGGGCTCAATGTGGATGGCTCCTCTCTGCTCTGTGATGTCTGTGGCCCCAGCTGGAGTGGACTGAACAGCTGAGAGCTGGCTAGGTCTCTCTCTTCTTAGGGTATCACCTGGAGTGACTCCAGAGGGATTTGGGGATGAAGGATGGCCTCACTTCCAATGTCTGGGCACTCTGGTTATCTCCCTGGTGACCTCTCATTACTCAGTAATCTAGTCTGACATTTGCAGTGTGGCTGGCTTCCAAGAGTGAAAGCAGGTGCTACAAGGCCTCTAGAGACCTAAATTTGGAATTCTCAGAACGTCACTTCTGCATTCTATTAATCAAAGTAAGTCACCATCCAAACCAGATTCAAGGGGTGGGGAAACAAATGTCACCTCATGATGAGAAAAGGAGCATTTGTGAACAGACACAGGAGGCAGATGGCAGCCATCTTCGGAGACAACCTACCACAACTTTCAAGAGCTAATCTGATAAGCTAACTGCTGCTCATGAGAGAATGCTAGAAGACTCCTCCACCTTCCACAGAGACTCCTCCATCTCAACCTTCAGGCATCTAATCCTGGGATTGACTCTTCATGAGTTTCTACTACTGAGTGGGGAGCAAGAGGCATCATATGCATTAGGGTACAAGTGAAATGAAAAAAGCTGGGAGGGTTTTACAATGAAACCATTCTGAGTGTTTTCTAACTAGTCTGCTCTTCCAAACTAAGCTTCAGACAAGCTATAGCCTCCTTTTAGCTTTCTTTTGTGAATCAAATAACTTAGTTATTTTTAACACTGTGTTATTTTCTAGATTACTTTTAACTTCCTGGACTCTAGAACTAAGCAGAATTAGCATTCTTTGCTATCCTGTCCCATCTGTTAACTTTTCTCTATAAGACAGAACATTTTACTAACACTTTGTAAGCACTTAAAATGTTTAAGTGACTAAGGAGAGTCTTGACTTTTATAATCTTAGGCAAGTATATAAGTCACTAGCCCTCTCAAAAATATCTCTTGGGATGAATGGTTCAATCAACAAAGGATATAATACTTGTAAATATTTATGCATCCAACAAAGGAGCAACTAAATAAAGCAAATATTGAAAAACTGAAAGGGAGAAATAGACAGTAATACGATAATATTAAGGGACTTTAATACCTCACTTACATCAATGGGCAGCTCATCTAGAAAGAAAATCAGTAAGGAAACAGTGGCCTTAAGTGACGGGTTAGATCAGATAGATTTAAGAGATCTATATACAGAATATGCCATGCAAAAGCAACAGAACATATAGTTCTTCACAAGAGCACATGGAACTTTCTCCAGGACAGATCATTTGTTAGGTCACAAAACAAGTCTTAACAATTTAAGACTGAAATCATATCAACCATATTTTCTGACTACAATCGTATGAAACTAGAAATCAGTTAGAAGCAAGAAAATTCACAAATATGTAGAGACTAACCAACATGCTATTGAACAATCGATGGGTCAATGAAAAAATCAAAGAGGAAATAAAAAAATACCTTGAGACAAAAGAAAATGGAAATACAACATACCAAAACCTACAGGATGCAGCAAAAGCAGTTCAACAGGGAGGTTCATAGTGATAAATGCCTACCCTCAGGAAACAAGAAAAGTCTCAATGTAATTACACATCTCAAGGTATTAGAAAATGAACAATGTTCAAAGTTAGTAGAAGGAAGGAAATAACAAAGGTCAAAGCAGAAAAGAATGAAATAGGGACAAAAAGAAAACAGAAGAGATCAATGAAACCAAGAACTGGTTCTTTGAAAAGATAAACAAGGGGCGCCTGGGTGGCGCAGTCGGTTAAGCGTCCGACTTCAGCCAGGTCACGATCTCGCGGTCTGGGAGTTCGAGCCCTGCGTCGGGCTCTGGGCTGATGGCTCAGAGCCTGGAGCCTGTTTCCGATTCTGTGTCTCCCTCTCTCTCTGCCCCTCCCCCGTTCATGCTCTGTCTCTCTCTGTTCCAAAAATAAATAAACGTTGAAAAAAAAAAAAAAAAGAAAAGATAAACAAAATTGACAAACCTGTAGCCAGACTCACCAAGAAAAAATAGCCAGGACTCATAAATAAAATTGGAAACAAGAGAGGAGACATCACAACTGATATTACAGAAATACAAAGGGTCATAAGAGACTGCTACAATTATATGCCAACAAACTGGACAACCTAGAAGAAATGGATAAGTTCCTAGAAACATACAACCTTTCAAGACTGAATCATAAAGAAATAGGAAATATGAACATACTGATTACTAGTAAGGAAAACCTCCCAACAAACAACAGTTTAGGACCAAATGGCTTCACAGGTAAATTTTGCCTAAGATCCAAAGAAGAATACCAATCCTTCTCAAATTCTCCTACAAAAGAGGACATAATACTTCCAAACTAATCATATGAGGCCAGCATTACCTAATACCAAAACCAGACAAGGATACCACAAGAAAAGAAAATTATAAACAAGTAACCTTGTTTATCCTTGATAAACATGAATACAAAAGTTCTTTAAAAAATATTAGCAAATCAAATTCAACAATATATCAAAAGCATCATTCACCCCAATCATGTAGCATTTATTCCAGAGGTACAAGGATGGTTTAATTTCCACAAACAATGTGATACACCACATTAACAAAATCAAGGATAAACATATCATCATCTCAATAGATGCAGAAAAAGCATTTGGCAAAATTCAACATCCATTTATGATAGAAACGCTCAACAAAGTGGTTATAGAGGGAATATACCTCAACACAATAAAATAAAATAACACAATATATGACAAGTCCACAGATAACATCATGGAATGGTAAAAAGCTGAAATCTTTTCTTCTAAGATTATAAATAAGAAAGTGATGTGTGCTCCTGTAACTTTTATTCAGCATAGTATTGGAAGACCTAGCCAGAGCAATAAGGCAAGGAAAAGAAATAAAAGGCATTCAAATCATAAAGGAAAAGGTAAAACTGTCACTATTTGCAGATGACATATTATATATTAAAAACCCCAAAGAATCCCTCACAAAACTGCTAGAGCTCATAAATGAATTCAGTAAAATTGTAGGATACAAAAGCAATATATAGAAATCTCAGAAATCTCTTGCATTTCTATACACTGATTACAGACTTTCAGAAAAAAGAAATTAAGAAAACTATTCTGTTTACAACAAGGTCAAAAAGAATAAGATTCCTAGCAAAAAACTTAACCAAGGAGGTAAAAGAGTATATACTGAAAATTAAAAGACACTGATGAAAGAAACTGAATATGACCCAAAGAAATGGAAAGGTGTACTGTGTTCATGATTGGAAGAATCAGTGTTATTAAAATGTCCATACTACCTAAAGCTTTGTACAGATTCATCGCAATTTCTATCAAAATTCTAATGGCATTTTCCACAGAAATGAACAAACAATCCTAAAATTTGTAAGGAACCACAAAAGACCCCAAACAGTCAAAACAATGTTGAGAAAGAACAAAGATGGAGTTATCATGCTCCCTGATTTCAAACTATATTACAAAGCTATAGTAATCAAGACAGGATAGTATTTACATAACACTATCCTGTTAGACACATAGATTAATGGAACGGAAGAGAGAACCCCAAAACAAACCCAAACATATATAGTCAGTTAATTTATGACAAAGGAGCCAAGGATATACAATAAGGAAAGGACAGTCTCTTCAAAAAAATGGTGCTGGGAAAACTGGACAGCCACATGCAAAAGAATAAAACTGGACCACTATTTGCACCGTACACAAAAATGAACTCAAAGTGGATTAAAGACTTGAATGTAAGCCGAAACCATAAAACTCCTAAAAGAAAACATAGGCAGTAAGCTTCTTGATATGGATCTTGGCAGTGTTTTTGTTTTGTTTTATTTTATCTGACACCAAAGGATAACGCATCCACAACAAAAATAAACAAGTGTAATTATATCAAACTGAAAAGCTCTGCACAGCAACGGAAACCATCAACAAAATGAAAAACCATCCTACTGAATAGGAGAAAATGTTTGCAAATCATTTCTCTGATAAGAGGTTAATATCTAAAAGGAGCTTAATATCCAAAATATATAAGGAACTCCTACAATTCAGTAAGAAACCCAAAGCAACCCAACCCAATTAAAAAAGAGGCAGACGATCAGAATAGGCATTTTTCCAGAGAAGACCTACAGATGGCCAACAGACACGTGAAAAGAATCAAAACCGTAAGATACCACCTCACACTTATTAGAATGGTTATTATAAAAAAGACAAGAAATAACAAGTGTTGGCAAAGACGTGGTGAAAAGGAGAGCCTGTGTGCTGTTGGTGGGATTGTAAATTGCCACAGCTACTATGGAAAACAGTATGGAGGTTCATCACAAGATTAAAAACAGAACTACCATATGACCTAGCAATTCCACTTCTGGGTATTTATCCAAAGAAAATGAAAACACTAACTCAAAAAGATATATGCACCCCCATGATGACTGCAACACAACATAATTTACTATATCCAAGATATGGAAAAACCAAGTCTCCATCAATGAATGAATGAATAAGGAAAATACACATACACACACACACACACACACAGAACATTATTCAGTCATAATAATGAAATACTGCCATTTGTGACCACATGGATGTACCTTAAGGGCATTATGATAAGTGAAATAAGAGAAAGATAAATACCATATGATCTCACTTATATGTAGACTCTAAAAAATAAATAAATAAAAACCAAAACAAAATCACAGGAACAGAGAACAGATTGGTGGTAGGGAGAGGCAGGTGGTGAGGAGTGGGAGAAATGGGTGATGAGGGTCAAAAGATACAAACTTGCAGTTATAAAATAAGTAAGTCATGGAGATGTAATATACAGCATGGTGACTGTCAATAATACTTCACTGCATATTTGAAGATTTCTCAGTGAAAAGTTCTTATCACAAGAACAAAAAAGTTATGTTAATATGAATGTGATAGATGTTAACCAGATTTTTTGTGATGATCATTTTGCAATATGATAAATAAATCATTACGTTGTACACTGGAAGCTACTGTAATGTTGTATATCAATTATACCTCAATAAAAAAGAAGAAAAAAGAATACCTCTTGGGAGCAATTCTTGGGAATAATATCCAAGGTGCTTCTTCTAGATGCATTGTTGAAATACATAGCCTTTACTGCTATTCCTGTGAAGGTTTATGGTGTTGGCATCCATTCCCTTTTGACTTTCTTTGGAGTCTGTTCATAGTTCGAAACTTCACACGAGTCCATGACACTCCTCATTCCATCACCTGATATGAAGAAACTTCATAGCGAGTTAAAAGAAGTAACACAAAACTTTTTCTAAAGGTATCCTATATACATATATATAATACTTTATTTTAAAATGTCATTGAGCATATACATTTCTTTAGCTTTGTCCAGGGAACATTGCACCTAAGTTTCAAAACACACAAAATAGATCCCCTTTACTAAACAGTGTTCATTTTTTGGGTTACAAAAGTCAAGGTTTCACAATCACAAAGCATAAAGGTACTTGGTTCTGAAACCATTTTCAGGCAGATTCCTCTCATTCACTGTACATACGACATTTTTGGAAACCCAGACCATGATACATTTCTTACAAATGATCTCCACTGTGGGCCTCCCTGGGTCTCCAGAAGAAGCAAAGAAAATGGAGGCAAAACGGAAATGGAGAATAACCTGAGGATTCCCCAAACATAAAATACGATGGAAGATTGAAAGATTGGGGGACACAGGGCTGTCCTTCAAGTACATCACAGTAGAAAACAACAGCACATTTTACAGCCTCATTTGGTCACTGTCTACCTGGTTGCTACGTGAACAGAACTTCATCTAAGACGCAATTAAGGAACAATTAAAGCTATTTACATATAACATCATGGATTAGAAAGAGCAGTAGTCTGCAGACGGGCACTCAAATCTCACGAAGAGCTGTCTCAGTGCTCACACAAGAGGCAAGTCAGTCTGCTCAGGTAGTGTCGTTTGAAATATTGCAGTGTGCACACAGACACCACATCACCCACAGAACCGACATCTGTTCATGGTGGGCTATGGTATGCAGACTCCCAGCGTTTCTCTACAATGGTAAAGCCCTCAAAAACCCAAGTTTCTAACGTAAAATTCTGTCCTGCGGCCAGATACGGTTTTACTCTTTTCTTACATCTGGTAAATTTTAGTGTCAGCTTGGTTGTTCTTTGCATAGACAATGACTCTCACTGCTCTCTCCAAGTGTCCCGAAGCAGTAATTTACTGAAAATAGAATCTCATAAAAGCTTAACATATTCCCTCTGAGAGCGTGGGGCTGTGGGGTCACTTAAGGAAAGGTTAGATCCTCAAACTGTGGTGGAAAGAAACCACTGGCTACTCTTGGCCTTGTTAAAAAAAAAAAAATGGCAGACGAGGAAGGAGGTGCAGTCAAGAGGAGAGTCAGAATTTTCAAGATGTGGGAGTCTTTTTCCAAGTGTTTCCATGCTAGTGCTCTGGGTAAACTGAAAATCCTATCCTAATGGCCAAGATCTGAGGCCAAATTCAGGTACCGGGACGGTCATCTCCGCCCACCAATATCTACCTACAACTGTAGTTGTTCCCAAGAAGTAAATGGATACTCAGGAGTAAGAAAAAGGTGAGCACACAGCCCTGAAGAGGTGAAGTTGCTAGAATTAAAAAATTAAACATCCCAAATTCCCCAAAGCTGTTTACTGTGGGAAGTAACTGAAATGGCCACTTTCCGTGGCTTTGTCCTAGTACACAGCCGAGTACTCAGCCTCGCCCGATTTTCACCTCTCCCTTCCCACCAGAGAACCACCGTTAGGTGAGCATAACCACCGCAGAAGACAGTCCACCTCCGACTGCAGGTGTCATGAGAACAAAGGTTTGGCTGTTGCCTGGCAAAATGCTGCAGGGTGTGGATGGAGGGTGAGTTTGTTCTCTTCCAGGAAAAGACTGTCCCCAAATATTCCAAAGAGCAGGGTCCAGCCCAACAAAGAGATTTAGAACTCAAAGAGCCTTTCATTAGAGGAAGTGGCCACACACACCCCAAGGCAACCATAAAGGCCTGACTAGGAAATCGAAAGCTTTTTATTAAACAAGATTTCCTCTGAGACTATTAGGACAAGCAGATGTGGCTATAAGTCAGATACACAAGATTTCAGAACCGCTTATAAATATGTTCTTCAGAATTTTGAGCGTGCTGCCTTTTGACCTTTCCAGGAATGCTCCAAGGGCCGACCCTGTTATGTAGACACAGTTAGTTACTGCTGTGGGATGGGATGGCATGGGGCCTGGGTGAAAAATAAGGCCAAACAGAGTAAGCTCAATTCACAGAGCAATATCAGTGCTGGGCAGATCTGCTATGGGCATTGAAAAAATCACTTTTTCCACATATGATTTATTCACCTCGTTTGTAATTTTCCTCCCATCCCCCAAACAGAAATAGGGCTTCAGCTTTTACTAAGATCTTTCCACCAAAGAGGCTTATGAAAAGAATTCCTGGATACCATTCTAACTAAAACCAGCAGGACTACATGCTCAAGACTTTAGGATAAATTGAAAAGTCGGGGTTGGGGGGGGGGGGTTGTTTCTAGAATTTTTCCTGAGACATTTCTTGGCAGTAAATGAATTGGTGAATTGAGTAGAAGGCTGTCACGACATCTACCCCAAAGTTAGACTCTGGTGGCTCGAATAAAATGAGAAAAGCTCAAGGTCGGACCAACATAGAAGCCCAGGAGAGAAAACAGATGAAAGATAACGGGAACATGAGAAAGAGGTGACTGCCTGTGAGGGCAGCTTCCCAAAGTCGGCCATTCAGAGTCCCACCAAAAAACCCTTCTTGTTTCCAATTTGTACAAGACTTTGAGTCGGGGCAGGAACAGAAAGCGGGTGACACTGCTGTAGGGTACCTGCATGTTGTCTCATAGCATCACATTCTGCCAGAGAAGCAGATGGTTTACCACAAACTTGTCCCCACAGAGACATCTGGGGTAGCTAAGATCTACTGGAGGAGGAGGGAGGCTGTCAGATGAAGAGGACCCCCCGACAAGGTAGTAATCCGATTCTCCCTGGGCAACATTTTGGCGAACAGCTGATGCGTGAATTCCCATAGTACCTCACCTGCCAGACAGGGCATCCTTTCCACATGGTGGAATGAGTTCATTCCTGAGTAGAGAGGCTCTAGGCCTTTCCTAATAAAATATCTACAACTCCAGGAAGGTGATTAACTATCCTGGAGGAAAGGTTCCTGTCCTCTCCTCTGGGGAAGGGATTCAACAAACATGCGAACTCGAAGTGGCTCTCCAGCAGTTCAGGGAATCATGTCAATGACATTTTTCTTTGTGGGGTGGGAAGAATGTTTTCATTACGCAGAACTGTCAAGATGGTGATGATACCACAGGAAGTGTGCGGGAAGAAGACTCAGTAATGGGACGTTGCTCTACAGGGCCCCTCAGTGCAGGGCAGTCATCTGCCTGAGAGAGAAGTGATTTCTAGAACACTACTTTGTGATTCCTCCCAGCAGGGAAGTAACAGGTAGATCTGCTGTCCACTGCTTCTTCAGCTCTTGTAAGGAACACTCAGAAGTGGAGCATCTGTGGGAACTAGGGTCCTCAGTTGCTGGGATGTGATTCCAAGGAGAAGGAATGGGGTGCACAGCATGAGGAT
Source organism: Puma concolor (assembly GCF_028749965.1). NCBI lineage: Eukaryota > Metazoa > Chordata > Mammalia > Carnivora > Felidae > Puma > Puma concolor. Next base: position 54,222,780 of record NC_141673.1, on the reverse strand, counting down.
GACCAGTCAACTCAATTCAAATTTGCTTTTATCAAAAGGCTATTCTGAGTGGGTCTTGCCCAAAGACGAGGGGGAAGCAGGACTGCCACTCCTTGACGGGATGCAGATACTTACTGTTGTGGGGTGGCCCTGAGAACAGTCACAGTCCACAGAACCTGGATCCAAAATGGAGGAATGGTCATCACAATGAGGTATGGTGAACTGAATGATACATGGAGCTTCCTGTACTGCTCTCTTAAACACTGCTTTACATGCGTCCCCAGGGCACAGCAGGTGGGGAGGGCCGATAAGACCAGAAATGAAAACCTAGATTCTCAGAGAAATCTCTAGCCACAAAAGGGGGACCCTTGAAAACAACAGAGAAACTGTTGGTTTAAAGAAACACCCATATTTTCATAAGAACACACTGATTTGGTGAGAAAACGCAACCCGGGAACAAACTGTTACACAACAAAGACAGTGCTCTGTCAGCCAGGGCACTGATCCAGAAGGCTGCCTGGGTGGTGTGGGCTACAGGATACGGGGACAGCCTGGGCTGCACTTTGACATACAAATTCCTCAGCAAGGAGCTGGAAAGTCCCAGGCCTGTTTTATGGAAGGGAAACAATTAACATTCAAGGAATATCAAACAGAAAAAAATCCCTGCTTCTCCCCACCATAACCATGAAAGAATGAAGACAGACAGACACACACACACACACACACACACACACACACACACACACACACAGATAGCATTCCCTGAAATAAATCTCAGGCTTACTAGAAGATGGGTGCTTACACTTTCTGAGACATGGTCCCCAACTTTCCAATGCAGCACTTTTAACCCGTAGAGAAGCTGGCAGCTTGATAGGCCGAAGAATCTCCTGCCAGTTACACCTGAAAATGGCTGCCCCAGCTACTCCAAATAAATATGATGTGTGTGCCCAAAATTAGGTAGTGGCTACCTAGGAGGCCTATTAAAGGAACCAAAAGAAACACAGTACTCAGTAGCAGCCTTTATGTTTTGCTCTTGTTGAGTATCCAGACCTGTTACTAAAGAGGAAACTGAAATCTAAGGGTCCCCCAGAAGTACAGCCAGTAGCCTTTCGGCAGCAAATCCCCCACCTGGCCTGGGAAGAGGTTGCATCACCTGGAACTCTGCTGGGGCACTTCCCAGTTCTGCCCTGCCAAGACATGTCCCAGTTTTCTCCCCTGTTGTCCTCCCAACCCTCTGGGCCGTTTTCATGAAAGTTTGTTCCCATGTATTAAAGGAATGACATATACAGAAATGTCGTCTCCCGAGCCTAGCCGGTCATTAGATATCCGCCATCCTCTGTCCTTCAGGACACCGCGGGCACGCATCACCAGGTCCTGAGCTGCCAGTGTGTACCTGTGCAGGGAGAAGCAGGAATGAGACAATCAGTGTGGCATCAGACAGAGTCTGGAGTCAAGTGAGTCTGGGAAGGAGGCATCACTACAGCTGTGTAAACAGTTTTGAAACATCCCTAAAGTCTCAAAAAGTCTAGGCCATCTTTTCCCGAAATTGTGATGCCTAACGTGAGGTTATTCTTTTAGGTGGTAGATGGACAAGGCACCACATACATTAAATAATCCCCTAAATTGGTTCTGCTGTGGAATCCTCCTTTGAGGTGTTTGATTATGTGAAGGAGAGAGTCTCTCAGTTTGGTGTGAGTTGATCTTTTAACATGGATCTGCTCAGGCTCACAGCTTTGCATGGCAAACTATGGCTAGTTGAAAAAATTACATGGGAAACATATGAGCTTTGTTTTCAGTGTTTATTTTTTGCACCACATTCTTTATAGGACAAAGGATAGTCCTTTTCTATTTTTGGTAGGGGTCAATCTTTTCAAATGAAATGGTTTTTAAAAAGTGAGTTAAATAAAAACATGAGTAGTACACGTGGCATAGGAATATAATAAAAATGTGAAGGTGTTTTTGGGAAATGACTGATAAACCTTGGTGTGGATCAGTGTAGGTGTGGCAAGGGATCCCCCTAGAATTTGAAAATAAGACTGTTCAGGGAGATTTAAACTTACGGAAAAAGAATGACTATGCTATTAGTCAATGGAAAGTATTAACATCTAAAGACCAATGTGGGAGGGGATTTCGGTGGGTGTGGGCCTGGGTTGGCCTTGAGGCATTAAAAAAACAAGGCATAACATTGGCAGGTGTCTATCTAAATAGTGATCAGAGCAGAGGGAGTCTTAGCTGACAGACTTCAAAGAGATTCAGTTCCGCTGGTAGGACCATATTTAGTGTGGATGAATTATTCTCTTAGCCTGTGCCAGTAAACATGATTCACCGTTAACTCTGATTTCACGTTCACCAAATAGCCCGATTATGATCTGGCTCCTTGTGTAGGCCTGCCTACAGAAAAAGAATGAGCTAGTCATTGTACTTTGAGAAGATCAGTCAGTTATATTTCTCCATATAAATGTCAACTGGAATTTCGGTTTCCAGATCAATCTTGTGAGCGTGGTTAGGGTGAGCCCAGCTCTGACAATGAATCTGTTCTTTGTGTGTTGATTAAACCAGGTTCTGAACCTGAAAAGCTAAAAGCCAGACTCTGATAAATCACCAAGATAATAAATGTCACCCTATAAGGACGACTTCTTGGAAACCAGCCTGTGGACCTTTAACAACAGACCACCCTGGTATTACTAGTGGCTTTTCCCTACTTTGGAATGTCTCTGCCTTGCCCTCAGGACTGTGATTTTACGGAATTCAGAACACCAGAAGGCTCTTTTGTTTCTTCTGTTAAGACCCCTTATGGATTTACTGAGTCTCATATTAAAAGAGACCGCCATCTCACCCATCATTACAATTTTTAAGACTAAGGTCTGTAGCGAATTATCTCAGGATTAAGATTCTAGGTCATAAAGTCTTTTTTTTTTTTAATTTTTTTAACGTTTATTTATTTTTGAGGCAGAGAGAGACAGAGCATGAACGGGGAGGGTCAGAGAGAGAGGGACACAGAATTCCAAATAGGCTCCAGGCTCTGAGCTGTCAGCACAGAGCCCGACACGGGGCTTAAACTCATGGACTGCGAGATCATGACCTGAGCAGAAGTCGGACGCCCAACCGACTGAGCCACCCAGGCGCCCCGGTCATAAAGTCTTTGAGACTCAAGTGTGTTTGCAGCCCAGGTAGTGGAGAGAGGTCTAGCATACCATACAGCTGACAGAGGAGAGGCTGTTTTAGTTAATACAAAATACCTTTCCTCCTGGAGGATGGGTGATAGGTGATAGGTGGTGATAGATGATAAGATAGATACCTTTTTCTATCTGTATTGAGAAAAATATCAGCTTTGAGGCAGGAATCCCCTTTTTTAAAAAAATATTTTGTAGTTTATTTAGAGCGAGCGAGCATAAGTGGGGGAGGGGCAAAGACAGGGGTGGGGGGCGGTGAGAGAGAAAGAATCCCAAGCAGGCTCCACACGGTCAGCATGGAGCCTGATGCAGGGCTTGAACTCATGAACCCTGAGATCATGACCTGAGGCGAAGTCAGACACTTAACTGACTGAACCACCTAGGCGCCCCAAGACAGAAATCTCTTAGGTTGCTCTTGAGGGAAGATGTGGCCAGTCAGCCCTCTCTGAAAGTTCAAAGGAGTCCAGAGAGGCCTTTGGCTAAAGAGCCAAATAAATACCCCCAATCCACATACCAGAGCTTATGCTATATTCAGAAGAACCTCTCAGATGCTCACCCCAGGTTACTCTTGGTTGTATATTAAATTGTGTATCTGAGACACGACCACGTGGAGAAAGGCTACCAAAAAGATCAGAGTGATGTTTACTATCCTGCTGGTTGACCAGAGACCAAACCTTAGTCTTTCAAGAAGCCTGGTTGAGTCAATACAGAGTAGATGGCATCGGTCAGAACTGAACACACTAGCTCAAGAGCATGCCAGACATAGAAAATTATGGCAAGTTATGATAAAAGGTGGCTGATAGGAAAAGAAAGATGCTCAAAGATCTCAAATAATAGATAAAAGAACTCTTGATGGCACTCTGTGGTAGAGGGAAATCCTCCTGGAGACCTTGGCAGCTCCTGCTGCCATGGGGCAACGATGGAGAGAGCTCAAAACAAGGTTAAATGAAGTCACAAAGGAGTATCACCCTTAAAGGCCAGAGACCACCCTGATATTGCTATTGCTGGTGACTCTGGGTATTTAAAAAATGATCAAAATTAGCAATGGCATCTTAAAAAGCAGCATCAGGTCACCCAGAAAAGCTGGTTACCCAGGAAACTCATTTCCCCAAGGACTCTAGATAATTAAGGTTTTATTCTTAAAAATGGCGATTGCCTATTCCAAGATAACTTCCCTTGAGCCTGAATTTCTCTTTACCATCCATTCCGTCTTCCTTTAGGTGCTGACCTTCTTGAGAGAGAAATCCATTTCTGCTTCTTCAATGTCTTCTCTTTTTTCCTCCTTAATCTCTTACCAGTAGGCCCACTACCATACTAAACTGGACCTAAAGCTTCTTCCCAGTACTCATTCAGCTCAACCTTTCTCCAGCACAGACACCGCTGACCATCTTCTTTACCTGTGATATCGCCTGTCTTCCTAAAGTCTCTTTTTTTGGGGAGGGCAGGGGGTGGCCTTCCACACCTACTACACGCTCCAAGTACTCCTGTGTCTGGGCTTCTATGACACACAGCACAAATCCGTCTCTCTGATGCTCCTTAAGTTCCTCGGTAGACCCCAGTTAAGACTTAAGAAGCAGTCAATAAATGTTAACTTCTTTTCACTTTCAAGGTGGGACTTCCCCATCTGTCATCCTTAGCTAACGTGATTCCGAATCTCTTAGGCAAGAAATCATAGTCATTTTCAATGCCACCTCCTCACCCTGATACTTTTCAATGATAGCATCTACAAAGCAGAGTAGGACTTCGCAACTTTGAATTTTAAAGTGTATTTCACTAGTGGCATGTGGCTAATTAAAATAAAATCTAATCTCAGTTATTACAACGCAAGCTAAATTTGCTTATTGTAAAAACTGATACATCAGAGCTTATCTCTGCCATCGCTAATATATATGTATTAATATATATAAAACTTCCTATGTATTTTCTATTTATTATGTTTTTCTTCATCCTTGCTGTCAGGTTGATTGCTTTAACACCTTTTCCCTCCCTCAATGGTTTAGAAGTGATAGTTTATTTCTATCATTTTAGTAGTTATGCTTAAGTTTTTAATATGTAGGTTAATCTGTATTTGTGTCCTCCTCCAGAAAATAAAGTGATCTTAGAATGCCTTCTTTCATCTAACATGTTACTGCCTGGTAGTTGAATTCTGTCTTATTTTTAAGCCTCTATTAGTCATTTTTATCATTTATAGTCTACAGTTATATAAATAAACCAAAATACTAACTTCTGTGCTCTTTGAAATCCATTCCTTCCGAGTTTGATTTTTTTCTGTTGAAGTCCGTTGTTAGTAAACAGTGGTCCGTAAGGTATACAGTCACCCAGTCTTTGGACCACAAAAATCTTTATTTTTGCTTTTAATCTTGCATGATAGCTTTATTGGGTATAGATTTCTAGATTGACCATTATTTCCCCTCAGCAGTTTAGAGATATATTTCATTTATTCTGGCTTCTCTTTTTGAGAAGTCTGTCTTGTATCATTTCTTTGCAAGTAACAGTCTTCTCGGTAGCTTTTAAGTTTTTACTGTTGTTTTGTTAGGATGCTTTGAAGTTACACTAAGAACAGTGAGGATTCCTTTTTCTCTATCATGGTTGGAAATTTGTTTTACTCTTTCAAATGAGAAGATATTTCTTTGATTTTGGAAAATTCTCAACTGTGAGCTTTTTGAATATTGCTTGCACTCTATTTTTTATATTTTCTACCATTAGACCTTTTCATTTTACCTTCCAGATTTCCACTTATTTCCCGTTCTTTTTTCTCTGTGATTTAAATTCACTAATTCCTGCTTTAAGCAGTTTACTCTTCAATCCATTCAGTACAGTTAACCCTTCAACAACACAGAGGTTAGGGGCACCGACCCCTGCACAGTCAAAAAGCCAAGTAGAACTCTTGACCCTCCCAAAACTTAACTATTAATAGCCTATTGTTCCCTGGAACCTTTACTGGTAACATAAACAGTTAACATGTATTTTGTATGTTATACTTATTACTGTAAACTTACAATAAAGCTAGAGAAAATGTTTTTTAAAAATCATAAGGAAGAGGAAACATATTTACAGTATTCTGTCAAAAAAAATCCATGAATAAGTGGACTCATGAAGTTCAAACCTATGTTATTCAAGGGCCAACTATAGTAACTTTATTTCAGCGACATACTTTCACCATTGTGAATGTTCATCTGGTTGTTTTCCACGTCTACCTTTTCTTGCCTTGTGGTTCTATGTGTACATGTTTAAAGTTTCAACCTGTTCTGTTGGGTTTTCTTGGTGAGTTAAAGGGAAGGCTCCATTGTATGTAGTTATCCTTTCTCATAGTGGATTTGAAGGTAAGACAGAAGTTTCTCTTCAGTAAGGGTTGTTTGTGCCCTCAGTTACAGAGAGAGCTTTGGATTTGCCTTTACTGGGAGACACTCTGGGTTTTTCTAGCTGTAGAACATATAATTTCTTGGTTTTAGGATTCCCATACCACAGGAGTGGTGTGAGGTTGAACTTCACACTTTTCCTGTGTGGTGAGCCTACCCAACTGTAACCCTCACAGAGCTTCAGTTTCATTGGGTTCTTGCCATCACCCACACATCCGTGTGTTTCAAGGAAGGACGGCCCCAACCTGAGTGGGAGGCTTAGGGAGAATGCCTAGGATCACTTCTTCCAACACTGCTGCCAGGAGCTCAGATTCCTCCACATGACTTCTCTTTACCAGACTTCTCTGGTGAGTGTGGTATCCCCCTCTGTGAAAGAGCAGTCCGTGTGGACAACTGAAGGGGACTGATTAGATGCTGTATTCAGGGACTTAATGGTACAGCTGAACTCTAGGACCAATTTCCTGACATTTCCTTCAGGCTACAGGAGACCCAGTACTGAAATGGAGTGAGAAACATTCAGGTAAAATGAGGTGACCTGCAGAACGCTTTCCTCATAAATGATCACCTCAACACAACCCCAGAAACCAGCTCTTGGAAGGAGGTTGTTTGCCCCAACTCCAGTATTCACCCAGGCTGGTGGCCATTTCAGAGTATACTGACATCCACATTTAAGAGCCAACTTGCCTTGGGCATGAAACCATTTGTAAGGTTGCGTTTTTATCAAAACCGGTAGGAGAAAAAACAACTTTCTCTGATGGTAAAAAACTGGGTCTCCTCGCTCCCATTTGGTTTTCCTCCAAGGGAAACCTGACAAGGGCTGCCTGGTTGGGGACTCAGAAAGAAACGGCTACATGAGACAATAAAACAGGACAGCTCTACAGATGTTGGTACTGAGGCTGACCACAGGGGCATACGCGTGCCATAGACAGAGTCAACACATGAAATTTAAGTACAAGTACTCAGGAGAGCAACAAAGAATATGGTGCAGCTGAAGACAGTGACAGGGAAGTGGTTTCCAGTACACCCGGGCCGGGGCTGTGAGGCAGGCTTGAGGAGCCTGGTGATCTAGAAACTGACGTGGAGCAGAGGAAGGGCCATTCTCGATCGCCTTTCTTCAGAATGCTCGGTCAGACTGCAGGAGAGAACTGCTGGAGCAGTTTGAAGGTTTCACTCTCCTGTAAGAAAGAATCTCCCTGGGAGACGAGTTTTGTATTTTGAGAACATTTTTCTTCTGTAGCTGAAGCTTTCAATATTGATCAGCAAAGCTCTGCTCAAAGAAATGGCTGCTAGGGAGGGAGCTGACTTGGCAGGCAGCACAGGGCTTGGCTCAGAGGCTTCCTCAGGCTCTGAGGGGGAGGGAGCAGAGAAAGGACAGCAGGGGAGGGGAAAAAAAACAAAGGGAAGAGGGCTGAACAACTATGGGAAGGCCAGGAGCTCTGTTCACTAACAGGGTGGAAGGAGGCCGATAAATCCTCAATTGTCTCTGTTGTCCCAGCCACGTCGGTGGCACTTCTTAGTTCTTTCACCTCTCCAGCAGGGCGCACAAAGGGCTCAGGGTGTGGGCGCAGGTTGCCTAGGGTCCAATCCTGGTTCCCCGCCGCCCTCTGCCCAGATGGGCACTCTGGAAAAATTCCTTAGCCTCTTGGAGCCCCTCTTTTCTTACTTATAAATCTGGAATGATGATAGTGCAAACCTCAAAGGCTCCTCCAAGGAATGAACGAGATTCTTCCACAAAGCGTTCAGCACAGTCTTGGGTCACTTGGGTCAGAGATCAGTAAACGTTAGCTACCATTCTCCCCATTAAACGTAAAATGCCTTTGTCTTCCCCCAGAGATTTGCCTTCAGTCATCCACCTCTTTCTTACAGAGTCTGTTTCTCACAGAGACCACATTTGAATCAGCACTGGTGTCAAAAATACTGTCCATTTCAGGCCTCAGGCTATAACCGTGCCTTAAAGGCTTTAATAGTTCTAGTTGGGTGGGAACTGCTATTTGCCATTTAGATGGTACAGATCTGGGGCTTTCGTGGTAGGAACTGGGGGATTAATGGATTCCAAATATTTGCATATAAAAGGCAGCGTCCATCTGCTGATGCCCAGCAGTAATAGAGTGTGATGGGAACAGGAGGAGGAACCTTTTTTGCATTCTGAGCAGGCCTCTGAAATTTAAGAGGTAGAAAAGCTCTCCTAAGCTTTGGAACATTGGCAGGGATCTATGGTGACTGGGTGGGTGGGGGGGGGGGTGAGGGGTGGCTTGGAGAGGGCTCCTTATTGTACTTGGAACCAGGCAATTCATCTCGGGAGGAGGCATGACTTAGGCTCACTGCTGGGAGCTGACCCACATGTGTCCCTTGTCCAGCTCTGAAGTCACTGAAACCACTCGTCACAGCTTCTGTCCCCTGCCCAGGGCATGGGGATCCCAGTCAGGTGGAACACCCTGACACACTGGAATAATGATGGCTACTGTCCGTGACACGGCCACTGTGTACATTAGGGGTTTATGTGACAGCAGGTGCAAGGCCACAGTCTGGGGAGAGCTGCCCACCTCCATGGGAGAGGGTGAGAACATTTGTCAGGCCTTCTCCACCCTTGTGCCCCTGGCATCTCCTCCCTGGTTCCTTAGGTGGTGCATGTTTGTTTTAGTTTGTACCCCAAACAGCAAAATTTCAATGTGAGAGGGAGCAGTAGACCATTTCCTTTTCAGTCTTCCCTGGCAAGCCCTTTAAAATGCCCTGATGTTCCAACTAAGTGGCCACACAGCTCTGCTCCAGCAGCCACATAAACAGCAGTGAGGGAGGCAAGATGGGCCTGGCCGCGTGCTGTTTAGAGGCAGGCTCGCAGGCTGGCTTCCAAGTTCTCATGGGTCTAAATACGCTCAACATTGAAAAAGAAACAAAAATGCAGATTTTATCTAGTCTTCAAACAGCATATCAGGCACTCACAAATTTGTTCCTAAGACATGTAATTGATACTGGGGAGGGGGGAGGGTGGTGGTGAGGGAACCCTTCCTTTTTGCATCTGAGGCATAGTTTTTCAAAACCATGTGGTGCTGGTAGAAATTAGTTCAGCTAATTCACGGAAAGATTTCACAAAAAGAACTTTAGTCTTTTGCCAAAATAAATTTCGTATTATCGAGGAAATACAAACTGGCACTTAAGAGCTGCATCAGTATACTGCTGTCAGTGTTGGTGGGTGTTTTGCTACTAACTTCCCACTGATTAATCTCTTCGTCATCAAGGCACACAGATCCGAGTCTTGGAGAGCTGGACCTGAAGAGTGACATCTGAAGGAGAACCATCAAGACGGCTTCTCTTATTAGGGAAATGCTCTGTGGAATTTACATTATATGGGTACTTACAGATTTAATACCCCATAATAAGCGCCTTGAGTGTCATGGCAGGAAGACTGAGGATCATTAGGTCCAAGTTACAAAGACGAGATTTCCACAGACAGGTTTTGGGCAATCGAGGACTGGCAGAGCCTTGCAAAGTTATGCTTTGGCATTTGGAATATGGCTACATACTATGCTTTCATGTTTGGTTAACTGTTCTTTGGCTCTCTTTCCCCTTGGCCTTACCCATGCCCTTACCCCTTAGTAATACTGACAATTTCTTACTTTCTGACGAAATATCAAGCATCCTCTTTGAATGTTTACACACATGCTTCCATTTTGAATATTCCTCGCAAGAGATCTACCGCTAAGCCTTCAGCCTGACAGAGGGGATAAGTCAATCCTAGATATTTTGCCTCAGAAAAGCCCTTCCAGGCCTTTCTTTGAGCACCCTCTCCAAATTGTGCAGGGTGTGTAGGCCTCAAAAGAGAATCTCACTGGTATTACAGAGAACTACAGGTTGTGCAGCCCAACCTTCGTGACTTCCAACCATCCGACTCAAGTGCTAGCTTGGTAGATTTCCTATACACGATCCAATTCATAACCCCACGAAGACTCCCACACCTGCCAGCCCTGCTATACTTCAGGGAATACTCCCATCAAAAGAAAAGAAAAAGGGAAGGAAGATGGGAAGGAAAGAAGGGACTGAGGGAGGAAGGAGTCCCACCACACTCCTTCTGACTTGTCCATAACGCCTCCTTTTAATTTTCTGGTTCCTTTGTGGAGACAGTTCAAAACAGCAAAAGGACTTCATAAGATAGAGTCAAGAAGATCAGACAGCTTATTTTGACTCCATCTCTGCCTGAGAGGATGGTGTGAGGGTCAGAAATTCACAAACCTAATCTTTATGCTTCCCTCACTCTGTACTGTGGAGGGGGAGATGCTATTTTAAGTTCCTTGTTGGGAAGGATATCATCACAGGAAGACAATGCTGGCAGTCACTAAGAAGAAAAGAAAAAGACAAAGGAAACAACCTACACGTAACATTAAAAGCAAAGTCATCCAAAGGCAACCCCCCAAAGTCCTGCCTGTCACAGGGCTAATGGTCTGCCTCTTTCTGTTGTGCTACATTCTAGACAAAACTGTGTTAACTCAGCAGAACCCAGAGTAAAGCAGCCCCATTCAAAACCTCAAATGAAGAAACATTTTGTGGTTCTTCTCACTTGTTATGTTGCCTTCCCTCCCTCTCAGGCCGCCTGCCCTGGGGGTACACCTTTCCTCTCTCATTTTCTATCAAACAGTAGGCTGACCTCATCTGGTCAGTGCCTCAGGTTTGAACCCTCCTCCTTTCTCCCCCACGACCACATAGACAAAACTTCGGTCCTGGGGTGCATTTGGAGAGAAAGGAATCTTGGCCAAGGAACAGCCCACAGAGCCTCCGGAATTATAAAGTGAGTCTTTCCTCCTCACAGAAATTATAATTTAGGCTAAAACTTATTAGGATGGCTTTCACTCATGTTTGTATTGCACAGGAAGATCAGAACAGCTCCCAATCAAGGTGAACCCCTGTCATGGCTTTTGGGACTGAGCTCTCCATGGGCCACACAAGGGAAAAACTCACAGGGCATGAGCACGGTGCCCACCTCCCAAATTACACACAGATGTGTACAAATATGTCACACAAGGTAAAGAAAATTTTACACAGCTTCGAAGCCATGAGTGTGAAATAAATTCAGTTTTTCTGATTTCCCGGTATTGTTTAAATTACAAAGGAGCACACGGGGGTAGAGCAACAACCCACATCTCAGGTTTTCACCATCAGATGGCACAGAATGTTTGCTGATTATGGACTAGGATGAACGAATTACACAAATTCCCGTCATTATTACAGACTCCCTTTCCTACAACTAATTTGCACATTCATTAATCTTGTGAGTTCGTAAGGTTGGCCATAACCTGGCCCCTTTCCCTGTCACACCTCATCTGTGGACAGCACAGACTGAGCCCGGTCAGCCCTCCTGACTGTCTGCTTCCTTGACCATGCCATGATCTCCCTCCCCAGCTGCACCTCGCCCTACATTGCCCGGCTCACACTCCTCTGTTCTTTGGGTTTAAATTTAGATATCCCTTCCTGTGGAAGGCTTTCTTGGGTATCCCTTGCTCCCGGTTAGGCTCCTCTCTTTCATCACTTATGTTGTAACTTCCTTATGTTTCCATAACCCCCTCTAGACTCTAACCTCCCAGAGGGCAGGGGCCAGGTCTAAACAGGTTCCCTAATAATATTTCCCAAACGAATGAATCTGAATTGGAGTTATCTGGCAGAGACGAAACCTTTGCCCATGGTCTCCAGCCTGATATTCTCTCTCTTACTAATAAAACTGTGCTCATCTTACAGCTTTCCCTTTGACACATCCATCTATCTGATCCAGGATTCTTTCTTTGGCTTTGGTTTGCCATCTTCCCCAAAAGGCAGACAAAAAAAAAAAAAATCTTTTTCCTTCCTGCCCTGTTTGTTCCACGGAAATCCCCATAAGCCCTGCTTCTGGAGGCAGTTCTTCTGAACCCAGGAGCCTGCTCTGACCTGGTGTGCACCTGCCCAGCGACAACACTGTCCATGGGTTACTGCTCCCTGGAGGGCAGATTTGTTGCCATGGAGAGAGGTGGGCTGGTAAGCAGAACCAAGCCAGCCTGGAGAGATTAAAAAGAAAAGTGTTCAGTGCCTTTGCACTCATACCTGTCAGCCGGCTTTGCAAAGCTTTATAAAAACAATCACAGTAGAGAAAATCAACGAGAATATTGCTAACAAGCAGGTTATAAAACACAGATTAAAGATAAAAGCTCAACAGGAGAAAAACACATTTAAGTTCAAATAAAAGAATCCAAACAAATGGATACCAAACAAGTCTAAGAGGGAGACAGTCAAGCTTCACTTTTTTCCTCAAGGGGTATTTTTTGTTGTGAAATACATGAAACATAGAAACACAGCATCAAACACAGAATAAATCCAACAAACAACAACAACAAACATCACTGCTCTATGAGGTCAGTACAATCGGAACCCCCATTTTACAGTTGAGGAATCTGAGGCACGGAGAAGTCAAGAAACTTCTCCAGGCACACTTCTAAAGTGTAGAAGGGGCAGACCTGGATTTGAACTCAGGCAGTCCGACTAGATTCCCTGCTAGTAAGCACTAGGCTATACTGCCTCTCATACTTTACGTACAAATACTTAACTACAACATGTATATAGTTTCAAAATAGCATGCATAATCATGTTCCTGCCATCTAGCTAAAGGAAGAGAACATTACCAGGAGTATCTCAGAAGCTCCCCGTTAGCCCTTCCTCAAGCACATACATTCCCCTGCCGCCCGCTACCTCTCCTACCAAAGTAACTATTATCCTGAATTTGGGGTTAATTCCCTTGCTTTTTGTTATAGTTTTATTATCTATATGCCTAAATGATATATTGTTAGTTTTCTACTTCATGTAAATAGAATCATAATATGTGTATTCATCTGTGACTTGCTTATTAAGCTCGACATTATGTTTTGGAGATTTTTCCCTGCTAATGAGCACAAGTCTGGTGCATTCCCTTTTTTGAGCTGTAAAACATTCTGTCCTTAGTTCATCCATCCTATGACATGTGTGTTGATTGCAGCTTTTGTAATAAGAACAATTCTGTGGATCTCTTTTTGAGAGCACCAGGTCACCAGATCTTTTAGCAGCACCAGATCACCCAGATGGTTGGTTAAAACACCAACTGCTGGGTCCCACCACTGGAGTTTTATTTGGTAGATGTGGGGTGAGGCCTGAGAAATTGCATTTGTAACATGTGCTCAGAGGATGCTGGTGCCATGTGAGCCAAGGACCGCACATTCAGAACCACTGCTCCAGGGTACAGAACTAGGAGAACTTCGAGTCACAGGGTATACAAACGTCCAACTTCACGAGGGACGCCAAGTGTGACCAGTCCTGTCTACAAATTCACAAAACCGTCTACGGTTACTCTACATCTTTAATTTTACCTCTCTGCTTACTGCATTTGAGTGTTTTATTTTGTTTTTTGTTTGTTTTTTTAAGCAGCCTTCACACCCAGCACAGGGCCCACCGTAGGGTTTGAAGTCACGACCATGAGACAAGACCTCAATCTGGACCAAGAGTTGGATGCTTAACTGATTGAGCCACCCAGGCACCCCTGCAGTTGAGTGTTTTTTAATATATTTATTGAGGTGCCTGGGTGGCTCAGTCAGGTGGGTGACTGACTCTTAGATGTCGGCTCAGGTCACCATCTCGCAGTTCATGGGGTCAAGTCCCAAGCTGGATTCTGCGCTGACAGGGTGGAGCCTGCTTGGGATTCTCTCTCTCCATCTCTCTCTGCCCTTCTCCTGCTCTCTCTCTCTCTCTCAAAATAAATAAACTTAAAAAAATATATATTTACTGGCCATTAATATTCTTCTGGGTCATGAGTGTTTGGTTCTTGCTCATTTTTCTACCGGGTTGCTGAGCTGTCAGCACAGAGCCCGATGCACGGCTCGAACCCACAACCATGAGATCATGACCTAAGCCGAAGTAGGACACTTAATGGACCAAGCCACCCTGGTGCCCCAATTATGTTTAATTTTTTGAGGAACCACCATATTGCTTTTCATAGCGGCTGTACCATTTTATATCCTTAAGAGTAGTGCACAAGGGTTCCAATTTCTCCACATTCTCACCAACACTTGTTATTTTCTGGTTTTTCTTTTTTTTTGTTTTTTTGTTTTTTGTTTTTTTTTTTTAAATAGCTATCCTAATGGGTAGGGTGATAGCTCATTGTGGTTTTGATTTGCACCAATTTACATTCCCACCAGTAGTGTGCGAGGGTTTCCTTTTCTCCACATCCTTGCCAAACTTATTATTTATCTTTCTGATACTAGCAATTCTGACTGGTATGAGGTGATATCTCATTGTGGTTGATTTGCATTTCCTTGATTAGTGATGTTGAACATCTTTTCATATGTCTGTTGGCCATCTGTAAGTCTTCTTTGGAAAGAGGTTTATTATTCAGGTCCTCTGCTCATTTCTTGTGTGTTTGTTTGTTTTTTCCTCACCTGGGGTGTTGAGTTGCCCTTTATTGGATATATCACATACTGCAAAAATCTTCTCCCACTCAGTAGGTTGCCTTCTCATTTTGTTGATGGTTTCCTTCCCTGTGCACAAGCTTTTTAGTTTGAGGTAGTCCCAATTATTTATTTTTGCTTTTGTTTCCCTTCCCTGGGGAAACACATCCAGGAAACTACTGCTAAGGCCAAGAGTTTATGACCTACGTTTTCTTTTAGGAGTTTTATCATTTCAGGTCTTTAATCTTTTAGTTTACTTTTGTGTATGGTGTATGAAGTGGTCTAGTTTCATTCTTTTGCATGTAGCTGTCCAGTTTTCCCAACACCATTTGTTGAAGACTTTCTTGTCCCCATTGTATATTCTTGCCTCTTTTGTAGGTTAAGTGACCATTAAAAGGTGGCCTTATTTCTGGACTCTATTCTGTTCCATTTGATCTATGTGTCTATTTTTGTGCCAGTAAAATACTGTTTTGATTACTACAGTTTTGTAGTATATCCTTATATCTGGGATTGTGATACCTCCAGCTTTGTTCTTCTTTCTCAACACTGCTTTGGCAATTCAGGTCTTTTGAGGTTCCATACAAATTTTATGATTATTTTCTTCTAGTTCTGTGAAAAATGCTTTTAGTATTTTATTTATTTATTTATTTATTTATTTATTTATTTATTTATTTATTTTTTGCTTTTGGTATTTTAATTGAGTTTGAATCTAGATTGCTTTCGGTAGTGTAGACATTTTAAGAATATTAATTCTTGTAATCCATGAACATGGGATATCTTTCCATTTTTTTTCTTCTTCAATTTCTTTCCTCAACGTCTTACAGTTTTCAGAGTACAGGTCTTCACATCCTTGGCTAAATTTTTTCCTAGGTATTTTATTCTTTTTGATGCAATTGTGAATGGAACTGTTTCCTCATATTCTCTTTCTGATAGTTTGTTGTTAGTTGTATAGAAATTCAACAGATTTCTGTATATTGATTTTTTTATCCTGCCACTTTACTGAATTCACTGATCATTTATTTTTATCATATATTTGTTCTCTGTTTTCTTATCTATAACTTTTCCTTCCATTACTTCTGTGTTTGCTTTCACTTCTTAAATTAGATACTGTTGTTGAAATAAGGACCACAGATCTAAATTTTAAAATTAGGACAGGTATTGGGGTGCCTGGGTGGCACAGTCAGTTAAGTGTCTGACTTCGGCTCATCATGATCTCACAGTTCATGAGTTCGAGCCCTGTATCTGGCTCTCTGCTGACAGCTTGGGGCCTGAAACCTGCTTCAGATTCTGTGTCTCCCTCTCTTTCTGCTCCTCCCCCACTTGCACTCTGTTTATCACTCTCACAAAAATAAACAGTAAAAAAAAAAATCAGGACAGGCTTTTACTAATAGTCTGCACTCAGCAAAAGAACATATGACTTACAAGTAGATAGCTCTATTCCTTTGGCTCCTAGCACCTACAGGTTATACGAAGTCTTTAGGTACATGTTTATGTGTATAATATAGGCAGAAATAGCCCCATGACACAAGTCAGCTCTCAAGGTCTTACTTAGAAAATCTTTCTCTGTGGTAAAGAATCTACAGCTTGTGGCCAGGGGTTCCTTGTGATACAGTAGGGAGTTCTGGAAAAAGGTATCTTATGACATGGAGGGGATGTGGGTACTTCTGGCAGGTTGGGGTGAGCGTAGTCTTCATCTATGCATAGTTCATTAGATGAAAAAAGAAAAAAAGCCTCAGAGTCAGCCTTTCAAGTTTTGATATGCAGTATTCTTCCCATTATTTAAACCCCTAGTTATTTCTAATTTTTATCATAATTTTTTGATTTGTAAATTATCTAGAAGTTTGTTTTCTGATTCCCTGTAGGTTTTCTCTCCCTTAATTAGTCTCAAAGTTATATATTCTATTTGTTTTGTAGTCTTTTTAGCTATTAAAACACATTTAAAGTCTAAAGCTAAACGCGTATAAGAGAACCTCTTTCCAAATAGAATCGTAGTATACTGTAGCCAATTACTACCCCCGTTGCCAATTTATTGTGCAGTTTTTATTCAGTATTTTAATTCTATCATTTTTTACTACCACACATTAGACATCCTTGTTTCTGTTTTGCACAGTGAATATATCTACAAATTTACTAAGATCCTAGCTTAATCCATTCGACTTCTCAGATCTTCCATCTGGATATATCCTTCAGAATTTTCTTCCACGCAGTTTGGTTGGTGTTAAAATTCCTCACATTGTGTTTTGCCTGAAAATGTCCTCAACTTATCCTCTTCAATGATATTTGTACTACATTAGAAAATTCTTTCATATATGTTAAAGAAAAACTTACATGTTAATAAAATATTCTTTTCTTAGGCAATTGAAGATATAACTCACTATCTTTTGGCTCCTATTGTTGTTTCTGAAAAGTCAGCTTTCAGTCTAAATGCTATTTATATATGTATCTGTTTTGTCTCTCTTTCTGGCTGCTTTTAGTAGTTTGTTTGTTTAAAGTTCTTCAGTTTCACTATGACATACCTACTTATAATTTTCATTTCTTCTGCTTGAGATTTGTTGGGCTTTCTGGATCTTCGGTTCATTATCATCCAACAATTCTGGAACTTTTTCTTTTTCTTCTCATCTACAGTATTTCCTTCCGGAACTCTACTGAGAGCATCTTAGGTCATAACCCTAGTCTCATAATCTCATTTTACATTTTCCCTCCTCTCTGTCTCTCTGAGCCCTATTATGGATTATTCAGATCCATTTTCCAGCTCACTAGTGTTCTCTTCAACTGTCTCTAATCTGTTTAATGCATTAAGTTTGTAATTCTTATTTTTATATTTGTTATCTCCAGAAGTTCTATTTCCTTACTTTTAAAATTTGTGCAATCAATTTACAGTCTCTGGTCCGTGTTCCTATTTTCAGTGCTTTAAAAAATTTTCTTAAATGTTAAAATATTCATTTGTATTTTTGACTGATAAATTCAAGAATGAAGTATTTACAGGTCCCACTCCACTGTCTGCTGTTTTTACTGGCTTTTATGCACAATGAATTGTTTTCCTTGTGTTCGAAGTCAAAGCTGCCTTTCTCCTGAGAGGAATTTCTATTTATTTCTGAGGGTCACCTAGAGTTGTTGAGGATATTTACATTGCCATTATGCTACAAAGGAAAACCTACTTTAATCTTTCTCTCTTTCCCCAAGGTTTCTCAAAAGAAATAATTTCCCAACAGATAAAAATCACTGCTGGGAGCATTTGGTATTGCTCTCATCAGGAGGATCACAAATTGGATTATTTCCACTTTGGAATTATGAGGGAAGAACGTGAGAAACATATGCTGTCGAAATATCTTACAAATCAAATTCTCTATACCACTTGTATCTAGGTTCAACTTGAGGAGGGTTTTTACTTGGCTGTGAAAGTACTTCTAATAAGAAATGTTATCCCTTTTGCAGTTTGGTTCCTAATCCATATCAGCTCTACTACAAATCATGAATGATGAAAAGTGCATGATTATTATTTATTGTAGTCACACCGTGTAAAACTGGCGAAAGGTGTAACCCTACAACCATAAAAATACACAAACCTGTGAGGGTCATCTGGATCACAGTTAGGAAGAAACTGAGAGATGGCTTCTGCCACTTCTTCATTTGATAAAACATCCCAGAGTCCATCGGTGGCCAAGATCAGCACATCATCTGCTCCATGCTCATATTTGGAGAGATCGTAGACTCTTACCTGAAAAGAATGGGAATACTCCTACTTAAGAAATTGGGAGCACGTTATTTCCCATAACAAATTGGTTTCGGAATTCTTTTCTTCTCCCACCTCGGCTAGGGGTTTTTAGGTACGCGCTCTGAAGTACTTGGTTGTGCAACCAG
Organism: Puma concolor; assembly: GCF_028749965.1. Classification (NCBI taxonomy): domain Eukaryota; kingdom Metazoa; phylum Chordata; class Mammalia; order Carnivora; family Felidae; genus Puma; species Puma concolor. The sequence continues at coordinate 54,203,979 of NC_141673.1, read as the reverse complement.
CTTTGTGGCCATGGGTAGCCTCCTTTGGAGACTTGCTGTATAGACATATGGGACTCAACAGGTGAGCTTAAGGGTTGACAAGGAAGAATTAATTGAAAAAAATTAATGCCTGAGACATAGCTGGAACGATACTTATAATAGATACTGTGCGAGCCAGAAAAGCAACCTGAGGCTTGCTTCCTTCCTTCCTTCCTTTGCACACCCATTCCACAAGTAAGGGCCTGCTGTGTGCCAGGTACTCTATGTATAAAGATGAACAACAGGGGTACCTGCGTGGCTCAGTAGGTGAAGCCTCTGACTTCGGCTCAGGTAATGATCTCACTCAGTTTGTGGGTTCGAGCCCTGCGTCAGGTCTGTGCTGACAGCTCAGAGCCTGGAGCCTGCTTCAGATTCTGTCTCCCTCTTTCTCCGCCCTCCCCCCTCTCATGCTCTGTCTCTGTCTCTCAAAATTAAATAAAATGTTAAAAAAAATTTTTTTAACCTTAAAAAAAAAAAAAAGATGAATAACAGATTTCCCTGCTTCTTAGCTCTGTCTTTTGGAGAGATAAGGCCAGCCCTGGATCTTTAGTAGTTACTCTGTATTTGTCTAGGACTGAGGAGACACTTTATTTAATGGGCTCACTTGAATCACATTTTGGCTTACCTGTTTGAGCCCCAAGGAGCAGGATTTCTTTCCTGTAAGGATGGGGCTCAGACACTACACTCAGGTTTAAGAGGCCTTAATCTAGCCTAAATTATAAAGGACACATGCTGAGTCTGAATCTCCCAAGTGGGTCTTGGCAAACTTGTAAGTCTCCTCATCTCTAGTACCTGGAATGACTTGGGATATTTCAATATCCACCTAACCTCTTTGGGAAGGACAGAATAACCTTGATGAAAGTAGTAAGAATAAAAATCAAGCAGTATGTGGGTTAGGCCACAACTCGATTTTCACCCAACTTTGGCGGGAAAAGAGTCTGGGATTTTTTTTTTTCCTTTTTAAATTTTAACATTTATTTATTTTTGAGAGACAAAGAGAGGCAGAGCATGAGCAGGGGAGGGTGGGAGAGAGAGAGAGAGAGATACAGAACCCGAAGCAGGCTCCAGGCTCTGAGCTGTTTGTTAGCACAGAGCCTGACGCGGGGCTCGAACTCACGAACTGCGAGACCATGACCTGAGCCAATGTCGGATGCTCAACCGACTGAGCCACCCAGGTGCCTCAAGAGTCTGGGATTTCATTGCTATTCCCTCCCCATTTGGCAGAACCAGCCCCTGTGTATACACACCTCATGAACTAAGGGCACAGGCAAGTCAACTTCATCAACCTTCCAGTTCCTTCAACCCTTCTCTTTTTTCCCTCCTATCTTCTAAAAGCAAGTCTGAGTAAAAGCTGTAGGTCAGCGGAAGGTCAGGGAGAGGAAGGAGTTTATAGAGTTTAAGCAGCCATGTGTCCCATCACACACAGTCACTGCTAAGTCATCTCAGATCTCGAGAGAATTTGATTCTAAGAGGCCGACAGACTGTTCAAATCCACATCTTTGAAAGCCAAGCCTCCTAGCTTTAGAAAGGTTTGCCCAGGCCTGTGACACCCTGACACAGGGCTGGTCCTGTGGACTAACAGACTACACCCAGCAGCACAAAACAACAAAATAGCACACGCCTACCGACAGAGCCCTTGGAAAATGAGCTCAAATGAAAAGCAGCCTCCAGGTACCAGGCCTCTGTGGCCTGCTAACTGCGTGGTAACAATTAGCTAATGGCCCGGTGCACGGCCCACACAGAGGAGAAGAGAACTCAGGGGTATACTGGACTGGCTTTTAACATTTTCTCAAAAGGCATATTCACTTTGAGGGTAGAAGTTTACATTCTAGAGAAGGCACTGTGCCTCATGAGGCCAAATTAAGGAAAACAACAAGGGGGATCTTAAGCTTACAGCAGTCTGGAAAGTCCCAGATGCCAGAATTCGATCCTCAGGGCACTCACTGAATTCATGTGGTCCAGTTTTCACTCTATAGAGGCAACCAAATCCCTTTTGCTTTAATTTGTTGTGACTCCTGGGCGCCACAAATGTTAGAGCAGTGCTTCTTAAATGTCAATGTGCCAGGAATCAGCTGGGGATCCTGCTAAAAGGCAGATTCTAATTCAGTTCTGGGGTGTGGCCGGAGGCTGCCTTTGCAGCTTACTTCCACGTGATGCTGATGCTGCGGGTCCTTGGACTGCACTCTCAGTAGCGAGGCTGAAGAGAATGCCTACTGGTCCATTTGCAAACAAGGAAATGTAGGCCTTCGTGGCCTCTGTGATGCCTACATAGACTATCCTCTAGGGCAGGCTTTAGAGAGGACAGCAAATGTTGGCTCTGGGCTACCAAGTTCAAGTCCTGGCTCACTGTGTTATTATTTCCAGTATGCGATGACTTTGCCTAAGAGAGACTGCTAGCTTCTTACTGGGGTAGGTCTACAGTACATTTCTGTGAAAATCTGAACTCCACAGAATAAGAAATGTTACAGGAGGTGGGGGAGATGATGTCAGGTGCTCCAGTTCCAATCTTGCGCTTGTAGCTAAATAGGAGATTCCATCTGCCTTCTAGCGCCTTCTAAAAGAAAGATTTCTAGGTCTGAAGATAACATCCATTTAATTTCAGGACTACCCTGGGTTTGGGGTGCCAGAATCGTTTCAAGTGCTTTCTGCTGGCCAAAAACATGTAGAGATCTGAGCTGTTTAAGCTTAAGTTATCCTGCCCACTACTCAGCTGGAGATCTAGCCAACAGAATGGGAGTGGAACGATAAACAGAAACATGTTACAAAATGCTCTCTTCAATTCCATCAATAAATTGAATCCTTCCCTAATTCCGCTATTCACATTTCCACACACAGTTCTCTAATGCTGTTTCATTAGCCAACACGAAAATCCTTTCAAAACCATTCTCGAAGTATTTTTAATGTAAATAATAAAAAGCTGGTCTCAACCCTGTTCCCTGAGGCACTCCCCAATTAACATCCTTTCAGGTTTTTATTGCTACCCTTTATTTCCTGCCCTTTAGCCAATTTCCAAAGGACTTTGCCAACTTTCCACTTACAACTCGTGTCTTGTACATTAACCTGTAATGCAGAACATTTTGTGAAAACGCTCTCAGAAAAACTGGGCTGCAGCACAAGACAACCCGCTTCACGCCCATCCTCCCTGGCGGCAAGGGCTTCAAAGGATTCTGGCGGGCTCTGGAGTCCTGACCTCCTCTCCCTGCAGCTGTTGTTGACTCTCCTCAGTCAGACCACACTCACCTCTCCAAAGTCCCCTCTTCAATTCCGTAAATAGCATCTTGATGTTCCAGGAAGCCTCACATTAAACTAATGGGCTCTGAGGCTCCCCCGGACTCAGACACCAGGAAGAGAGTATCCCAGGCCCCAGTAGGGGCGAGGTGTTTATGCAAACGCCTTTGTCTGCAGGAGAGCTGGAGAACAGGGTCAGGGCTTTGTGTGGCTCCTTCCTGTGTTCCCAGCTGCCCAGAGAGGGAGAGAAAGGCCACAGGAATCCTTGAGATCCTTGCAGTTTTTCAGAGTGATATAATTTGAGCTGCTGAGAGACGGATGGAGCCTGTGTGGGTCCATCTGCCCTCCTAGAGCTGCCTACGTGTTGACTGAGCACTTACTATGTGCCAACTACTCTTCTAGGTGCTGCGGGTACAGCTGTGAACAGAAGTGACGAAGTCCCTCAGAGCATCTACACTAGTAGAGAGACAGACCCACACACTGCAATGTCAGAAGCCGACAGGTGCTCTGAAGAAAAGTCACAGTAAGAAGAGTGACAAGACAGTCCTTGTAGAGGACCTCCCTGGGAAGGCACTGTGTGAACAAAGATCTGAACGAGCGAGGTGATATCCCAGAGTCCCTTCCTGTGCTCCCCCTTCCTTCCCTCAGGGACCTGCCAACCCTCTGGGCCCGGTTAGATTGGGGGCTGCAGTGCCACGTGCAGCTGCCAAAGCACTCCTGAGGCAAAGCAATCAACAAGCAGCATCGCTTTCTCTTCCCTGGTCCGCACAGTCGCCATCCTCCACATCCCATGAGCACGGCATTTGTACCTGCCAGCTCCACGTGTCTGTCTCTTGCACAAGACTGGTTATTCTCAGATTTTAATGTGCTGAAGAATCGCTTGGGGTGCTAACTGAACAAATTTAGATTCAAGGGGCCACTCTTTAAACGTTCCGAATGTGTCGAGCTGCGCCCAGGCACCAGCTTATGTAGGCAAGGGCCAGGTCATTCCAACGCAAGTGGTGGGGGAGCCTAGCCTCGAAGACACGGTCATCGGCAATAAGCTCCTCAAGGGGCAAGGTCTGAACTGGCCTGTTTCTGTCCCCAGAACGCAGAGCATTTGGTGAGCAGTCAATAAATAACCAAGAGAAGCATCTGCCTCATCGGACACTGACCCTTGTTCTGCTTACAGCGAACACCCCTTCAGGTGGTCACCTTCTCTTCCTTCCCAAGATTCAACTTCTGGAGGCCAGAGACCCCACTTTGCATTTCTTCTGTGGGCCTAGCAGTATTTTTTCAGAGTAAATAACAAGAGACCTTCAGGACATACTTACTGAGACAAAGAATAAATGAGAGGAAGGGAGGAAGAAAAATAATACCATGTATGAGATCTAGTCAGAGGACGCTCTAATATGGTGACCGGGCCGATTTAGTTTTTTACCTTGGACACTTCCAAGCAGCCACCCAAATCCAATATGCTGATATTGGACACAAGTAGCAGACTCTTTCCTTTTCTTCCCCTGTCCTCACTGGAGCTGCTAACAAACAAAAAACTCAGTGTAAGGGAGTGGGCAGGAAAGAGTCTGGGGGCACAGAAGAGCCTTGGCTAATGTGCCCCTGAAGGAGCCAAGTGGTGACTGCTCTCGCAGGACCCTCGGCTTCAGAGCACTTAGAGACGTCCTTAACATCATCGCCAGGCATCTATTTACACAGGAGCTTGTGACAAGCGAGTCTTTAATCGAGTACTTCTACTCAGGGCTGGGCTGCAGGCTGCTGCTTCAGTGTTTGTGTAATGTGTGTTCACCTCTTTGCTCTATTACTGATGACATTTCAATGACATGTTGGGAGGGCTCACACTAGTGTAAGCTGACGCCAGCTTCTTGAAGCTACTTTAAAAAAGAATCCATCAGTGGGAATGCAAGCTGGTGCAGCCACTCTGGAAAACAGTATGGAGGTTCCTCAAAAAACTAAAAATAGAACTACCCTACGACCCAGCAATTGCACTACTAGGCATTTATCCAAGGGATACAGGTGTGCTGTTTTGAAGGGACACATGCACCCCCATGTTTATAGCAGTACTATCAACAACAGCCAAAGTATGGAAAGAGCCCAAATATCCGTTGCTGGATGAATGAATAAAGAAGACGTGGTATATATATATATATACAATGGAGTATTACTCGGCAATCAAAAAGAATGAAATCTTGCCATTTGCAACTACGTGGATGGAACTGGAGGGTATTATGCTAAGTGAAATTAGTCAGAGAAAGACAAAAATCATATGACTTCACTCATACGAGGACTTTAAGAGACAAAACAGATGAACATAAGGGAATGGAAACAAAAATAACATAAAAACAGGGAGGGGGACAAGAGACTCATAAAAATGGAGAACAAACTGAGGGTTACTGGAGGGGTTGTGGGAGGGGGGGATGGGCTAAATGGGTGAGGGGCACTAAGGAATCTACTCCTGAAATCATTGTTGTGCTATATGCTAACTAATTTGGATGTAAATTTTAAACAATAAAAAATAAAAATATTTTTTAAGAAATCCATCGATTCTTCCATTTGCCAAATCTCAGCCGCTTCTCTAGGATGCCCTCACAGCTCTTACAGCTTTATCAACTCAGCAAATTCTCCCAACCCTTTTTCCTTTTGAAGTACTCAGGGCAGGCCCATGAGCCCCCATGGCTGAGGCCTGGCTTTCTGAATGGCAAGAGCCCTGCCTTTGTTATAAGAAGCCCTCACTTCGGGTCTCTGCTTCTAACCAGCTTTGGGACTTGAGATAAACCACTTACTGTCTTTTGCTCTCAATTTTCTCATCTCTGAAATCATTGTTTAAAAATTGGAAAAAAAATGCGAGGACACCTGCTCTACCTATTACAGCTAGAGCCAGTATAAAGGTCAAATGAGATAATACGGACGGAAACCACAAATTCTAATGTACCACATGGTTTTTTTTTTTTGTTTTTGTTTTTTTTTTTATGGCACCCATCTCAGGGCAGAAGACCTGAAAGTAAAGCAGCTGGGGGAAGGAGAGGAGTAAGAGGGCCTTGGGGTTCAATTACAAGTCTCATTTCAAATAACAGGGATTGCGACTCTCACTAGTGTTCTTAGCAGAAATGCCAGATGGTTCCCAAGATAAAGGATGCCAAGAGGTAGTAGAAAATGAGGGCACAAAGTCTTATCCTCTCTACCCCATGTAGCCAACCACGAAGCTCAACCTATAGAACTCTGAATATGGCACCTGTACTAGAAAAAAAGAAAACTCCAGCATATTCCCTGTGGTCCTACAAGCCAAGTCGATTATTTCAATGTTAGCATTTGAGCAAGCCACCAAAATTGCATCCAGAGTCTCTGTTGCTGTGATTCTACCTACACTATGCCATGAAACACATACTGAACTTGGTGGCGAAAGATGGGTTTGAAACTCACTTCTCCTTAAAATTCAGGTAAAACCACTTTGGTTACTCATGTTTTCAAGGTCTACTGACCACCTGCTGGGAATATAGAAAGAAGCACTGATTCCTCCTATGGAGTGCTGGGGAGAAGCAGTTGAATCATATACCTTACACCTAGTGGGAACTGCAGGGACCAAACCCTGGGGAGGTGAGAGGAGGGCTGGTGTGCTTTGGTGGCTTTATAGAGCTTGATTTGGCTATAGTACTGGACTTTCACTGAGGAATGGTGAGGGATGAGGCATGACCTTTCACATCTTCAGTGTCTCCCTTTGTGGAATGAAAGGTTAGGACTAGGTGGCCACTTCAGATGCTTACGGCACCAATGTTCTCAGACTCTTTCATCACAGGATGAGTTAGGGCTGGATGTGACTGGCCACATGACCTCAGAGCACCTGATTGCAAATGCATCAAGGGACATTTAAGTAATATAAGTATGTTGGCTGTTGGGGCTGTGGGTGTAATTTTACATCTGAAATATACCACCGATATTCTTGAGGGTTTGCTTTTTCTATTGTAGTCTACAGACAAAATAAATATTCGATTTTTGAGGGTGGATACCACCTAATAGCTAAAATATTTCTAAGCCAGCTAAAATAGTAGGTAGCATTAAAAGAGCCTGAAACTGTACCCAACACCTAGTTGCTATAGCATAAGTCTTCCACTGTCTCCTCGTGAGGCCAGTACTTTGCAGCTCGGTGAGGTAAGCTACAGGAAGGAATTTCCTTTACATGCTGGGCTTCTCTCATCATCTACTCCTTTCTCTGGGCTTCCAATGGCTTGTGCACCACTGAGCCACAGGCTCACTGAATGAATCAGTGAATGAATGGGCTTGAATCTAGCTTATTGATCATTTGAGGAATATGTTTCTGTTCATTAAAATGTCCATTTATAAAGGTCAGAGGAAACCCCAGCCTGTGAGTGAAACTACGTGGGTGCAGCGTAAGTGGGTTAAGTCATGTCTAATCCAGTGACGAGGCACACAGAGTGACCATATGTCCCTGTTTGCATGGGCTAGTTTGGGTTTGTGCTGTTTTCCCAGCATAATTATTACTAAAGTCCACACTGACAGTAAGTTATATATGATCACCTAATGAATAATTAGTGAAATGACTGCTATTTTTTACACGTGTAGTAGTTGCTACTGCTGGCCATTGGGGACTCAACATAATCACATAACCAGAGCGTGTTCTTACTTCACAGGACTTCGCTCAGAATGGCAGGATTTCAGAGAGCTCAAGTGAGCAAGAGAGCAAGTTACTATGGACCTTGCCTTAGGAGAGGAGATGCAGTCACGCCTGGTGGGCTCTGGGGCACCTGGTGGGTGGCAAAGTCAATCTGACTGATTGTGGTTCTTCTGAAGCAAGTAGCGCAGGTCTCAGCAGACCTCTGTGCACGTGGAGAATGAGGTATGTAGTATCCTTAACCTACCAGTCTGGCGCTGAGCCACGTGCACTGTAAGACTGAATCACACAGTCCAGGACTGGAACATGGATGTGTAATGAACCCATGCGGGGATTATAAAACTCAAGTTCCTGAAGCACAGTGAAGAATGGCTTATGACAGTATTATTTAAAGAGTGGTCTTTGGATCACCTGCTTGAGAATGGTCTAAAAATGTGAAAACTCCTAGGACCTGCCCTAGACCCAGTGCCTGAGATTTTCAGGAAGTGGATTCTAGGGATTTGCTTTTTTGGGGGGAAACATTACTTTATTCAAATACCAGGCTTATCATACATGGCCCAAGAACACTCAAATGATAAACCAGATATACACAGATCTTTAAGAGTGGTCTTCAGCCATTATAGCCAATGACGCCACACTTGCTATCATCTGCTGAATGGTGTGGTGGCCACCGAGATGTGGATGTTGTTTTATGTTGGCAAGAGCATAGGCATGCATTTTTTAATATATAATAAAATCTGTTTTTATTTTTAGTTTTTAATTTTTTAAACTAAAATCTGCACCCAGCATGGGGCTCAAACTCATGACCCTGAGATCAAGAGTCACATGCTCTACTGACTGAGCCAGCCAGGCACCCCAGGGTTGCATTTTTAAACAAACTTCTCAAACTGTTCTTTTGTGTATAATGCAATAAATTAATGCAAAAAAGGATACTGCATGTTTAACTAAAACATTCAGGTGAAACGATCATTTTTCAGAAGGGGATCACAGGGAAACAATATCTAAGGAGAAGAAATATTTGACACAATATAGAGGTTGCCTCACTTGTGTGACCATAAATTTTATGAGTTACCAAGCAAGATTTTTTGGTGTCAGAGTAAATGTCAAATTCTGGTTTTATTCAAATGGCTGGTTACTTCCCAAGGCACTTCCCAATGGAAACAAGCCGTTAAAATGTCACACACATGCATACAAGTGATTCTTACGGCTAGAGAGTTAGCGATGCAGATGGAGGACAGGCTAAGTCAGGAGGTCTTCTCGTGTGTGTAGGTGCAGGTGGCACCACAGACAAATGAAAGCTTCTCTACACTCTTAATACGATTCCCCCACCTTCCCCAACGTTTTCAAGGTGGTGGTGGGAGAGGGGGGAGGGGAGCATACATCACCCCAACAAAGAAGAAAGATGCACGAGATACTGGTTGAAGGGCACAGACTTCCAATTACAAGACTAGGGATCTAAAGTACAGCATTAGGACTATAATTATATATAACCTGTATATGCTGTAAAACATACATACACTATATAATATATACTTACACTATATAATATATACATACACTATATATATACATACACTAGTATACATACACTAGATACATAAAATACATATACACTAGATACATAAAATACATATACATAACCTATATACAATAACTTTACTGTATTATATACTTAAAAGGTGCTAAAAGAGTAGAGCTTCAACGTTCTCACCACAAAACAGAAATGGTAGTTATAAGATGTGACAGAGCTGTAGTGGTAATCATTTGGCAATATACAAATATAAATGCATCCAACCAACACACTGTATACCCTAAACTTATATAATGGTACATGTCAGTTATATCTTTAATAAAACTGGAAAAAGTGGGGCATCTGGGTTGCTCAGTCGGTTAAGCGTCTGACTTTGGCTCTGTGAACTCACGGTTCGTGAGTTCAAGCCCCGCATCAGGCTCTGTGCTGACAGCTCAGAGCCTGGAGCCTGCTTTGGATTCTGTGTCTACCTTGCCCTCTGCCCCTCCCCCACTAGTGCTCTTGCCTTTCTCTCTCCCCCAAAATGAATAAATATTAAAAAATTAAAAAAATAAATAAATAAAACTGGGAAAAGAAAATTCTCAAATACCACTGTCCTAGACTATCAGAGTATCCTTAGGTAGAACTCCTCATTTTTCCTTTGTAAGAGTATCTGTGGTTTCTGAGGCTGAAATTTACAATCTTAGCAGCTCTCTTTAAAAAAACTGAATACAGAAATAATTACGAATACAAACATAGATACAAACAAGAGAGAAGAAACAGAGACAAATTACTAAACCATGGAAAATGAGGTCTCTTTCTTTTGAGAAATGTTTACAAAGAAATGATTCCTGACTCTAACCTTGCTTCTCCCCCCTACCTAGAACATTCTTCATGCCTTACAAACAACCAGAACTCAGTAAGGACTGGTCCAAGTGAAGAGCCCTGATAACTTATGTTTAACTAGCTTCTTTGTAAATCTGCCTCCATTCTGCAAACTAGATGACCTCTGTTGAGTAATTAGCTAAACAGTTAACTCATCAACTTATTATTAGTTTGCACGGGAAAGAAAGATGATTATTTCTCTAATCCTCAAGTTTTCACAGCAGGGAGGGCACTCTCCGCCCCCCCCCCCCAATTTGTTTGTTTGTTTGAGACAGAGAGAGAGAGAGAGAGAGAGAGAACACATGAGAAAGGGAGAGAATCCCAAGCAGGCTCTACGTTGTCAGTGCAGAGCCTGATGCAGGGCTCAGTCCCTTGAACTGCAAGATCATGACCTCGGCTGAAGTCATGAATGAGACACCTAACTGACTAAGCCACCCAGGCACCCGGTGGGGGGAGCTTCTACAGGCAGGGTGTGGTACGGAGCCTCCAAGATGGGCACTGTCAATCCCGGCCCTCCCTGTACAAGCACACTGCTCCTCTCTTCCAGAGGTGGATTCCAATTCCCCTCTCCTCAAATGTGGACCAGCCTTAGTGATTTCCTTGGCCACTAGCATGTGGCAGAGGTGATGGTTCTAGGCCTTCTGAGGCCAGGTCCTACAAAGTCCTATAACTTCTGCTTGGCACTCTTGAACCACTCACTGTCGAGATGTTTTCTCTCAGAATCCAGTTGCCATGCTATGAAAAGCTGAAACCCCATGGAGAAGCCATGTGGAGCTGCCTCAGCTTGACTCTTCAGCTGCTATCTGCCCTCACTTGCCAGCCATGGGAGTGGAGCCACTTTGGACTTGCAGCCCATCTAGCCTTCAGATCCCTCTAGCTCCAGCTGACATCCAGCTGTGCTGTGCGAGACTCCCAGAGAGAACCACCTAGCTGAACCCGCTCAACTCACAGAACCATGAAAGGCAATAGCATACAAAGACATATAGTACACCGTTCCATCAAGACTCCATGTTCCGGGGTGGTTGGTTTTGCAGTCCCCGTGGGCACAAAGGCATTATATTGTGATGTGTCACTTCTAGGCCCTCTCCCTCTGTGGGGCTGGGGAGAGGGGATGGGGCATGGAGTCCCCTGGAGTTTTCTCCCTGGTCTCGACTTGTCCATCGCAGCACCTGTTCCCTTTGCTCCTGTCCTCTAGCAGGTAAATATTAGGCAGACTACTCTCTGTGGGGTGGGGAGAGGAGAGCCCACAGCTATCCAGGGCATACATTTAATTTGGGGGGGGGGGGGTGGTGGAGGACAAGAATAAGAAGTCCATTCTGGTCCGAAATCCATACCATGGTTTCTGGTCTAACTTTATACTAACTATAAAGTTAGTTTCATCCCAGGCACCTGTGTCTATGTTTTTAGTTGCTCAGAAAACTCAGAGGGAAAAAAAAGCATAAAATTAGTTTTCCTCTCTGGACCTCCACAAACAGCATTCTTCCCTTTTCTTAGGCTAGAGAACAATTTATTTTTAATTTTTAGAAAATTTCACCCCGCTTCATCCACTAAATCCAGTCTGCCATCAGTTTTCATTACATTGTTTCTTTAAAATGTCTCTCGGATGTACCTCCTTTTCATTTTCCTGGTCCCTTCCCTAGCTTTTGTCCTCCTGTTACAGTTTCAGCTCTACAGCGGTCACCCTGTTTGCCTCTCTGCACCTCCCCACCCCTGTCTACGTGCTGTGACAGGCCCCCACCCCAACATTTATCATGCTGCTCTCTTTGCTGAAGCCCTTACCTACTGCCTTGGGTTTGGTTCCAGGCCCTCCAGAATAATTAGCTTTGTTATAGCCAATAGCCCTTCAAGCTATCTTCCAAACCCAGTGACCCCATAAGGCAGATTTTACTTCATAACAGCCTCACTCCTGGTTCCTTCTTATTCTTGTCCTCCTTCTTTGATTATGTAGTCCTGTCTCCCTCTTCTGAACTCCCCTCTTCTCTTAGGAAGCAGGAATCACAGGGTTTATGGCTGATTATTCTATTAGTCCCCCATTCCAACTTGTCCCAAAATTCCTAATGCTTTCGAGGACATGTTCCCTAGTGTGCTGATCAATAAACACTATTGGACTCATGATCTCTACGTATAGAGCCAGTGAAACTTCGTGGTCTTTTTTTTTTTTTTTTTAATTTTTTTTTTCAACGTTTTTTATTTATTTTTGGGACAGAGAGAGACAGAGCATGAACGGGGGAGGGGCAGAGAGAGAGGGAGACACAGAATCGGAAACAGGCTCCAGGCTCCGAGCCATCAGCCCAGAGCCCGACGCGGGGCTCGAACTCACGGACCGCGAGATCGTGACCTGGCTGAAGTCGGACGCTTAACCGACTGCGCCACCCAGGCGCCCCGAAACTTCGTGGTCTTAAGAGGAGCTAGGAGCTAATACTTATTATGCCACGTTCTGGCTAAGTACTTTATTTATATATGTTATTTAATTTGTTCCTTGAGTTCCTGTCCTCTTTTTATTGAAGAGGAAGCAGATATTTGGGTAAAGTACCTTTCTCAAGGTCACCCAGCTGGCAAGAGAAGAGACAGAGCTTGAAGTCAAGACTAATTGCCAGTCTGAGGTTTTAAGTTCCACATCACACCACCTCCCAAGGTATTTTTGAGGGGAATTTTTAAAACCAGTTTATCCTACTCTACCACCTGAGGATGATTACTGTTACTGTTTTATTAAATTTCCTTCACGCATGTATTTGTCTACACATGCATGTAACTTCCTACCAACTTATGATCACACTCTTTGTATATACAATCATATTCTGTTTCACTTAATATAGTACAGCTTTTTCCCCTTTCATTATGCACTGATACTGTTTTTTATACATTGTTCAGACTACAGAAAGTACGCAATACAATAAAACAGGCTCTTTCCCAAAATGGGACTTTGGCTTGGGGAATGAAAAGCTACCAAGAATAAGGTGCTGTCAACAATGAGCTCTTCTTTTTATTTTTTAAAAGTTTATTTATTTTTATTTTTGAGAGAGAGAGAGACAGAGTGTGAGTGGGGGAGGGGCAGAGAGAGAGGGAGACACAGAATCTGAAGCAGGCTCCAGGCTCTGGGCTATCAGCATAGAGCCCGACGTGGGGCTCGAACTTACAAACTGTGAGATCATGACCTGAGCCGAAGTCGGAAGCTTAACCAACTGAGCCACCCAGGTGCCGCGCCCCAGCAATGAGCTCTTAAATACTGTTCATGTTTTCATGGGAGACAATAGGGGAGGCTCAAACTAGACAGTCATTCTCTCTTAATATGGAAGTTACTACTGGGAATCCCTAAGTGTAAAGCCTTCCAGAAGCTGACGGGGAAGGAAGACTAGTGTTTCCTGACCATCTCTGACCCTGCACCAGACCTAGTACCAGGCAGCTCCACAGATCTTTTCTTAAGTCTATTTATTTTTGAGAGAAAGAGAGAGAATACAAGTGGAGGAGGAGCAGAGACAGAGAGAGACACAGAATCCGAAGGAGGCTCCAGGCTCCCGACTGTCAGCACAGAGCCCAACATGGGGCTCAAACTCACACATTTCAAGATCATGACCTGAGCCTACGTCGGACACTTAACCGACTGAGCCACCCAGGTGCCCCTCCGCAGATGTTCTTACTTGCTTTTCCTAGCACTTTGTGAATACAGGCATGTTCACCTCACCTGAGGGAAGGGGAAGGCAGACTAAAATAATGCAGGTCACGTGGGCATTCAGATACCGGAGTCTAGGGTCTTCCTTCTCTTGGAGAAGGCAGTTTCAGATGAAAGAAAAAAATATCTAGATGAAGAAAAGAATGAGCTAAATGAGTCATCTGCAATTACAAAAACCCGCTGACAGGAATCTTGAACACCAGGGAAAAGAATAAGGAAGCCTAGAGAAAACCAGGCTCCTTGTGGTTCAGTCTGGCAGGGAGGGCTGGCGGGGGCGGGGGGGGGGGGGGCGGGGGATGCAGAGTTGAAGATGGGGGTTGGCTTTGCAAACTGGCCTCCACTCGGAAAAAGACATTGTTCTTCCAAGGGCCCAAAAGGGGGCTCAAGGCAGTCCCGGAGTGCAGGCGGGAAAGCAAGTAACATGAAGAGGAAGGCTAACTCTAGGGAGGGCCTGCTACAGGTCAGAAAGGGCCACGGAGCAGAGAGCATCTGCAGGTTTAGGCTGCAGACCTTCGCCAAGGTGCCTGAGTAAGAGCACAGCAGGAAGTGCGCTGGAAGGGGGCGGGGAGGAGAAATGCTGGAAGAGAGGCAGCTGCGAGTCTGGGCTCCAGTGCCTGAGTTCCCGGATCCTTTCCTTCCCTCCTTGAACTCTTTCAGGATAGTATAAGGAAGGTGAACTTTGATGTGCTTCATTGAGCAGGAAGATGGGAGACCTGGCTGAGGCTGTTTCTCTTGCTCAGGAAAGGCTGCATCTCATGCTGTGACACAGAGAAAACACAGTGCTGTGGACCAGATGAGAGTCAATACGCCCCCACATTCAATGGTCAGGCCAAGGCCTGGTTGGCGGGGGCCTCTGGTGGAATTCAGTTCTCGGCCAGAAATCCCTGCCTTAGACCTTGGAAGACAGGAGGGAGGCTCAGCAAACCTGGCGGCCACTCTTTGGGTTTGGCAAACTCGAGATTTTTCCAGCGCCTTGTGTTTCAGTGAAACCGAAAATGTGTCTGGCTAGAAACCCTTCTCTAATTTTTAAACCCCTGAGCATTTTTTACGTAAATCTGATACACATGTTTTTGTCTTATTTTTATTTAGCTCATCAAATCGAATTAGGAGCTACAATGATGAAGGGAACAATGCTGATTTCCAAGAAGATTTTGGAGACTTTTTACTTAGAACTAAATCACATTTTCTCCCCAACTGTTAAAATTACCAGACTGAGCTGGATTTGAAATTTAGAAACCAAATGTGAAATAAAGACCCATGCTTGGCAAAGATGCAGCATAGCAGGGGAATGTTCTTAGGAAGTCACAGTTAGAAAGCCAGGGTAGGCGTGGGGTGGGGGGTGAGGGGATGCAGGCAGGAAAGGAGGTAGTTACTCTTCATTCGATGGTTTCGATACATTTACCCAGCTTCCACGCTCCCCAAAAGACTCCTGCTAGCCACTGTCTGGTGTCTGACTTTATCACTACCACCCAAGAAAGAGGAGTTTCTGCCCGAGATTGGGAGTGAGGGGGGTCTCCTGTGTCGGCCTTCCACACTCCTCCATGGTAGCTGACTCCAGATGCTCCGCCCCTTCCCCCTAAGCTCCCCCTCCCCGTTCGTGGTTCTGGCTAAGGCCCCTCCATCTGGAAGCATTTAAAACGTACAATGATTTTAATCTCGTGCAAAGGAATCTTGGGATCTACACTACATACCCATTAAGCTAAGTTATACGTGCACAATCTTATTTTGCACAATTCTGTCTGGCCCAGGTTGGCACAGACAGGTTGGCACGCTAAAGGCTATTACTGTCTGTCCCAATGACTTTCTCCACTATGCCATCATTTTCTACAATTTCAGTCCAAGGCCAGTAGTGTTTCTTTGAGAAACTTGAGCCACTTAGGTCCCAGGACAAAGATTCTCTTCAGAGACCCTTGAACCTTGACTCAAAGAGGGTCCCTTGGACACTGTCCAAAGAAATGCCTTTGAACTCAGCTTCTCTCCCCTACAGACCTGCATCAAATTAGACTGACCTGGTACCATCTTGTTACTTAATAACTGTACAACCTTGGGGGAGTTATTTCGCTTCCTTGCATCGCGATTTACCAATGTGTAAAATGGGCACACTAATCATATGTACCCCATAGGGTTGTTGTGGAGGATTAAATGAGATACTGTGTGTAAAACACACAGTAAGTTGTCTGGCCCAGACTAAGAAGTTAATAGATGTTACTGTTATTATAAAAACGACATTTTAGCGAACTCTACAACTTTTCTAAGAGCACTTACATTTTTCCAGAGGTGGCCGGTTTCCTTTCAAACATGCCCACCTGCCCAATCCCTCACCAAGGCGGAACCATTCAACCCAATTCCCTGCAAACAAGCATCACTCTAGATAAGGGACATGAGGTTTCTGATCAACCAACTGGGATTTTTCATCAGTCCCCAGGCAGTCTTCCATGCATGCCCAAGTTTTAAACCTACAGCCTCTTTTTTGGAGCCATGGTAACAGAACGATTAGAGATCTATAATCTGCATAGAAATCATTCTCCTTCAAACCAAACCAAACTTCTCACTTTATCTAGAAAGCATAGGTATCTGTGGAAGTGGGTGAGAAGGAGGTTTTCGCTCTGTTTTAAGAAGCAACGTGAGGGGTGCCTGGGTGGCTCAGTCGGTTAAGCGGCCGACTTCGGCTCAGGTCATGATCTCGCGGTCCTTGAGTTCAAGCCCCGCGTCGGGCTCTGTGCTGACCGCTCAGAGCCTGGAGCCTGTTTCAGATTCTGTGTCTCCCTCTCTCTCTGCCCCTCCCCCATTCATGCTCTGTCTGTCTCTGTCTCAAAAATAAATAAAACGTTAAAAAAAAAATAAAGAAAAAAGAAGCAACGTGATTATTTAGTGTTCCCTGAGGATCCCCCTGCCCCCCCCGCAAGAACATGAGTCATACTTCATTTGTCCCTTTTGCAAAGAAAAAGGTGATGGCGCCATTAATATGTCCGATGAGTGCCTCTCTCTCAAGGGGGAAAATGTAGAATCCATGAGTCTAGTATTTATTGTTTTCCTCTGGTCGGCAGAGGAAATTATTTCCTCCAGCAATAATTCATGGATCCTGGTGTTGGCCAGAATAGAGGGGTCAGGGATCCACTAGCTTCAGTGACGCCTTGGACACTTCAGTGATGCCTTGGATTCTGGTCCTCATCATACAGAATTGGTGTGAGGACTAAAAGACAGACATCTATGGGTTCTTGACAAATGGTCATTATTATTTCCACCAGGCTGACCTCACGTGAAATCCTGGGTGATATCAGGAAATGGGTGTATCTTCCACGGCTTATATTTATTGGAGATATCCCCCTCAGTGGCTTCCTAACCTCCTGTGGCTAGATGTATCTTGGGTGCCAGCCTCAGCAATAAAGACTCTAAAAGAACCACCCCCTTGCTCACAGCCCTGCCAAAGGGGTGGATGTTGGTGGCTGTTTCTGCCCATGGCTCTGGAGAAGACAACGTGAAGGGGTGATTTATAGGCTGGGAAGTCACTCATGGCCTGGTATAAAAAGTGAGTCGATGGGGCGGCTGGGTGGCTCACTCAGTTGAGTGTCTGACTTTTGGTTTCGTCTCATGTCATGATCTCAGTTTGTGGGTTTGAATCCCAAGTCGGGCTCTGCACTAACAGTGAGGAGCCTGCTTGGGATTCTCTGTCTCCCTCTCTCTCTGCCCCTCCCCCTCACACACATTTCTCTCTCTCTCTCTCAAAAATAAACAAACATTAAAAAAAAATTAGTCGAGTCAATGAGATTCCTCTCTGGTAATCTGTCATCAAGAGTGAGAAGCTGAGTTGACTGGTAGCAGAGACACATGGAACTTGATTGGCCACGTTAAGGGCAGAACACCCTCATGAAGGTGACATGCCCTCAGCCCATTGCTGAGGCTCTCCAGTGGTGCCTTGATTCCAGAACCATTCTCCCATAAAGGCTGGCTATTAACGGTTCTTCCTGTGGATGCCACAAACATCTCTTCTAATAATATTGCAACAAACACCTCCTCTTTTGAATTAGCTTGAGTGGGTTTTGATTTCCTCCAACAACAACAACAAAAAGGCTTCAGTAAAACAGCACCTACCAGGGCACCTGGGTGGCTCAGTTGGTTGAGTATCTGACCTCGGCTCAGGTCATGATCTGTGGTTCGTGAGTTCAAGCCCCACCCACGTTGGGCTCTGTGCTGACAGCTCAGAGCCTGGAGCCTGCTTTCAGATTGAATGTCTCCCTCTCTCTCTACCCCTCCCTTGCCCATTCATACTCTCTCTCTCTCTCTCCCCCGCCTCCACTCTCAAATAAATAAACATTAAAAAAATTAAAAAGTAAAACAACACCTACCCTTGGGAAGAACATGCAGATGGAGTCATATCTAAACATTCTGGGCATTTCTGATGCAAGGCGTTGCTTTAACAGGTAATTGCACAGAATGCAAACACCACTGGTCCCCGACTCACCTCTCCCTGGCTCCCCTTTATTGTAACCCTTGGAAAAGTCAAAGCTCTCTCCTTCAACCTTCCTTGCAGCAAGGGGAGGTCATGTGACACAGTTCTGGCCAATGAGATACAAGTGATGACAGACAGGCCGCCTGCCCACTCTCTTCCTGCCTTGCCTGAAGATGTTATGCTCAAAGCTGCTTGCAGCTCACATTCACCATCTTGCAACCATGAAGGAAAAGTCAGAGAAGCAGAGATGCCTGCCCTGGCACGCTGGAGGTGATGCACCAAACAGTAGTAGCCACCAAACTCCAGCCTCCTTGTTATGTGAAAAGAATAGAGCCTTAACCTACTATTACTTAGATTTCTCTGTAACTTACAAAAGCAAAATGTTTTCTTTTTTTTTTTTTTTTTAATTTTTTTTTTTCCACGTTTTTATTTATTTTTGGGACAGAGAGAGACAGAGCATGAACGGGGGAGGGGCAGAGAGAGAGGGAGACACAGAATCGGAAACAGGCTCCACGCTCTGAGCCATCAGCCCAGAGCCTGACGCGGGGCTCGAACTCACGGACCGCGAGATCGTGACCTGGCTGAAGTCGGACGCTTAACCGACTGCGCCACCCAGGCGCCCCTCAAAATGTTTTCTAAAGATATACCCTGAAACAAAACTGGATGTTTCCCATATCAAAAGAAAAATGTGTTGTTGGTTTTTTCGTTTTTTTTTTTTTTTTTTAACAGTTTCAGGTGAGAGGAAATTTTTTTTTTCAATGTTTATTTATTTTTGTGAGACACACACACACACACACACACACACACACAGAGTGTGAGCAAGGGAGGGGCAGAAAGAAAGGGAGACACAGAATCCGAAGCAGGCTGCAGGCTCTGAACCGTCAGCACAGAGCCCGATGTGGGGCTCGAACTCACAAACCACGAGATCATGACCTGAGCCCAAGTCGGATGCTTAACTGACTGAGTCATCCAGGCGCCCCAGAAAAAAAAAATCTTTTAACCAAAGATATGACAACCTGTTTTTCAGTTAACTTCTCTAAACATCAGCTGAATGACACAAGTTCTGCAGGCAATTAAAATCTATGAGGGGATAAAGTATATATGTGAACAAGTAGGATATAAAAGCAGAGAGTGGAAATGTCTTAAAAGGTAGCTGCTTTATGTGTCTCAGTATAGAGAGAGACATTATTTCTGGATGGGGGAGGGAGAAATCAGGAAGTCTCCACAGGAGAAGCATGTGTTAAACCCTAGAGAAAAAAAGAATTTGGATGTTTGCAGACAGGAGGAAAGACATTCTAGTCAGAAGGAATAGTTTAAGCAACTTTGGGAAACTGAAGGCCATGTGCAGGAAGGACACAGCAAGTTCTTTCTGGCAAGTTTAAGGGGGAACAAAGATCAAATTTTTGGTCTAGAAAGTCAGACAAATTATAATAAGCCTTGAGTGCCAACCATCGGAGTCTGGGCTTCATTCTCATAGCCCCGGGATATAGTTTCTGAGCAAATGGGTCAGAATGCCTGTTTAGGAAACTTGGCCTGACGACAATACGTGGGATGGATCGAGGAGGCAGGAAATGCCACTCAGTGGCTATGCAACAACCACCTGGGCAGGAAGTGAGGAGGGTATGAAGCAGGACAGTCAGAGTGAGGATGGAGTGGGACAAAGAAACACTGCAGAAGCACACGTGACGAAAGGTGGCTACTGTCTGGGTATGGGGTGCAAGTCATGGGAGGAATCATGTAGAAAATATTTGCACAAAATAGAAACAAAAACCCCATGTAGTACCTCTGGAGCTGAAGACAGGAATGGTTTTATGTAGATGTTGGAGTCATGCACCTTCAGGTCATGGTCCCCAAGTCCCCTGGTCACTCCAATAGTTGCCATTACTCGGGCCTAGGAGTATAAGCAGAGGGTCATCAGAAACACTCATACAGAGAAAGCATTCCTGTCGTAATGTGGCTGCCACACGCCAAGAGAGATGCATTAATTTTCCAGTTCATTCTGTTCCTCTCCAGGCCTCCTGCTCCTAACTTAACGTGGATAGCTGTTTCCAAAGAAGGGCTCGCCAAGGTCACTTATGTACTTAAGGAGTGGTTTTTCTACTGATTACCTTAAGTTTAATGGGTTGCTGCTGTCTCTTTTTGGCTTTCTTTTGTAGAGGCTGGAAGGGCAGCCAGTAAACTAAATCAATACATGTGGGATGTCTACAGCCCCTGAAATCAGCTCAAATCAAATTCAACATGATCCGTCCATCCATCCGTCCGTCTGGGATACACCCACCCTACAAGTATATCTGCCATGTCTCTAGTCCCTGACAGGCACTAGTAAAAGATTTAAAAAAAAAAAAAAAAAAAAAAAAAAGCAGAGGCAGCTCACCAACCCCCCCCCCCACCCAAGCTCATATATTATGCTTTATGGTACAGAAAAGAAACCCTTTGCAGCTCTGTCACCTGTCCTGCATAACATCCCCAACCAAGTCCCTCTGGGTGGAGAGGAACAAAATGTCACTTTCTTATAAGTACAAAGAGACCTCAGGGTTGAGACCTCATCATCTGCGCTTTCCGAATAATAAATGAACAGTTTTCTGAATGCTTTAAGGAAATAATACTATTTTACTAATGGCTGCACAGTCCACCTTTTATCTTCTGGGATGCCACAGATCTGATCTACCCAAACATTTCCTGAGCACCTACTATGTACAGACACCATGCTGTGGGGCACAAATGTCTAAGGACTTGTACCTACTATAAAGGACCTTGCAAAGGGAGATAAGAGATGCGTTTCTAACAATATGTAAAATATGGCCAAGGGCTGAAAGACACATAAGCCATGGGTTATATGAATTCAGAGGAAGTAAAAATTCTGCTGAGAAGGTTTCCTGGAGGTGGTGGCACTACATTTTTGAGCAGAAGGATGGGCAGCATTGGGATGGGCAAACAGAGGGATGGAATGAAAGTCATTCTCGGTAGAATGGAGGCCAATGGCCTAATGCTTGGATCGTCAATAATACATCCAGCGTCGTTTCATGGGGAGACGCGGGCGTGAATCCTCTCTCTACTGTCTGGGTAATGAGATTAACGTACAAACGCTAAGAAACATTACAATCTACCATATTGCCATCATCTTCATCCTGTCTTCCCAAAAAGGCTATGGATTTTGGAGTAGGTTTTGGATCAGTAGATGGGCAGGTTTAAGTGGAAACGAAAGCATGATTTATTTTTTTAAAGGCACAAATCAGAGGGGGTAAAATGCAGACACGTGATGTGAAGCCTGGGGTCCTCTGGTCAGGTGGGCTGCAGAAGAAACTCTCTGCCCCGCTGGGGAGCTGGATCGGCTGGCTCCCTCCTAGCTAAGAAGTGTTCAATCCTGAATTCGAAAATTCAGAGTCCCTTGAGGCCCCTCCACTCTCCCCACTGCAATGGCAGCTTCTCTGGCTGCAAAAGCACAGGTGGGCGTTTTAGTCTAAAGAAATCTGATGTTTCTGCTAGTTACTGAACTTGTTTACAAAGCATGTAGGTGTTACCCACACAAATCTTTAAAAGCATTGGCAGAAATAAAATGAAAAGTTACGGCAGTGAAAGTATTCTGGAGCTTTTGGGTAGGTGTATGCAGATGGGAAAGACAAAACCCCTGCAAAGGATCTAGATGGAACTGACAGGTTACAGCTGTAACGATTTCTCAAGGGTCCGCTGACAGGGATCTTGTGCTGCTTTACTATGGAGCAAGTCTGGGACAGACTGGAGCCACAGCAGCTTTTAAATAGGCCATCAGGTACAATGACAGAACTTGCCAGCTGCCTATCACAGAGCTGTCAGGCCCTAATTAACTGAAATGCTTCAGGAACATGATGTCCTGGTGAAAGGAACATCGGCTTAAGGGGGAAAGCCCCTGCTCGCTTAAATCTTATTCTGATTATCTTCTAAGAACACATTAGTCCATTGTCCTTTGGTATGGAGGCCAGTATACTGTACATAGCTGACAACTTTATTCAATACTGATGCATTTATTGTCAGGTACCGGGCTGGGCAGATACTAGGGATACAAAGATACTAGGAGGTGGCTCTCAGCTTCTTGGAACTCGTTGGGTGTAGCAGGGTCATACTGAGAATCTCAGCACCACAAAGAGCCGTAGCTGCAGGCACAGGTCACTGGGCTGAGAGATGTGCATTCACAGTACCCATCCTACTGAAAGGTGCACACTATCAGGGACAGAATCACTGGAACACTATCAGGAACAGAATCCTTTCCTGTCGTGATTCTCAACCAGGGATGGTGAGGTGGAAGGTGGTCTGTTTCCATGAACAGGGAAAGTTCGTTTGAAAATTGGTCCCTGTATGAATCGATGTTCATGTTTCACTCCCCTCCATGAAACATCTCCTTGTACTGACATCATTCCTACCCTGAGCCGCGAACCAAAACCTGCGTGCTCTCTCACACGTGTGCAGCTGGATGCCCGTGCACACACAGGCACATATGCCCACACCTGCCTGTGAAGGCATCCTTTAGTTTTTATGAGGAGTCACTTCATCCTCAAAAAAAAAAAAAAATCCTATTGAATACTGGAAAAATTCAGTGGAAGTTTCTTTTTAATGTGAACCATTTTTCACGTCTAACTGGAGCTCTCAGCACAGAGGTGAAGTGTATTCATGCTCAGAGGAAGAAGGCAGTGCCTCAGAAGCGGTTTGTTCTCACTGGGAAACCGTTTCAAAGCTTCCTCATCCCCAGTCCAGGACGGCCACCTCCTCTAGCCTCGCTCTACTCACGGACCAAGGTGGACACCCTTCCTTCTCCACAGTGTGCCTGCTGCTGAGGGTGTCGTTCTGACCGGGGCCCTGGGAGCACATGGCGAACGCTCCTTGCTAGCTCAGCCTGGGCTCTGGTCCCCGAGCTCCATCAAAGTGAAGCTTTGGGTCCCCTTGCCTGGGGCAAGTGGAGCAGCAGCCTTGCAGAGTCTGAACTCCCATGGTGGCGTGGGAGAGCTCTAGAAGCAGGTAGACGACCATGGCTCCACATGTCCTACCACCCCTGGCTGGCTGTGTGGCTGCCTGAGCGGCTTGCACCTCAGACCCTCAGCTGCTTCTGCTCCCAAATGGATATTCTACCGCCGGCTCTGCCTGCCTCGTGGCTTGGTGTCAGAAATACAAAGAGATAATGTTTGTGGATGTGGTCATGTTTAAACACCGTAAGACGTTATGGAAAAGAGATGTGAGAAGGAGAGTGTTATCTTCACAAAAGTGACTTCGGTCCCTTGTGCTCCCCGCTCCCCTCCCCCTCCCCCAGCCCTGCCACTCCTTGGAGACCCTCGAGACAGGAGGCCTGCAGGATGATGGAAGGCGATATTCTTCCAAGCTGTCAAGGCCATAAAATCACAGGCTGCTGAGTGGAACACAGAGACTGCCACGGGCTGTGCAGAGACAGAGCCTTGCTCTCTCAGTCCGGGGGAAGTGCACATGCCTACCTTCTTGCCTTCTCCATATATAAGGGGAAACTTCAGGTCATCATCCTCAATGGTTTTGTATGCCCTGTAGGGGGATAAACAACATTTACAAAAAAAGGTTTGCACTCAGTGACCCGCTGCCCTGACACAGGCGACCGGGTTCTTCATTCTCCCTGACACTCCCTCCATCACTCACCGCACTGCCAACCTCTTTGTGCCTGGACTTCTTCTTACCGAATCACACGTTTGTGCATGTAATTAACAAATCAGAAGATATCAAGTGTGTGTTTACTCACAGAGGGAGAGGGTAAGGTGGTATATTTGTAATCGGCAAGAAGGGGAGGTGGGATTCTGTCCTGGGTGTTTTGTGCCTGTATGATAGTGAAGCCCCGGCAGCAGTGACAAGGGTCTTGTCCTTAACCCAGAGCTGGAAAACAGCAGAGCTCAGAGGCAGATGGAGTGTGAAACTGCTCCAGGAGCTGGTTCTGACCTTCAGGGGTTGTTTATACCAAAGCAGCCTCGTATTGGGATGGCTGGAGAAGGAATATTTAGAGACTGTTTGACCTCCGTGTGATATTCAAGGTTGGCAGAAAATTCTTTGTTTCACAATAGCTATTAAATGGCCATTCGACACACGGAAAGAAAAGCCAGTTTATGCTTCAGTGGTTTATTCCAGACATGGTTGTCCAAATGCCATTACATACACAGCAGAGGCTGGCCAGGCTAACCCAGGAGAGAAAATGAAGTCTGTGTCTTGCAATTTTGCTCATAAGAAGTTAAAAAACAAAAAGCAAAGGAATGTGGCACTTGATTACTAACTATGCCACTCTGGGCAAGTAGCTCCACCTTTTTTCGTCTCAGTTTCCTTATCTGTAAAATGAGGATCATCACAGAGGATGTAACGAGCTGAGCACAGAGCCTGGCACTTGGGAAGTACTCATTTAGTGGTAGCTATTACTAATACTTCGTAGATAACTAATGGGGAGTTATCTGCAAAATGGGGAGAGCACTACCTCAAAGAAGTATTAGTATTACACTAAGTAAAAACCGGGTAGCTTCTATTAGGCTAGGTGCTAGAAACAAGATGCTTCTCGGAAGTAATGTCTGCTGAGTGCACAAAGGAAACTAATTTGTGAAATGGGCTCCTAATCTTGGATATATACAGGCAACTTGGGAGTGAGCATGCAATCAAATTTATGGAAGCTCTTGATACACAAATGAATGCAATCCAATTCAAAAAGAGTTCAACCCCAAAGCTAATGCCGGGACACCTTTATTTCCAGGGAAGTTATTTAGGTAAGGTGCTCCTTCCCAAGGGACCAGTGAAGCTTTGGCACCAGATGTGCCTGGGCTTCCTGTTCAGCCCTGAGCAAGCGAGTGAGCCTCTCTGGATTTCAGGATCCTCATTAATCAGAGAGGGGGAAACTGAAACTTACTGGTGGGGTTGAAGATGAACATGGGCTAATGACCGTGCTGAGATCGCGAAGTATTCAGCACGGTGCCCGGCACATGCCAGTTGCTGGTACAGCCATCATGTGAGCCCAGAGGTACTCTAGGAATTCAATTTTCAAAAAAAAACCGTACTATATCCTTTCCCCAAATCTATCAAATTAACACGAGGTGGAAACAGCTACTCTGATGTTTTTATACTCACATGAACTATTTAAAACGCTGTGGTATACAAGTCACTTGGGGAGCAAATAGAGCTATTATTAGAATACACTCAGCTTGGGGACTGAATGAGTTCTTAGCCCAGTGGTTCTCAACCCTGGCTTTACATGGAATCACCTGGGAGGGCTTTAAAAAGTCCAGACGCCCATGGGGCGCCTGGGTGGCTCAGTCAGTTAAGCAACTTTGGCTCAGGTCAAGAACTCGTGGTTTGTGAGTTCAACCCCTGCATTGGGCTCTGTGCTGACAGCTCGGAGCCTGGAACCTGCTTCGGATTCTATGTCTCCCTCTCTCTCTGTTCCTCCCC